>NW_006408564.1:11411322-11432071 GCF_000296735.1 Chrysochloris asiatica
TGAATTTGATCTATACTTATGGATGTAATAGCACAAAACACCAATTAAGAGGGAAAGAATCTTCACAGCAAGGATCATTCCCATTCGCTCTATACACAGGGTTGATAAGGATGGGCAATTTAGACAATGGCTATCTAAAATAGGGGGTGGAGGCTGTAAAGGCACGAATCCACTGGCTTACAAGTTTTCAAGAAGGAGTTTAGATTCAGAGTGTGCATGGAGAAGGTAGAATCCCCACCATGGTTTTCATCCTGTCTAGACAGGTCTGGTGAAATAGATGACAAGACTCTTATGATTCAACTGTGAGTACTTCTTATTATGACTAATTGTGATTGTCACAACTGTAAAGGTAGACATTTTGTAGCAAAAAGGGGTGTGTGGTTGATCTTACAGTCAGGAACGGAGGAGAAGAGAAGGGAGAAGAGTGGGAGTGGAGTGTGGGACCCTACCCAGAGAAGCAGCAACACCAGAGATGGAGGCAGAGATGATGATGTGGAGAAATAGAGCAGCTGAGGAATCTAGACTCATGAAGGGAGAAGAGCTGTGTGCTGGCAGCCAGGGACAGTCTTTCAGGATAGGCCCTTTGGCTGTTTGAATGATTGTATATTCCTTAGTGTTTTGGTTTAGATCCAAAAAGAAAAAGAGGGATTAGAAGCAAGTACTGTTGAATGATGATGCATACAGGGAATTGCAATCATTGCAGTGAAATGAAATACGACAGGATGAATGTAGGCTAATGTTCTCCCATGTAAACTATCACTCAATTCACAATAAAAAGTTCTGTGCAAAGAACCTTGTCAACAAAGTGAAAAGACAACCTAAAGAATCAGAGAAAGTATGTGCAAGTTATTTACCTGAGAAGCATCTTATATTCAGAGTATGTAAATAACTATAACTCTACAACAAGATCAACAAATAGTGCACTTTTAATATGGGCAAAGGACTTGGATAAATATTTTTCCAAAGAAGATATATAAATGGCGAATGGTGGTGGTGGTTTTGTAGATTCAACGAATAGCAATTGTACAGGGTTTCTGAAGCTGTGAATCCTTACAGGAGCACAAAGTGCCATCTCTCTCAAGAGAAATGACTAGTAGATTAAAATTACTGACCTTGTGGTTAGCAGCCCATGTCATAATCCACTTGCTACCAGGGCTCCTTAATTGGCTAATAAGCATATGTAAAAATGCTTAACAAAATTAGTCATTAGGGAAAAGCAAATCAAAACCACTTTGAATGCTCACTTCACAACTACTAGGATGGCTATCAACAAAAAAGATTTAAAATAACAAGTGTTGGCTAGGAACAATAGGGAGTTACACATGTATGGATTGATATATCTTATGGTAAATAATGCCAGTGGTTTACGCCCACTGGTTCTCATCTTCCACAGGAGAAAGATGAGACTTTCTGTTTCTGCAAAGATTTACAGCCTTAAAAACCCTTTATAGGGTCTCTATGACTCAGAGCCAACTAGTCGGCACTTAGCAACAACAATGTTAAATAGCATCTAAATTTTTCTGAACCTGTAATTAGTTATAAACTCATGGGTGGGTTAGAAGACTCTTTTCTAACCCCACCCTCATACGTACCTGAAACTGTGATGACAAGGATACATTTGGTCCACACTGGACCAATCAGATTCCTTCCATCTAAAGAATTTGAAATGAAAGGGATACCTCTGTGAGTTGGAGCTAAATGGGACGGCCTTATTTTTCTGTGTTCTGAAAGTTTTCTGCATTTGACTGGAGGCATCTTACCACTCTTCTATCACTCATTTCGGCGGAAAATATTTGTGATTTCCTTCTCTGACAGGTTGCTGCCTTATGCAGGTTCCAGCTTTCAGAAATTTTGTATATCATTAAAAGAATGAGATTGCCTCTGTAGGTCCGGTGAACTCAGATTAAAGTCTCTTGGTGATCTATGACTCCAGGGAGAGCAAACATGTGGGGCTCCAAACACAGAAGAACAGAGAAGGCTGGCAAGGAGAGAAAAAGAATCGTGGAACAGCGCCTAGAGAGAGCCACACTACAACTTGAGTTCCTGCCCTCCATATGAGGCCTCACCACATTCACAGATTTCTGTTACAGTGGGAAAAAAATCTGTGTCTGTAACCTAAACTCCCTATTCTGATTAGAGTTACTTTGAATACATTGCAGTTACTTGTACAATGAGATGGCTCTATCTGCTTGAAAGTGCCTTCATACTTTCAAGAGCCCAGGTACTTGCCTCAGTGACCTCACCTACAATATGGAGGTAGAGTCACAGTTTGTAGAAAAAGTCAGAGAAAAAGCAGGGGAATTTATAATGGATATGCAAGTATAAAAGCACTGGGACTATAAATTATCATATAAATGCAAAACTTTGAACACAGCTAACTGGTTATGAAATATTGTTCACGGAATGATCCCTATTAAAAGCCAAGTGGGAGGATATTTTCCTGCAAAAACTGAGGAAGGCAAAAGCTCAAATTAAAATGGGTCAAGACTTAGAGCATACTTCTATGTTCAACTTCAGAGTTTAGAGAGGGGAGAAGGAGAGGAAGAGAAAAGAATTCACATAGAACCCTGGGGAAGAATAAGAGTAAAGAATTGATCTTCACAGAGAAACCTTATCTTGCTGTTAAACCATGTTACACAGCACACTGCACTAAGGATGCTCTTCTGTCAACAGGACCCAGAAAGGCTATCAAAAGATAACATTCAAACATTTCTAACAAGAGAAAGCAAGGCGGGCCAACTGCAATCAGCAAAATGGGACTCAAACCTAGCCAAGAGGGAATTTTCTTCATACCATCTGTTATTGGAGTTTGGTGTGGTGATTGTAGATCAGCACTGGATTGCTGCTAATGGAAAGGCTATTAGTTCAAAGACACTAGACAACCCTCAGAAACCTATTCAGGGTCACTATGAGTCAGAACCGAGTTGTCGGCACTTAACATCCAACAACATCTGTTAGTAAGAATTTATGGATTATGACATTTGTATCACTGGACTTTACATGTAGAAACTGTTGTACTGATGTATGTCTTTCTATGTATATTCTCAGTAAAAACAAAATGAAATTAAAAAATCAAGAATATATGATATAATGTGTCAGACATTTGCTGTTTAGGGGCTATTTTCTACTACTTACCTTTGAGATCTCTGATAGATTATTGTTGCTGTTGCTGCTGTTAAGAATTATTGGGTCAATTCTGACCCTGAGTGCCCCTATATAGGGTTTCCGAGGAGTGGCTAGTGAGCTTGAACTGCCAAACTTGCAGTTCAAACAGATTTTGTAGTTCAGTGCATTACCCCACAGCACCACACCAGAACTCCATAGCTTATTAGCAGGACAATAAAGAGGGGGAAAAAGGCATGGAACCTCAGATTATGTTACTCCTTATTAACATCTTTATTAATGGCCTTGTTAACCAAAGACTTAGAGATGAACTAAACAGTAGATTAGAAATGACCTTAAAAATTATTTTACTGATTAATATTAGAATACAGATGCAGTTCAAACTCACCAGCTATTTCTCAGAAACCTTACACTGGGTCACTATGAGTAGAAATCAACTCGGAGGGGCTTAACATGTGTTATCAGGAGTCCTGGTCATACAGTGTTTAATCACTCAGTTGTTATAAGTCGGCAGTTCAAAGCGTCCAGTTGCTCCACAAGGAAAGATGCAAAAATCTGCTTCTGTGAAGATTACAGCCTTGAAAACCCTATGGGACAGTCCTACTCCATCCTATAGATTCACTATGCAGCAGAATTGACTCAATGGCAATGGGAGGATGTATTATCAAGTGTTTAGTGAAATTCAGGTCAAATGATAATTATTTTCTGGTACATTTGCTCTTCACTGACATAGAATTCACCTCACAACATCATTGTCACACACACAAAATCCTACGCTATGCTGAGCTTCTGTTATTAGCATTGATCCTACCTTTCTATATAATCAAGATATTTACCATTAATTTTTGTAGTCTCAATTCTTAGAAGTGTGCCTAGCACAAAGCTGATTCTCAATAACACACATGAATGCATAAAAAAGTAGATAGATTGTAATGCGTAGGTTTCATACACATTCTGAATTTCTGTTCATTATAACTGGTAATATATTGTGGATACTTACTAAACTCCAGGGATTGTACTAAATACATTATTTGCATTGTCTCATTAAATCCCCACAACGACGTAATGAGGAAACAGACATGGAAAAATTGACAAAATAGTCCACAGTAGGGTGTGCCATTGTAGGATAATCACTGGACTGCTAATCACAAGATTATGGTTCAAACCCACCAGCAGCTCCTTGGAAACCCTACAAAGGGTTGTTATCAGTCAGAATGGACTCAAGGCACTTAACAATAACAATTGAAGGCTACTAAGTGGGAGAGCTGAGATCCATATCTAGGCAACTATTCTCCAGAGTCTAAACTCTTCACCACTCTACATTACTGTATCCTACAATCTAGTCAACTCAAGACCACCTTGCTGAGGGTCTACCACATGGTCAGTGCTCAGACAGATACAAAAGCAAACAGGAATGTAATCTTACTCTTAGGCGGCATTTAGAAAATTAACATCAATATAAAGCAGAATCATACAAGTACTCCTAAAATTAATGCTCACAGTGTATAAGAAAGAAATTCAGTGCTTACCCAGGATGGGTGAATCAGGGAAGACTGCATGGACCACAGCTTGATAATACTCAGCAAAATTATTATATTTTAGGAAAAGCAGCATGTATTTGGTGAATATGCTGGAATTATAATGATGAGTCCTCTCTTACTGATCCTCTACCAATTTCCCCAAACTGAACATAATCAAATCCTGAGACACACAGATGCTGGTAGACTAAGGACTATCAAAACTAATCAAAGAATATTCTTGAGTTCTGAACTTCACTGACGATGAACATAAGTGAGTAGATATTTTTATAAGCTAAATTAGAGATCATGGAGACCAATATGTTAGAGTTGCAATCTCTTAGCTCAATAGAGCAGGAGGTGGCCTAAAAAATCAAGATTGGTAAAATCCCACACTGTGAATGCCTCAGCAGATCCTTGTGTAGGACTTCCCACTGGATCATGTGTGAGCAAACAAAGGTATTTTGAGAAGGAAACTTTATAGTGTTTCATTCACACACCGCTAAGAAAAGCAGTTGGCTACACAATGTTAGTAAATCAAGCAGACTTCTTTGAACTAGGCCTCAGGGGCTCTATCAAAATATAATTAAGGGTTCAATTTAAATTTAACTGACGCACATTCTGTGAAAACTACCCACTTCTTCTCCAACAGGGTGAACAACAGCATAGACTAAAAACTATACGTATTAAATCACGTTTTTTATAACACTACATTTAAAAGGCAAGATTAACATAAAGAGACTATCCGTGGTAAGAAATTATTTGCTTAGACAGGCAACTTTATCACTGCCTTTTAGTTAGCTGTAAAATTAAGATTTAGAGATTTTTGAATTTCTCTAATGGACGAAACAATTGTGAAAGACATGTTTAAAATGTTAAAAAACAAAGATGTCACCTTGAGGATTAAGGTGTGCTTGACCAAAGCCTGAATATTTTCAGTCACCAAATATGCATGTAGAAGTAGGACGATGAATAAGAAAGACTATGGGAGAATTGGTTCATGTGAATTATGGTGTAGTAGAAGAATATTAAATATATCATAAATATTAAAGATACCATGGACTGACAGAAAAATGAATCAATCTGCTTGGAAGAAGTATAACTGGAATTTTCTGAGAAGCGCAAGTGATGAGACTTCTTTTCACATACTTTGGACATATAATCAGAAGAGGTCAATCCCTGGAGAAGGTCATCAAGCTTGTTTAAGTAGAGGGTCAGTGAAATAGAAGAAGACCCTGAACAAATGGACTCAAACATAGAAAGGATTGTGTGGATGGCACATGACCAGACTGTGTTTCATTCTGTTGTGCCTAGGTCACAATGAGTCAGACCCATCTAAATAAAGTGTAACCACAACAACCAAGGTTCTTCCATAAGCATGAGGTATAATAAAAAATTCTTAGTTATTTGAACTAAAATGACTTTTATAAAAAAGAAAGTGCATTAAATTGGAAGTGTGATTCTTATGTTAACAAAAACAAGTTCTCATCGTTAAGATGATTATATTGATGATGTAAATCTAATCTCTGTCAATAATATCTTTTTTTGCCTTATTATCTTTTCTTCTTTCTTGTATGATTAGCTCAACTTTCATTTCCTCATAAAATATTTTCAAATCTAGTACAACACTATGGCTATATGCTTTTATTACATCAGATAACTTTTTTCTCAAACACTTACCAGAGTCGTAGTATTAAACTAACATGTCTCATTCTTGGTTTAAGGACTAGCTCACTAGATTATAAATTCTTTGAGGACAAGCAAAGTCTCAAATTTGTTCCCCAATGAACACTGAGTTGCAAATCCCAGCTCCAGGAAAATGCATTGTTATCTACATATCAGTTACTAAAAAGTATTTCCAACACTCGCCTGTTTGTCTTAACTGTGGTGGTGTGCATGTTGCTGTGATTCTGGAAATTATGGCACCAATATTTTAAGCACCAGCAGGGTCACCCATGGTGGACAGGTTTCAACAAAGCTTCCAGACTAAGACAGACTAGGAAGAAGGAGAGACCTACTATTTCCTAATATTTAGTCACTGAAGACCATATGACTAGCAGTGGGAAACTGTCACATAGCTGCAGAATATTGAACAGTGAAACAAGATAAGGAGTAGGAGAACACTGTCATACACAGTACAGGAAGATGAGGCCCTCAGGATGGAAGTCAAAATAGGACTGGGAAAGAGCGACCTCCTCAAAGTAGAGTTCACCGTTATAATGCAAATGTAATAAAGTTTTCAGGATTTTCATTTAATGGGGAACAACCCAAAATGAAAAGAAACAGCTGTAAACACTCATTAACAATCAAAGCATGGAATGTGTGAAACAGGAATGTAGTAAAATTGGAAGTTGTCAAAAATGAAATGGCATGCATAAACATCGATATCCTAGACATTAGCGAGCTGAAATAGATTAGTAATGGCCATATTGAATCTGACAATCATATGATTTAGTATGCCACGAATGACAAATTAAAGAGAAATGGCATTACAGTCATCATCAAAAAGAACATTTCAAGATCTATATTGAAGCACAATGCTGTATGTGATAGGATAATATCCATACACCTACAAAGAAGACCAGTTAATACATCTATTATTCAAATTTATACACCAACCACTAAAGCTAGTTGTGAAAAAACTGAAGAATTCTACCAACTTCTTCAGTCTGAAATTGACAAAATATGTAATCAAGACATTATTTAAATTATTGGTGATTGGAATGCAAAGGTTGGAAATAAAGAGGAACAATCAGTCATTAGAAAATATAAACTTGGTGATAGAAACTATGCTGGAGGTTGCATGAAAGAATTTTGTAAGACCAATGACTGCTTCATTTCAAATATCTTTTTTAAACAACATAAAACATGTGGACCTCAGCAGATGAAATACATAGAAATCAAATTGACTACATTTGTGGATAGAGAGAGTGGAAAAGTTCCAAATCATCAGCTAAAACAAGATCAGGGGCATATTCTGGAATCATCAATTGCTCGTATTGAAGTTCAGACTGAAACTGAAGAAAATTAAAACAAGTCCATGAGAGCCAAAATATGACCTTAACATATCCAACCTGAATTTAGAAGTCATTTCAAGAACAGATTTTAAGATTTGATGAATGAGACACTAACGACCAAAACCCAGCATAGCTGTGATATGACATTAAGAATATCATACAAGAAAAAAGCAAAAGTTCATTAAAAAGACAAGAAAGAAGGAAAAGATCAAAATGAATGTCAGAACAGACTCAAAAATTGCTGTGTAGTGTAAAGATGCTAAAGCAAATGGAAGAAATGAGAAGGTAAAACAACTGAAGAGAAAATTTCAAAGGTCAGCTTGAGAAGACAAAGTCAAATATAATGAAATGTGCAAAGACCTGCAGTTAGAAAACAAAGAGGGAAGGACATGTTCAGCATTTGTCAAACTGAAAGGAAAAATTCAGGACTTAACTTGCATTATCGAAGCATTCAACTGGCAAATACTGAGTGATTCAGAAAGCATCAAAAAAAGATGGACACAGAGTCCATGTGCTAAAAAGAAATGGTTGATGTTCAAACATTTCAAGAGATAGCATATGATCAAGAGCCAATGACACTGAAGGAGGAAGTCCAAGATACACTGAAGGCACTGGCCAAGAACAAGGATCCAGGAATTGATGGACTAAAAATTTCAATCATTCAACAAACTGATGTGCCACTGAAGGCACTCACTCAGCTATGCCAAGAAATTTGGATGACAACTGCCTGGCCAACTGATGGAAAGAGACCCATATTTGTGCCTATTACAAAGAGAAGGGGTGACCCAACAAAATGCAGAGATAATCGGACAATCTCGTTAATATCGCATGTGAGTAAAATTTGCCTAAAAATAATTTAAAATGGCTGTAGAAGTACATTGACAGGGAACTGCCAGAGGTTCAGGTCAGATTAAGAATGTGGGTGAGGAATGAGGGATATCATTGTTGACATAAAATGGATTTTAGCTGATAGCAGACACTACCAAAAGATGTTTGTTGTTGTCGTTATTGTTGTTAAGTGCCATCAAGTTGGCTCTGACTCATAGCGAACCTGTATAGGGTTTGTAAGGAGCAGTTGGTGAGCCTGAACTGCTGACCTTGCAGTTCAAATGCCTTTGCAGTCTGGTGCATTAACCCACAGCGCCACATCAGGACTATGGATGTTTACCTGTGCTTTATTGAATATGTGACGGCTTTCAGTTGTATGGACCATGACAAGCTATGGGCAATATTACAGAAAATGAGTATTCTGAAGCACTTAACTGTCAGCATGAGGAACCTATACATAGACCAAGAGGCAGTCATTTGAACAAAACAAGGGGACAATGAATGGTTTAAAATCAGAAAAGGTGTGTGCTAGAGTTGTATTATTTCACCATACTTACTCAATCTGTATGCTGAGCAAATAATCCTAGAAACTGGATTATATTAAGAATGTGATATCATGTTTGGAGGAAGAATCATTAACAACCTGTGATATGCAGATAATATGATTTTGCTTGCTGAAAGCAAAAAGGACTTAAAATGTTTACTGATGAAGATCGAACACCACAGTATGGGATGCAACTCAATGTAAAGAAAACAAAAATCCTCACCACTGGACCAATAAAAAGCATCAAGATAAATGGAGAAAAGACTAAAGTTGTCAAAGACCTCATGGATCCACCATTAACACTGATGGAAGTAGCAGTCAAGATATCAAACAGTGTACTGCATTAGGGAAATCCATTGCACAAGACTTCTTCAAAATGTTCAAAAGCAAAGATGTTAGAGGACTAAAATTAGCCTGTCCCAATTCATGGTCTTTTCAATAGCCTAATATGCAAATGAAAATTAGACAATGAATACGGAAGACTGAAGAAAAATTGATGCATGTGAGTTATGGTGTTGAAGGAGACTATTATAAGTATCATGGACTGCCAGAAAAACAAACAAATCTATGGTGGAAGAAGTACAGACAGAATGTTTCTTAGAAACCAAGAGAAGGAGGAAATATGGTTTTGCATCAAGCAATTTATTTAAAGCTATAATTGGACATACTATTAAGAGGGATCAGTCACTGGAGAAGGACATCATGCTTAGTAAAGTGGACGGTGAGTGAAAAGAGAAAGACCTCTAATGACATGGACTGACACTGTGGCCGCAGCAATGAGACTGGCACAGGACCGACTACTATTTTATTCTGTGGTGCATAAGGTCGCTATGAGTTCGTACTGACTTGAAGGCACCTAACAGTAACACCAATAAGTATTTGTGGAATTAATAGACAGAAAAAAACCTTTTACTTGAACATTTTGCTTAAGTAAATATCTTATATATGGGCTGAGTGAAATAAATTGGGCATTTATTTTATTGATTGTTGTTACTGTTAAGTGCTGTTGAGTCTATTCTGAATCATTGTGAATCTATAGGGTTTCCAAGAAGCTGCTGATGGGTTTGAACCACCAACCTTGCAGTTAATGGTCTAATATTTATCTTACGTTCTGCACCAGGATACATCCACTTAAATGTTATAGTTCCCTTTACACATTTAACAACGATGATCACAAACTGCTTATACTGATTAAAATTTATTGAAACAAAATGTATTGAAAGCAATAATAGTAGCAACAAGAGCAGCAACATGACATGGTTCAAAAATCAAGTCAATAGCCCAGCTATTTCGTATAGCTTGAGAAGAGTGGTCGTTGTTCAGTGCGGTTGATTCAGTCAGCTCTGACTCACACAGAGTTTCAAAGGAGCAACTGGTGGGTGTGGACCTCTGACCTTGTGGTTCAAATTGACTTTCCAACCCAGTGCTTATACTTCAGCACCATACCAAGTTCTAAAAATATAGGGAATAGTCTTTTGGAGTCCTCTAGCCAGAATCTGAATTTGTTCAGATTGACTAGAGATATCTTTATGAGAGACTCACTATGAGTATGTATACACTAGGCCTCTGTGTCCAGGAAGCATGTGTAGACCAGCCCATGGTATGAATTAAAGACTTTAATGAAAACCTCATCCCAGTGGGTTTGGTACGGATGGTTGCAAATGCATTAGAGTTAAAAATGGCTTTCATTTAAAAACTCTATAGTTTTACTAGAAAAAAAAAAAATCTATCTTAATTTGCATCTCCAAACAGAATTATGTTAGAATAAGAAATTTCTCCAAATTCATCTAATTATCTGTACTTTAAAAAGTGAGATCAGTAATAAAGAGGAAGTTACTTTCTTTCATTTAACAAGGCGAAAATGTTGCCTTTTATTTAAATCCTTCTTAAGACTTGGTTTTTAGAGTTTAAGGTCATTTAATTGTGATAACTCAAAGTAACTGGGGCCGGGCATAGTCTTACTTACACTCAGTAATAGTAAGGTCAAGCAAAACAACTCAGTTGTCTGCTCTGGGAATACTTGCTATTAGAAAAAAACAAAACAATAAAATAGTTTATTTATCAAGGTGATCAGCAAGACTTGCTCGAAACCCTCATCTCTTTATGGTACCAAGATAAATCTATTTTGTTCTAAACACAGTCCAATTGCAATCAGTCCTTTGTCTTACAAAACCTGCCTTAAAATCACCAAGACTAAGTCCTAAAATCCATAAATATCCATCCCAAATTTTCCTATTTTAAACTCTACCCAAACTTTGTCAGTATGTTATGCCTCATTATTGCAGTGGGTATAAAAATATAAATTTCTTGGATCAATGGGTTTTTTGGAAAGTTTATGGTCAACACTTGCCACAGGCCTCACTAAATAGTTCTTGAAAGCTTATGACAGCTTATTCAGAAGTGTACCAGGTCAGAAGCTACCAAACGGGTAAACAAACAGTTGTACATTCATTTAGTGAATTATTCTCAGTGGTAAGAAAAAATAAGCTATCAAATCATGAGAAGGCATGGATGAATGTGAAATGGATGTTGCAAAGTAAAAGAAGTTAAATGTTATAAAAAGCTATGCAGTGTATTATTCCAAATCTATGACATCCCGGAAAAAGGCAAAACTCTAGAGGTAAAGAAAAGATGAGTAGTTGCCAGGGTTTCAGAAAAGAGGAGGGAGAGTGGACGAACAAGTAACATACAAGATATTTTCAGGGCAGTGAAACTATTCTGTACGATAGTCCACAGTGAACACGTGACAATACGCATTAATGCAACCCAAAGAACTAAAAAACACAAAGAGTGAACCTGAATATAAACCTCTGGACTTGAGTTAATATGAATTTCTCAATACTTGTTTATTGACTGTAACAAAAGCATCATATTGATGAAAGATGTTAGTAATACTCGTAGAGGAAAGTGTAGGTGGAAATTAGAGGGAAAAAGGAACTCTGCCATTGGCTCTATTTTTCTGAAACTCTAAAACTGTTCTAAAAAAAAGTTAATTCATTTTTAAAAGACAATATCAAAATAAAATTCTTGGGATGCTTCCTGGGGTTCGGTTTCCAAAACCTTTATATACAGCATATGGGAAGATTTGGGTGGCTGCCTTAATTTCTGTTCATGGTTTTAAGAAAACAGGGCTCCTAGGCGGATACAAAAGTCATTAGGCTTTAAATTGGTTCCTTTCCAAGAGTACAAACTAAGCATGAAAGAAAAGGGGTATCTGGCTAGCTTTTTAGAAGAAATGAATGATCATTTGGGTCAAGCTCAAATCATTGTGATTGTAGAAAGATTTGAGACCATGCCCACTGGTATAAATGTAAACCTCAGTTTTGGTTCTGGAGTAGCGAAGAAATGTACAGATTGAATAGGTTTTACAGGCAACCTACAATTCCTTTCAGAAGAGATAGGGAAAGAAGTGACTTATGAGAGTGAATACAAAGACAACTACACGTATGTGTGTATATACAGTTGTGTATGTGAAACACAGAGATTGGCTCTAAACTCAGCCAGTCCATTTTACAAACAAATACAATTTACCCACCATATAAGTCACTTTTTCAAAGCATACAACTCTAATGGATTTTAGCATATTTCAAAAGTTGTACAACCATCACTACTACTATATAATTCCAGAGTTCAGATTTGTTCTTTAAAACACGTCTCAAATTGAGAGTACACTAAGGAGGGAACATCCAGGGATATGACTTATAAGAAAAACCTTTGATTTTATTTTGTAACATTTACTTACTTTGCCAGTAAATACATCTACCTCCTGTCAGTATTTAAGAAGTTTGTCTTTCCTTCAGCTGTAATGTAAGCTGAGACTTCTAAAGTTTCTGAACAGAAGTCTGTCATCCTGACCTGAAAAAATATGAAGTGTGAAAATGAACACATTTGGAATAAATAATGAAAAAGAGGTTGAGAGAGAGTGCACTAGAAGAGGCAAGGAAAGTAGACTATAGGCCAAAGGTATGCAAGAGGGAATATGAAAAAGTTTCTAGGGCACTGTAGAAAGACAATGTATTCTAGTGATTACCTTTATTAGATTCTATTGGATCAGGAGGCAATTCATTAAACATTAATGGCAGGGGAATGCCATCCATATATTATAAATAGCCATTAAGTTGAGATAGACAGCTCTGCACAGGGTCAGTATGAATTAATAAAAAAACTGAAGCTGGCATTTCAGAATCATAAAAGGATAGATTTAGTAGAAAATATTCAATAAGAATAAAGAGGAACCGTCTATATTACACTATTTGTCTGAAGAACAAACTAAAAATGAGAACAAATTTACCATCAACCTAAAAATATCTTCCATGAAACACTTCTTTCTTGAAATTGGATGTCACTTACGTTTAAGAATCTTAGTGTTCAATGTGTGACATTGGCAAATGGTAAATACAAAGATAAATGAGAAGTAGATGTTGGGCTAGAAATTAGATAAAATGTTAATAAGAGGCAGAACAACCTCACTAAACACAGCTCCACACGTATGTGAAAGCAAAAGAAGTAAGATTATTAACAGATGAGGTCTAATTTCAAATTTCTCTATTGAGTTCATCCTGGAATTTGCCTCCACTTAATTTACTATAATTATAAGGCCGGTCAACTACAAAATAATCATAACTTTGCTGGCACCTGCTCTGCACATTTACACTGTTTAGGGAGTGAAGCCACATTGTAGAAACTATGGTACTGATGGATACTTACAGAGATTACTACATTTTTATAACATATTTTTCTCCCTTTCTTTGCTAATTCACATCCATTGTTTCAGAATATTATGAAGAAAGAAGAGAAATTTCTATAATATTCTTTTGATATAATATCCAGGGTAACACCTGGGTTCTTCTAAGAGTTCCACTGAGGCAGATATTTATGACTTAAGAATCAATGCAACTCTGGTTAAGAAAATTTTTCAAACACTTGGAAGTAAGGCAGGAGAAAGTATTTGTAGCATGCTTTTTCAGTTACATTAAGATACTGTTTTAAAAGTTTACCCAAGGATTATTTTGTTCTCTAGGTTTGTACCTGGGTTTGATTTTGCTATACGCTAAATTTGATTACCATATTTTTACACAAATAACATGTGTATTTTCTGATCTGTTTTTCGAACTGTGTGACCTCTCCCACATTTGATTCCTATGTATGCTAGACACTTCATATGTACATATGTTTTATATGTGTACAAGTTATATAGGGAAAATACTGTGCTTGCCAGTCACCATGAAGTTACAGGTTAACTTACAGATGTCTGCTTAGTACAAAAGATAACCCCTAAAGTTATGATTTCATTGTCCTGTAGAATATTAACTAAGAATATTGAAAGTGCCATGGACTGACAAAAGAACCAACAGATCTGTGTTGGAAGAAGTGCAGCCAGAATGCTCCTTGGAGGCCAAGATGACCAAACTTCATCTCTCATACTTTGGACATATTGTCAGGAAGGACCAGTCACTGGAGAAGGATATCATGTTTGGTAAGGTGGAGGGTCAGAAAAAAAGAGGAAGACCCCCAGTGACATGGATTGGCTAAGTGGCAGCATCAATGGGCTCAAGCGTGGCAACAATAGTGAGGTTGGCCCAGGGTCAGGCAGTGTTTCGTTCTGCTGTGCGTAAGGTCTCTATGATTCAGTAAGGACTCCATGGCACCTAACAACAACAACAATATTTAACCTAACAATCATATTCTGATAGTTTTTCTCTCTTACACGGTCTCATTCTCTACATCTTCTTTCTTCTTTCCTCTGTTTCCTCCTAGTCTCTCCTCTTCATCTCTCTTCTACCTTTTCTTTCTTCCCTTATTTTCTTTGCTTCTTTCTCTAAAAATGTTCCTGGATTATATTGATTTACTCTGTTAAGGATGTATTCATTGTTGGTATATACTTATTCTACTATATGTTTTTGTTGTTAAGTACTGTCAAGTCAATTCCAACTAATAGCAACCCTGTATAGGATTTAGTGGTATAAAACAACCTTGCATGCACTGTCATATTTAATTCTTTGAAAATAATACTTCTGCCATCTTCTAAGCACCTGGACAAGATCTTTAGGAAATAAAACAACTGGTCTCTCACAAATCAGTGCAAACCAAGATTTATACAAATTGCCAAGACCCAGGCAGGCTGAGGCAAAACTGACAATAGGTAACAGAAATATGTATTCACAAAGCAAAGCCTCTTTAGTTTATTTAAGGATTTCCATTGAAAATATAATTTTAGACTCACAGAGTACCAAATTGTAACATGAACAAACTCCACTTTGTTTCTGACAGTATTTGGGAGGCAGATTAATGCTTTCAAGTAAGCATTTATATTAATGCCAAAAATATATTTACATTCTTTGAGTTTTCTCTACAGGAGTCTGCCATCCACCCCAAGAGATATATATTTATGTCACATTACCGCATGAGAGGCATATATACAAGGTGAATGGTATGTTTATAAATTATGGTACCTATAGTATGCTTCTTGTGGTTTTAAAGCCTTTTATTGTGACTTGTGTGAAGGGTTGCACAGTGGATCATCAGTTTGATATCCAACAAAAAATCATACATTTTATTTCATATCAATGATTGTAATTCCCACAATGTAAAATCACTTTCTCCCTGGGTTTCTTGTTTCCATTCCTCCTTCTTTGTCACTTCTGAATTGTGTCTTTGTGTAACTGCAATCCCAGTTACTTATTTAAACACTAATCTAGGTACTGTTATGAAGGTATCTTAGAGCAGTTATTTCAGTCCCTACTCAGTTAGTTGACTTTAAGTTGAGATAGTTATCCTGAGTCAGCCTGATATAACCAGTTGGAAGACCTTATTGTAGGATTTAGGCTTTCCCCAAAGAGAAAGCTTAGGGAGCACTATGCTTTATTAGATTCCAACCACACTGCGATCTTCCCTTTCTGACTTCCTGTAGGCAAGAACTTCTGCTGTACTTGTAGAATTACACATTGCTCATGATCTTCCCTTCCTGACACCTCCTCTATGAATTTCAGACCTGCTTTGCCAGTCCTCACAACTGCATAGCTAATGCCTTGTAATCAGTCTCTTGATATATACATAAATCATAATTAATGGCTTTGTTTCTCTGAATGAGACAGTGCATGAATTTAAGAATATTAGGAGGTTTAGGAGATATGTGCTATGTTCCCTCACTTTCATTTGCATTTATAGAGTACTTATACTGTGTCATCAGCTCCTCTAAATGCTGCAACTACAATGGTCATTGAAACCCACATGATCTCTGCTGTCAAAGTGCTTCATTTGTTTTTTTGTTAAGTGCTTTGGAGTCCATTCCAACTCATAGAAATCCTGAATAAGATTTCCAAGGAGCAGCTGGTGTGTTTGAACTTCCAACCTTGTGGTTAGTAATTCAGTGCTTATCCTACAGAGCCACACCAGGATGTCAAGTCACTTTATAGCTATCTGCAAATACTTTAACCTCTTAGTTCATGTTCATGTTTAATATAGTTCCCTAGTTCAGCTTCCTCTTTTGATTTCTCTGTTTCTATTAATAGCATCTTCATTGTCTTGGCCATAACAATTCCTTATATTTAAATCTTCTTAGCTATTAATTTCCTTCCTTTCCTACATTCTGCTGAGTGCTAAGTCCTTTTCTTCTTTTCCCAGCAAAGCTTCTGACCTGGAAAAGTTTTGTAATACCTTGTTTCTTGTGTGGATCTTTATATAGCTGTCTTACTCAGTGGCCTGCCTTTAACACTTAACTTTCTTTATTTGAATACATTTCAAATAACACACATTGTTAACTGAAAACCTAGCAAATACCTTCTAAGGCCTACAGAATGAAATCCTCGGAGCTCTTTCTGACATTAACATACTCCTCTATGTGGTTTCAACTTATCAACATATCTCTACCACCTTCATTCCACAACTTTACCCTGTCACTGCTGTTACATGCCATAGAGTATGTTCCAAATCATAGTGACAATAGAACAAAACACTTCTGGTCCCATACCATCCTCACAATCATTCCTCTGTTTGAGCCCACTGTTGTACCCCTTGTCATTCCATCTAGTTGAGGATCTTCTACTTTCTGCTAAACCTCCAGTTTTCCAAGCATGATGTTCTTTTCAGGGATTGGTTCTTCCTGATAGTATGTTTGAAGTACATAAAACTGAGTCTCATCATTCTTCTTGCTCAGGAGCAATCTGGCTGCATTCCAACTCCATGATTCAAAGTTATCAATTCTTCTCTAGTCTTCTTTAGTCACTGTCCAGATTTCACATGCATATGAGGCAACTGAAAATACTGCAGTCTGGGTTAGGCGCATCTTACCCCTCAAAATAATATCTTTGCTTTTGAATATTTAAAAAAAATCTTTGACAGCAGCTTTTCTCAATGTAAACTTTTCCTTAAATGACATCTAATCTCCAGACAAAATGATCTAGGACTCATTCTTTTATAAACATATCTTGTCCTTTCCTCAAGGTTTTTATGCTTCTTGTTCCACATCCTTTCCTCATCTTACTGTATCACCGCCAAACAAGCTCACATCTAGCCTTCTAGATCTAACACCATCATGTCAACATCTGTGTTGACCTTGATTGCACAGCTGGACATGTTCCCTTTCAACTGGCCCTGCTTCCCTAGAGTAAATTCAGTGCACTAAGCCTTGATTGTGCTGACTGGCTGGTCATTGCTCTTGCAAGGTACTTATGATACTCCTCCTGTGTATGACATCTGGTGCAGTGCATGGGTATTATATAGAGTGTAGCCTTTTACATGGTTTAAAAAAGGTATTTACAATGAATAAATCATTAGTTTTTCAAAATTCTATCATGTGGTCTCCAGCATCACTTCTATCACCAAGACCTTATTTTCAACTACGTGATCTTTCCTCTTTGTTTCTAACCCTTGTATTCCAATAACCACTAATTATCAAGACATCTTGATTACATGTGTGATCACTTTCAAACTGAAGAAGGTAGGAGAATTCATCATCACTGATTTTAATAATTGGTGCATAAATTTGAATAATAGTGGTATTACCTTGTCTTCCTTGTAGGGATATGTGTACTTCAAGATGGCAGTACTTTAAGATGTTGGTGGTGATGTGTTATTAAGTCAGTTCTGACTCATAGTGACCTTGCAAAGAGTTTCCAAAGCTGTAAATCTATACAGGAGCAGAAAGTCTCATCTTTCTCCTGTAGAATAGTTGTTAGATTTTAACTGCTGGCCTTGCAGCTAGCAGCCCAATATGTAACCCACTACTTTAAGATGGATTTTTAAACGCTCTTTTTTTTATGGTGAATGTGATGTCATTTCTTTTCAGTTTGTTGTTTCCACCATAGTAAACTGTAAGACTATCTGATTCAAAATTGTCAATACCAATCCATTTCAGATTACTAACACCTAGGATATCAATTTTCATACATTCCATTTTTGACAAATTCCAATGTCCCTAGATTCATACTTTATACAATCTATTGCTCACCAGTTGCTCCTTGAAAACCCTCTAGAGGATCACTATGGGTTGGAACCAACTCAACAGCACTTAACAACAACAACAACCACATTCCACTAAATAGTCTAACATAAGTTACTAAAATTCTTATATAATTAAAAAAAAAATTTTTAGACAAATACAACATCTGGATGATGGAAAATCAAAGATAACTTGCTAAAGAGACCAGAGAACCACTTTGAACACAGAAACGCTAATTGCAGCTGTCTCCTCCCATTTTGAGTTGCACCATATCAGAAAGCGAAGAGCCTGAAAGGTTTGTGTACAGTCAATCTTTATTCAAAGACAATTTTCATGAGTGGGACTACAAGATCAAAGGGCAAGAAGAACAGGCTTGATGGCATATTAGGAAAAGGGGTACACTGACCTCCGCCAGTAGTAGCAAGGAATATCGGATGAAATAGATTCAAAGGCCAGTCCTGGAATTCTGAACTCCATATAAAGGAATAGTTAGAAGGGTCAAAGGCTTATTGTGTATGGAATTTGAAACAAAAGCAAGAAAAGCCATGTTTTCTGATTTGTAGCAGACAGTGAGTGCTGGTGCAGCCATTTTGAGTGTGAGGGAGCAGATACATGATCAAGAGAGCACTCCATCACAGAGGTATGGCTGATAAGCAGAGATAATGGTGCAAACTTTATTTTTTCCATTCATTTTTTTCTGTCTGCCCACCTACACTCTGGTGATGAGTTGGGGTGTCTGAGCGAGTGGACACTCCCCCTACATGGAAGGTTCTATTACACATGTGCATGGATCTGCTCATCAAAGGTCACTGGTTGCAGAATCAAAGAAGAGGGAGGAGTCAAAAGGAAGGGTATTTTTGAAAGAAAACAGGTGGGTCTTTCAAAAAGGCTCTGGCCAGTCTTGGGCTGTTTCTAACTAGGAGAAACACCTGAACTGGCTTGAGGAGAGGTGAGAAAGGGAGGCAAAATGGGAAAAAGGCCAAAAACTAAATCTTGAGTCACATCATAAGGAACAATGATAACATCTTGAAATTTCTCAGGTAGACATAAAAGCAAGAAGCTGAAAAAGAGTGTTAACGTCTTACTCATATTTTGCTACTTTTGTTTTTTTTTTTTAATGTATGTGGGTGAGTGAGTGGTAATTGTAGACTTTAATGGCCAAATAACCTTTTACCTTGTGGGCTCTTTCTCTCTCTACATTACCTAAGAACACACAGCAACTACAGTCATACAGCCAAGCTACAATTGTACCCTATAAAATCCCACCATCCAGGCAAGAGACAATACTAATGGCTATATGTCAGAGCACCATAAATAACCAATGTCTGCTAAAATCAGACCTACGTGAGTAATAAAAGAAGTGAAAAGAGAAGCCCATCTTCTGATCACATCTACTAGGTGGCAATGAGAGAGTTTAATAATACACGAACATACATTCATCTAACCTTTGAAAAAACAACAGCACAACAATGCCTAAAAAGCAACAGAAAATTTCTATCCATGTCCAGAAACAAGAAAGAGTTGCTGAAACAAATAAACTGGAGATAGACCTAGAGTTCCCACTGGAAGGAGGGCAGGCTTTGGAATGGCCTGATGAAGAATTCTGGAGAATAATATTGAGGTGCACTGGAATGCTCCACAGACAGGTTGAGAAAAATTAGGAAGAAGTCAGGGAAATGCAACAGGAACAATAAAATAAAATAGAAATAACACTGGAAACAATTCAAAACCTACAAAAAGAAGTCTAAATGATTAATAATAATACAATATCAACAATAGACAATACACTGAAAGGACAAAGGAGCATAACTGAAAAGTTGGAAGCCAGACTCAGTGAGCTTGAAACAAATCTCTCAATACTGCTAAGATAGACGAGCAAGGAGAAAAAGAAATAAAAAATTGGGGACAACATGAAGAGGAATAACCTCAGGGTTATTGAAATTCCTGAACAAGAAGGATCAAAGAAAATCACTGAAGAGATAGTTGAGCTACTGGAAGAAAATTTCCCTAATATCCTGAAAGATGAGAAGATGAGCATTCAAGAAGTTGAAAGAACTGCAGGAAGGACAGATCCCAAAACAAAATCACAAAGCATAATCAAGTACTCCAAAATCAAAGACAAGGAGAGAATCCTGAAAGCAGCTAGGGAAAAGAGAAGTTTTACCTACAAAGGCAAGCAAATCAGATTACATTGTGATCTCTCAGCAGAGATCATGCAGGCAGGAAGGCAATGGGGAGACAGATATAAAATGCTGAAAGAAAAAAATCTGCCAACCAAGAA
>NW_006408564.1:11432861-11434803 GCF_000296735.1 Chrysochloris asiatica
AACCAGCATAAGAGATTAAAAAAAAAGAAAAAAAAAGGATATTATCTCAAGATTCAAGGGTCAATTGAACAAGATGACATAACCATAATAAATATCTATGCTCCCAATGAAAGAGCCCCAAGATATATAAAGCAAACTCTATTGTAATAGAAGAAAGAAATAGATAAATCTACAATAATAGTAGGAGGTTTTAATATGCCACTTTGGAAACAGGATTTAACAACTAGAAAGAAACTCAACAAAGACACAGAGGAACTAAACAACACAATCAACTAACTTGACCTCATAGATGTGTACAGAGCATTCAACCCAAAAACAGCACAATACACATTCTTTTCATGTGCACATGGAACATTCTCCAAAACAGCCCATGTATTAGGTCACAAAATAAGCCTACCAAAACGATTACAAACTTTATATGGAAAGGAAAGAGTCCCTGAATAAGCAAAGCACTGCTTAAGAAGAACAAAGTCGTAGACCACTTACTCCCTTATTTCAAAATTCACTACATGGCTACAGTGGTCAAAACAGCCCGGTACTAACTGGTACAATGAAAGATATATAAATAATGGAACAGAATTGAAAATCCAGAAATGAAGCCATCTACATACAGCCAAAGGAGCTCTGGTAGCATAGTGGTTATGAGTTGGGCTGCCAACCTCAAGGTCAGCTAGTTTGAAACTACCAGCAGTTCCATGGGAGAAACATGAGGCTTTCTACTCCCATAAAGATTTATAGCCTCAGAAATCCCATACAGGGTCGCTATGAGTTGGAACCAACTCCACGGCACATCACCTCCATATGATAATTGACAAAGGGCTAAAGTACACTGAATGGGGAAGAGATTGCCTCCTCAACAGATGGTGCTGGAAAAACTGGAAATCGATGTGCAAAAGATTGAAACATGACCTTTATCTCACACCATACCCAAAAACAAACTCAATACGGATTAATGACCTTAATGTGAATCCCAGAATTATAAAGGTCACCAATGAACAAATAGGAACAAACGTAAGGGCTCTAATACAGGCTATACACAGACTATATCACACATTCCAAGAACTCCACAAACAAAAGAGGACAAAATAGATGACTGGGACATACTAAAAATTAGAAACTTATGTGCATCAAAAGAGTTCACCAAAAGAGTAAAAAGGGAGCTCATAGAATGGGTAAAAAAAACTTTTACAATGACTCAAATAAGGGACTCATCTCTAAAATCTATAGGAAACTACAACACCTCTACAAGAAAAAAACAAATTACTCATTTAAAAAATGGGCACAGGACACAAACAGACACTTCACCAAGGAGGAAATTCAGGCAGCCAACAAAGATATGAAAGATTGTTTATGATCATTTGCCATTAGACAGATGCAAATCAAAACAACAATGAGATATCATCTCACACCAGCAATAACAGCAAAGTTCAAAAAAGCTGAGGACAATAAATTCTGGTGAACAAGTGGAGAGAATGGGACCCTCCTACATTGCTAGTGGGAGTGCAAAATGGTTCAACCACTCTGGAAAATGGTATGGCACTTCCTCAGACAGTTGAGAATAGAAATCCTTTTGATTTCTCTACTTGAAATCCACAAGAAATATGAGCCAGAACATGAGTAGCTGTATGCACACCAATGTTTATCGCAGCACTATTCACAACAGCAAAAAGATGGAGACAGCCTAAGTGCTCATCAATGGAAGACTGGATAAACAAACTCTGATACATTCACACAATAGAATACTATGCTACCTTGAAGAAAAACAATGAAGTTGCAAACCACTGCAAAACATGAATGAACCTTGAGGACATTATGCGGACTGAAATTAGTTAGCCACAAAGGGACTAATATTGCAAAGACCATTACTGCAAGCTTAAGAAAAGACAGTCATTCTAAAAGGGAAAAAAAATTCTTTGTTGGGTAGGAAGGAGTGGACAGAAGC
>NW_006408564.1:11435363-11436174 GCF_000296735.1 Chrysochloris asiatica
AAAAATGGCAGACTATTTGGCTATTACAAGAACAAGCAGCTGTTCACCTGGGAGCCATCAAGGCAAGCAATCAAGTCCATTCTGGATAAACTGTCTACCAAGACTGAAACTCAAAGGGAACACATGTGCAGGCATATAATTCACTGATGACTGTGTTAGTCTACTTGTGAGTGGAAGTGGGGGAAAGACAGTAAAGAAGACATGTACTGAGTTCGACAATATTCCACAGACTTCTGTTGACTTTGCAATGAGAAAGAGCAGAGGAAGTGCTGGTTGGTCTGAAGTTATGGGAAAATTTTAAACTCCTGAGCCCATGGACACTGACCTAGCCACTGGGGATTCGAGCTGAAAGCAAGTGTCCCAAGGATATGAAGTTGGGGAAGGTACACAAGAATGCCCAAACTTGCAGATAGTACCCATTTGACCTAGCTTCGACAGCTTGATGATCAGAATTCAACTAGAGCAAGAGAAAGAAGTTTGATACAGGAAGCAAGTACAAATTGCTATAATTTGACAAACTTGAACTCTATTTATGGATGCAGTAGCTCAAAATATCAACCAAAAGTGAAGGCATCTTTACATCAAGGATAAAGCCTATGCCGTCAGTACACAGGGTTGATAGGGACAGGTAACTCAGACATTACCTAAAATGGAGATGAGGGGAAGCTATAAAGGCACAAAGTGGCTGCCTTACAAATTTTCAAGAGGAAGTTTAGTTTCGGAGCGAGGTGGAGAAGGTAGAATCCCCAACGAATAGTTTTCATCTTGTTTAGATGGGTCTGGTGAAAGGAGATAGGGATAGGATTCTTTT
>NW_006408564.1:11436494-11437455 GCF_000296735.1 Chrysochloris asiatica
ACTACATATTCCTGCATGTTTTTGTGTACATCCAAAAAAATAAAAAAGGCAGAATAGAGGCAAATACTGTTAATTGATTGTGCAAGGAGGAGACTGTAATTATTGCAATGAAACAAAATACGATTGGTTGAGTGCAAAACCAGTGTTCTCCCATGTAAACTATCACTCAACAAACAAACAAAAAAGATCAAAGGGTAAATATATTTGTAATTTGGATAACTTCTAATAAAATCTCCTCTATAGGAAATGCACATTTTGTACTTTATTGGTAATATATGAGTTTGATCACTTTGGCCACACTTTGCCATAAATTATATTATATAACATTTGGATTTTTGCCAAAGCTACTGTATTGAAAAATAATTTCTGAGTGCACTTTCAATTTGAATTTATTTTGAATAATGCTAAATACTTCCACATATGCTTTCAGATCATATGAACTCCTATTTCCAATTAAATTCCTCTGATGTCATTTCTATTAACTATGGCTGCATAAATAAATATACAAAAATTTGGTGCCTTAAAGATAATAATATGTTGTGCACTAATCTGAAGGAGCCCAGGTGTTACTATGGATGAAGCACTGAACTGTGGGGGAGTGATGAAGCTTTCTTCTCTGGTAAAGATTTAGAGACTCAGAAACCCTGTTTAATGTTCTTATGAGTCAGAGTCAACTCAATGCATTTGGTTTAATCTGCAGTTTGGCAGAGCTCACTAGGAATAGCTCATCTCCATTATATGTGGTATTAGCTTGGGCCAGTCAAAGGCTCAAGGAATAATCACAAAGTGCCCTCTGAGTTCAAGAAAAGAATAAACTGATTCCGTTTTTTCTTATTGGGGAACGACAACTTTCTAGACAAGCATGTGGAATTGGAAATACAGTTTTGGCTACTTTTTTTTTTTTAAGTTTTTATTGTGAATTGAGCGATAGTTTACATGGGGTAACATCAATTTGCTTCAT
>NW_006408564.1:11438392-11440602 GCF_000296735.1 Chrysochloris asiatica
TCATATCAACTGGATGCTTCACTCTCAGTTCTAGCCCTTTGTGGCTATGTACTTGTCCAGGGGCTCAGGAACCCCAGGTCTTACCTTACTTGAGGCCAACCAGCTCTCACCATACTCCAGGTCGATGGAGGTCTACGTAACTTGGTTGAACTCAGCCCACTTCTTCATTGCTGCTTTTCCCTCACTTCCTCTCACCAGTAGACCAACATGGTCGCCAGCAAGTTTACAGGTCTGCTCATGTATTCCCCTTTGAGTTTCAGTCTTGGGAGGGGGTTTGTCCTGAAGGGACTTGATTGCTTGCCTTGATGGCTCCCTGTTGAACAACTTGCTTGTTCTTACAGTAAATTTTGGTTACATTTAAAGGCCATAATCTACCATGATAAATTGTAGTTATTTTTCTCTTGGATGCCTGATCATTCCCTTTAAAATCTATAGAAACTATGATTCAGTTAGGGAAATTAACCCTATGTGTCTGAAATCAAGAATTAATGGTACTGAAGGAAGAAATTCAAGTTGCACTTACAGCATTGGCAAAAAAAAGAAAAGAAAAGAAAGAAAGAAGGCTCCATAAATTGATGGACTAATTGAAATATTTCAAAAAAAACTAACGCAGGCTTGGAAGCATTCACATATACAAAGACATTTCAAAGACAGTTACCCGGCAAACTGACTGGAAAAAAATTCATATTTGTGCCCGCTTTTCCAGAGGTGACCCAAAGGAATGTGGAGACCATGGAACAATAGCATTTATATTACATGCAAGTAAATTTTTGTTTAAAATAAATAAAAAATATGGATAGTGGATTAGGGAGATTGGCTGTGTAGACCTTCTCCAGTAATACCATTCAATACCAGATGAAACAGGTTCAAAGGATGGTCCCAGAAATCTTAACTCCATATAAAGGAATATTTAGGATGATTGTAAGTAAATTTACTACGAGTGGGATTTAAAGCAGAAACAAGAAAAGAGGTGTTTTCTAATTTGCGGTGGTCAGCGAGTCCCAGTGTAGTCGTTTAGAGGAGGACAAAGTGGACACAAGATTAAGAGAGCAATTCCATTGCAGAAGTCTGACCAATCTTCAGAGATAAATGTGCAAACTTTTTTTTTTTTTCCTGTTATTTTACCTTTCCCAGTCTGCCCACCTCCACTCTACTGACTAGAGAAGGGTGCCTGAGTCTGCGGAACGCCCATAACACACACACACAAAGTTCTAATATGAATGCACCCAGATCTGCCCAGTAAAGCTCGCTGGATGCCCAAAGAAGGGGGAGGAGTCAACAGGTTCAGCTTAAAATGGGAGTGTCTTCCAAAACCACTCTGGCCAGCCTTGGGCTGTTTCTCACAAGGAGAAATACCTGATAGGCTTGAGTAGAGGTGAGAGAGGCAAAATAGAAAAAAAGCCAAAAATGAAATCTTGAGTTACATCATAAAGTACACAGAGAGCATCTTGAAATTTCTGACTGCCTTGATGGCAAACAGCTGAAAAGAGGGCATTAAATTCTTACTCATATTTTCAAGATAACTAAAAAATGGTTCAGGGAACCTGTAAGAAATTCAACTTGGATTTATAAGAGGACTTGCAAAGAGGAATATCTTTGCTGCTATCAGCTGGATTTTGGTTGAAAGCAGACAATATCAGAAAGATGTTTATTTGTGCTTTATGGACTATGCGAATGCATTAGATTATGTGGATCATAACAAACTATGAATAATAACGTGAATAACAGGAATTCCAGAACTTTTCATTGTGCTCATAGATACCAAGAGGCAGTCATTCAAACAGAACAAAGGGATACGGAATGGTTTCAAACCAGGGAAGTATGCATCAGGGTTGTTCATTTTACCATAGTTATTCAATCTGTATGCTGAACAAATAATTCCAGAAACTAGACTGTTGTTAAGAGCAGTCCAGTGGGTTCTGATTCATTGAGGCCCTATACAGACTTTTTCAGGAGTGACTGGTGAGTTTGAACCACCTATCTTGTGGTTCAAACAGATCTTATGGCTGAGAGCTTAGCCTACAGCATCACACCAGAACTCTGTTATGAAGAAAAACGTGGCATCAGGATTAAAGGAAGGCTCATTAACAGTCTGCAATATGCAAATGATACTACCTTGATTGCTGGCAGTACAGAGGACTTGAAATACTTACTAATAAAGATCAAAGACTACAGCCCTCTTATGGAATGCACCTCAGTGTAAAGAAAAT
>NW_006408564.1:11441402-11443846 GCF_000296735.1 Chrysochloris asiatica
ACTCCAAGCTTTAGTGAATGGTGTCAATTATTTTAAAGAATTACTGGTAAAGGGCATTTTCTACGTCAGCACCTATAACTGATTTACTAAAATTCTCCTTTAAAGCACCCAATCTTTATCTCAAATAAACTGATATGAGCAAGCTTAAATGTATTTTGGTGTCACGCAGAGTTGCCTCGGAGTTTTTCTTTTAACTAGCTGAATAATCTACCACAGGAGCTTTAATGAAAATGTTATTTAAAAATCAGACAGAAGAACAACATGAAATGCGTGTGTTCACTATTTAAATGATTATTTTTTTTTAATCAACAGGTTTAGAACACTGTGGAAATACAGTATTTCATTTAGTTTTCTTTTACTTTAACATCACTTAAAGATCAAGAAATAATCCAGAGGTCAACCTGCTATCCCAAGCATGCTGACCCCCTCAATTTGGGAATATGAATATATAATCATCTTTATCCAAACTCTCTCCAAAAAATGATAAAATCTCAGATTTTTTTTTTTCTCTTGTATCTACAAAAGCAGAGACAGCATTACTTCAAATAAATGCTGTACAAATTAGCCTGGCGACTCTTCTTTCATCTTTTAATACTTTCATATCAGCAGGAAGGGAGATGAGTCAGTATCAAGAGAAACAGGTTCTATTTTTGTTTCTGATGCAGAAAAAAACATGTCATCTTATTAAGTCCCTTTAACATGGAGATCACTCAAGTCATCTATAAAATGGGATTGATATCAATTCCCTACTTGCCTAAAAAGATCAAATGAGATTTCCCTGATTTCTTGTCACATTAGACTGATGGGTGTTACATAATGGGGATTAGTGTTATTTGGGATTGACTTCAATATTTAGAAACCTACTTAGAACTTAAGTGGTTAAGAATTGTTTTCTTCATGTTTTTGTTATAGTGCTATATATATATATTGAAATGAAAAAGGATCAAATGAGGAAACAGGTGACGCTCTACTTCATTTGTCAGGTGCTGCACATTTATGGTAATGAGAGGAAGAATGAAGACAAAGGAGAAGTCGTACAGGGCAAAGGTGGAAATGCGTTGCAGAATTTTCTCTCCACATTGCTGTTCTTATAAATTGAGCAAAAGGACACATTTCATTAAGTACAGCTGGGTCCTACTCTACCTCTGTCATTTGTCAGTGATATGAGTTTGGGAAGGGTACATAGATATTTTTTATTTTTATTTTTTTGCTATTAACAAATCAGCCCTAAACCTAAAGGCTTACAACAGCAAAACCGAGTATCATCTCAGGTTCTATGGGTCAGGAATTTTGTAGGAAGTTAGCTGAGTGGTACTGGTTCAGGATTTCTTGTGATGTTCAAATCCAAATGTTCACCAGATGTGTAGTCATCTGTAGTTTAACTGGGGCTGGAGGATTTTCTTTCAAGGTAGTTCACTTACAAGCCTAAAAACTTAGTTCAAGCTTCCTGTTGGCAAGAGTACTCAACAGACAACTTCTTGCCATAGAACCTTCTACATCACTAAAACAGTTACCTTCAAGCTGATTCTGACTTAAGGCAACTAGATGTGTATCATATTAGAACTAGAATCTATATGATTTTCAAGGGCTAATTTTTCAGAAGTAAATTGCCAGGTCTCAATTCTAAGACACCTCTGGAAAGATGTGAACCTTCAGCCTTTGACTAACAGCTGAGCATGTTTAATAGTCTGTACCACTTAGGGACTCCAAACCTTTCCATAGGACTGTTTATGTAATTTCTTATAGTCTATCCTCAAAAGTCACACACTGTTACTTCCACTGCATACTGCTGATCAAATAGACCATCCCTGGTACAATGTAAGAGGGGATTACACAAAGGTATGAAAAAGAAGGTGAGGACCACTGGAGGTGACCTTAGAGGACAGTTACCATGACTTGTAATGCTCTGATCCAAAATCTGTAAAATGGGAATGATGATAACCTCTATCATCATGAAATGATTCCATGTATTCAAAGATGTTATCTCACCCTTTTCAATCAAAATCAGTCTCCTTCTTCCTTCCATGTGCCTTCCTTGGTCTAGTACAAGGTTTGCGTGTGATGCAGGTATCTATGTGTCTGTCCTTCCAGTATCAGTAGTGGTACTTTGTACCGGGTCCATGGTGTAATTCAGGGCTTACACTAAAACACTCTGTAACATATGTGATAACTGTACATGGTCACTCACACTGCAATACACAATTTACTGCAGAGACAAAATTCTCCAGTGGAGGTAATTAGCATGATAGAACATTATATATATATGTATATATATATGGCATACTCAGTTCAATCACCTGTTGTTCAAGGGTCAACTGCATGTAAATTGGAAAAATATCTAAATAAAATATTCATTTTACTTTCTTGAGCAACAGAAATCATAGATCTCTTATGTTTAAATAAAATATGAAAAACAAAGATTCAAAGGTATATCTAATTCTTGT
>NW_006408564.1:11444485-11459625 GCF_000296735.1 Chrysochloris asiatica
AAGATAAGGTAAGGGAAAAAGGAAAGGACAACATAAAACTGCGTGTAGTTTTAGTTGAAAATGAAAAAGCCACAGTAGCAAACACTGACACTAGAGAATAAATGGGTATCTCAAAATTTAGAGTAAGACAGCAGTCCCTAAGATGATTCCAAGTTACTAGTCTGGCACCTCTCTCTCTCTCTCTGTGTGTGTGTGTGTGTGTGTGTGTGTTCACTTGGTAGCATAATGAAGCTTTTGTACTGCTTCTAAGAGCAACATTTCAAAATTAAACATACCACAGTATTATAGAGAAAACAAATCCTATTGAAATACAACTATCAAAATATTTTTAAAAGATATGCATGATAAAAGGAGCCCTGGAAATTCTGTAGGATAGGCACTTAGCTAACCCATCAGCCAATTCAAGGAAGAAAGATGAAGCTGTCCACTCCTGCAAAGATTTACAGTCTCAGACACCCCAAATAAGGTCACTGTGAGTCCGAATCAACTCAGTGGCAGTGGGTTTGGTTTGGGTTTGGTATGCATGATAAAGTAATATGTTTCCTTTTATTCAGACATTAAATAACAAGACCCCAATAACAGGTCTAATCATTACTATATTTCAAAGGAATGAGAAGCAGAAGAGATATTGTGAAATATCCTAGTGGTTACGAATTGGGCTGTGAGCTGCAAGGTAAGCAGTTCAAAACTACCAGCTGTTCCACGGGAGAAAGATGACGCTTTCTGCTCCTGTAAAGATTTACAGCCTCAGAAACCCTGTACAGGGTCGCTGAGTCGGAACCGCCTCCACGGCACATAACAACAACAAAAACAATCTATAATATGATTAGACGTTACGTGTTATTTCTAATTATGACATGTCACAAGTATTTCTAAGACTATTCTGGACTTTGGCCTAAGTTCAATCTTGAAAGAAACACTAAATTTTAGTTAGAGGATAGTGTAAATAAAGATGTAATTTTGTTCCTAAGTCACAGATGGCATGAACAATATTCAAGGACTCAATGGGGATCTTGGGACCCTGGAACTAAACTTACTTACATTATACTTGAAAAGAAAGGTGAGAATGAAGAAAAGAAACAGAATATCTGCAATGGAATATCCTTTACAAATAAAATAAATTTCTTTTTTATTAACTGTTCTACTATACCCAGAGGTATCTAATGTCTTCCATGACACCCTCATTTAAAAATAATCACTCTCTGAATTGGACATATACCTATATAATACTTTCATTTAAATGTATTTTAATGAATCTTTAGACCTAGATAAATGGATCTACAGAAGTGGTATGTTAAAAGGCCATTTTAAGTTTTGGATCGAAAGGACCTTTAATTTATAGCTGCAGAAAATATCTATTCCATGGCTTACAGATCCTCTTGGATTACAAAAGAGAAAATGACTAACAGAAAAGGAATTATTCACCACATTATTAAACATGACAAAAAGCTTCTGAATTGGAGCTTAAAACAGGCTATTTAAGATTCCAGCAATCCCTGGGACTTTGGCAACAAAAATGTTCAAAAGCCTTTTATAGTTGCTGTCAGATTTCTGTAAAGCATTTGAGATTCCTGTGAACTTATTTATATAACAAGCTAAAACCTGAAGCTGACTTGAAAGTCTTTCTATTCTAATTATGTAGAATTGGAAATGCCTAGAAATGATGTTCACTGTTCTCCCAAGAATATCCTCCTGAAATGGTGGTTTCAGAACCCAGTGTTTGAGAGAGGGAATGAGAGAGTAGCTGCTATGGCTTATTATGAGGAGTAGTTATGGGGGATATACAAACTGTAGTTTGGTAAAGTGGTTTCAAAGAACTGCCAGTTAGCTCTTCTCTCTGCAGCGGCACATTCTAAATGACTGCTCATATTGTTCCCTCCTGGCCAACTACAGTAGTTCATTTCTGAAGCTGTATAATTCATGTGTAATCATGTAGCAAAATAATTCAGGAGATAATGACCCAACAGGATATCAACTGATTGAGGTTCTTATCACAATACTGTTACTAATGTACCATTTGGGCTCCCAGGCCAACTCTTTAACCCTTTATGCTTCAGTATTCCAATCTGAGAGCTCTCCCCTATGCAACTCAAATATAAGGCAGGAAACAAGTGGCAGTAAAAAACCGCAAACAAGATAATGCTAGGAGGGACTCCAAAGAAACCTGCTTACGTACGTTCTTTCTTTCTCTCTTTCTTTCTCTTTCTTTCTTTTTTATGGGGAGTATTGCGGTTAGCCTACCACTCATCTGTCAGGTTGCTATACTGGGGTGGCTTATGTGTTACTATGGTGCTGGTAGCCAGGCTACTGATATTTCAAACATCAGTACAATCACTAATGGTAGACAAGTTTCAGCGGAGCTTACAGACTAAGACAAACTAGAAACAAAGTCCTGGATATTTGCTTCTGAAAAACAGTCAATGAAAATCCTATGGACCACAATGGAATACAGTCTTATACAGTACTTGAACATGAGCCCCCTAGGTTAGATGGTACTCAAAACTGATACAGTGGCTACAACAATGTTGTTGTTGTTGTTAAGTACCGCCAAGTTGGTTCCGACTCCAAGTAATCCTGCATAGGACCTTCAAGGAGGAGCTGGTAGATCTGAACTGCTGACCTTGTTGCTTGAAGTCCAGTGATGATCCTACAGCGCCACACCAGGAGTCCTAGGTTGCAACAATCAACCAGTGAAAAATACCAAAATAGTGAAGATGGCACAAGACCCGGCAGTGTTTCCTTCTGTTGTTTTTGGGGTCACCATGAATTGGAGCCAATTCATTAGCAGTTCCTGAGATGAACCCCTTCTCCTGGTTGTCACACCCTGGAGTAATATCTTTTCTCCCTGAGTGTGGACCAGACCTAGTAACTTGGTTTTAATAGACAGAACTTAGAAAATGTATTGAAAATGCGACTTCTATCTTTCTCTCCTTCTCTAGTTCTGCTAGCAGTTGAAGCAACTGCCCTATGGAAGGCTATATGTGGTAAAGGACAGTGTTCAAGAGTTCATCAACTCCCAAAGAACTGGATCATAGTAAGAATCATGCGAATGGCCTTGGAAGTAGAGCCTTCTCAGCCGAGCCTTGCGTTATCTTAAGTCTTATAAAGTGTCAGAAGATAAGTCACACCCAAATTCCTGTCCCACAGAAAGTGAAAATAATAAACATATTTTAAGACACTGATTTTTCAAGTAATTTGTTATACAGAAATTCATAACTAATCCAGGTATCCTGTGTTTAGATGAAATAGGGCACAGAGAACCACCAAGGCACAAAAAGGGTTCTAACCAGGCCAAAGCAAAATCTAGAAGAAGTGACCACCTTTTTATCATAATACAGTTGTTGTTGATGTTGTTAAGTGCTACGGTATTTGTTCTGACTCATAGCAACCCTTGAAAGAGTTTCTAAGGAGTGGCTGGTGAGTTTGAACAACCAACCTTGTGGTTCAAAACAAACCTAAGGAAATCCTGTGCTCCTCCTATGGCACCACACCAGGGCTCACATAACAAAGTATTTTTCTTTAATGAGGAGTCAAACCCAACCCTGGGGACAAACACTGAAAGGACTATTTCAGGAACTGAAGAAACACAACCGTACATCTTTTATGGCCACTGATAACTACCACCTGAAAAGATTAATGGTGTTGGCTGTAGACAATTTGGCTAGGATGATCAGTAGGACCTTGAATAAACAGACAATAAAGTTCCTGAAATCCCTTGGATCCCTACTTCATATGTGAAATCCCTAATAAGTCCCCTTCCCCCTTTTCCTCAAGAAGACAGATCTGGGTGATTTTCTACTCCCCTGTTCTATATATGGATACTCAATAAATGTTTCACTCTTTGCTCTGAGTCCTATCTCTGAATATTGGTTTCTAACAGCAGCAGGTGATAAAGAACCATTTTCCCAACATCATAGCCAAGAACTAGGTACGTTAATATAATATCTCCAATTCTCAAAAGATACAGACACCAACATCAAGATGTTAAATGCCTCACATGGGGCACTAGACTTAGCAAGGGAAGGTCCAGAACTTTAATATGAAACAAGTTCTTCTTAGCACCAAATCTTCTGCTTACTTCACTCCATTACAGTATGTCTCCAAATTAGTTTTGTTCCTGATATTGGACAGTGTCTTGCCTGTTATAAAACCTTCTCCAGAGACGAAATGGTGTGAAACAAAGAAATGTGCCTTTGAAACAAAGTAAAGAGAGGAAGGCCAAGGGACAGCGGATAGTGGGTGAGGAGTGAGGCACTCAAAAGGACTCTTGAACCAACAACCATCCCACCCTCCTACCCCTGAGTCTTAGCAGTCAGTACCTGAAGATGGTTGGGAGCAGAGGAATAGAGAGAAGTTGACAGTGGCCACATGCCAACACTCGTTGACTTGGAGCACTTGGCTTGATTAATCTTCCATTGACTTTGGATTACTTGACTTGATCCATCTTCTAATGGATTTCTCTCTTGTTTCATAACAGAATCACTTGGGGAGATTCCAAAGCCTAACTATACCAAGGCAGATACTGTCTGAATTGGCTGGGGAATGGCACAGACACATGTGTATTTTTTTTTAAGCACCAAGAGATACTAATGTCCAGTTAGGGACAGGAATTGCTACTAGAAGTTGTCATCTCCATCTCTCCAGATCAACCACTATCTTGGTTGTTAGGACCCAGTTAGGATTAATAAGCAGTGAAAACAGCCACCCAAAATTTACCAACCCCTTCAACATAAAATACTCAAAGCTCAAAAGGTGAAAAAAGAAAAAAAAACATGTTTCACTTTTTTCTACAAGGTTGTTGTGAGACAGTTAGTAAGTATCACCAAGTTGAATATTGTGCTATAGAGTTCAATATCTTCTCTGGATCAACATGGGGACAGGCACAAAGTACATCTGCAACAAGTGAGCCTTTTTTCTTCCACTGTGAGAATAAAAATGAGTACTGGTAGAGGTGTAGGATAAGCACTGAACTGCTAACTGCAAGGGCAGCAGTTCAACCTGACAGTTGTTCCATGGAAGAAAGAGAAGACTTTCTCTTCCCATAAAGCCTTACAGCCTTGGGAATCCTATACAGGGTGATTATGTGTTGGAATCCACTGAGTGGCAGTGGGGTTTGGATTAGGAATAAAATGACCTTGGTGATACAGTGAGCTAACTAAATGGCTGTCCATTCCTAGGGAGAAATATAAGGCTGAGGAAGTCTGTTTCCATGAAGACTGACATCCTCAGAAACCCAGGGGAACAGCTCTGCTTTGTCCTATAGGTTGCTAGGAGTTGGAACTGACTCAATGGCTTTGGGTTCTGTTTAGGTTTTTTGTTTGTTTGATTAATAAATGCTGAGTGTCCCAGGATTTGGCGGGGGGGGGGCTCATCCTCCTCTATATGTTACCTACTGATCATTTTGCTTTGTTTTAAACCACACCTTTACACTAGATCCTGCTTTAAGAAAGCCTTGCTGTTGTTGTTGTTATGTGCTGTGGAGTCGGTTCTGACTCCTAGCGACCCTGTACAGGGTTTCCGAGGCTGTAAATCTTTACGGGAGCAGAAAATCTCATCTTTCTCCCACAGGACAGCTGGAAGTTTCGAACTGCTGACCTTGCGGTTCGCAGCCCGATTCGTAACCACTACGCTACTGGAGCAGTCCTTTAATACTCAGTATGCAGGAAGTGAATACTTGAGGCACAGTGGTGTGATCAGAACAAGGTCATGCAACCTTTAACTTAACAACTGTTGTTAGCGTTGCTATGTAGTGTGGAGTCTATTTTTGACCCATAGTGGCCCCATGTGATAGGCTAGAATTGTTCTGTAGGGTTTAATTGACAGTTAAATCTTTACAGTTACAGATTGCTAAATCTTTCCCTGTGAAGATGCTGGGTGGATCTTTCAGTTAGCAGTTGAATATTTAACCATTGCATCACTAGGATGCCTTGACATAATAATTAAATCCACTGACATCCAAAGGAATCTGACTCATAACATCCCAATATAGGGGAACTGAGACAGTAAATCTTTTGGGGAACAGAGTGTATCAACTTTCTCCCATTCTGCAGTGTTAGGGTAAGGGAACAGGAGGGAAACTACTGAAGAAAGCCAGTGGGGCAGTCGAAAAGTGATATTGGAAAAAGATCAATAAAACCATAAAAGAAACCTCCAAATACAAAGAACACAGGAGCAGGATGTGGACATGAGATAAAATCTATCTCCTTGTCAGGAATAAACTACTCTTTGTGTGTCCAGCACCCAGTGGGGCTTGTGAGCCCTCCCTTCCTGATCAACTTTCCAGAGGGGTTGTTAACCATCAGCTACATATTCACCTTCCCCTTAACCAGCTTTCTGAGCTGGCACAAAACTGGTTATATCAAGTATCCCAGATGCCTCCTCAGTGGAATCCATCTTGAAATCTTAGACTCCATCATGGACACCAGATGTGAATGAAGCAGGGGAAGGAGAGGCGGAAGGGACAAAGGAGAGTGGACCTATGCAAACAGGAAAGCCCATCTCCTTTTTTGAAGGAAAGGTTGTCTCCCAGTAAATACACCTCAGGCTGTTAAGTGTGGGGATATGCTGCTGCCTTTGGCATATCTCCCCTGCATGTATTCTTTCTCTAATAAACCTCTTTTACACTGTATTTCATGACATACTAGACTTCTGTAGCCCAACGCGGTTACAATATCAGACGGGTTTTAAACTGCTGACTTTGCGGCTAGCAGTCTAACACCTAACCCATAGCGTTATCAGGGCTCCTCCAACTTAATAATTAGATGCAATTAAATTCCTGGCCAAGATATCCTCACCTGAGGAATTACAAATGACAACGAATGAAGATATAAAATCAAGGCAGGAGTGTTGAATGATATCAGAAGACAGATTAGAAAAACATCAAGAAAATCTTTCTATACAGAGAAAAAAAAAGCATGTAGTTCTTTAAAACTGTTTTCTCTTACATAGTTGGAAGCTAAATAGAAATGTATGTATATTTTATTGTTTATTGGCTTTGTTTCAAATAGCTATTATTAAATCCTGATAGTCAATTAAAAAACATTCACCAAACTAGAACTCTGTTGACATATATATGTACATGCATGCATAAATATATTATAAACAAATGAATTGAAACATTAAAATATTCTCAATAGCAACCCTAAATCAAACTGATATTTCATTTTGGTTCCCCTGATGCCAATATATATAGTATATTAACCCACAGTCTTCAAAGCATAAAAATGCCTTTGAAAACATAAGTAATCTAGAGATGATGCTCAAACACAGTATAATATACACCTTAGTTTATAGTTATTATTTCTTTCCCAAGATTACATTTCTATGAGAAAACAGCAGTGTAAGTATGATACTGGGTCATTAATTCTAATAGTGGAAAGAGAGATTCTGACTTTGCAAATTCTGACTATTGGGCTTTCTGCGCTCATAGCAATAGATTACTTCTGTCTAATGTGTACTTTCCCCACAAAGCTCAAGGCAAAGTCCACAGAATTTATAAACTGCAGAAGTTAAGGAGAAAAGATACTGGGGTTAGCAAAGAAGAGAAGGTGGAAAAGTCCCTAGTGTTTGATATCAAAATCACCGATCTCCACAAGGGTAGAACAGCATCTACTTTATCAGTCTTCCCTGCCATCAAACAATGTTCAGTACAAGTCTGCTAAATGAGAAGGAGGTCAGGTAGAGATTTCATGGTCACCTAGCTATTTGTTTTCTTCCCAACATTGGAGAGAATAGTGAAAGAGACTAAAATATGCATGCTAGCTGGCATTGGAATAAAAGGTAGCCTTAGATTCAGTAGTTCTTGATCTTTTTCCTTCCTAGGACTTGAGAAAACTCAACAGTGAGCACTGGATAAATTGCAATGGGAAAATTAAGGGTTCACAAAATGTACTTTAACATTCAGAAACAGGGCTCTTCAAATCACAGCAACATGTTTTACACTAATTAAGTCCTAGTCTGGTCTCAGACCTAGCTCCATGGGATAGAACCCAAAACCTCAATAATAATAATAAAAAAAAAAGTTCAAAACATGAGCTATATACCTCAGGAGGTGCAGTGGAATTTACTAGAAGCTACGATCATTACAAATAAGATTATTTTAAGTAATCATTGAAAAATGCTGTACCCTGAAGTCACAATCCCCTTTGAGCCAACATTCATTATAAGCCCTGTTCATCATCTTTCCAAGAGCAACCCAATTTCATGTCTTTAAGAGCACTGGAGTTCTAAGCTGAGAAATTGAGGCCTTAGCCTTTGTCCTTGTTTAGAAATGCTGGTACAATTCCATGCATCAAAACAATTCATGCAAAACTATCTTGATGAAATAAGATCCATTCTTGCATGTCAAAGTGTCCTTTTCAGATGCTAAAATGGATTGGATTCATTACAATGAGAAACCATTAAACTCTATAAACTGGATGGGACCTTTAAGATCAGCCATTCCAAAGCCCTCAAGAAATGCCTACATTCTAGAAAGTACGAAGGGCATGACCAAGGAGGGTCACAAATTAGCTAGAAGCACAACGTGGTCTTCTATCTTGATCTGTTTTCATAGTCTTAGTTTCTATCACTCAGTGGTCATCAATGCAAACATGACTACCATTACATATTGTAATTAAAACAACAATCACAAAAGTAAAGCTACACTCTCAGCTAAATAGGTCATCTTTATATTTTCCCCAAAGATACAGAACATTTTTATTACAATAACTGTTCCTTATGTATCCTTCCGATAGCCACATATATTTTCCTCTAGCCCCAACTTCACACCATCCTTGTTGTTGTCATTAAGTGCTGCTGAGTCAGTTCCACACCACTATCCTTAATTACAAGCAAAAACTAATCTTTTTTTCATTTCTGTAATTTGTCACTATGCTATATAGATGGAATCACACTATATATAAACTTTTAAGATTGGTTTTGTACACATAGCATCATTCTCCATAAATTCATCCAATGTGTTGTTCTCATTCTTTTTGATAAATGAAGTATTCCACAGAATGTGTATACAAAACTTTGATTACTCACCTGTTGAAAGATATTTGTGTTGTTCCCAATTTAACATTTGTAGTTGTTGTCAGGTGCCATCGAGTCAGTATGGACTCATAGTGACCTTAAGCACAGCAGAACGAAACATTGCCTGATCCTGGGCCAACCTCACTACTGTTGCCACACTTGAGCCCATTGATGCTGCCACTTTGCCTATCCATCTCACTGGGGGTCTTCCTCTTTTTCTCTGACCCTCCACCTTACGAAACATGATATCCTTCTTCAGCGACTGGTCCCTCCTGACAATATGTCCAAAGTATGAGAGACGAAGTCTGGCTATCCTGGCCTCAAAAGAGCACTCTGGCTACACTTCTTCTAACACAGATCTGTTTGTTCTTTTGGTAGCCAATGGCACTTTCAATATTCTCCTCCAACACCATAACTCCAAAGCATCAATTCTTCTACGGTCTTTCTTATTCACTGTCCAGCGTTCACATGCATATGAGGCTATTGAAAATACCATGGCTTGGGTCAGGCACACCTTAGTCTTCAAGCTGACATCTTTGCTCTTCAACACTTTAAAAAGTTCTTGTGCAGCAGATTTGCCTAATGCAATATGTCCAGTGAAGAAGACTTAAAATACTTACTGATGAAGATCAAAGAGCACAGCCTTTGGTATGGATTGCATCTCAATGTAAAGAAAACAAAAATCCTCACCACTGGACCAATAAACAACATTCTTAACAATGGTGAAAAGATTGAAGTTGTCAAGGACTTCATTCTTCTTGGATCAATTTAAACATAAACAGGAAGAAAATTCTGAAATGTTCACCAGTAGAGTTTTAGGCCTGGCTTAATGAATATGTAAGAATGATCTGTAACTAAAGTATTATTTTTTCCAAATGAATGATACTAAAGGGTTTACTTACACAGATGTTATTATCTTAAATATGCCCTAGTCAATTCACAGAGTCTTGGTGTGGTGCTGTAAGATAAGCACTGGACCACGAACTTGGTTTGAATCACAAGGTCAGCAGTTCAAACTCACTAGGTGCTCCTTGGAAATCCTTTACAGGGTCGCTATGAGTCAGACATGACTCAAAGGCGTTAACAACAACAACAACATTTAATTTATACTGATGTATTGCTTACCAACCATTCTTCCCTTCCTTGGAAAACATAGGAGAAAAGTAAACCATATCCTACCTCTAAACTAACCAACAATCGTAACTAATTCAGTCAAAATTACCATGGCATTGCTTTGATTTCTTAAAATTATTGTACCATTGAAGTCCAAGTTTGCAGAATTTTCCACATTTTCCCTTTACTATCTTGTCTTTATCACCTACAAAACTATAAATACCTAATAATAATTTCTTATTGCCAGGCATAATTACCATAAAATCAAAAACAGAAGTAAGAAACTGTAATCTGAACAACTGAGTATCTGGATTTATTTTTAACAAGAAATAAAAATGCTATTTCATAGTGGTCAAATAACTTAAAAATATCTTGAAAAATAGATTTTAAACAGAAGCTAACTATAATTAAATTTAATAAATAAAATTAAAATATATATATATATGGGAGCACTATCTAGTGCTTACCCTAAGGAGCCACACTCCTCCCTGGACACTGAATCTTCATGAACTTCCTGGTTGGCAAAAGACAATGGTGTTCATGATTTTTAATACAAAAATTAGCCATTGGGGACTCTCTGAAACCTTTCCCTAATTGTTACTTCTTCATTCTGATCTTAATTTGTAACTGACAACTGAGCTCATGGGCTACTTGGAAGGGTAGAGGACTGGGATCTTTAACTTGTAAGTTCTAACAAGTGGTCAGGATGGAAGATGAGTGACTACATTTGCAGAATAGAATTGAACTGATTCCTTCACTGGTCTTCTAGCACCCATTCTTAAGGCTCTCAATTCATGTCCTGCACAGCCAATCAGCCCAATGATTCTTTCACTATCCAAAGCTGACTACTCACTTTCCTTCTTTAAGTCCTCCAGTGTCTCCCTAATACCCACAGGATAAAATTGTATTCACTCAGCAAAGCATGGAAGACCCTACCTGAGAGGTGATTCCTTTCTATCAACTTAAGAAAGCTCAACACAATATGGTTCTGATGCCTTTACATAAACAGCTCTCATTTGCACTGATATTTGCTAGTCACCATATGGAGTCCTAGTGTGGAGCTGTAGGATAAGCAATGGACTGAAAGGTTGGTTTGAATAGCAAGGGTAGAGGTTCAAATTTACCAGCTAATTTTCAGAAACCATATACAGAGTCACTCTGTACCCAATCCGTGCCACTTAACAACAGTCAAAGTATACAAGCAGTATACACAATACTTAGAGGTTGTTAGAAATGCAAAATTCCAGGGCTCACTGCAGACTGATAATCAGAATCTTATTTTCAAAAAGTGCCCTGGTGAACTTGAGAGACAGTGTTAGAATGTCCTCCTCTGTGCTAACACACCTGCCCAACTATCAATCCCCAGGAAGGTAACTTCGACCCTGTAATGAAGTTGGGAGGGTGGGATTTTCTCCAGGCAAAGCTATCGCTCCCACCCTCCCAACTTCATTATAGGGTTGAATTTACTCCAATCACAGACATTACAATTTGAGTGGCATTCTTCACCAATGTTACATTCTGTAATTATATCCTGGGCTCTTTAAGGGTATGCATGCACTGAGGCAAAAATTACATTTATTTCTTTGTAAAGAAAATATTCTAGGAAGCAATGGAGCCCTAAATCGTTTTCCTGAGCTCTACCACAGTGTTTTTAAAAGAGGCCATTTTTAAAAAGCATCAACATTTTGCCAAATTTAGTTGATTTTACCTATTAAAATGGTGAAGTTAAAAATTCATTATAAGGCTTTGTAGTGTCAATGATGCTGGAAAATAAAAATTCTCTAATACAGCTTATAGGAATATAAACTGATAAAATTGTTCTAGATATTCTTTTGTCTGTAGCCCCAAATTTTAACATCAATAAAGCAATTCCTCTTCTATAACTGTATAAAAAGAAAATAAAGAGATCTGAATATGAGATCTAGTAACAAGAATTTTCCCATATAAATAAATGTTATTCGCAATGTTATTTTTAATAATGAAAATTAATAATGAACTGTGTCCACTGAAAACAGTATGGATAAACTATGATGCACTGACATGTGAGGATATCAAACAAGCATCAAAAATCTTGTTAAAAGAGTGAAATTGTTAATGGGCAAAATGTTTGTTATAGAGTAAATTAAAAAATAACAAACAAAAAACAAGCTAATAAAATGTACATTAATTTCTTTGTAGAATGTACAATTAAAAAAAACAGAAAAAGAAAAATAAACACTGTATTACATAAATAACCTATTTTATAATTTGCTACACTGATTTTTAAAGTACCTTCCTGAAATGCAATGCCCTAAAATGTTAATAGTGGATACTCTGGATTGTGAGAGAATGCATGCATTTTTAATCTGCAGTTTTAATTTTAAATAATGATTGCCTATTAATAATTAGGAGTCTTAGTGTGGCACTGTAGAATAACACTGGACTGCTAACCACAAGGTCAGCCGTTTAAACCCACCAGCTGCTTCTTGGAAATCCTATGCAGGGCCACTATGAGTCTGAACCAACTTGACAGCACTTAACAACAACAATTAATAATTAAGAATGAGCACAGATATATTCAGTGAAGTACTCTTTCTGGTCCATTACCATTCAGTCTAGTCTGATGCATACTGACCCTATAGGTCAGAGTAGAACTGACCACATGGTTTTCAGAGTTGTAATCTTTATGAAAACAGACTTGTCATCGCTCTCCTGTAGATAGATGGCTGGTGGGTTCAAACCACTGACCTTTTGGTTAGCTGCTGAGTGCTTAACGGCTGCACTGCCAGAGCTCCCTCTGTCTGCTATAACCAAAGAAATTATATAAACAATATAACATCATCAATTTTTAAAAAATATATAGAATATGTATACACTGAAATGCTGTAGTGATCAGAGAAAACAAAGTAGTTCTATATATGTTATTGTTGTTAAGGGTCATCAAGTCGGCTGCAACTCATAGCAATGCTGTACAGGGTTTCCAAGGAACAGCTGGTGGGTTTGAATTGCTGGTTTTGTGGTTCAGCACTCCAGTTCTATATAGAGAACTAAAGAAACATTTCCAAGGCCCAAAAGAAAAAGTGAAAGGAGGGACTTGAGAACAATACCAAAGCATTTGTACGAAATAAAACCAAACTTAATCTTATATTCTTGCATGTACTTATGTATAAAGCAGTCACACATATACAATACTTGAATATTAATACAAACCACAACTTATAAAGCTGCACTAAGACTTGAAATGGGATAAACTGTACCCAACCAAACCATGACTACAAATGAGTTAAACTCTTATCACTAGCTCTTTCTGACCCGTGTATTTACTTCACAGACTCAAACTCTCACTGTTCAAGGAAGTGTCCTGCTTGCATGTTCGGACCAGCACCCACTAAGAAGAGCATTCCAGACCTAATCTCCTAAGCACCTTCTGTTAACTTCCACTGTGGAAACACCTCACTGTTCCTCTGATGTGTGTTCATCTTGTTGTAGCAGAATAATAAACTCACCTTGGAGTGCAGCGTGCTGCTGGTGTCTTGACTCACTGGACCTGAGGAAAGGATATATTCAAGAAAAGATCTCAGAGAATTCACTCCTAACTTCTAACTACTGTTTCCTCTGCTGAGAGGCGTTCTGGTAACATCACTGGTTATGAGCTGGGTCACTAGCTGAAAGATCAGTAGTCTCAAGCTACCAGCTGCTCCATGGTAGAAAACCTTTGATTTTCTGTAGTGCTTGACTTTTATGCAGTAAAAATGTGTGGCTTTCAAGATAAAAACTGTATGTTAAATATGTTGTTGTTGTTGTTAAGTGCCGTCAAGTCGGTTTTGACTCTGTATAGTGTTTCCAAGGATTAGCTGGTGAGTTTGAACTGCCAACTTTGTGGTTCAAACTGACCTGTGGTCCAGCACATTGACCCGCAGCACCATACAAGGGCTCCTGGTATTATATGTTGTTGTTGTTGTTGTTATTACAGGCCATCGAGTCAGTACCGACCCATAGTGACCTTAGGCACAGCAGAACAAAACACTGCCCGATCCTGGGCCAACCTCACCACTGTTGCCACACTTGAGTCCATCGATGCTGCCACTTGGCCAATCCATCTCGTTGGGGCCTCTTTTTCTCTGACCCTTCACCTTACCAAATATGATATCCTTCTCCAGTGAATGGTTCCTCCTGACAATATGTCCGAAGTATGAGAGATGAAGTTTGACCATTTTGGCCTCCAAGGAGCACTCTGGCTGCACTTCTTCCAAAACAGTTCATTTGGCAGCCCATGGCATTTTCAATATTCTCCTCCAACCCTGTAACTCCAGAACATCAATTCTTCTATGGTCTTCCTTATTCACTGTCCAGCTTTGGCATGCATATGAGGTTATTGAAAATACCACGGCTTGGGTGAGGCGCACCTTAGTCTTCAACTGACATCTTTGCTCTTCAACACTTTAAAAATGTCTTGTGCAGCAGATTTGCCTAATGCAATACATCATTTGATTACTTGACTGCTGCTTCTGTGAGTGCTGATAGTTGATCCAAGAAGAATGAAGTCTGACAACTTCAATCTTTTCTCCATTGATAAGACTGTTGTTTATTGGTCCAGTGGTGAGGATTTTTGTGTTCTTTACATTGAGATGCAATCCATACTGAAGGCTGTACTCTTTGATCTTCATCAATAAATGTTTTAAGTCCTCTTCACTTTCAGGAAATAAGATTATATCATCTGCGTATTGCAAGTTATTAATGAGTCTTCCTCCAATCCTGATGCCATGTTTTTCTTCATAGAACCCAGGTTCTCCGATGATTTGCTCAGCATACAGGTTGAATAAGTATGGTGAAAGAATACAACCTTGTTACACACATTTTTTAATTTAAAAAAATTCAGGGATCCCATGTTCTGTTAGAACAACCGCTTCTTGGTTCAGGTACAGATTCCTCATGAGCACAATTAAGTGTTCCAGAATACTCATACTTCTCAATGTTGTCCATAGCTTGTTATGATCCACACAATCAAAAGCCTTTGCGTAGTCAATAAAGCA
>NW_006408564.1:11460411-11462567 GCF_000296735.1 Chrysochloris asiatica
CTGGAGAGCAAGTTTCAGTGTTTCTTCTGACATCCATTTTGACCTTTTCCTTCTTTCTTGTCTTCTCAATGACTTTTTGCTTTCTTCATGTATGATAAATGTTAAATACAGATTCTGGCAAATAAAAATATGAATAACCTTATAATAGGGGGAAAAATTAAAAGCTTCCTCTTAGGGGATAATTAAATATCCACAATGAGTAAATGTATTTAACATGGTTATGATTCAATGTCAGACTAATATTTTACTCATCTACTTTAATTGCTTTTTAAAAGAAGTATCAAGAGGTTGCAATTAGAAATTAACTGAAGGCCACTTTGAATCCACATGCTGTGGGAATTAAATGATGCTTTTTTTGTGTTTATCTTTTTGAAGATACTGGTCATTCTTTTCTTTCTTTTTAAAATCACTAAGGGTTTAAAGAATCCTGGTGTGGTGTTTTATGATAAGCACAGGGCTACTAACCTCAATGGGCACTCCCCAGAAACTCTATACAGGGTCTCTGAGAGTCAGACCTGACTGGATGGCACTTAACCACTAACAAAAAAGGGTTATAAGAAAGCTTGGAATTTATTTAAAGGTGCATGAGAAACAATTATGATTAGATGGTGGTAATTTCAATGTGGAAGGTTCTTTCTCCCCTCTCTCCTACTGGCATATGTAATCAATATTCAATGGTCTTTTACCTTCTATAGGAGTGCTGCAGGTATAATGTTACAGTGACTAAGCACTCAGCTGCTAAATGAAAGGTAGGTGGTTTGAATCCACCTACCATTCCACCGGAGAAAGATATGGCCTTCTGTCACATCTTTATGGTCTTCCATAAAGACTAAGAGCTTTGGGAACCCTGTGGGATAGTCCAACTCTTCCCTGTTGGCTGGCTGTAAGCTGGAGTAACATGTATAGCAATGGGTTTGTTTTTCACTTGGTTACCACCTATAAGAGGCCTATTTTAATCCCGAGTGATTTCTTTCTAAGTAACTCTGACATTTCACCCTGAAAAACATAGTGTACTACTTCATTGTATTATGTTTTACCATATTTTTTCTCTTCTTCAAGTTTCTTAGATTTTATTTTAAGAAAACATTTCTAATACATTTAGTTACTGTCATAGTGCCTAGTGTCACGCCTTGAATGATATCTATTCAAAACAAAACAAAAGCAGCAAATTTGGTCGATTAGGACCTAAACAAGTAACTACTTTGAAGACAATTTTGAAATGCAATCCGTAGCATCCAAAGGTTTTCCTCACTATTCCCCAGTCTTCCAAGCAATAGATCTTATGTGTCTCCAACTCTTATCCCAGACATGAGACCATCCTGAAGCTGGGTCTCTTCATCAAAATTAATTGTTAGAAAATGTCACCCACCAGAAAATTCTATCAATGTGAACAGAGGACTGAAATGGCCAAGCAATAATGGTGGTTGATCTGAACTTCTCATCAAGCAGTACTTTAAGATATCACAGAAAGGAGTGCATTGAGCTAAAAAAAAAAAAAAAAAAAAAAAAATTGTTTTCAATGCCATCCATCTCATACAAGGAATAAAATAAAATGAAAAAATATCAACTTTTATTGAAAGTTTTGTTTGAAAGATTTTCTCTACTTCATCACCTATATAAAAAAATTCTAATATTTTTGTTGCATGAGAAATGAAACTAGAGGATTTAAATGTCAGGCAAATGGGAGATACCTTTATGAAATACTGTCATCAAGATTGATAACCAGCATACCTGGAAAGTATATACTCCCAAATCAAATCCACCACTCATCTGTCAGTTTGCCGTACTGTGGTTACGTGTGTGTTGCGGTAATGCTGGGAAGCTCTGGCACCAGTATTTTAAATGCCAGCAGGTATTCAAACATGGCGGACAGGTTTCAGCTGAGCTTCCAGACTAGGGAGAAGGAGTGGCAAGCTACTTCTGAACAATTAGCCACAGAAAACATAAGGAACTAGCAAAAGAATGCTGCCATATATAGTATTAGAAGATGAACACATCATGACAAGCATGAGGATATTGTCAAATATTGTGAGAGGATGAGCCCCTCAGGAGAGAAGGTGCTCAAAATATACTGTTGGACTGGTTGAGACTAGAGGACTCTGCAAGACTGTTTCCCTGAGACACTTTCAAACCTTGAATCTAAATTAATCTTTGAG
>NW_006408564.1:11487161-11490217 GCF_000296735.1 Chrysochloris asiatica
TACAGATTCTAAACACATTCTTTAAAAAGATGGAAAAAACAATCACACACTTTATATGGAAAGGAAAGAGACCCAGGATAAGCAAAGCACTGCTTAAGAAAAAGAACAAAGTTGGAAGTCTCTCACTCCCTGATTTCAAAATTTACTACAAGCCTACAGTGGTCAGAACAGCCTGGTACTGGTCCAATTAAAGATACATAGATCAATGGAACACAGTCAAGAACCCATATATTAACCCATCTACATACAGCCAACTGATCTTTGATAAAGGGCCAAAGTATATTAAATGAGAAGGAGATAGTCTCTTCAACAGATGGTGCTGGCAGAACTGGAAATCAATATGCAAAATATTGAAACAAGACTTTTACTTCACGCCATATACAAAAACCAACTCAACATGGATTAAAGACCTGAATGTAAATCTCAGAATCATGAAGGTCATTAATAAAAAAAAAATAGGGACAGCTTTAAGGGCCTTAATACAAGGCATACACAGACTACCAAACATTGTGAAAAGTACACAAGCAAAAGAAGACAAAATAGATGAATGGGACATACTTAAAATTAGAAATATAAGTGCATAAAAAGATTTCAATAAAAGAGTAAAACGGGAGCCCACAGAATGGGGAAAATCTTTTGCAATGACATATCAGACAAGTGACTAATTTCTAAAATCTATAGGAAACTATAACTCCTCTACAAGAAAAAGACAAATAACCCAGTTTAAAAATGGGCACAGGACATACACAGACACTTCACCAAGAAAGATATTTGGGCAGCCAACAAACATATGAAAAAATGTTCCTGATCATTAGCCATTAGAGAGATGTAAATCAAAACAACAATGAGACATCATCTGACGCCAGCAATGACAGTGAAATTCAAAAACACAAAGGACAATAAATGCTGGAGAGGATGTAGAGAGACTGGAACCCTCCTACATTGCTGGTGGGAATGCAAAATGGTCCTACCATTCTGGAAAACTATATGGCATTTCCTCAGAAACTTGAAAATAGAAATACCATATGATCCAGCAATTTCCTCTAGTTGGTATATATCCACAAGAAATACAAGCTATAACACGAGTAGATACATGCACACCAATGTTCATAGTAGCACTATTCACAATAACAACAACAAAAAAAGAAGACAGTCTAAGTGCCCATCAATGGAAGAATGGATAAACAAACTCTGGTATATACATACAATGGAATATTAGACTACCTTGAAAAATAACAAGGAAGCTGTAAGCCACCACATAACATGGATGGACCTTGAGGACACTTTGTTGAATCAAATTAGTCAGTCACAAAAAGACAAATACTGCATAAGACCTTTATTGTCAAAGCTTAAGAAAAGATATCCATACTAAGAAGAAAAAAGAAAAGAAAAAAAACTTTGTTGGTTACAGGGGTGGGGGGAATGGTAGAGCACAGGTAGGGAATAGACACATCACACAGTTCAGGTGTTGGGGAGGGCAATGTACAAGAAGTGGGAGGGGGATGGAAGAACAAGGTAGATAGGGGAACACAGAGGCAGGTTTGCACGGGCTAAATGGAAAAGAGGTTAATAGTGATGTTTGCTCAACCTTGGAACATCAGGGCTCTGTGGTACAGGGATCGAGGCATAGAATGAATGAGTAAAAGTGAGGAAACAATGTTAAGATACTTGATTGTCTTATCAATATTTGTTTACTTTGTCTACTGCTATAAAATAGACACATGAGTGGGATAGAAAGGAATATTGGGAAACATGATTACGGAAAGCTTGTTAGCCCATCTTCAGCCTATAACTGATTGGAATACCTAAAAGGGGTTCTAGAACATGCTCCATGAAATAGCCTTCCTGTGGAGCCTTTGTAGTCTATAGGACCTAAGGTGGAATCCTGAGCCCCATTCAGAACTCTCAGAGGTGGGACATTCCTACTTGATAGGACAAGCAGACCACCCTAGAATAGAGAGAGGAACAGAAGATACTTCTTGAAAGAAAGACCAGCAGGAAAATTAAAAAACAAAAATGGTAGTCTGCCTGGCTACTACAAGAACAAGCAAGTTGTTTGCTCGGGAGCCATCAAAGCAAGCAAGCAAGTCTCTTCAAGACCGATCGCCCTCACAGACTGAAACTCAAAGAAAAAACACACTAACAGGCATGCAACCTTGCTGGTGACCATGTTGGTCTCCTGGTGAGTGGAAGAGGGAAAAAGGCAGCAATGAAGATATGGGCCGAGTTCAACCACGTTCCATAGACTCCCGAAGACCAGGAGATGAGAGAGAGAAGAGGAGGGATTGGTTGGTTGGAACTGTGATAAGACCTGTGGATTCCTAAGCCCAGGAACAAGGACATAGCCACAGATGGCTGGAGCTGAGAGTGAAGTGCCCAGCTACGTGAAGTGAGAGGAGATGCACAAAAACGCCCAAACTTGCAGATAATACCTATTCAACCTGGCTTCCATAATTTGATGATCAGAACTCAACCAGAAGAAGATAAAAGAAAAAAAAAAAGAAAAAAACTTTTTTTTGATAAAGGAAACAAGTATAAATTGCTACAATTTGATGAACTTGACCTATGACCTATACTTATGGATTTAGTAGCTCAAAATTCCAATGAGTCTTCATATCCAAAATCAATCCTATCCACTCTGTATATAGGGTTGATAGGGGCGGGGAACGAAGACATTGGCTACCTAAAATGGTAGGGGCTTTAAAGGCACTAAGTGACTGGGTTACAAGTTTTCAAGAGGAAGTTGAGCTTCAGAGTTTGCGGAGGAGGAAGGTAGAATCCTCACTGAATAGTTTTCATCTTGTCTAGACAAGTATGGTGAAAGGACATGGGGACAGGATTCTTTTGATTCAACTGTGAGTGACTGATATCATGACTAATTGCAACTGTCATAACTCTAAAGGTAGAAGTTTTGTAACAAAAAGAGGAGAGTAGTTATTCTTACAGTCCAGGAACATAATCAAAGGAGAAGAGCATGAGCGGAATGTGGGACCCTATCCAGAGAAGCAGCAACACCAGAGATGGAAGCAGGGATGAGAGCATGGATAGAAGGAGCA
>NW_006408564.1:11490572-11497468 GCF_000296735.1 Chrysochloris asiatica
AAAAAAAAAAAAAAAAAAAAAAAAGTATGTGCCAAATATTGCTTGGGACATCCTTATACTAAAAAATATTTTTTGCTGTTTCTGTGAAATTTAAATTTAGTTCGGCACCTGCACTTTGATTTGCTAAATCTGACAACCCTCAATTTGAAGCTAATTTTGAAATTATCCTCAATACTCAATATAACTTTATTAAGCAACCAGGCTGAGCTGATTTTGCATGTCTCCGTCACAGAAAGTTAAAGAGACAAGGAAAAAAGAAATCTTTGAACCTAGTCTACTATAAAAATCAAATGCTAAAAACACATTTCATGACAAAAATTTGTTTTTCTTTTCCCTACAACCCAGCAGGTAGCATTTGAGAAGAATGTAGATGTTGATATATTGATCCTACCAGTTGCTACATTTCATATCTAAATTGGTGAAAATCCTACCTGTAAATCTCTAAAGCACATTCTTTGGATTTGGGGATAGGGTTGAGGGGGGGGAGCACAAAGTATTGTTTGTTTGTATGTTTTTAACTTTTACAACATGAAGCCTGGTAAAACAGCAGCATGAATATTCTAGAGCTAAGGTGGAGATGAAAGGACAAGGTAAACAAAACCCATCGCTCTCTCAACATACTCGTAACAAACTCCCAAGCAATCATACCAAGGACAGTAAATCAAAATACTGATTTCTGTTTAAGAGCACATGCTGAGTTTAACATGCTGCAGACAGATCATGAAACAGGTATAGGGTAAGACTAATACGGTTTTCAAATCAGAAGAATCTTGGAATACAGTATTTCCAGAGATGCTCCATCACACCCTTTTAAACTCTAGGTCTCTCTTCCAGGTTGCGTTTCTATCAGGGCTGCAAACGGGTTCGTTCAGTGGTTACCCCAGCTGCTGAGAATCTGCATTGCCAACCCAGGTATGTTGAATCTGGATTCTTCTCAGCATCTGGAATCTGACTCAGTATACCTGGGAGAGCAATGGAAATTCTCAGCAGTGAGGATGAACTTCAATGAACTGGTTTGAAACTCTAGTTTCCCGTAGGGCCACGAGTTCTAGTTAAGGAGTTAGCATTGCCTTTTAGCTACTGCTTCAGCCTGAACACGGTATGTTTCAAATTGTCATTCATCAAGGGCTTTAAAACAATGTGTTTATTATCTTTTTGCTTGTGAATATTAATAAATTAAGATCTTTAAACTATCTAGAAAGAAGTAAGAAATAGCTGCCAGGAGCTTGGGTGCAGATGATGTATTTACATACATTAGAGAAGTACATTAGAGAAGTACCATTAACAGTAATTAATGGTGCTTTTACATCTCAAACTGCATTGCAATTGACTGTCGATTTGTTTTGGAGGTGTCTACAATCATAAAATAAATCTCATGCTAAAAGGATACTTAGTAATTTTTAATAATTTTAAACTCCAATGCTCTACTTAATGCTTTGGTGAAAACACACCATTTTACAAAGCTGGTTTGTAAATTGAGAATTTTGATTATACTTTATTAAAGTTAATGAGACTGTATTGCTTACATTCTACCTTAATTCAGAATGTGTATAAAGGTCACAAAGGCTAATATTTAAAAGTTGTATTGTGGAAGAAGCAAATTCAGTCAGTTAATGACTATACAATTAGAACATAACTCCACCACTTTCTACAGTGGACCTTTGAGCATTAAGCTCTGCAATATGTCTTCATGAGTGTTTTAAAATGATAAAATTTAGGACAGAGAACTGTTAGGGACTGGATGCAGCACAAACGCAGAGGGGAATTTCATTGTTTCTAGATTCTCTTCTTGACTTTAGTTCGATTTAGATTAGAGCCAGAATACATACTGCCCGGCAAACTATAGTGAAGGGTATTTACTTCACCTGAACTTCTAAAGAAGTTAAAGTTAGAAAACACATATCTCCCCTAGGTCAATGCATTCTGTAATAATTCACTAGTGACTTACGGTTCCATTTTGCCTGAGGAAACTAAGAGAAACAAAATAAAAAATATATTTGCTTTGGGGGGTGGGACATCATTAAGCCTCTATGGAGTAGAAATGAGAGCTAAATAAAAACCAAGAATACAGCGTTTCTATAAAAGACGCTACTCTGGAGGAGAATCACTGCATCCACAGTTCCTCTAGGTCACTACGAGTTGGAACTGACTTAATGGTACTTAACAACTACTGTAAAACAAACCTTGGTGGTATACTAAGATATCACTTATAGGTGGTACAGTGTCTCTAGACTGTGAAGTTCCCTGAGTCCCTTGGTATGGGTCGCCTTTATTTCTACCAGAAACAGTTATCCAGCCCTATAATAGGTAGATTCCTCACAAAGATTCCTCACAGCAATTTACGTGCAAAATTAAACTGGGTTTCTTTATACTGTTCACAGCATGATAAAAGAGAGATTTTATAAGGCAATAAACTCTAAATATAAAACAAAAACCAAACACGTTATACAATTTTATGAATTTAAGGAAATATGTAGGAGGAGTCCCAAACACATTTGGCATGTTTAAAAATATACATGGTGCTTGTCAGCTCTCAAAGAGCACAGACATATTGTTCATAATATCAATAACAACAAGCCAATCATGGAGAATTGATAACAGGGATACTTTTCTTCATTCCAACCACTTCTAGAGACTTATTTGACACTTTGTTTTCATGGTCAGATAAAAATTGGACACAAGAATCCTCTGAAGCCAGACCAAGTCAAATTTATGTGCTCTTAAAATTTTCCAAATCGAGAAACTGTGACCCCCTTTTGACTTGAACATGTCTCTCTTCCACACACAACAAAGACGAGAGCACAAAGAGATACTACTGATATATCTGAGTAACGTAGACGTGCTGACTTCAATAACCTCTTATTTCACAGACAAGGAAGGCAGGATAGAAAGAATTGTGGCTCCAGTTAAGTATCTACTCCAAAAAAGTCTGCCTCCCTCAACATCCCTGAGCAACCTCATTAGAAAAGGAGCCAACCAGCAGCCGCACTCCATCTTGTCAATTGACCTTTGAGTCCTGTTGTTCAGCACTCCCCAGTTCAAACAGACACAATTCACAGAAATGCCTGCAAGGAGTCACTCGTTGCGAAATGTGAGAGCATATCCACGCAACAATCCATCCTCAGTGATACAGGGAATTACTCTCAAGGAAGGACTGAATGGAAGGAATAAATACCATTCTTGGATTTTTGCCACTAAGAAAATCTACGCTAGTGTGTGTTGTGTGACATTGATATTGACTTCGAATATATTTTTTAAATGACCCCTGTGGCCAGTTTCATGGATCCAAGCATTCTAAAGTCTTATAAATAACCAGAGGAAAACACCTGATGAGCTACATTGTATTGCTGTCATTGTGTTCCCAGGGGTAGAGGTGCTTACCCAGGCATTGAACTACTGATGTGTTTTCAGGGTCAGTGAGCCAGCTACAATTCTAGACCAATACGGTGACAGAAAAGTGGCTTTCTACCATGGTTATACCAATATTCGCCAAGGCAACAGTCACCTATCAGGGTAGAAAGGGCGGGTGGGGTGCTGCTATTTATATGATACATGTTGCTGTGGCCCCAGGTAGGCTATACATTGTCATGATAAGCATTATTAATGATGATGACTGATGTCGACACCTACTAAAGGAGTACTATGTGGCAAGCTGCAATACCATTGCCTTAAAATGCTGTCTGGACATAGTTTGAGGCTGAGGTTGGAGGTTGGCCTGTCTCCCTTGTTGAGTAACTGATAAAGTTGACATACGATCCAGCCATTCCTCTCCCCAGATTATACTCCTAGGTCACAATGAAAAAACAAACATACAAACAAAACCCACTGCCTTAGAGTCAATTCCAACTCACAGACTTTCTATAGGCCAGTGTAGAACTGGCTGTAATCCCTAGAGAAGCAGACTGCTACATCTTTCTCCCCAAGAACAAGGAGCTGGTGGGTCTGAAGCATTGACCTTTCTGTTAGCAACAGAGCAGCACATTAATCATTGGGCCATCAGTGCTCTTTATCCCAATCGCTCTAGGGTCAGCTACCCAACAGTTAGGTACTACTGCTCTGTGCCTTGATTCTGGAGAATTATTCAAAATACCCAATGCCCAGGAAGACCATGCTAACCCTGCCTTGCTTGCCCTATATAAGCCCTCTCCTGGTGCTGTAGGATGATGCACTGGACAGAAAGGTCGGTTTAAGCCACAAGGTTGGCAGTTCAAATTTACCAGTCACTCCTTGTAAACCCTATATGGGATCACTATGAGTCAGAATTGTCTTGAAGGCTCTCAACAACAACCACAAAATTCTCATTTATTACCTTGTCTGACAGAGCAACTCCCTGCCTCTGGGAAACACAAGTACAATTAAATCTAGTTCCTTTTGGGGGGCCTTCCTAATCCCTCTTCCTCTGTTGTTGTTGTTGTTGTTGTTAAGTACCGTGGATTCGGTTTCAACTCATAGTGACCCTGCACAGGGTTTCCGAGGCTGTAAATCTTTACAGGAGCAGAACGCCTCATCTTTCTCCTGCGGAACCACTGGTAGTATTGAACTGCCGACCTCTAGGTTAGCAGCCTGATTCATAACCACTACGCTACCAGAGCTCCTTTCTTCCTCTGTAGCACCTGATTTACTATCTCAGGACTCTGTTCAGAGGACAGGCACTGTACACACGCTTAAACGAATCCTCTCACTGTATTTTCACAATATCATTTTGAGATAAGTACATTAGGAACTCTACTTCACAGATAAAAAATGAAGGCACAGTAGTTGTATGCTTTAGCCAAGCTCCTGGTGCTGGAGGTAGAACCCAAGTCAGTGAGTTTACTGAGCTCCTCACCAGAGTTCCACCTGTGTTAGGAAATCAGCCCTTGGAGTCAGACATAGTTCCATTCCTCATAGTAACCTTAAACAGCTTCCTTTACCTCACAGAGACTTAGTTTTGTCATTTGTAATATGTGCATTATAAGTGGAACTACTTTGTAAGCATCAGAAAAAATTATTTAAAACTTGAAAATAAGCAACCAAGTTCCCTGGATTAGACTATAGTGCTAGAGTATCTTCAGGGTCATTTCATGACTCTAGTTATTACCAGTGAAGACCGTATGAATAGCAGCAGGGGAACACTGTCAGCCCCAGAAAACTGACTATTGAAACATGATAAAGACCACCAGAATATTATCATACATAGTGCCAGAAAATGAACCCCTCAAATTGGAAGGGACTCAGAATAAGACTGTGGAAGAATAACCTCCTCGAAGTGGTGTTGACTATGATGACACGCATGAAATAAAGCTACCAGGACCTTCATTTGCTGATTTCTCTTCAAAATGATGAGGAAAAGCTATAAACATCCATTAATAATTAGAACACTGAATATACAAAGTATGAATGTAGGAAAATTGAAATTGGTCAACAATAAAATGGAACACATAAACATTGATATCTTAGACATTAGTGAACTGAAATAGACTGGTATTAGCCATTTTGAATCTGACAATCACACGGTTTACTATGTTGGGAATGACAAATTGAGGAGGAATGACATCATGTTCATCATGGAAAGGACTTTTCAAGATCTATCTTGAAGTACAATGCTGTCTGTGATAGGATAAAAAAGAAAGGCAAAGCAAATAAGGAAGGGGGAAAATGAAATCAAATGGAAAAAAATAATGAAAATGCTGTCAAGATTAATTAGTCTTAGAAAACCTATGTGGGTTATCAACTTGATAGCAGAGGGTGTTTTTATGGGCCAGCAGGACATTTGTCTGTTCTGTATATAATCAAAAATCTACCAAAATGGATGTTGCTGTTACATGCTGTTGAGTCAATTACATGATGTTCTTCTCCAGTAACTGGTTCCCCCTGATAATATGTCTGAAGTATGAGAGATGAAGTCTGACCATACTGCTTCTAAGGAGCAATCTGGCTGTGCTTCTTCCAACACAGATTTATTTGTTCTTTTGGCAGTCTATGGTACCTTTTATATTCTCCTACAACACCGTAACTCAAAAGTATCAACTCTTCTATGGTCTTCTTTACTCATTATCCAACATTCAGCTGCATTTGAGTTTACTGAAACTAACATGGCTTGGGTCAGGCACACCTTAGTCATCAAACTGACATCTTTGCTTTTCAACACTTTAAAGAGGTCTTGTGAAACAGACTTGCCTAATGCAATACGTTGTTTGATTTCTTGACTGCCACTTCCATTAGAGTTGATGGTTGGTCCAAGCAAAATGAAGTCTTTGAAAACTTCAAACTTTTCTCCATTTATCTTGATGTCATTTATTAGTCCAATGGTGAGGATTTTTGTTTTCTTTATCCTGTGGTGCAACCCATCCTGAAGTCTTCAAACTTCATCAGTAAGCATTCTAAGTCTTCACGTTTAGCAAACAAGGTTGTATCAACCACATATCACAGGCTGTTAATGAGTCTTCCTCCAGTACTGATGCCACATTCTTTTTCAAATAAATCAGTTTCCTGATAACTGGCCAGCATACAGAATGAATAAGTATGGTGAATAATACAGCCCTGGTACACACCTTTCCTGATTTTAAACCATTCCCCCTTGTTCTTATTTTACTGATGAAGATCACAGCCTTTGATATGAACTGCATCTCAATGTAAAGAAAACAAAAATCCTTACCATTGGACCAATGAACAGCATCCATATTAATGGAGAAAAGATTGAAGTTGTCAAAGACTTCATTTTTGCTTGGAACAACCATCAACTCTATTGAAAGCAGCAGTCAAGAAATCAAATGACGTATTGCATTAGGTAAATCTGCTGCACGAGACCTTTTTAAAGTGTTGAAGAGCAAAGATGTCAGTTTGAGGACTAAGGTGTGCCTAACCCAAGCCATGGTATTTTCAATAACCTCATATGCATGTGCAAGCTAGACAGT
>NW_006408564.1:11503425-11515588 GCF_000296735.1 Chrysochloris asiatica
GACTGATGTTTTAATATAACCAGCATGTGGATAATTTTTTACTAATCCTCGTGTGTGTGTTTGTTGTTGTTGTTGTTTAGTGCCACTAAGCTGGTTCTGACTCATAGTGACCCTGTACAGGGTTTCTGAGCAATAGCTGGTGGACTTGAACTGCCAACCTTGTAGTTCAAACAGACCTCAGGTTCCTGTGCTTATCCTACAATACCACACCAGAAATCCTCTGTTGTTGTTATTGTTAATGGACGTTGAGTCAATTCTGACACATAGTGACCCTATATAGGAGCAGCTGGTGGGTTTGAACTGCCAACCTTGTGTTTCACAGTCCAGTACTGATCCTACAGCATACAGCACCACACCAGAAGTCCGGACTCATAGATACACACACATTTATACTTATCACTGCTATCAAGTTGATTCTCACAGAGATCTTCTAGAGTATTTCCAAGATTGCAAATTTTTAAGGGAGCAGATATCTTCACGTTGTTCCCTAGGAACAACAGATGAGTTTGAAAATGCCAGTCTTGTGGTTGCCAGCCCAATGTTTAACCCACAGTGTCACTAGGGCTCCTTGTATATATATATATATATATATATACATACACACACATATATATCATACACACACATACACACACACATATATATATGTTGTTGTTGTTAGGTGCCATTGAGTCCTTTCTGACTCACAATGATCTTATGTATAACAGAATGAAATATTGCCCTGTTCTATGCTATCCACAGAATCACTGTGACACTTTGCCCATTGCTGCTGCCACTGTGCCAACTCATCTTGTTGGGGGTCTGCCCCTTTTTCACTGACCCTCCACTTTACCAAGGATGATATTCTTTTCCAGAGACTATTCTCTCCTGACAACACACCAAAAGTATGAGAGAAAAAGCCTCACTGTCGTCGCTTTGAAGAAGCATTCTGGCTGTACTTATTTTCACACAGATGTTTGTGTTCTTCTTGTATTCTAATGCACCAGAAAACAACCACCACAGGCTATTTAAAAAGCAGTGTGGTAGCATAGTGGGTTCCATGTTTGGCTGGTAACTGCAAGGTTAGCAGGTTGAATCCATGAGTCACTCTGAGAGACAAAGACGAGGCTTTCTGTTCCTATAAGGATTTACAGGAAACCCTACACAGGGTCGCTATGAATTGCAACTAAGTAGACAGCATACAACCACAGCAGCACACTATTTCAAAGTTTTGTTAGAAATGGTTGTTTCCATTTACTCATATTCAAATATTAACAGGAAGCAATTATTATTAGCTCTGCGGATAGTTCCCACAATTACAGACTGCTGCTTACTGGTGTGGCACCGTAGGATAATCACTGGACCACAAGATCAGTTTGAACTCCAAGGTCAGCATTGGGAATGCTATACAGGGTAACTATGAGTTGGAAGTTATTCAGTGGCACTTCACAACAACATACAGCTGAAGTCACATTGAACTTTAACACTGAGAATTATAATTTCACAAATCACCTGTTCAGTACAGCAATGGAGTCTTTAAAGGATGCACTTTCTACACACAGAAGGTTGTGCATCAGCTGGGCAGCAGGGAGCCTTAGCGATGTCACCTCTGGTAAACAGGATTCATTAGAGAGATAATTGACAGTTGTTTCCCTTTCTAAGTGATTGCTCTGTAGTTCCATTATGTTCTGTCAGGGAAGTGCTAGCAATTAATTACCAATAAACTAAACACTAACTTTGCTTGCAGGGAAAGGTTTGAAACCACTTATCCAAGGGGTCTGGAAGGTGTCAGGGAGAGGAGAAATGTATATTATCAGCCGAAATACAGAGACAAAATATTCATGAAACACTGTAAGAAAGTGTTAATTACAGGTGTGGGTGCGGACAGATTCGCAGCCAGCCTGTGTAGGGTTTCCAAGCAACAACAGGGGCTGGACTGGTGTCCTTTCTGTTAGTAGTCCAGTGCTTATCCTACATTACCTTGAAAGGTAGAAACCTGTCAGAGAATGCAAATTTAAATTTATTCCACAAATAGGGAGAAACAGAAAAGTGATAAGAATGCACACTCTCCAAGATAGAAAACTTGCAGGACCCAGAAAGACATAAAAGTTCTCTCCAGTTCTGGCTTCTTGGGAGGCTAGGGCCTGATATTTAAAGGCTTTTTAAAGAGGCTCCCAGGGATTGATTTCTTAATCCATATTTCCCTTAGATACTGACTGTAAGCTCTAACTCTACCCTGACCTGCTTTCTGCCCCTCATTGGTTATGCTAATGATTGTCTCTGATCAGCTGTTCCCTACTACACCACTCTTATCTTTGTAATGTTACTGTTTTCCAAGCAATAGACTTTTTAGTATTCTGACTGGGTTTCAGGCAGGAAAAGGATTTAGTTCATTATGTTTTGGTCACACACTAACAAAGTATGCACATTTAACAAAGCACACTGTTGTGTTTTATGTGTTTTAAATAATGGCACATGTTAAGGTCCAGCATATAATTGCTCACTTTGTGTTTTCTACTACTCTGGGTTGTAAGCTTTTATTATGCAAAAGCTGTGGTTTGTGAGCCATTGTTTCTATGTGCTCTTTCAGGGCCTCTCAATAAAACAACACATGCAATAACCAATAAGCCTTTTATTCAATGTGGTCCCAGAGTGAATACTCACAGTTCACAGAGCATCTCAGGTCATTCAAGCTGAGAGACATTAGAAATCAATTGTTCCAACCCATACACTTTTGCAGATGAGGAAAACGAGGCCTCAGGAGGAAAAAATGACTTGCCCAAGGTCCTTTTTTTATAATGGTCCTTTTCTTTGTTGTAAAATCAGTTTAGGGGGCCATAACAAAGATGTTTCAAGTGAAATACAACAATAAGAAAATATATGAGTATTCAGCATATAGCAAGGATAGATGCAGTTTTATTAAACCTTTGTTTTGAATATATGTGGTTATGCATGCTCGCTTGTACTGGATGACAGCAGAAAGTATATTTCTTACTAGAAGTCATGGATAGAAGTTCTTGAAAATGTGCATTAGAATCTAAGTCTTCCAACCATAAAAATGTTTCTCAAATGTGAATGTATAAATGAATCATTGGGAACCTTGTGGTAAAGCAGTTTTTTAATTCAGTAGATCCAAGATAGGGCCTGAGATTCTCCATTTTGAACAAGCTACCCGGTAATACCTAAGCTGCTAGTGCTAATCTGTGGACCAACTCTGAAAAGGTCAAATGAAAACACTACATCTGAGTAAGAAGCTAGTTTATTTGGAAGGATATTTACATAAAACTGGCAACAAACATCTATCTGTCAGTTTTTCATACTGTGATGACTTGTATGTTACTGTGATACTTATACAACTGGCAATTTAAATACTGGCAGGGTCTCCCATGGTTCAGAGGGGTCAGTGGAGCTTTAAGATTAAAACAAACCAGAAAGAAAGACCTGGGGATCTAATTTTGAAAATTAATCAGTGGAAACCTTACAGATCAGAACAGAATACTGTTCAATTTAGATACTAGGTAACATTAGTTACCGTCAGTCAGAGCTGCTTCAGTGGCAGCTAATAACATATAAATAGGCATTCCTCAGTAACTCAGGGGGTGGGGAGTTCCAAGACCCCTGAGCATACCCAAATCAGAGAGACACTCAAGTATTTTACATAAATGACATACTATTTGCATATAACCTATGCATATCCTCTTGTGTACTTTAAATCCTCTCTAGATTACTTCTAATACCGAATACAAGTACATGCTATGTACATAGCACTTTATGCTTCCTCTTAGTCTTTGAGGAAAAGCTTTGACCACTTAATTGCTTTTTCTTCCCAAATACTTTCTCTGTGACAGCTTGAATCTATGGATGCGGAACCCAAGGATATAGAGGGCCCACTGTGTGTGTGTGTTAATAAAATTACTTGCTAAATTTTGAATATGTGTAACTGATTCTTGGAAATGATAAAAAAAAAATTCAGAAGAGAATAAATTCAATTCAATGTGTAAGTAAGAAGGTGAAGACTAGTTTTCACTATTAACTGACAAAAGACCTAATGAATCAATGATCCTGAAAATTGGTATTGTCTCCAAATTATAGATGAGGAAAGAAGATTCATAGAGCTTCAACTTTCTCAATGTCATATTGCTTGGGAGTGAAGCGATTCAGATTTGGATCCAGTCAATTCCTAAGGTCATGCTTTTAGTCTATTCATCAACTTATATGTGCTTATTACTCACATGCATGTGCATGTATGTTAAACATTATAGGTCATGTGTCTATCAATACAGATTTGTACATTAACACCTTCCTGGACATCCATTTTTATAAGCATTAAAAAAAATTACGAGTCAGAGATCCGTGATTGGAAACTGTTGCTATTTTTCCCACATAGTGAACCCATATAAATAACCCATATGCATATAATGTGCATAACAGGCACAAGAAACTAACATGCAAGAGGCTTGCTTGAGTACATTCTGAGTTTGCAAAAGCAGTATTAACTCCTATGCTATTTGCATAAAACACGATAATGTCTCAAAACCGAGCTCCATCAAATGATGTGCCTTCTGAAGTGGCTCAAGCAACAATCTTTATATTGTCCACATTAAAGAGACCTCTTATAAAAACAGTCATGTTATAGAATATGGGTGTTGAGTTAGAAGACTGGTGCATATGGCTGTGTGCAGGGACAAGACAAACAATGAGCGCTACAAACAAGATTCCATCACCTATAGCTTAGACTTCATGGTGTATATTTAGTTCAATCCCAGGCACTTTATACAAATAGGCTGTCATGTAAAGTGCAAACAAGTCTCTTTTGACAAAATGATACTGCTGTGGTGCTGGGTTGACAGCTTTATATACCGCAAAGCTCTTTACGTGACAAATGAAAGCAGAGTCTTGAAATTATGGTGATATGGAATTACTGCATAAATCCTTTCTGGTTCTCAGGGGGAGCAAAAGGATAGCCTTTTGCGATTAATTAAAAAGAAAATCTAAGAGGATGAGGTTAGATCTTTCTAATCTTGACTCTGTATAATATATTTTGAAGTTACTGACACAAAATTGAGATACGGCGTCCCAAACTTCTTCAAATAAGATAGACAGTGTTGTTTAAAGATCAGGTTCAAGTGCTGCTCTTGGGCAACGGTGCGGTAATTATTTCTTCTAGAAATATTTGGTGCACTGGCATTGAATCCTGTTGATACATTTCTGTACACACACACTTCGTTCCCAAGCTGTCCACATCAGTGTCATTTCTAAATGAAGCCAAATAGTTTAAAAGGATCCTCCTTTCACGCCAGCTTTATTTGGACTGTATAAACATTTCCAGTCACTCGCATATAAAGTCTCACTGCAGAAATGCAGCTGTACTGTTCTCATTTTTTAATAAGACTCTTTACAGAGAGTCCTGTTGGGTGACATATTTCTGATAGATGATTAATAACAGATACAGGATTACTTTTTAAAAAATCATGCTTTGACTGTAAGAGGCCAAATTCATTATCTATTAAATCAAAAGGCATGAAGGATTTCAGTAGTATCAGAAACCTTATCTAGTATCAATGTGACAGTTAACTCTAGGTATCAAATGATTAAATAAAAGTTTAAGTTTGCCCAAGCCTGGGCCAGGGTGAGGGGTGACGGGTAGGAGGGAAGGAGAGGATGCAAGGGGAGAAGTAATAGAAAACTCAAAGCCTAGGAACTTCAAATAAAATAAGAAAAAAATCATAGATATTTAACCTTCAAATGAAATGGAGTCAAGAAGAAGTAGAATCTGCTGGAAACTTTCAAATGAAAGGTTTCTTTATTGTGTGTTTTTCAGAACTAGACTTAGATTTTATAATATCTTCTAATATAGAAAGAAAAAGTGTTGACAGTAATAAGAGTATTTTAACATTTAAAAATTTTTTTTAAATTGACATATAGCATATATATGAGATCACATTTGACTCCTGGTGTGGTACTGTAGGATAAACACTATGAACCATAGAGTTAACTGCTCCTTGGAAGCCCTGTCTAGGTTGCTGTGAGTTGGAATTGATTTCATGGCACTTAACAACAATGTTGTTGTTATGTGCCGTGGAGTCGATTCCGACTCATAGCAACCCTACACAGGGTTTCTGAGGCTGTAAATCTTTACGGGAGCAGACTGCCTCATCTTTCTCCCGTGGAACCACTGGTAGTTTCAAACTGCTGACCTTGTGGCTCGCAGCCTGATCCGTAACCACTACGCTACCAGAGTTTCTTTAACAACAATACAGGACCACATAATAAGGTAAGATCTTGAACAGTTTTTCCAAGGAGAGGTGGGGTCTACGTAACCTCTCCTTAAACGTGGGAGGGCTCTGTGACTGCTTTCACCAATAGAATTCAGCAGAAGTTAACTGTACCCAGGTCTTAAGAAACCAGTAATTCCACTTACTTTAACTCAAAACACTACTTCTTAGAACAATGAAATGGTCTAAGGTCAGAAGTCCAACCACTAAGAATCTGCCATGCTGTGAGGAAGCCCAACATCGCTAAGCAGAGAAGGAAAAAAGAGATGGCCAATCAGCTTCCTAAGACTTGAGTCATCCTAGATAAGACTCCAGATATTATTGAACTGAGGTAAGCCAGTTGTCCCTACTATGCCTTTTCTGAATCCCTGACTCACAACAATATGAGATATAATGATAAACTGCTAAGTCATTACATTTTAGTGTGTTTGGTTATACAACATTATATAACCAGAACACATACTAAATAGACTACATGTTTTGTTTTGTTTTTAACATGCGTATGCACACACAAGGAGTTCCTGAATGGTACAAATAGTTAAGCACTAGGCTGCTAACAGAAAGGCTGGAGGCTCAAGTCTACCCAAAGTTACCTCAGAAGCAAAGCCTGGTGACTGACTCCTGAAAAGTCAGCCAATGAAAACCTTATGGAGCATGGTGCTACTCTGACACATGGGGTTGGCATGAATAGGAAGGACTCACAATTTATGCATGTGACCACCACCTCTTGAAAACCCTATACACGGTCCCTATGAGTCACAACCAACTTGATAGCACTTAATAACAACCAGCCCCACCTACATCATGATACACAACATATCCAGTCAGTGCACCCAGTAACACTCCTTCTACCACACACTCACACACACACTGAAGTAACCACTATTCTGACTTCCATCATTACTGACTAGTCTTGGCAGGTCTGAACTTCATGTACAGGAAACGATGCAGTATGCACAATTTCACCTTGGACTTCTTTTATTCAGCATACTGCCAGGGAGATGCATCAGTGTTGCTGCATATGACAGTAGGTGGTGTGTTTTTTTTGTCCCATTTTATAAATATATGACAATTTTCCATTTTATTGTTGATGAACATTTGGGTTACTCTCAATTTGGACTATTATGAATTAAGCTGTAATGAACATTCTTGTGTGGCATTTTTCTGAACAGATCCATCCATCCCCCTTGATAGTAAACCTGGTAGTGGAGTGGCTGGCTTGCAAGACAGATCATCTGTAAAGTATTGGTTTTAGATTGTGACTACTTCTGGAGTTGCTCATTAGAATTATGAAGTACCTAGTTTTTCTCATGAATAGCTCCCAAATATTGTGAATTAACCGTGCCAAGCATTAAACTGTTGATGATCTGTCCTTCCACTTTTGACCCTTCCTGACTAACTGCACAAGAGGACTGTGCTCAATAGTGTCTATTGTCATGAAAATGACATTGTTCTTGGACAAATCCTATCAGCCAAAGTCAACATCTAAAATAGCACCATAATAAATATGCAGAAATGTCACTTTTTGCATTAGCCCAAAGGTTTTGGATAGCTTAAGGATATGTGCAGCAAGCTAACTATAAAAATAGAAACTTGACAGTGGGGATGTATATGTGTGTCAAAATAAAATTACTCTTTCTGGGAGTATGGCAGAAAAAATGACATTACATCCACCAGCATGATTTTTATAGATCTGCCTCTTTGCCAGATGTCACCTTTTATAAACTGCTTTATAAAAACATGACAGTGTAAGTGCAATAGTGTGTTTATTGCTTGATAAACTTTAGTAATAAACTTAGGATTGGTTGAGAATTAAAGCCTTAGAGCCAATTCATTAAGCATTTAAGACAACTGACTAAAGGGGTAAAAAGCCAGGTATTAAATGCTCAGTGTATGCAGATTAAGCCATTGGTAGCAAGTATTCAGTCTGTATGTCGTACAGAAATATCTGTCAGTTTCCTTTTTGTTAGGATCCCTGGTAGCACCATGGTGAAAGCACTCAGCTGCTAACAAAAAGGTGGATGGTTGGAAACCAACAGCTATTCCATGAGAGAAAGATGCGGCAGCTCTAATCTGTCCTATTGGGTCCTATGAGTTGGAATTGATTTAATGGCCATGGGTTTGGTTTGGGGGTTTCCTTGTCATTGATAGAAATGCATTATCGCCACATCTAAAGGATGCCACAATTCAAATTAGAGCCAAATCCAGAACCTCACAATTAACATGGCGCACTTGAAACAGATAAAGGCTATTTCAGAAGTGTTCTGTAATAGGACAGCATATTTTACATATGGCAAATCACATTTCCACAGCTTTTTCAGAAAAAAAACAAACAAAAAACACCACTTAAAACACTGCTTAAAATCATTTTATAACATATGCTCCATATTTTTATTATTAATGCTATAGATAAATATAACATCAATAATAAATATTTATTTATTATTCATGATGTTGTTGTTGGTAAATTCCATCGAGTCGATTCTGACCCATAGTGACCCTGTATAGGGTTTCCAAGGAGCAGCTGGTGAGCTTGAACCACCGACCTTGCAGTTCAAATGACTTTACAGTCTGATACAGAAGCTCACAGCGTCACACCATACATATATACATACTTACATACATACACATACCAATGCTGTGTGAATTGTGGCATAAGGATTTCTGTATTATCTGTTGAGAGTGTGGAGTTTTCTCTACATTGATTGAAACCGAATTGCTGGGGTAAGGGACTCAAGAACAAATCTTTTATTAAGTACCTCCAAATGATTCTTAGTCACAATAAAATTTATAAACCACAAATTTTATAGAATCTTGTTAATATTAAATTTCAGGGAAAAGTATATTGTCCCAGTAGTGTTTCAATTTTAAGTGGATAATCCATATTCTTAGGTTCAGTTTGTTACTCAATTTTATATTTTAAGAAAATCAAATATCTTGCATCAATTTTAGTCTATTTCTCCTTGCAGGGACGTATGAAGATCCACAATACAAAATCAATCCCCATAACAAATACAGACATAACTAAACTTTCCTGATGATTCTATTTATGCTGGGGATGACATTTGCAGTCACTGTAACTGATAAACCAGAAACAAACCAAATATCAAAACCAGAGAATCCCTTTGCCAGATGCTGTGTTAGAATCCCTCCGTTGCTCATCTGATTTTTCTATTTCTTACCCTTCATAGTGAATTCCACCCTGTCCAGATTTCATGCTGTAGTACAATATTTAAAACCATCACAATCCTATCAAGGCGCAGATTGTCTAGAGTGGAACGTCACACACACACAAAATGTTGCGATTAAAAGGATGAAAAGAGTGTACTATTTTCCCACTAACAAGTCACTGCACCCGAATGTGATAACTATTGTTCTTATGTGCCATGGAGTCGGTTCCGGCTCATAGTGACCCTGTACAGGGTTTCAGAGACTGTAAGTCTTTACACAAGCAGAAAGCCTCATCTTTGTCCTGAGGAACAGCTGGTAGTTTCGAACTTCTGACCTTGCGGTTCACAGCCCAATTCGTAACCACTACACTACCAGAGCTCCTTGTGATAACTATTAGACAGAATTAATTGCTGAAGCTTTACAAGCGCTAAAGAACTCTGGTACTCTGCATTCTAAGTCCCCAACTTCTATCTTGTGCAGTGGGTTTTTGCTAAGGAAGCAGAGCACAACACAGTACAATGCAGCAGTAAAACAGTGTAGGACTTCTTTGGACCTGAGAGATTTTTTTAAAACCCTCCAGAAAAATCCTACAAAGAAGCAGAGTGCCTGCCCTTTCCCTTAAAAGTCAAAAGAAAGAAGCAGTAGAAGGAAAGTCAAGCTCAATTTCAGACAGTTTTATTTCTCTTCTCTGAAAGAAATAGCACTGAATCAAGAATGAAATAGAAATCAGAAAAAAGAAATGATGGGAAAAGTTGGAGAGACAAGTGCCCTGAGGGTGAAAAAAAAAAAAAAAAAAATTTAAGTCCCTTCACAGAAAGCTGCTTGAAAAAAAAAACAACCCAAAACTTAAAGAAACAGGGACATCAAGCCAATTCTATCCAGGTTCCCAATCCTCTGGGTGTTGTCTCAGTACTTATGCCTCCACAGGGGCCATCAAGACCACAACTACTGGCATCTGAATGATGCAATGTGATAGAGAAACATTTACTTGGATTCAGCAAAAATAGTAGTTTAGCTTCACTACTCATTAATTGACAATATCAAATGTTTTTAATCGATGCGAGTTTCCTATTATCCCAAACTTAGTAACTTAAAACAACAGAAATTTATTATCTGATAGTTGTAGAGGGTAGAAATCCAAAATCATTCTTACTGGGCTGAAGTCAAGATGCCAGAAAAGCTGGTTCTTTCTGGTTCTTTCCACTTTGGGGTAACTGTCCTCATTCTTTGGCTTGTGTCTCCTTTCTCCGTGTTCAAAGTAGATCACTCCAAATTCTGTTTCTGTTATCACAATACCTTGTCTGTAACCAGGACTCTTCCTATGAAACTATGAAGGACCCTTGTGATTCCATTGGGTCCAGTCAGATAATTCAAAATAATCTCATCTCAAACCCTTAATTTATCACATCTACAATGTTCCTTGTGCCATGTAAAATAACATAATCATCTTCCAGAAATTAAGACTGGACATATTTGGGGGATTTGATTTTTTTAGCCTACCACAGTCTCTTTCAATTTTATCTTATAAACTACTTCATTGGTTCATTTATTCATCCACCCAGTCATTTAACATCTTCCTTCTACAAGGAATACACTTGGCCCCTGGTTTCCAACCAATACAGCAGAGCAAACAGGTGTATTCTGAACCTTCAGAACACAAGCTACCAAATGTGGATCAATACATAAAATTGATTTCTGCTGCAACTGAGTATACAACCTGACAGGATGATATTTCTCAAACAAATAAATAAACAAAACAATGTTGAGCTGAGTAGGTGATGGAGTGCTATATAGATTGGGTAAACTGGCTACCAGTAAAAGGGTAGAGGTAGTGCTTAACATTAACATACTACCAAAGAAGTATATCATATTTTCTGGAATGGACAGAATTGTGTTTATAGGAAGATACAGGATTTTATATTGTGAATATAAAAGGCCGTGACAAGGAAAACAAAGAAATGTATCATAATTTCTGGACATCTGACATGATGCTGTAGATAACATCTGTTTGAACCACAAGGTCAGTGGTTCAAACTCATCAGTCGCTCCTCAGAAAACCTATACAGGGTTGCTATGAGGCAGAACCGACATAACAGTGCTTAACAACAACAACAACCAGGAAAACAAAAGGCCCAAGTCCAACAGCAGTCCAGCCACAGTGAGACCAAATTAAAACAGTGATAAATACAGAGGTTTTTAGACATTGTGGGGAGTTGTTTCTCTCTAGTTGTGATTGTATTATAATCACCATAACTTCAGGAGGGTTGCTGACTTTTAGTATGCTCATGTATGTTAGTGGAACATACACTTGAATCTGGGGATGAAGTCATCTTCCTAGAATCATATGGTGGAGGTATGGAGGCCTACACAAAACTGAATTCTTCTAGGAAGATAAATAAGGAAATAAGCTTTGGTAAGTTACTAATGAGGCAGTGGTGTCACTAAGGTTGATATCACCCAGTGTAGAAACTCATATGGTAACACACACACACACACAGAGCGACTCTGTGACCAGAACATATAAAATCCTTATTAATGCCTTTATCAATTTTAATCATAGAATTATATGTGAGAAATACAATTGTAAATTACTTAAATGTAATATTTCTTAGGTTATATAAATTGTTTTGTAAAAATTTCCTACATCAAATTACAAAATTATTAATAACTAAGTGCATGCAATTTCTTATTTCTTTCGTTCTCTTCCTTTAATTACTAATTCATTCTCAGCAAAATTA
>NW_006408564.1:11515688-11517126 GCF_000296735.1 Chrysochloris asiatica
ACTTCATCAGAGATGAATCTTTGTTCTCAAAGGTCTGCTTTCAGGGGATCAAACAGGTCCAAGACTTAGGGAGCAGGAGCAGGACAATAGGGAGGATTCTTTGACACCTCAAAATGAAGTGTCACTCTACAGAGTGTCAACATCGTGGGCAGAGGTGTGCTGACATGCTTTGTCATGTAAAATCACAATGCCCTTGGATAGCAGCAGTTCTCTGCATTTAACCAAAGTTTAGGCATCAGGTCTGCAGTGAGCATTTCACTGTAAGGGACACTGTTGATCACTGAACCTTTTCCCTGAGAGTGTTCCAATACTGGCCCTTGAGAATCTCAGAAAACTCTAATATCAATTTTCCTGTTGATGTTGACGTCTGAACTGTTTCTTGGTCCACAACTGAAGGTGTTTCAATTTTAAACTCTGCTAATTATTGTGAGACTCACAGTGATGAATCCATGTCTGGTCATCAGTTATGCTTTTTTAAAGAAACTTTTATCTTCTTTTAAGCATAGGTCCAAATTTTCTTTGAAGATGTCCAAATGCTTCTGTTATGCTCTTCTATGTGTTGTTTCAGTGCCCATCTCCCATAAACTTTTTGAAACCTAAGTGTGTTGTGGGTTATTTCAGAGGCAGAGTCAAACCTAATTTTCAAATGATTTGTCACATAATCCAGTGTCACACGTCTCTTAGACAGAATCATTTCATCTGTACCTTCAATGTTGCCATCAACCATGGACAAGGACTGATGTTTTTTTCTTTTGTTTTTTTTTTTTGTTTGTTTGTTTGTTTGTTTATACATAATTCTATTTATTATAATCTTTTTTTAAATTGTACTAATGACTATGCTGTTATTTTCACAGGAAATACAGTTAAAGGAAAGAAACAGAATAGTTAAATTTTTTTGCTTAAATTGATTCTTGCTTGTTATTTTGAATTCAACTATTTGTTCTAAAAACATGCAAGATAGTCATGTAAAATGCTACAGCCACTTAAAGAACAGTTTGACAGTTTCATTTTAAAACGAAACAAGCAACTTAGATATGACCCAACACTCTGGGATAAATACGCTCCTGAACATTTATCCCAGAAATGAAATTTATGATCATACAAAAACCTCTACACAAATGCTCATAGCTGCTTTATTTGTAACTACTAAGTACTGAAACGTCCTTCAATGGGTGAATGGTTAAATAAACTGCAGCTTATCTACATTATGCAATGAAAAGGAAGAGTGATTGATACATACAACTTGGATGGATCTTCTAGGTATTGTTAAGTGGAAGAAATACAAGCCAATCCAAAAAGATTACACATTGAATAGTTCCTTTTATATGTCATTTTTTTAAAAATGTTTTATTGTGTATTGTGTGATAGTCTACATGGGGGAACATTAGTTTTACATTCATTCTATCATACATCATCTCATTGCCATAGTTACCATCCC
>NW_006408564.1:11520854-11522482 GCF_000296735.1 Chrysochloris asiatica
ATGGACAACCATGCCAAGAATAGGTTATCCAGAATACTTAATTGTACTCCTAAGAAACGTGTGCATAGACCAAGAGGCAGTCATTAGAACAGAACAAGGCGATACGGAATAATTTAAAATCAGGAAAGGTGTGCCCAGGGTATAATACATCCACTATATTTATTCAATCTGTACATTGAGCAAATAATCTGAGATGCTAGATTACATGAAGAATGTGACATCAGGATTAGAGGAAGACTCATAAAAAACCTGTAATGTGTAGATAACACAACTTTGATTGCTGAAAGTGAAGATGACTTGAAATACTTACTGATGAAGTTCAAAGACTACAAGCTTTCAGTATCGATTGTACCTCAAAATAAAAGAAACAAAAATCCTTACAACTGGACCAATAAATACTATGATAAAGGAATAAAAGATTAAAATCGTCAAAGGCTTCATTTTGCTGGGATCCATAATTAACAATCATGGAAGCAGCAGTCAAGAATCAGATAATTTTGATTTTTGCATTTGGCACATCTGCTGCAAGAAAGTGTTTTAAAGTGTTAAAGAGCAAATATATCAGTTTGAGGATTAAAGTGGGCCTGCCCCAATCCATGGTATTTGCAATCATGCCATGTGAATATGAAAGCTGGCCAGTGAATAAGGAAGGCCATAGAAGACTCTATGCATTTAAATTATGATATTGGTGAAGAATACTAAAAGTACCAATGACTGCCAGATGAACAAACAAATCTGTCTTAGAAGAAATACAGCAAGAATTCTCAGAAGCCAATATGGTGATATTTAATCTCTCATTCTTTGGCCAGTTTTTGGGAAGAAGCACCTCATTCTTGGTTTATTGGAGGCTCCACAAAAAATAGGAGGACCTCCAGCAAGATAGATTGATACAGTGTCAAAAACAATGGGCTTATATGTAACAATTGTGAGGATGACCCCAGACTGGGAAGTGTTTTGTTCTGTTATGCAAAGGGTTGCTACCAGTCAGAATTGCTTTGATGGCAGCTAACAAAAACAACAACAAGGTATACTGATACATGTAAGCTGGGCTTATGAAAACAAATTTTTTACAGTCATCTACAGGGATATTTTTACAAACAAGAATAAATTTTATCTCAGACATTGTACAGTTATTCTGGTATCACCTCCTCTGACGGTGTCACCCAATGCAGTCCACACTCCCAGTGAGACCACCACAGTGGGGTGCACCAGGCCATTTCTCCTATAAACAGTATTCACCAATTGGTATATGTCAGTTTACATGCTCGATACGAATAGTTTATGTCTGAATTTCTTCCCTCTAGTTTCCTCTAAGATGAATTTTGTGTGCATTAAATCAGCCCACAACACTTTCAAGTTCAGTGGGCATCATTCTGCCAGTTTTTACACAGAAACTTAACATTGTTTATATAGAAATGTTGTTGTTAAGTGCCACTGAGTCAGCTCCTACTCATCACAACACTGTATAGGGTTTCCGAGAGCAGCTGGTGGGTTTGAACTGCCAACCTTGAGTGGCAACAATTATAACTTTTAGCTTCTCTTTTATTTTAACTTTGCCTATCCCGGTCCTGGTGTGGCATTGTGGGTTAATGCGCTAGACTGTAAAGTCAGTTTGAACTGGAAGGTTG
>NW_006408564.1:11522582-11525819 GCF_000296735.1 Chrysochloris asiatica
TTCTCTTCCTTTAATTACTAATTCATTCTCAGCAAAATTATTGATATAAGTTTACAAACACTACTTACCATAATTTTATAGCTAAAACACCAGAAATTTGACAAAATCAGTGACTATAAAAAACCCCAAGCATCATGTACTTGCACTACATGCAGATGAAACTACATGATTTAAAGTTTTACTGTAATTAGGTAATATTGACAGCGCTGATATTGGAAGGTTCAAAAGTAAAGTGGCATGGAGTTTTAGTCTTGCAGGTATTACAATCATCACTTGTCTGTCAGTTTGTAATACTGTGGTGTCCTGTATGTTGTTGTAATGTTGGAAGCTATTCCATGAGTATTTTAAATACCAGCAGGGTCAATGAGACATTGGTTCCAGTAGAACTTCTAGACTAAGCCGGATTAGAACAAAGGAAATGCAGAGCACTTCTGAATGCTTAATCATTATAAACCTTACTAATACAAGTGGAACACTGTCAGATATGTTGTTGTTATTGTTGTGAAGTGCCATCGAGTTGGTTCCAACCCACAGCGACCCTGTATAGGGTTTCCAAGGAGCAGCTGGTGACCTTGAACCGCCGAGCTTGTAGTTCAAACAGCTTTGCAGTCTGGCACATTAACCCACAGGGCCAGGTTTGAAGTTACTCAGAATCCGAATGGCGAAGAATTACCTCCTCAAAGTACAGTTGGTGTTAATGATGTAAATGGTGCAAAACTTTAGATACCTAAATTTGCTGATGTGGCACAATTCAAAATAGGAAAAACAAGTTGCATATGTACATTAATAATCAGAATAATTATATGAAGTATGAATCTACTGAGATTAGAAAGTCATCAAAAATCAAATGAAACACATAAAGATTGGTATTAGTGAACTGAAATGGATTGGCATTGGCCATTTAGAATCTGATAGTCATGTTTTACTCTGCTGGGAATGACAAAATAAAGAGGAATGGCATCAGACTTATTATAAAAAACAGCATTCAAGATATGTCTTGAAGTGCAACATTATCTGTGATAGGACAATATCCCTATGCCTACAAGGAAGAGTAGCGTAGTGGTTACGAATAGGACTGCTAATCTCAGGATCAGCTCTTTGAAACTACCAGCTATTCTGCAGGAGAAAGATGAGGCTTTCTGCTCCTGTAAAGGTTTACAGCCTCGGAAACCCTGTACAGGGTTGATCTGAGTCGGAACCGACTCCACGGCACATTACAACAGCAACAAGGAAAACCAAATACTACTACTATTATTCAAATTTACACACCAATCACTAAAGCCAATGAAAATAAAGTGGAATTCTGCCAACTTCTTCAGTCAGAAATTGATCAACCATGCAACAAGATGTATTGATAATTATTAGTGATTGAAAAGTGAAAGTTAGAAACAAAGAAGAAGGATTAGTAGTTGGAAAACAAGGGCTTGGTGATAGACTATTAAATGCAAGGTCAGTGGTTCAAACCCACCAGCTGTCCTTTTCCTATACAGGGTTGCTATGAATCAGAAATGATTCAAGAGCAGTTAAGAACAACATCATGGGTAAAATATTGAAAGATGTGGAAAGCACCAACAGAAGCTGAAAGAAACACACAGATTCACTGTACCAAAAAATAATTGGTTGATGCGCAACCATTTCAGTAGGTACCATGTGATCAAGAATTGATGGTATTTTGAAGGTACCCAAGCTGCAGTGAAGGCACTGGTAATAAACAAGACTCCAGGAATTGATGGAATACAGACTGAAATATTACAGTCAACTGATGTGGTATTGAAGGTGCTTAATGGACAATGCCAAGATTGGAAGAGATTCACATTTGTGTCCATTTCAAAGAAATGTGATCTAAGAGAATATGGAAATCATTGAGAAATAGCATCAATGTGGAATGCAAATAAAATTTTGCATAAGATAATTAAAAACTGGTTGTAGGTTGTAGCAGTATATGGATAGGGAGCTGCCAAAAATCCAAGCCAAAGCAATGAAGATATGGGATGTATTCAACCACATTCCATAGACTCCCGTCAACCTGGAGATGAGAGGGAGAAGAGGAGGGGCTGGTTGTTCTGAAGTGCAGTGAGACCTGGAGATTCTAAGCCGATGCACAAGGGCCTAGCCACGGAGGGCTAGAGTGGAAAGTGAAGTGTCCAGATGATATGAAGTGAGGGAAGACATATAAGAACACCCAAACTTGCAGATAATACCCATTTGACCTAGCTTTGATGGCTTGATGATCAGAACTCGCTCGACTAGAGGAAGATAAAAGAATTTGATAATGGAAACAATTGTAAATTGCTACAATTTGATGAACTTGACCTATACTTATGGATGTAAGTAGCTCAAAATACCAACTGAGAGGAAAGGAGTTTTCACATCAAGGATCAAACCTATCTCTGTACACAGGGTTGATAGGGATGGGCAACTTAGACACTGGCTACCTAGAATGTGGGGATTATAAAGGCACAAAGCACCTGACTCACTTACAAGTTTTCAGGAGGGAGTTTAGTTTCAGAGTATGTGGTAGAAAGTAGAATCTCCAGTTAATACTGTTCATCTAGTCTAGACCGGTCTGGTGAAAGGAGATGGGGATAAGACTTTTATGATTCAACAGTAATTGTTATCATGAAGAACTGTGATGGCTACAACTTTAAAGGTATAAGTTTTTCAACCTAAAGAGGGGAGTAGTCAATTCAACATTCCAGGAACAGAGGACCCTAGGACCATTATGGGAGGAGAGCATGAGTGGAATGTAGGACCCTATCCAGAGAAGCAGGGACACCAGAGATGAAGGCAGAGGTGATGAAATTTGAGAGAGCTGTAGAGGACTCTAGACTCATGGAAAGAGAAAGGCTGTGTGCTGGTGGCCAGAAATCAGGCTTTCAGAATGTGCCCTTGGGTTGTTTGAAATATTATAAATTCCTAAGTGTTTTTGTGTACAAAAAAAAAAGAGGCACTAGAAGCAAATATTGAATGGTGATGCATGGAAGGGATTGTAATCATTGCTATGAAATGAAATACGATAGGATGAGTGCAAAACTGATGTTCTCCTATGTACACTATCACTCAAATCACAATAAAAGCTTTAAAAACATAATTCAAGCCAATTCAGAAAAAGACCTGGAACTAAAGATATCACTGCTGATGTAAGATGGATCTTGGCTGAACACAGTGAATATCAGAAAGCTTACTTTTACTTTATTGACTATGCAAATACTTTGTGAACCAATAAAGTTCACAAAA
>NW_006408564.1:11527506-11540540 GCF_000296735.1 Chrysochloris asiatica
CAACTCAACAATACATAAAAACAACAACAGCAACAACACCCTGGTGTGGTGCTGAAGGATAAGCATTAGACCCCAAGGTAGGTTTGAGCCACAAGGTCCACAGTTCACCTCACCAGCCACTCCTTGGAAATGCTATACAGAGTCACTAAGAGTTGGAACCAACTCAGCAAAACATAACACCAATAGAAATCCTTACTGTAAGATTTCAGAAGAAAGCATCTCACTGAAGGGAAAGAAGGGGGTGAGGGATGTGACTGACAGGAATGCTATTGTGACTGGGTGTGAGGTAAGAAAATATTTTCAGAACAAACCCTTAAAATCAGATATAAATTCTACAAGCACATTCAAACAGAAGCTATAACAAGTGACAAGAATGGTTAATTGGAAAGACAAAAAATCTTCTAAGATTTTAATTGCATCATAAATAGTCACCCATAAAGAAGCATTTTAACAGGTGTATATCTAAAAATAATTCATTTTACTCTGGTTTAAATTTAAGTGCTAAACCATGTTCAATCACTATAATGGGAGAAAGACTGTATGCTTTGATGTTACATTTGAATTGTGTGGAATTATCATTCTGGTATCTATTACAAGCATTCATATAAATCTTAAAGGAATGATCTAGCTGCTGCACCTAAAAACACCTAATCAAGTAAAAGTGAAAGAAAAAAAAAAAGGATTTCTATAAAATATGTGCTATAATTTATTAAAAATCATAACATAGAACGATGGATAATTATAATTTGGGAGATATAAATTTGAAATAGAGGCACCTATTAATATTTTAGTCTTTCTGATAATTCTTTGAAATTGCCTAATGTTTTTATATTGGAAAACATTGCCTCAAGTACTAAATTGAAACCCAGATCACAGCGATGAGCCATTTAATTCATTTATGAAATAAAACCTGTTCAATTATCCACTAATGTTAGTGATATGGTGAGAATGAAGGCAGAGTTATCATTTTAGTGAGAATTCATAAAATGGTGGAGAATGTTTGATCTTGTGATCTGTGTGACCAATAGCACCCAAAACCTTTGTAGTTTCTCCTCTCTGCAGGCTCAGGACTTCCTAAAATAAAACTAATAGTTCCTTAACGGAGCCCAGTGTGCAATACCCAGTCAACATGTCATTTAATTCTTGCAGCAACCTAAAAGCTTCTCTCTCCAAGTTAGAGATAGGGAATCAGTGTTGGGGAGGTTAAACACGCTGTCCAATATTACTAGTAAGAGTCAGGGTTAATATGGCACAAAACTGTGGGAAAATGGTGGAATCGTCAAGCTTCCAGTCTGAAAAACAGACATCTAACAGTTCTGGTGTGGCGTCATAAGATAGTCACTCAACTTCAAAGCCAGTTTGAACCTCAAGATCAGCAGTTCAAACTCACCAGCTGCTTTTTGGAAACCCTACCCAAGGTCATTCTGAGTCAGTACTGACTTGACAGCACTAAACAACATATGGCTTCTCAGCCTAATGTCAACATCACAATTCCCCACAGAGGCTTTAAAAAATATATTTGTCCAGACATAGCTTATAGAAATGCTGCTGACCTTACATCAGAGCTTTGAAAATAACTTATTTTTCTCATCATATTTTGATTAAGCTCCCTACTTAATCATAAAGTCACAAGTTCAAACACACCAGTCATCCCTCAGAAATCCTATAAAGGAATGCTATGAGATGGAATCGACTCGATGGCACTTAACAACAAGAACAAGGTAATTATAATGCCCACTCAATGTGCATAACTCTACATCTCTGCATTTCAAGAAATCCTAGAATATGTTCAGACTAAAACATCTACCTGTTGTTTAGTAAAAGTACATCACATTGAAACCCTAAATACATATAGGAGATTACATACCTACAATATTTCAGGTGATTTCACACATGTCACCATTGGGACATTTTGTTAGCTTTACATGTTGTTGTTGTTGGGTGCCATTGAGACTGTACCAACACATAGCAACTTTACGTACAAGGAAACAAAACACTACCTAGTCCTGCTCCAACATCACAATCATTGCTACACTGGAGTCCATTGCTGATGACACTATGCCAGACCATCTTCTTGGGGGTCTTCCTGTTTTTCACTTTTCACAGACAGGAAGGCTGTATCATCTACATATCACAGGCATTAATGGGTCTTCCTCCAATCCTGATGCCACATTCTTCTTCATATAATCCAGTTTCTCAGATTTCCTCAACATACACATTGAATAACTTTGGTAAAAGAATACAACCCTGGACCAACTTTTCCTGATTTCAAACCGTTCAGTATTGAACAACTGCCTACTGGTCTATGTACAGGTTCCTCATGAGCAGTTAACTGTTCCAGAATACTCATTCTCAGCAATATTATCCATAACTTGTTAAGACCCACACAATTAAAAGCCTTTACACGGTCAATAAAGCACAGGTAAACATCTTTATGGTATTATCTTCTTTCAGTTAAGATTCATGAGATGTTAGGAAAGACATCCCTTGTTCCATGTCCTCATATGAATCCGGCTTGAACCTCTAGCAGTTCTGTGTCAATGTATGCTTGTGGCCATTTTTTAATTATCTTTAGCAAAATTTTACTTGCATATGATATTAATGATATTGTTTGATGATTTCAGCATTCTTTTGGGTCACCTCTCTTTGGAATGGGCACAAATATATGGATCTCATCTCAATCAGTTGGCCAGGTAACAGTCTTAGAAACTTATTGGCATAGACAAGTGAGTGCTTCCAATGCTACATCGGTTTACTGAAAGATTTCAACTTGTATTCCACCAATTCCTGGACACTTGTTGCTTTTCAATGTCTTTAGTGCAGCTTGGCCTGCTTCTTTCAGTATCATTGGCTCTTGATCATTTGCTACCTCTTGAAATGGTTGAACACTGACTATTTCTTTTTGGTACAGTGATTCTGTTGTGTACTTCTTCCATCTTCTTTTGATGTTTTCTGCATCATTCAATATTCTGCCCATAGAATCCAACAATATTGCAAGTCGGGGCTTGAATTTTTCTTCAGTTCCTTCAACTTGAGAAATGCTGAACGTGTTTTTCCCTTTGGTGTTCTACTTTCAGGTTTTTACACATTTTATTGTAATATTTGACTGTCTTCTTGAGCTGCCCTTTGAAATTTACCTTCCCATGTCTTCCATTTCTTTAACATCTCTATGCTGGAAAGTAAGTTTCAGAGTCCCTTCTGACATTCATTTTGGTCTTTTATATCTTTCTTGTCTTCTTAATGACCTTTTGCTTCCTTCCTGTATGATGTTCTTAATGTCATCCCACAACTCTTCTGTTCTTCAGTCATTTGTGTCTAATTCATCAAAGGTGTTCTTGAGATGATCTTTTAAATTCAAGTGGAATATGTTCAAGGTCATATTTTGTTTTTAATGGACTTGTTTTAATTGTCTTCACCTTCAGTGTGAATTTGCATCTGAGAAATTGATAATCTATTCCACAGTCTTTCCCTGGCCTTGTTTTGGCCAATAGTATGGAACTTTTCTACCCTTCTTTCCACAAATGTTTTCCATTTGATATCTACGTATTCCATCTGGTGAGGTCCATTTGTATAGTCATCTTTTTAAAAAGTATTTACAATAAAGAAGTTATCGGTTTGCAAAATTCTATTACGCAAACTTCAGCATCATTTTTATTACCAGCACTATGTTTTCCAACGAATGAGCTCTTCCTCTTTATTTCCAACCTTTGCATTCCAATTGCCAGTAATTATCAATATATATATATTAGTAGCATGTTTGATCAACTTCAGACTGAAACCGCTGGTAGAATTCTGCAATTTCATCACCACTGGCTTTAATGTTTGATGCCTAAATTTGAATAATAGTTGTATTAACTGGTCTTTCTTGTAGGCATATGGACATTATCCTATCATAGACAGTATTGTACTTCAAATAATAGATCTTGAAATGTTCTTTTTGATGATGAATGGGAGGCCATTCCTCTTCAATTTGTCATTTCCAGCATGGTAAACCATGTGATTGTCAGATTAAATATGGCCAATACTGGTCCATTTCAGCTCGTGAATGCCAAGGACATCAATGTTATGCATTCCATTTAATTTTTGACAACTTGTAATTTTCCTACACTCATGTTTCTTGTATTCCATGTTCTGATTATTAATGAATGTTTACAACTGTTTCTCCTAATTGTGAATTATACCCAATGAGAAAATGAAGGTCTTGAAAGCTTTACTCCATTCATTACATTGTCATCAAGTCTAATTTGAGATGGCACCTCTTCCCCAGTCGTATTTTGAGTGCCTTCCAACCCAAGAGGCTCATCTTCTGGCACTATATCTGGCAATATTCTGGTACTTTTTATCATATTTAACTATTCAATATTCTGGTGCTAACTAACAATGTTCCACTGCTATTCACAAGATTTTCAGTGACCAAATATTCAGAAGTCGTCTGTCTCTCCTTCTTCCTAGTTTGTCTTTGTCTGGAAGCTCAGCTGAAACCTTTCCAGCATGGGTGACCCTGCTGGTATTTAAAATATTGGTAGCAGAGCTTCCAGCTACCAAAGTATGAGAATTTCACAAAAGCTTTAAAAGAATAACAGGGAAAATTTATACCAAATGAAGGTTTGAGTTAATTGGCACAAAGGAATCAAGTTCTTAACCTTGGCAGCAATGAACACATTGCATTACTTAATCCCTTTTTTCTAACTGCCAACAAGGAAACTAAGAATCACAGAAGAGTGCTGATGTTTACAAGAGTGTCAATTAGTACATGGGTTTTTACGATTGTAGTAAGGTACCATCTGGTGAATTCAAACTTAGAATAGCCCTATGTAGCAGAGTAGCTATGAGTTGGACCCGATTAGACAGCACAAACAACAGAGCAGAAGTAGTCCATAGGGTTTCTGTTCAGTCTTTTTTTCACTGAATCAGTTGGTTGGTACAGACTGCCAATCTTTTGGTTAACAGCTAAGCACTTAACCATTGTATCACCAAGACTCCTTAGTACAAGGGTGCTAGACTGGAATTCAGCTCCAATCACCCAGAATGCAACACTTGACTCCTAGTACCCTACTCAGTCTGCCTTTTACTTTACAATCATCCTTGAGACTGTTAAAATTGGAAAGGATTAATAAATAAAAGTACATAATCAAGAGTGTACCACTGTGATTCTGGAAACTGTGATTACAGATGATAAAAAAGACGGTAGAAGAGGAAATGCTATTTTTGTCATCATGATTATTACATTATAAAGTCAGTAACAGCTACAGAATATGATGAGAAAAAATATATATATATGATTAAATTGGCCCCTCTGAATTATGAAAGAAAAAATCATTTAACCAAAATGTTCCCTAAATATATCAAATATTGGATAGGAGGAAAAGGAGGATTGAGTTTAGAAGACTGGCAGTAAAGTAATTTAGGGAATTGAAGAGTCAACATTTAGATTTGGATTTTAATTATTGGATGGGAAGCAAAATACTTCCCATGTGACTTCTTTCACCTCTAATGGCCTCAACAAAATTCTACAAAGAAACAAAATAAAACATCTTACAGACTAGCTGTTCAGTCTTTCCTGCTGATCCCTGCTGTGGAGTAAGGCCCTATTTCCTTTGAGGGTTCCCAGGAAACCACTGGTAAATCAATGTTTTAGTTTCCTTAAATGAATATCCAATGACTATACCGACAGCCTATCTAAGGAGCTCTGGTAGCGTAGTGGATACGAATAGGGCTGCAGTTTGAAACTACTCGCTGTTTCGTGGGAGAAACACGAGGCTTTCTGCTCTCATAAAGATTTACAGCCTTGGAATCCCTATGTAGGGTCACTATGAGTCAGAACCGACTCCACAGCATACCACCACCTTCACCAAAATAGCATATCCAGTTGCTTTACTAGAATTTCCCTTATTTTTGCTTTACCAATCACATGGATAAGAGAATGAGAATTTGGGGATGAAATGATGTCTAGTGAGCATGTTTGAGAATCTCCAGAGGATGAGATACTTTCATGTGTAACTTTGTTAGAGAGGCCTCAGTTTTCCTGTCATATTGGATGCTGGAGCAAGGCAGGGCAGAAGTTACCTCAGAAAGAGTTACTAGGAATACAAGGACTTTCTCTAAAAGACAAGTCTCTCTGGTTCTCTACTATATTTCCAGCACCTGGCCCAGTGCTCAGTAAATGCTCAGTAAGCGGATTTTCAGTGGTCAATCAATTCTATGAACTGTGGCCCCATTGTCCTCCTTTTCCCCCTCCCAGCAGCTATGATGTGCCCAGCTGAGGCCCTCATGTGGTCCAACACCCACATTTGTTACTTGACCTTACTAAGTCTACCTGAGACAGAGAGGGAGCCTATGGGGCTTCTTGGAGGATGAAAGCATCAATTCCAAGGCCTTGACCATTTTACAGTCTGTTTGTTTTCAATAGACTATCATCCATGAGGTTTTGCTTCTTCAGAATGCTGTGTGGTGCTACAGGATAAGCGTTGGGCCAGAAGGTAGGTTTGAACGGCAAGGTTGGCAGTTTAAATTCACCAGCCATTCGTCAAAAACCCTATACAAGTTGAAAAATGATTCAAAGATGACTCTATGGAGCTTAACAACAGAAGTCGAACTGATTTGACCCACCTTGAAGGATACCTTGCCTTGGGGGTAGAGAAGAATGGGAGGGGCTAGAACCAAAGTGCTGAAGAACCATGCATGCCCGACATTCCATAATAAGTTTTGTCTGCTCCTACCAGAGTCCTTTGCGGTGGAATACATCCTGAAGAAATGCTGCTCTAGTACCCAATTATCCTGTTGCTGATAAGTGTTGTCGAATTGGTTCTGACATATAGGAAACCTGTAAATGATTTCCAAGGAGCAGCTGGTGAATTTGAACCACTGCCTCTGCGGTTCAAAAAGACCTTATGGGCCAGTGCATTATCCTGCAGCACCACTCCAAAACAAGCAAAGCCTTTGTTTGTGGAGAAGAGGGTTAAGGTTTACATTAAGCTTCCCATCTGCAAATGCAAGCCTCCTTCCTATAATAAACCTTTGCTCCTATGGAAACCCTACTTCACATGACTCTTGAAGATCAGACACACGGCTAGAAGACAAAGCCCTTTCTTGGAGGACAGAGATGTGGCTAGCAGTCTTGGTTCTAAAGTGAGGTCTCCAGACTCCATGTGGTCTCCGGAGACTAAGTTCACTGGAGCAGTTACCCCAAAGCAATCGTGGTCATGGTATTGGTCACATCCCTGTACCACCTGTACTGGTATTTGATGTCTATTTTCTTTAGGGCTGTTCTGTTATTTCCTTAGACTGGTTTTTGTTGTTGTGGAGTGCCACTGAGTTGGTTCTGACCCATAGTGACCCTGTATAGAGTTTCCAAGGAGCAACTGGTGAGCCTGAACCACCAACTTAGCTGTTCAAATGGCTTTGCAGTCTGGCGCATTAACCCACATTGCCACACCAGGACTCCTTCCTTAGGCTATTTTGTTTTGAATAGAAGCACTCTATCTCTACCTTAACTGGAATACCAGTATCCCATGCCAAAGACAGGCACTTAACCCCGTTGACCTTGAAACAGAACAGATATTAAACTCTTCCTGGAAGGGATCCTGCCAAAGGCTCTATGCCTGGGGCCTGTGCACTGTTTCTTAAAAGGAAGATTAATTCATGAAAAAAAGGTAGAAAAGAATTCCCCTTGGCTAACCAGAAAGGCTGAAAGAAGTGAAAAGGGAAACAACTTTACAATGCCACCTTTAAAGTAGTATTTCTCAGACTTATTTTGATTCGTAAGACCCTTTGTTCATCAGATATTGTATAAGACCCCAACTGTAAATGGTCAAGAACAGGTTTTCATTCTATAATAAACTTTGTATGAAGGTTACCAGGAATGGGAAGGAAAGGAAAATTACTCACCTGGTAGAGTGTAGGCAGTGCTAACTTTGATAATGGGGAAGGCAGTCAACAAGAAAAAGAAGTGGGGGGAGGAGATTGCTTTCTTTGTGGGGGCTGTTTGTTTTGTTTTTTTCATGAATTTGAAAGTAAACACTGTTTATTTGTTTTCTCATTAGGGCAAGCCATTGGGGAACTTTGCCACAAATGAAAAGAGGAAAGGAAAGAAGTGGGGAAGAAAGAGAGAAAAAAGATTCAGAAATGGATACTGGTGATGGTTCTACCACATGGGAATATGGTTGGTGTGGCTGGATTGTACATGTAAAAATGGTTGAAATGTTGTATATACATATTGCTACAATAAAGCAAAAAGGAGATAAAAAAACAAAAAAAACAAACCACCCTTGGTCCAAATGAAGTTTTATTAACAGCAAAATTGTAACAATATTTTATTCATAGGTTTTCAGGGGCTAATAACGTAGTGGTTACGAATCGGGCTGCTAACCTCAAGGTCAGCAGTTTGAAACTAGCAGTTGTTCCACAGGAGAAAGATGAGGCTTTCTGCTTACGTAAAGATTTGCAGCTTCGGAAACCCAGTGCAGTGTCACTATGAGTTGGAACCAACTCCACGGTACTTAACAACAACAACAATCTGTCAGAAACGGATACCTAGTCCTTCTTCCTAGTCTGTTCTTAGTTTGGAAGCTCTTCCGAAACCCGTGCATCATGGTGACCCTGAAACTCCAGTGAAATAATGTTCAGCCTCACCGCAACACAAAAGTTACACAGTAAGACCCACCCACAGACCTGAGGAGAACTAAAATGACTGGAGAAAACGGTTCATTTCAATTGTGGTGTTGGCAAAGAGTGCTAAAGGACCATGACTTTCAGAAGAACCAACAAATGTGTGTTGGAAGAAGTACAGCCAGAGTGCAACTTAGAAGCAAGAATGGAAAGACTTTGTCTCATGTCCTTGGGGCATGTTCTCAGGAGGGGACCAGTTCCTGGAGAAGGACAACAGGCTTAATAAGTAGTTGTTGTTGTTAAGTGCCGTCGAGTTGGTTCCGACCCATAGCGACCCTGTACAGGGTTTCCAAGGGTGTAAGTAGAGAGTCATCAAAAACAGAGAAAGATTCTGAAGGAGATGAATTGATACAATGGCTGTAACAACAATGGGCTCAAACACCACAACTGTGATGCTAGCGCAGGACTGGACAGTGCTTCAGTCTATTGTGCATAGGTTGAAACTAACTCTACAACACCTAACAACAACAGCAACGATAAGGATGATACTGACAATAAATAGTTCCAGAATTCCTTGCATTTGAATGAGTTCCATTTTATTCCTAAATCTATCTCTAAATCAAATTTGTATGCAAATTAGAACAGTTAGGTATGGTTCAAATCTAATGTCAGCTAGTCAAATACTTGTCTTGATACATAATGCATTGTGTACCTTTCTATGCATAAAAAAATTAAAGAAACAATTCTAGATACACAAAAACATCTTCAATAATATAGTAATGATAATGTTTTGATATGCATGGCAAAGCAGTACCTATTTTTTATTTCAAACCATTGTACTTACTCTAAAATTTTAATATAATAGGCCTATGGGGTTGGTTTGTAACTATAGTTGTAGATGAGGCAAATGTTTGTAACTCAGACTGCTGATACTTGTATCTGAACATATTGTTGTTATGTGCCTTCGAGTTGGTTCAGACTCATAGTAACACTGTATAGGGTTTCTGAGAAGCAGCTGGTGGATTAGAAAGCACCGACTTTGTGGTTAATAGTCCAATGCTTATCCTACAGCACCACACCAGGACTTCCTGAATGCATTAGGCAACTTAGTATTTATGTATATTAATTAATTTACTCCTCAGAAAAAACCCTAAGAGGTACTATTATCACGCCCATTTCACAGATAATGGAACTGAGGCACATAAAGGCTAAATAACTTTCCCAAAGCAAGGGGTCATCCAGGATTTCAACTCTTGAAACCTGACTTCTCCCTTGCTCCTAATTATGGTCAGTTCTGGTTCTGAGACGAGTCCCTGGGTGGTACAAATGATTAACACACTTGGCTACTGTGGTGCAGTGAATTATTTAATATGTCTTTTCTAGCCTTGGATGTTGTGAATCTTTTCCTGATGGGTCTGGGTAAGACAAGGTGAGAGAAGATGCTGCTAGGATGATAAGATTCAATAGTGAATGACTGTTAATACAGTTCATTGTGATTATAAAAACCTGGAACCGTAACATGGATATAAAATGAGCCATCTCACAGGCAGGCATGAACCAGGAGTGGAATGTTTCCTTTTGACTCGAGATCTCAACATATTGAATCTCCTCGACCCAGGGACTGCATACTGCGATAGCAGAGTGGAGCAACAGCAAAACCAAAAGGCAGAGCAAGAGACGCAGGCTTCCCAGTCCATGGAGCTAGTAAAGCTGAGCGACTTTGGGCAGCAGGTTTGCATACAGAGCTCGATGAGTCCAGGCACTTCATTACAGCTAGGTTTGCTGACCCCAGGAGTTAGAACAGAGTTCCTTCAGGCCGAGGTTTATAGTGGAGGCGTGTCCCTTGCCAACATTTATCAGCAGCCGTAAAAGATAAGGTTTTCTGCTGCCTTGAAGATTTAAAGCCTTGGAAAGCCTATGCAGGGTTACTACAGGTTGGAACTGACACTGATGATACTTATCAACAACAAAGAAAGTTTTGTCACATATTCTGGGCAAAGCTGAGGAGAAGCTGTCTTGACCAGAACTATGCCCTGAGCATTTTCTGATCCTTCATTATAACCTGTTAAGGAGCTCTGGAAGCGTAGTGCTAATGAATCAGGCTGTGAACCACAAGGTCAGCAGTTCAAAACTAGCAGCTGCTCCGCGGGAGAAAGATGAGGCTTTCTGCTCCCGTAAAGATTTACAGCCTCGGAAATCCTGTTCAGGGTCGCTATGAGTCAGAACCTACTCCACGGCACTTAACAACAACAACATTATAACCTGTTAATTTCCCTAATAAACCTCATAATTGTGAGTATGGTGTCTGACATATGTGCGGCCACTGCAATGAATTCTTAAAGCCTGCTGAGTAGAGTAAGGAGGACTGTGGGAGGGATGGATAACGTCATGTTTTGGGGCTCTGGTAGCGTAGTGGTTACAAATTGGTCTGCTAACCTCAGGAACAGCAGTTCAAAACTACCAGCTGTTCCGCGGGAGAAAGATGAGGCTTTCTGCTCCCATAAAGATTTACAGCCTCGGAAACCCTGTATAGGGTCGCTATGAGTCGGAACCGACTCCACAGCATATAACAACAATCAAAAGGAGTCCTGGTGTGGCACTGTAGGAGAAGCACTCAACCACAAGGTCGGTGGTTTGATCTCACTAGCTGTTCCTCAGAATCCCTATACAGGTTCACTATGAATCAGAACCGACTCAACAGCACTTACCAATAACAACAACAACAGCAATCAAAAGGTTAGATATTTGAGTCGATCCAGAGACGGGGGTATTGAGAGAAATGCCTGGTGATCTATTTACAAAAAACATCAGCCATTGAAAACCCAGAGCACATTTCTACTCTGAATTACATGGGGTCACTCTGAGTGGGAATAAACTTGATGGCAGTTGTTTGTTTACTGTCTCTAACAGTCCCAGTTAGAAAACAAATGACAACAGAGCTGTTCTGATTGAAACAGATTAAGGAGTTGAGTATCTGTCCCTTTCCCCTTACAACAGGGCTCTGCTAGGAACCATCATAATCAAATGGCAGAAGAGGAACAAATGAGTATGTGACATGTTTGGATTTTATTACTTGAAAACTAAGTCATTATTTAAGTTTTTGCTTTCTGTTTTCACTAATCACTTTTTACCCTGTTTTGAGTTTTTGGCTGATGTCTTTCTGTATTTGATAAATATGGTTATTATGTCAATGGCTTCAAACGGCTTTTTTGAAGGTCTTTTTTTATCTTTGAACATGAAGAATCAATGAGCTTTTTTAAGGATCATTTGATGATAATAATCATGCTAGATGTCTATGAATTGACTCCAGAAGGTATATTAAATGTGACTGAAATCTTTCTACTCTGCTACATGGTCAATCTCATTCTCATTCTCATTGCTAATACTTATCAAATATGCACGTACTTTCTATAAGACTAAAATAACAAATGTGGGTTTTTCTGTATTATTCATATATGCATTTTTGTAGGTGATTAAAAGAAAAAAAATACACACTGGAAATGCAGAAATATATATGAAAACATCCCACATACTTATAATTACTTTTTATTGCATTCTGCTACATGGCCAGAGGGTTTATAGAAAGCAAAGATGCTTCAAAATTAAGTTATTATTATTAAACCCCTTAAGCTTCATATTGTTTAGACTGTCACTAGAAACTTTTGATAAATAATATGCATAATATAAGAATTAGGGCGAGTTTAATATATTTGAAATTGTTTTCTTATACATCGGTAAACAATGTAAGAGCTGATATGTTTTGAATACACTTTTATTTTAGTGACAGTGTTTTGTTTGAGATAATTTTTATTTTTATTTTTTTAGAAATCAAAGTAATGGAGGCCTCAGAATACTAATTTATCATATAGAAATGCCTTAATATTTGGATTTTTTAAAATGCAAACACCTCTAAGTTTATTCTCTTGCTTAAAATAAACTTTCTATTTTGAATCTACTGGGATTTGATGGAACAAATAATAAAGAAAGGTAGCAAAATTTTAACCAGTCCAAGAATATTCAAATGTAATAAGTGAAACCAAAAGAAAATGATTAGTAATAGAATCAAACTACAATGTAAACTTCAGAATAAAACGAAATATCTGTTGCCCTCCAAGCAGGTATTTACAGGAGAAAAAAGGCACCAAGAACAATAGCTTTTCAGGATATCCACATTATGTTGTTATTGTTGTTAGGTGCCATTGAGTTGGTACAGACTCATAGTGACCTTATACATAACAGAATGAAACACTGCCAGTTCTGAATCAACCTCACAGTTATTACTACGCTAGAGCCCATTGCTGCGGCCACTGTACCAATAAATCTCACTGGGGGTATTCCTATGTTTCACTGACACTCTACTTTACCAAGTATGATGTCTTTCTCCAGGGACTGGTCTCTCTTGATAGTATATCTGAAGTATGATAGAT
>NW_006408564.1:11546050-11586138 GCF_000296735.1 Chrysochloris asiatica
AGTTAGAAAACCAAAAAGAAGGAACACCTCATTATTTCTTAAGCTTAAGGAACTGAAGACAAAATTCAAGCCTCAACTTGAAATACTGAGGGAATCTATAAACAAAATATTGAAAAGTACAAAAAGCATCCAAAGAAGATGTAAGGAAAGATAAAGGTAGTAAAAAACATGCAGGAGTTAAAGTGAATGGAGGTAAATATTGTTAACTGATGGTTAGTGGAAGAAACTGGAATAAGTGTAATGAAGCAAAGTAAATAATTTGTTGAATGTAAAACTGCTTATATGCTCTGTAAACCTTCATTCAATTCACAATTAAAAAAAAGAGAGAGAGAGAAGAAGATAGAAGGAATACACAGAGTCAATGGATGAAAAAGAAATGATTATATTCAACCATTTCAAGAGGTAACACATGATCAAGAACCAATGGCACTGAAGAAAGAAGTATGAGTTATACTGAAGACATCGGCAAAAGAAAAAAACAGTTACAGGAATTGAACTCTTTCAACAAACTGATGCAGCACTGGAGGTGCTCACTCATCTATGCCAAGAAATTTCGAAGACAGCTACCTGGCCAACTGAATGTAAGAGATCCAACTTAAAGCCCATTCCAAAGAAAGGTGACCCAATAGAATGCGGAAATTATCAAACAATATCATTAATACCATATGCAAGTAAAACCTTGCTGGAGATAATTTTAAAATGGTTTTAACAATACAGAGAACTGACAGAAATTCAAGTCAGATTCAGAAGAGGGCATGAAACTAGGGATAACATTGCTGACATCTTTGTTGAAAACAGAGAATACCAGAAAGATAATGACTTGTGCTTTATTGACCATGCAAAGACTTTCCACTGTGTGGATCATGAAAAACCATGGATGTTATTGCATAGAATGGGTATCCCAGAACACTTAATTGTGCTCATCAGGAGCCTGTACATAGAGCAAGAGGTAGTTGTTCGAACAGAACAAAGTGATACTGACTGGTTTAAAATCAGGAAAGGTGTGTGCTACCATTGTATCCTTTCACCATACTTACACAGTCGATAAACTGAGCAAATAATGTGAGAAGCTCAATTACTGAAGAAGAACATGGCATCAGGACTGAGGAAGACTCATTAATAGCCTGCAATATACAGATGATACAACTTTGATTGATTAAGCGAAGAGGACTTAAAATACTTATTGATGATCAAAGACCACAACCTTCAAAATGCATTGCACTGCAATGTAAATAAAACAAATCCCCACAAATGGACCGATTAATAACATCATGATAAATGGAGAAAACATTGAAGTTGTCAAAGATTTCATTTTGCTGGGGTCCACAATCAACACTTATGCACACATCAGCTGAGAAATCAAGTAATGTATTGCATTAGGCAAATTTACTGCAAGAGTCCTCTTAAAGTGTTAAAGAACAAAGAGATCAGCTTGGGAACTAAGGTACTCCTGATCCAAGCCACGGTATTTTAAACTACCTCATGTGCATGTGAAAGTTGGACAATAAATAAGGAAGACCATAGATAAATCGATGGATTTAATTTATGTTTTTTGAGAATATTAAAAGTACCACGGATTGTGAGAAGAGCAAATCAATTAATGTTGGAAGAAGTATAGTTAGAATGCTCCTTAGAAGGAAGGAGGCAAGATTTCATCTCTCAAAATTTAGCATGCTGTAAGCAGGAACCATCCCCTGGAGAAGCACATAATGCTTGGTAAAGTTGAGGGTCAGCAAAAAAGAGGAAGTCCCCAGCTAGATAGATTAAAACAGTGGCAGCAACAAAGGACTCAAACATAACAATTGTGAGGATTTCTCAGAATTGGGCAGTGTTTCCTTCTGTTGTTCATGGGGTCTCTGTGAGTTAGAACAGAATCCATGGCAACTAAGAATATCAACAAAAGGGTGAAATGTTATGGACTGAACTATATCCCTCAACAATATGGGTTTTAAATCCTAAAGTCTATGCCTTTGATTTCAGTACTGGTGTGCCGCTGTAGAAGAAACACTGGGCTACAAAACCAAAACATTGGTGATTCAGCCCCACCAGGCATTCCTTGGTAACCCTATACAGGATCCAGTCACTATGAGTGGTAACTGACTTGATGGCATTTAACAACAACCACAATGCCTGTGATTATAATCCCATGGTTTATTTATATTATGTTAATGAGGTAAGATTAGTGTTGTTGTTGTTGTTGTTAGGTGCCATTGAGTCAGAACCAACTCATAGCGACCCCATGCACAGCAGAACAAAACAATGCCCGATCCTGGGCCAACCTCACTACTGCTGCCACACTTGATGCCATCAATGATGCCACTTGGCTGATTCATCTCGTTGGGGGTCGTCCTCTCTTTCTCTGACCCTCCATCTTACCCAGCATGACAACCTTCTCTAGCGACCGTTCCGTTCCCTACTGACAATATATCCAAAGTATGAGAGACGAAATTTAGCCATCTTGGCCTCCAAGGAGCACTCTGGCTGCACCTCTTCCAAAACAGATCTATTGATTCTCTTGGAAGTCTATGGCATTTTTAGTATCCTCCTCCAACACCACAATTCAAAGGCATCAATTCTTCTACAATCTTCCTTATTCACTGTCCAGCTTTCACATCCATATGAGGTTATTGAAAATACCATGGCTTGGGTCAGGCGCACCTTAGTCCTCAAGCTGACATCCTTGTTCTTCAACACTTTAAAAAGTTCCTGTGCAGCAGATTTGCCCAATGCAATATGTCATCTGATCTCTTGACTGCTGCTTCTGTGAACGTTGATAGTTAATCCAAGAAGAATGAAGTCCTTGACAACTTCAATCTTTTCTCCGTTGATATTGGTCCAGTGGTGAGTATTTTTGTTTTCTTGACATTGAGAGGCAATCCATACTGAAGGTTGTGTTCTTTGATCTTCATCAGTAAATGTTTCAAGTCCTCTTCACTTTCAGCAAGCAAGATTAGTGTAGGATGTATTTTTAGTGAATCTCTACTAAGATAAAAGAGAGATTAAAGAAGTCAGCAGACAGGGAAACATGGGATAAACTAGATGCTAAGATACAGGGAGAACTCCAAGGAACCAGGCAGTAAAAGCTGAAAAGACAAGGGAGGGCCTCCAGAACCCACAGAGAAGGAAAGCCTTCCCCTAGAGCTAATGCTCTAAATTCACTCTCCTACTCTCTTAAATTGAGAGAAAATAAATTTCTGTTTTTAGCATCCCCACCTGTGGTCTGCTGTTATTGCAATACTAGATAACTAAGACATTGACATTATCACCTTTGTTGTTTTTGTTAGGTGCAGTTAAGTAGGTTCTGACTCACAGTGACACTGTACAGGGTTTCCAAGGAGTGGCTGGTGAGCTTGAACTGGCGACCTTGGGGTTCAAACCAGCTTTGCAGTTCAGCGCATTCACTCACAGAGCCCACCAGGATTTGTTAATCTTTACAGCCTCATACATACCCCACAACAATACGTGCTCGACAAAAGAAGGCTTTGGGGATTGTTTTTCAGTGGTCCTAGGAGCAGATAATGGACATCTACTACGTTGTTGTTAGATGTTGTTGAGTCCATTCTGACTCAGTAAATATAGGTGACAGAGTAGAACATTCCCATAATCTCTTTTGGATCAGACTGACTGGTCTTTCTCCCATAGAGGCACTAAATGGATTTGAACCATCTACCTTTTGGTTATCAATCCCACAGCTAAAGGTTGGGCCACCAGGACTCCTTGTTGTTGTTGTGATTGTTGTTAAGTGCTGTCGAGTTAGTACTGACAATAGAGACCCTATATAGGGTTTCCAAGGAGGGACTAGTGGATTTAAACCGTTCATCTTGCACTTCAAATCGACCTTGAAGTTCAGTACTTTATCCTATAACCCCACACCAGGACTCCCTAACTTATCAGCAATTCTCACAAACTTTATTTGAAATAGTAGATATGTTAGGCTTTGAGAGCTTAAGGTCTCTGTCGAAACGCTTTAACTCTGCCATTGTAGGATTGGAGCAATCACAAATAATATGTCAATGAATGGCTTTGACTGTGTTCCAACAATACTTTATTTACAAAAATATTTAGAGGGCCAGATGTTTGCAGACATGTTCTACAAAAGTTAATTGATAAATAAACTTTTAAGTGAGTGAGTGGATATATGGTTACGTCGTTGTTGTGTGCCGTGGAGTCAGTTTTGACTCATAGTGACCCTCTACAACCTTCAGAATGCATTGTAAATTTTTACAGGAGCAGAAAGCCTCATCTTTCTCCCAAGGAACAGCTGGTAGTTTCGAACTGCTGACCTTGCAGTTCACAACCCGTTTCGTAACCATTACGCTACCCCTAAAACAGCTTTATTTATTATCCAAAATCAAAGCTGACTCTTGTAGAGCACCTACAGAAGAAAGAGGGTCTGGGTCTGGGTGTGTTCAGAACACTAGTCTCTGGTGATACCATGATTAGTCGGCAAAACATAGTCTACAAAGATAATGTTCCACATGGGGGCATAGTCAGGGGGAAAAAAGCTTGTGAGTAGCCATCTAAGCTGCAACTACTGATCTTTCCCTGTCTGAAGAAAAAAAAAAAAAAATCTAAAGCTTATGGAAATATTAAGTCTAAATGACTTACGGAACCCACAAACCACAGCTTCCACCACCCTGAGACCAGAAGAACAAGGTGGTGCTTTGGTTACCACCACTGACGACTCTGAAAGTGCTCACATTAAAAAAGTCCTGGATAGAGGGGCAGAAAAATGTGGCACAAAAAAAAATATATATATAAACAAAAAAAAAAACCATCAGGCATACAATGGTAGAAGAGACTGGTGGAGCCACTGAGACTTCAGTCACCCTTCAAGTCTGGAACCTGTTCAACTTTCAGTTAAAAAATAGACAGGCCTATGCGGCTAAGTGGAGTCGTGGTGTGGTGCTGTAGGATAAGCACTGGACTGCTAACCACAGGGTCAGTATGAGTTGGAGCTGGCTTGATGGCATTTGACAACAATAATAACACAAAGTGAACAATAACACCAAGGAGATTTGAATTTCTTAGAATAATTAACCACATGAGATCAAAAGGGCACTATTCACCCAGGAATATAAAGCTCAGAAGATAGGAAGAGAAAAGAAAGGGAAACACAGGAAGTGGGGAAAATACTGTTAAATTGTGGAGATTATAATCAATGTCATGAAAAATAAATGTGTATGACTTGTTGAAAGGTAAATCAATCTGCTCTGTAAAATTTTACCCAAATCACAGTATATATTTTAATAATAATGTCACCAGTATTACTTTTTTTGTTGTTTTTTAAGTGAACAGGGATAGTGGTTACGAATCGGGCTGCAAACCTTAAGGTTGACAGTTCGAAACTACCAGCGGTTCCATGGGAGAAAGATTAGGTGGTCTGCTCCCGTAAAGATTTACAGTCTGGGAAACCCTGTACAGGGTGGCTATGGGTCGGAATCGACTCGACAGCACTTAACAACAACAACATAGCAAATAGGTAAGTAAAACATACAATTTATCTTGAATGCTTGGGGAGAGTCACTGCTAAAGGTAAACCAAGTTACCTGTCACTAATTTCAAAGATTTTTTAGCATATTTTGTTTCCATTCACCATGGAAAATGCAGGGACAAAGAAGAAATTCCAATTCCTACCATTTCCATTGGGACTATATTTGCACATGAGGAAAGGTCAGTGGTCAACTGCTTGATCTACTACCTTCTAAGCCAAGCTTCTCAGAATGGCAGATCCCAAATAACCTGAGAGCTTTTTAGAAATGAAAGTTCTTAGGCTTCACTTTAGCTTTACTAAATGAAACTCCTAAGGATTCTGGTTTAAGACTATGGATTTTTAAGCACACCCAAGTTTGAGACTACTGCCATGCCCTTAATGAATGACCTATCCTTTTCTCAATGACAGGGTCCTAAAGGATACAGACTCCAATTCAGCTGGCTCTGATGCAGACATCTTGATGAAGACTATTTACAGAACATTAATTGGCCAGGAAAGGAACAAATAGTTTAGGTGGAATACTCAGAAAGTAGCAATAGCATGAACCCATGATATCCCTAGGCCTCAAAGGGTAAAAGACAAAATGTGGCACTATGGGTTAATATGCCAGACTACAAAGCCGTTCCAACTGCAAGGTCAGTGGCTCAAGCTCACTAGCTCTCCCCAGAAACTCTATACAGGGTCACTATGGGTCGGAACCGATTTAACAGCACTTCACAACAAACACAACAACATAGCAGAAGAAGCCAACAGGAAAGGCTGCCAACTACCATGCTTAATCAGAGAGGGAGCAGAAAAGGAAAGCCCCAACTACTTCCTACTCTCATCTGCCCAACCTCCCTGCTAGCCCATCACAGTCTCAGTCTCAGCTGCAAGAGAGATTCTAATCCTAGGTCTGAAAGGGAAGAGACAGTGAAGGTGGCAGACAGCACAGCCAACTCAATGATCAAATAAGATTGAAACAAAGTCATCCTGGTAACCACATACACATATGGAAACTTTACGTGTCAAACACTGCAGGGTACATTACAAAAAGACCACCCATCATCAGGGTAGACTTCTGGCATGGCGATGTAGGATCAGCACTGGATTATGAACCACAAGGTCAGAAGTTCAACCCACCAGCTGCTCCTTGGAAACCCTATACAGGATTGCTATGAGTTGGAATCAACTCGACGGCACTTAACAACAGCAATAATCAGGAGCTCTGGTAGTATAGGAGTTATGAATTGGGCTGCTAACCTCAAGGTCGGCAGTTGAAACTACCAGCTTTTCCATGGGAGAAAGATGAGGCTTTCTGCTCCCGTAAAGATTTACAGCCTCAGAAACACTGTGAAGGGTCGCTAAGAGACAGAAATGACTCCATGGTACTTAACAACAACAACAACTTCATTCATAGGTGCACAATGTCCCATTCCACGTCAAAAACCTGTTTTGATTTATACAGTGGTCTTTCCTAGGGGCAGCATCCCTACCCAGGTCACAGTCTTCAAAAATTGGAATCAGAATTATCCCTAGAGTTAGCAATACATGAAAATGGTGCCTTTAATTTCACAGTCTATGGTAACACATTGCTGAATAACCAGAGCTTGATTAGTTGATTCAGAACCACAGCGCACAATGGAAGAATCCATCCATTATCTGCTCAACATAATTCTTTCGTAAGAGCAACTTTAAAAACAACCCAGGAAAATTACTGTCCCTTAGTAAAGCCTTTTGAATTTCATATGCATTTAATTAGGGCTCTGTCAGCTCATGGACGAGAACCATGACAAATAGTTGTTCTTTTCAAGTGAGAAGAATAGACTGATCAATGAGCAATATGGATGTCTCCCCACACCTACTTACACAGGAGTTTTCCAGCTCCTTTTTTCTTTTTTAAGTTTAGCTAACCTTTTTAAGATTTAATGAAGCTATTGTGACCACTGTTTTCTAGCTGAGGGGCCTAGCCATTAGCTTTTACAAAGAGTAAAGAGCAACCTCCCTGTGTGCAGAAAACACCTTAGCGGTTTCCAGAGGCCTTTGGCAATTGCATCACCACATTAGAGGATTTTCAGAAGACTATTTTTGTGAGCAAACAGAGTATTGATCACCAGGTAATTTTTCTACAAATCATAATAGTGCTCTACCTTAACCCACAGTATTGATGCTAGCCTGACTACTCACGACAGGCAAGCAGACTTCCCCACTATCTGAAGCAGGAGTAGGTTCTGATTTGAGGAAGAGGTCAAGTAGAAGACTAGCAGCAGAAAGCATAGAAGAGTGAGCTACTCTATAGCTACTCTATCTGCATCCCCACCCTTCCACAAAGGAACATCTGATTAGAGCAGAGCAAAAACAGTGGGCATTTCTATCTGCTTGCTCTTCCCTCTGCCCTAACTAGCTATCCTCTGGAAGACTCTCACTCATGATGATCCCATTTGTGTCAGAGTAGATCTAAGTGTGCACGGAAGGTTTTCAATGGCTGATTTTTCTGAAGTAGATCATCAGCCCTTTCTTCTGAGTGGATCTAACCTCCAATCTACAACTGAGCTAGCTGTTAAGTACATTAGCCATTTGCAGGACTCAGGCATTTTTCCTTCTGTCTTAGTCATACTTTATCTCCTCTTACCCCTCTACACATAGCTTAAGAAACTTTTTAGCTATTGTTAGGTGCCTGTTGAGTTGGTTCTGACTCTTAGTGACCCTTTGTTTTTATGCTTGAGGCCACTGCTGCTGCCAAGAGTCCGGGTGTGGTACCACAGGATAAGCATGGACCTCGACATCAGTTTGACCCACAAGGGCAGCAATTCAAACACACCTGACCAACTGCTCCTTGTGAACCCTACACAGGGTCACAATGAGTTGGAACCAGTTTGATGGCACTTAACAACAACAGCAACTACTGAACAACATACAAGAGGGCTTCAGGAAGTTCATGGGAAATGGAATGAAAAGATAATGGATTTTTTCCAAACTTTTTGAAGTACCTTTGTATGCGTATATTTATATTCCCATTGCTGTTGTTAAGTGCTGTTGAGTCTGTTGTGACCCACAGCGACCCTATAGAAGGTTTCTGAAGAGCAGCTGACGAGTATGAGCCACAAACCTTGTGGTTCGAACCAACTTTGCAGTCCAATGCACTGACTCACATCACCTCTCCAGGACTCATATATCCCCATACAGCTTTAAAAAAATGTATATTTACATCATAGATGGTCAGTAAATTCTCCTATTATAGGCAAGGGACAAAAGGAAAAGACAAAACTCTCCTTTTATGTAGTATTAAAGTATTATCCAAATTAAACATTTGTTGCCATGAACTGTTCACTAACATATAACTGAATGTGGTTAAACGTAGCAGATATATGCTTACCATACATATGAATATATTTAGCAAACATGGCTGTGGAACATGATCATAAAAGATTTCCAATCTCTAGGTCTTCTTGATAATTCATTCTGTGTTTTACAAACAATCAGGCTCCCAGGTTACTGAGAGATTCGAAGCACATTGCTCAGACTGACAGAGCACGTATGCTAGACAATTGGTTCCCTGAGGGTCAAGACAGCAATGCTTGACCAGGATTCAAACGGGTCATAAACCCTTCATGGATCTCCCTCAAGTGGGTGGTGATGTCTCCCTAGAGCCGCTCATCATTTGCTGCTACAGCCAAGTACTTGTCATTATAGACAAACATCCCGTCAGTCTTAGGTACTCATCCAATCGAGTCTTACTGAAACCTGCAAAGAAAATCTGTGGTATAAAGACGTCCAAAGACAAAAATTAGAAATGCATACCTATCCAGGCATGGCTGCTCCCCGCACACTTCATTTCTATATCTGAGCTCTCAGCAATGCCATAGAATTCAGCACCTGTTTATCAGTCATGATTGCAAATCGTTCTGGACCAATATGTATCAAAAGTCCTAAAACACCACTCCCATTCCTAAGAGTTTATCCTAAGGATGTAATTGAACAAGTTCTTAAAAGATATATGTACAACGTTGCTCGAGACTGTGTTCTTTACAGAAACAAAAAGTTGGAAAGCCATCAATCTCAGTTTGGTTGTCTGCAGAACTGGATTGCAAAATCTTATTTACACCTGTTACAATTACATGTTGCCAGAAGCCGACTATACGGCTTATAGCTAAAGGAACATTACAGTCCTGACTACCTTGGAAGACAAACAGGCAATGTTGTACATATTTAGGGGCAGAAGCTCCGGCTTCCAGTTTTGCATCCATCACTTGTGTAAAAGGCAGCCAGATCTAAGTTTCTGAGGTACACACAGTTTCCCAACCTTTCCAAATGCAAAACACTTTCAAGGTTTCCAAATGCTACCAGAACACTCTGAATACTTTAGCATAGATTTTAGGCTCTACAGAACCTTGCCCCTGTGCACATCCCCCACTCACCTCTAGCCAGTCTTCTCTTGACCACACACTATGTTGTAGCCACACTAGACTGTGTGAAGTTCTCTCCTGGAGGCCTTCACATACGCTGTTTCTTTTGCTCAGAATTCCCTCTGCCCAGCTAGCTCCTACGTGTCCTCCTCCTCCCAGAAGACTCTCCCTCCCATTCCTTCCCTAGCAGATTCAGGCACCCTTCTCTCAACATCTTCCTCTATGTGTCTTGGGTCTTTATACATTACAACTGTCTGTTAACTTAACCATCTCTCTCATCAGACTGTCAGCACTTTGAGGGCAAGGAGTGCGGCTTAATCATCTTTTGGATGACAAAGAACCACACTTGGGGCAATCTTCAGCTGTTACTCCTATACCTGCCCTGGGCTACCTGACTTCTGTGGCTTCTTTCACACTCCTAGGTCCTTGTGGTTGTTGTTGTTATGTGCCGTGGAGTCAGTTCCAACTCATAGCGACCCTGTACAGGGTTTCCGAGGCTGTATATCTTTACGGGAGCAGAATGCCTCATCTTTCTCCCATGGAACAGCTGGTAGTTTCAAACTGCTGGCCTTGAAGTTCACAGCCCGATTCGTAACCACTACTCTACCAGAGCTCCTTTAATACTGTCAAAATAATACACCACACTGTTCTAAAGCCTACAACTCATGATGCTCCCACAGCATTAAGGTGAAGTTGTTCTGATGAAACTTAGCCCATTTAACCATTTTTGCATATTATATATACCAAAATGAGGGAGTGGGTCCAAGACAGGAGAAGCAAAGTAGGACAAATGTTACTAGGTTATTTAATTCCTTGTTGTTCTTAACTGCCACCAAGTTGGTTCTGACTCATAGCAACCAGGTCAGGGTTTCTAAGTAGTGGTTGGTAAGTTTGAACCACCAACCTTGCAATTCTAACTGACCTTGCAGTCAAGCGCTTATCCTACAGTGCCACACCAGGAATCCATATTGATATCTACTATAGGCAAGGCCGCACTCTAAGTACTTTTCATACATAATTAATTCATTTGTTATTCTTAGCTACCCTGGGAAGCATGTAGTACTATTATCACATTTTAAGGATGAGGAAACCGAAGCTGGAAAAGGATAGTAAGTTCACCTGAGAATCCAAAGTTACTAAATGGCAAAGTCATCATTTCAATGCAGGTAACACAGCTGCCATATCCATGCTTGTAAACACCATTCAAAGCTCCCTTTTTAGCATACCTAGGATGACTTGGAGTCCTGGTGTGGCGCTATGGGTTAATGTGTCAAACTGCAAAGCCGTTTGAACTGCAAGGTCGGCTCCTCAGAAACCCTATACAGGGTCACTATGGGTCGGAATCGACTCGACAGCACTTAACAACAACAACAACAATAGGATGACTTAGTCCCTGCACTTAGGTAAAGGAAACAAGTTCGACTAGAACATCTGAACCATAGAAGGAAAATAGGACACATGGCATCAACTGAGAATGGTTATAACTGAAAAGTGGGCTGGGTGTCCGACGGACAGGTGAGAAAATAGAACAACAGGTTGGATAATTGAACAAAGCAGCTAGCTGGAGTCTTAGCTCCTACAGGCCTCAATAGACTGGGAAACCAGTGATCACACCAGTTCTCCCTGTCTCCGTGCAAGAAGAGGATGTAGAAATATGCTAGGGGTTGTGCGGGAGGATCACATCATTCTCTAAGCTCTTTTTCCATTTACTACTCTCATTTCTGGATGCCCAGCTATGAACAGGCACCTGGCCATGGGAAAACCATTTTTAACAAGCCAAAGTTTTCTATCTTCCACTCCCACTCTGGACTCTCTATACCCTCTGCCTAACACAACTAGGAATTTGCTTTCCAGACCCAAAGATGGCAGAAATAAAGTTGAAAACTATGAGATGATATTGTGGCCAACTCAAAAATGCAACTTTTACCCATTCTTATCTCAAAACCTGGCTTGGCCACCTTTGTGTCTACTTCTAGACATCACTTAACAAAGGACTTTAAAAACTTTAGGAACAATTTATTTTTAAAAAAACTTCATTTCCAGGATCCTATGACTGTATTTCAAGTAATGAAATATAAATGAGAACAAAGAACAAGCTAATAAACTGAATTGAAGGCTGCATTTCAATAATAAGGTTTGAGAACCATTTACTAGCCACGTGTATCACTCCTGACTTATAACATGGGCTGAATTACTTAACAGTAATGAAAGCTTGCATGGTTTCTGTTATCCGATACAGATGCTTTGTGGAGCTGAACAATGTGACATTTGCTGCAGAGCACTTGTATCCAATCAATACGTAATACTAAATGTGATTTAAAATCAATTTAATTGTGCTCTTACTCTCTCATGAGTCAAGGGGGAAACAAAGGTATCATTTGAGATATGAAAGCATTCAGCTACTTCGCAAAGAAGCCAGAGATCCATGACTTCTAATGGAGTCCAAAAGGTGGATACAGTTAGTTCATGCCACCAACTTCACATTTAAAAAACCATCTTGCTGAAACAGCTAGGATGTTGTACCCTAAGAGGCATATTTTAACTTTGACTCCTATTTCAAAACAATTTAACTAGGAAAAGCTTCTTTGTAAGTGGTTAGGAAAGTCCTCCAAATCATAGAAATCTTAAATAGAAAAAAAAAAAAAAATACCTGAAATTTAAAATATGTGTAATAAATATAACTTCTGTCCTATAGCATTATAGATGTTCTAATTATATGTATTTCTATGTATAATATTTGCTATATAAGTATTTTCTCTATATAATTAGTAGTAATTAGACACGTAAAGTCCTGGTGTGACAATGTAGAATAAGCACTGGACTGCCAACACACCAGTCATTCCTCGGAAACCTTTAAAGGATGGCTATGAGTCAGAACCCACTCAGCGGCACTTAACCAAATCACGCAGAGTCTGGACTCAGCTTGCCAATGCGACCATCCTTCTGAGCAATAATTACTGAGCTTCTACTTTGTACCAGGTTATTCTATCACTTTACAACCAAAGAAAATGAGGCTCAGAGAGATTTTTAAAAGAGAAAATTCAGGACTCAAACATCTGATAACACAATAAAGGCTCCACAGATGTTACTTTATATAAAAGAACATTTACCGCTCCTAAACTCTCAATGATATGCTTAGTTCAGTCTATAAACTTGCAAAAAATACTTTGGTTAAACAGATCATTTGTGGTTAATGTACATATAACCTATGTATAATCATTATTCATTTTTTTCTGCCTATATCTAATGATCGTATGGTTACAGTATGTAAGAAACAGAATGTTTAATGCCTTTGCTAACAGCAATTGAAAATATATCAATATATGATAGTGGCTGTTAGGTGTTCCTCGTTGAGGTAACATGGCAACCCCTTGTACAATGGAACAGCACACTGCCCAGTCTTGTGACATCTCTATGAACGTTTGCAGAATGAACCTTTGTGATATGTTGGGTTTTCATTGACTGATCTTCGGAAGTAGATAGATAGTGCTTTCTTCTTAGCTTCCTTTAAAATAGAAATGACACTGAAATCTGTTCCGCATCATGGCAACATGCTAGCCTCCATTGGTAGACGGTTGGAAGCTGTGCTTACAGAGCATTGGCCAGGAATCAAACCTGCATCTTCCGGATGGAAGGTGAGAAATCTACCACTAAACTACCTTTGCCCTACTATATACTGTCCTATGCAAAAGCATGGCTCTTGTCAAACCGAATTTATAAAATTAAGAAATAGTAAGGTAAAGTTGTAATTAAAAGACCATTGGTGGTGTGCCCTGGAGTTAATTCTGACTTACAGTGATCCTAAATAAGATATCCAAGGCTGTAAATGTTTGTGGGATCAAAAGCTCTCATCATTCTCTGAAGAACCACTGGTAGTTTCAAACTGCTGACTTTGCGATTAGCAGTTCAACTTGTAACATAATATGCTACCTGCGTTCCTTAAAAGATCATTTGTTATTGTGTGCCCCTGAATTGGTTCTGACTCATAGTAACCCAGAATGGGTTTTCAAGAGCATCTGTGGGTTTGAATTGCCAACCTTGTGTTTAGCAGTCCAGTGCTTATCCTACAGCACAACACTAGGGCTCTTAGATGAAGACAATTTGAATGGAACTGTTTTGTTCTGTAAGAATAAATAAAAGATGCAGTTATGCATATAAAAATAATCTCTGATATGTACAGCTTTTATTTACTTATTTTTTTTAAATAAAAGTGGTTTACATGAAAATATTTGTCTCCTGTACTTGAATAGAGGCAAAATAACAAAACTGCCATACATTTAGCATTCAAAAATGCCTTCAGAAGTTAACATGTACTAGAAAATCTTGAATCACAACAAAATTGTTAATAGAAAGTTTAAACTAAAAGTATATTGTCATGTATGGCCCAATATTATTGTATCTTATATGACCTTATGAAGTCCTGGTGTGGCGCTGTGGGCTAAATCCCTGGATTACAGGTCGGTTGGAAATACAAGGTTAACAGCTCAATGTCACCAATTACTCCTCAGAAACCCTAGAGAGTCACTATGAGTCAGAACTGATTCAATAGTACTTAACAACAACAAAAACAATCTTATCTAAAGATCAAAGCTTCAGGTAAATGTGGATGTCACCCCAATCTTCTTTGTGTTTGACAAGTCCTCATTTATCTTTTGGCAAATTAGCCACAGGGGCTCAAACATAATTCATGATGCCCTGAAAAGGATTTGGGTTGTGCCATACAGTAGGGTAGCCACTAGCCTAGGACAATAGCCACATGCCACTAAAGAGGACTGAGTCCTGGTGTGGCGCTGTAGGATAAGCACTGAACTGCTAACCACAAGGTCAGTGGTTCAAACCCATCAGCTACTCTTTGGACACACTATGTTGCTGTTAAGTGCCGAAGAGTCCGTTACGACCCATAGCAACCCTGAACAGGGTTTCCGAGGCTGTAAATCTTTACGGGAGCAGAAAGCCTCATCTTTCTCCCGCAGAGCAGCTGGTAGTTTTGAACTGCTGTCCTCGAGGCTCGCAGCCTGATTCGTAACCACTAAGCTACCAGAGACCCTATACAGTATCACTATGAGTAGGAACCGATCTAACTGTACTTAACAACAACAAACAAACGCTCCACATTGAGATGTGCTACAAATTTAAAATGCTGCTGTCAAGCACTGTTGAGTCATTTCCAATTCACAGTAACCCTGAATTTCAGAGGCGTGGCTACTGAGTTTGAGCCACCAACTTTCTAGTTAGTAGTCTAGTACTTATCCTATAGCACCAGACCAGGACTCTAAGTTTAAAACACATATTTAAAATATAATAACATTCCAGACTTACCACAGGTAAATGTATGTAAACTATCTTATTTTTTAAAACGATGATTACATGTTGAAATATTTCAGACACATTGGATTGAATAAACTGTATCAAAATGAATTTCATCTGTTTTGCTTTTTAAATGTAGTTATTAAATGATTTAAAATTACATTTATGGCTTGAATTATAGAGAGCTTTGAAAGTTAAAAAATGTATATAAATGATTTGCTCACTTTTTTTGGATGAGAACAGGTTTTTGTTTTCCAACTCCCAACATTTTTTCTAGATGAAACATGCACATTTTAGCACAGAACATATTCTGTCATGTCTGACAGAAAACATGAAAAATGTGTGCTTTCTATCATAGTCATTATTTTTTAGATAACAACAGCTGTTTGCCTGTACAAGCAAGAGACTGTTTTTCCACATACCACCAACTAGTAGCATTCAATCATGAAAGAAAAATAATTCTCCATGGTCTTTCCCCACATGCTCTACATCAGCAGCAAGCTGTGCTTTCATATGTACTCTGGAAATCTGAACCAAGATGGGATGGCTTCCTGACTAGCTGCTTTGCAACTTCTCTATCAATATGGCAAATGCAAAGTGTTCACATGCGGCTGTTCCAGAAGCAAGGGCATCACTCATGTCCTGTGCACAAGCCTGACCAAAAGTCTCAGACAGGTAAGCATCATGTCTGCTCTTCCTAAGTTACAAAACAGATTAAAATGGACCAGGATTTTCAATGGCTACAAAAATACTTGCTCAAAATAAACTGTTTAAGAAAATCATTTTTGTTTTATAATATTTGAGAAATGCTTAAATTTTTCTCACAAATCTCAAGATATCATTTGTCCCATTTTGTGCCAAGAATTACCTCAGTAAATACTGTTGTATATACAATCATAAGGAGCTCTGGTAGCGTAGAGGTTAAGAATCAGGCTGTGAACCACAAGGTCAGTGGTTCAAAACTACCAGCTGTTCCATGGGAGAAAGATGAGGCGTTCTGCTCCTGTAAAGATTTATAGCCTCGGAAACCCTGTACAGGGTCGCTATGAGTCGGAACTGATTCCACGGCACACAGCCACCATAAAATCCTGCAATAACGGTGATCTGTGGAAAGATACTAATGTGGTGCTGTAGGATAATGCACTGGACCACAAGATCAGTATGAACCACAAGTTTGGTGGTACAAAGTCACCAGCCACTCCTTGGAAACACCAATAGAGGATAGCTGTGGAACTGACCTGAAGGCACTTAACAACAACAACATGGGTAGATACAAGAAAAGATATGCAGGCTGAAAAGGTATGGGAGAGAAAATGGGAGTGTACCCAGAATTATATAAAGGTTTGACAGAGGATATTTGCACATGGCTATTTACCTTTGCTTCAAACATATTAATGAATATGGTAGAGCACAAAGGGAGTAAAGTTTTGAAAATTTCTTAGACATTACCAAACACCTTGAGGAATGAGTCCCTGGGCCTAAGGATTCAGGACCATAGACAACATGGTCAACTGGCTAAACACAGTCCAGATAACAATGGCATAATAATGTTCCAAATCCTACTTGGGTGAGTAGCAACTGGGAACTTAAAAGTTCATGCACAACCACCTAAGGTGTTAACTACTATTGTTCTTTCCCTGTCTGGAGGAAAAAAGGGTGATGAAAACTGAAGACACTTGGAAACAGTCTGATGGACTTTTTGTGAACACTGGTCTCCATAACCCTAACACTGGGAGAACTAGATGGTACCCAGTTACTATTACCAGTTATTTTATAAGGAATCACCTTAGAAGGTCATAAAGAGAGTGGGAGAAATGTGGAATAAAATTCAAATTCATTAAGAAAGATAAAAGACCATATTTACTGGATTCGATGGCACTTAACAACAACAACTGGTAAGATAGATCACTGAGATGTAATGAAATATATGATTTGTTGAATGTAAAACTGGTCATCTGCTCTGTAAACCTTCACTCAATTCACAATAAAAAGTTTAAAAAAAAAAAAAAAAAAAGCTGTCCAAATCTAATCAGATTTATGTTATCCAATATGGTAGCCATTAGTTATATGTGGTAATTTACATTTAAACTGGTTAATATTGGCCAATGGAGGTTGGGTGTTACTATGATGTAAAATCTTTTCAGCAAAGCTTACAGACTAAGAAGAAAAGCCTATTTATAACAGTGATCAGATCCTGTTATGTATGTAGTATCCATGAGTTGGGGGCCGGTATGACAGCAGCTAACAACAACTAAAGTTAACTAAAATTAATAATCTAGTTCCTCAGTGCAGAACATCTCAGCCATTGCAAAAAGTATAAGAGTGTTTACGATGAAATTTACTGGTGTTGTATTCAATACCAACACACAATATATCAGAAAAATTAAGAGAAGGTGAGCAGGGTAGAGAATGATGTGGATGGAATGCAGACTAAGGGATTAAAGAAAAAAAAAAAATCACATGATTGTGGTTACAGTCTATTAAATCAAATATAAAAGAAAATGTCATTGCTATTTTGGCAAACTCAATGGTTACGATTAGAGATGTAGATGATGAGAAAGTAAAATAAGTGGACAAAAACTTCATTTACATAGATTTGTTTGATACTAGTCACAGTTCCACAAAAAACAAATGAAGCTCAGGTAAAAAGTCAGCCACTGGTGAAGTATAATTTTGCTTTTCTCCAGAGGGAGCTAGGTTCAACAACATTTCCTTTGGGATTAAGTTCACACTGAGACAAATTATGATCCTGCATGTTAGAAAATTATTAAAAAAAAAAAAAAACAGTAAGAAAAATCATCATACAGGCATTTTCTATTTTTTCTCACCTACTGTGAAGAGAAGGTGTTGTGGTGCGGTGCTGTAGGATAAGCACTGGACTTCTAATCACATAGTCAGCTATTCAAACCTAGCAACTGCTCCTTAGAAACCCTATACTGAGTTGCTATGAGTCAGAACTGACTAGACGACATAGAACAACTATGAAGAGAACAAGCTGTAATGCAGAGTTAAAATAATCCAGCTACATAATGGTTAAAACCTTGCTTCTGGAACCTGAAAGTACTATTTTCTAGCTATCTGAGCATGGACCCTGCGTTAGCCTCCTAATTTGCAACACTTAAATGAAATAACGCCTGAATAATTATCGGTACAATTTAGTTTTTGACTAATGTAATATAGAACAAAGGCCAACCATTCTTTCTTTGTTGCTAATTACTAATTAAAATACACATGGTATATTTGCCGTTAAAAAAAAAAAACCCAAACCAAGCCAAATCCACTTTATCAAGTTGATTCCAACTCATAGAGATCCTGAGGCTGCAAATTTCTTCACCTATGGCGTACATGGTGAAATTCAACTGCTGACCTTACAGTTAGCAGTTCAATGTTAGTCATACAGCACCACACTAGGATTTTCTATTTTGTCATAGAGTACAAAAATAAATATTATGTTAGTACCAATGTTACAAACTGTGTGAATCCCTATTGGTTGCTATCCTCATGTCAGAGTTAATTAGGGCTGTACCATACGTATCCCCAATGTTGTGAGTTGCCGTAAAAAGTCTGAGTGATGGTTCTGGAAGATAATTGAAATGAGTTAGACACACCAGGAACTTTTTTAGGAGCTCAAATGAAATATAAGATCATGTAGGATTTCCAAAGAACATAGAAACGGCAGAGAAAGGAGCATGTGGGACCGGACTGTCTGAACACCTCATGAGCAAAGCAGTTTGCATTCCTGATCACTGGGTTCAATCAAACTTAGGGATTGCTCTGTAAAGACATGAAATTCTACCTCAGATATGTCATCATAAATCTCCAGAAAATTTGGGCATTTTCTACGATTTGAAAAAAAATCAGAAAGCCAAGTTGCCTTTTGTAAAACAATTGTTTCAAAACAAAATTATTTTTTTCCCCACTTATGTACACAGGCTTGAAGAAAAGCATCATACCCAAAATACAGCAGGAGGCAAGGCAGAATGATGAGTGTTCAATGCAAGATTCCACAAATAGCACTGTAAATGTGCTCTGGATTGATATAATTAATTATAGGAAATTGACAAATTTTATCCCCTTCTACCTCAAGACTATAGCCTTTTCATTAATCATTACCACCCTGGAGTCTTATCTAGTGTCATAACAGAATATGACAGACCATATGTGCTTGATTTTCCACAACAGTTTGTACCACAATCTTACAGACTCTATAAATCAACAAAATGTATAAAAATTCCAATGTATTAACATTCAAAGACTATATGCCAGATTGGTTTTTGTACCTGAAATCGACACACACAGAGACACAGAAGTCCTTCATCACATTCTGCCTTCCAGCAGTGGGCTTAGAAAGAATGTTTACTCCATAAAGACTTATAGTTTCTAGGCCCTTTATACAGTATCCAAGAAGGACATGGTACATGCTGTTTACTGCCTGATAGGACTTACCTTTACAGTATGGACAGAGTACCATGATGCCTGGTAGTAACACCGTCATAGGGTTTTATTTACTAGACCATATAAATCACCAAGTGCATAAAAATATCAACTGTAATTCATCTTCTTTTAGAATGAAAGGGCCTATGGTAAAGTGGGAAGAGTATGTGCTTTTGAAGTCAGATGGACCGGCCTTAAACTTTGGCACACTACTTAATAGCTGTGTCACCTCAGTTTTCTCAACTCTAAGTTAGAAATCAATTAATAGCTTCTTGCCAGCTTTAGTGATAGAAGTAATGGATGGGGCCTATAAATGAATAGAAGATTTTATCTGACATATAAAGTAGATATGGACTGCATAATTGACTACTTGGCAACATCACTTATTAATCTCTACTTTTTAATTATTTTATATATGCATGTACAAATAAACACATATGTTTTATTATTATACAGGTACATATGTTACTATAGTATGATGATGCAGGCTAATGCACTGGACTGCAAGATCAGTTTGAACTGCCAGGTTGGTGGTTCAAGCTCATCAGCCACTTCTTGGAAACCCTATACAGGGTTGCTCTGACTTGGAACCAACTTGACAGCACTTAACAACAAGTATATGTATATATGTAAAGACAAAATGAATAATTTCAGCTCTTCAAATTTTTTCTTTGGATGTCAAATTTGCTTTCTTCTTGGATTTGGATCTCAAGATATATCAGTAAGTTGAGTGGCTCAAAATCACCTCAGCATTTGTTATATTTGAGCTTCACTATTTGAGCAAATATGCTATATATATATTTTTTTTTTTTTCAATATCCTTAAACAAAAAGGAACATCTAAAAGTGATACTCGTATTTCCAATCTTCACCTAATGCAGCCAAGGAAAACAAAAACTGAACTTACCAAACATCGATAACTTCTTGGAATTCTACATTTACAATAGTTCAACACATACAGGCTTTCTGCTGGAAACCAGCTCTCAACACTTCAAGTATATGTCTGAGAAACTCTGAACGATTAGTAGTTTGCCCAAGTTTTATACTTATTCTCACTTACCCTCTTGAATTTTATTTCCTCTCTCAGACAGAAGAATCCCATCTGCTACAAGGAAATATTTGTAGCCAACATGACAAAAGTGGAATCCCTATTCTGTAACAGCTGTGAATCAAAACAAGAGTGACTGAAATTAACTACACTGTGCTTCAGAGCAGATGTGCACCCAGAAACTGACTTGAGCTCTTTTGTTTCCAGGCACGTATGTAAATCATCCAAAGACAGCATGGTGGGCTCTGCTTTCACCCCCTTGCTATTCACGCTTACCCCTAATGTTCCACCGAACTAGTACAGGTTTTGAAATATTAAAAACAAACAAACAAACAAACAAAAAAAAAACAAAGAAAGAAAGAAAAGAAAGGGGTGGGGGGGAAAGTTTTAGGATCTGTTTATTCTCCAGCAGAGCAGATTCTGAAAGTTGCCAATCACTTGCAGGAAGCCCTAACTAGACAGATGGGTTTTGACACCTCTGGTTTGATTTTAAATACAAACATGTCAATTTATGCTCTGGCACAGGTTCTTCTGTCGCAAAATCTTTTTTGGGGTGTTTCACTTTTTTGTGTGTGTTTTTTTTTTTTTTTTTTTAAGTTTTGTTCTCAGAACTCAGTTTTTTCTACATTAGCAATTAAGGCAATAAAGATCTCATTAAAGATACAGTTATATAATTGCTGTATTTTAATCCAATCGTTTTAAGTAATTTTCAATAATTACAAAAACCTTATGTGAGAACAGACACCTGCAATTGACGTTGCAGGTGAAGTTCCATATTATTATGAATAGCAAGGTAGAAAAATATTTGAGATTTCCTTCTTTGTGACTCTTATTTCCATAATTAATAAATATATATTGTGTCCTCACAGCCAGAGTAGGAAAATAAGGAGCCCAAATGCCTTCCCTCTCTATTTCCATGCCCATGGCAGACATTGGTAATCCATTACAGAACCTCTGCTGTTCTTGATCTTCAGATACAAAAGACTATTAGCTGCTCTTCAGGGATATATAAACCAAAAACACGTTTACCTTCAAGCAACTAATTATCTAACTAGAAAGAGGAAACATACACAAATCAAATGACTTGTGAACATTAAATATTACATATTAATATAAAAATAAGATGTCTGCATATGGAAGATGATAGGATGAACAATAACTTTTCAATTATTGAGGGGGCATATTTGTCTTTATTCCATCAGGGAGTTTTATCATTTTGACTTGTTTATGTCCACATAGCACTAGTTCACACTGCTATATCTATATTAAGTGTTAAGACCAACAACAAAACACAGATTAAGTATTCTTTTCTTCTAATCAACAGCAAGGTGATTTACATAGCCCAACAATACACAAATATTTAAAATCAGCATGGAAGCAAATCAAAGAACTTTGAGACTAACCAGTCTTTGAACAAGGAGCTAATTTAACTAAGTCCTGGTATAGCGCTTTGGATACTTAACTTTTAACCACAAGATTGGTGGTTCAAACCAACTGGTTTCTTCTTGGAAACCTTAAGCAGGGTTATGAGTTAGAATCAACCTGACAGCACTTAATAACAACAACAGACAATAATTTAATTTCGCTTCACAGGAGGTAAAAATATTGTCTAGAATATTTTAAAGAGTGGTTAGAAATTAAAAAGTAAACACAATTGGAGGGACAATTGGGGAAAATCCCACATTTGTTGACTCTCTAAGAAAATGGAAAGAGCACTTTAAAAGATTCTACATTTAACTGACCCAAGGAATTTATTACCATCCTAGTTTTGCAGGTAATGTTGGTGAAGAAAGACTGTATTACCTGTCCAAGGATGCATAAGTAATAAGCAGAGGAGACTGAATTCAAGTCTATATTGTTCTTGGTATTAGAAACCACTGAGTCAGTTCCCACTCATACTGACTCTACGTACAACAGAAATGCTGCCCAGCCTCACAGCCCTCGCTATGTTTGAGCTCATTGCTAAAAGTACTGTGTCAATCCATCTTGTTTAGGGTCTTCCTCTGTTTCACTAATTCTCTATTTTACCAAACATAATGTCCTTCTCCGGGGACTAATTCATCCTGACAACATGTCCAAGTACTTGAGTGAGACAAAATCTCACCATCCTTGTTTCTAAGGAACATTCTGGTTATACTTCTCCCAAGATAGATTTGTTCATTCTTCTGTCAGTCCATGGTCTATGCAGTATCCTTCACAAACACCATTATTGAAACGCATCACTTCTTCTGTAGTCTTCCTTATTCATTATCTCATTTTCACATGCATACAAGGCAATTGAAAATATCATGGCTTGAATCAAGTGCTCTTTAGTCCTCAGAGTAGAGCCTTTACTGTGCAATGCTTTCAAGAGATCTTTTGCAACAGATTTGTTCAAGGCAGTACGTCATTTGATTTTTTGACTGCTGCTTCCACCTTCCAAGGGTGCTGATAGCAGGTCCAAGTAAAATGAAGGTCACTGATAAATTCAGTCTTTTCTCTGTTTAGCATGATGTTGTTTATTGGCCCTGTTGTATTGTTATTTTCTTTACACTGAAGTGTAATCCATACTGAATGCTATAATCTTTGATCTTCATCAGTAAGTGCTTCAAGTCTTTTTCACTTTCAGCAAGTAAGGGTGCAGCACCAGCATATTGCAGGGTGTTAAGGCACCTTTCTCCAATTCTGATGTCACATGATTCTTTTTATAGTACAGCTTCTCTGGTTATTTGCTCAGGATATGGAATGACTAAGTATGGTATGGTGGAACCCTGAAACACACCTTTTCTGATTTTAAGTGATGCAATATTCTCTAGTTCTGTTCTAAGGATGGCCTCTTTGTACAGGTTCTGCATGAGCACAATGAAGTGTTCTAGAATCCCCACTCTTCTCAGTGTTATCCATGATCTGTTGGGATTGACACAGCCAAATGCATAATTAGTAAAACATAAACTACTTTCTGGTATTCTATGTTTTACACAAGATCCATCTGACATCAGCAATGATATCCTTGATTCTACATCCTATTTCTGAATCTGACTTGAATTGATGGCAGTTTCCTGTCTATGTACTATATATAGTACTCAGAACCTATATAGGGTTTCTGAGGAGTGGCTAGTGAGTCTGAACCACTGATCTTGTGACCATTTCTTAATTTTCCTCGGCAAAATTTTACTTGCATGTGATACTAATGATATTGCTGGATAATTTCTACAATCTGGGGGATACCTTCCTTTGGAATGGGTGCACATATGGTTTTCTTCCAGTTTGTTGGCCAGGTCTCCCAAATGTCTTGTCATTGACCAGTGAGCACCTGGAGCCTTGTCTTCAGTGTAGCTTCCTTCAATCTCACCAGTTGTTGGTGATATACTACCTTCTGAATGGTTGAATATAGACAGCTACCTTAGGCTGGATTCTCTAGAGAAGCAAAACCAGTGAAACTTCTATATCAATGAAATGGCTAACACAGTTGTAGTGGTAAGAGAGCCCTGTGTCCAGGTAAGGTGACCCATGTTCTGCAGTCCAGACAGCAGACAAGCAGATAGACAAGCAGATAGACAAGCAGACAAGCAAGCAGGCAGGCAGATCTGGTAGGCAGGCAGGTAAGAAGAAGGCTGCTAATGAATTCTAGGAATGACAGGTAATAGAGCAGGCCCCTGGTTCAAGTCCAAAGGACTGGAGATCAAAGAATGATCCAGACGCAAGATCCAGATGCAGCAGAAAGCAATCAAGTCTTATTTGAGTGTCCAACATATACTTGAAACAGACCACACCCTTAAGGAAGCTTCTCTTCAATTGATTGGGTATTCATAGCTGACCTTATCACAGAATTGATTGTATTATACTAGATCTCATGATAGGGAAAAACTACATATCAAAACACTGCCAATCCTGGCCCAGTTAAGTTGACACATAACTAACTATCTCAGTGCACCCCTTGTCAACTTGGCACCAGTATATTGTCATTGCTAAGTGCTGTTGAGTCAGTTCTGAATCACAGTCAACCTATTATAGAGTTTCTAAGAAGTGGCTAGTGAGTCTGAACCACCGATCTTGTGATCTGCAGTCCAGTGCTGATCCTACAGTGCCATACCAGGATACAAGCCATACAAAATATCTAAATAAAGAAAATTATAAAGTCATATTTGTGTCTAACATGATACAAATAACACATATACAACCAAAAATCCACTACCCCATTTACATCTTATACAAGTGAACAAAATAAAAATACATGATGCACACATACAAGGAAATGCATAAAAATTATAGTCTTTGTTTCTCAATTGGTCACGCCACGTGGCCATAGCTGGTATTTAGAACTACCTTCTTCCATTACCCATTCTGTATTCACTTTGCCTTCAGAAAACACCTCAAATGATCATGGTTCTTTGCTGGGAGGGGTGACACCATCTTCATTCCTGAAGGTTCTGAGCTATTAGTAGTCATGTTGGAATTGGGTTGTTATAGTTTAATACTGACTTTGATGACAGGGCATGCAGGTACTAAAAGACATACTCAGGAGTCTCCTGAATTCCACACATATTCTTTTTTTACCTCCACTATGTATGTATTGTCTGAGGAAAAAATTCAAGCCTCAACTTTTGTTACTGAAAGATTCACTGGGAAAATTATTGAATGATACAGAAAGCATCAAGAGAAGATGGAAGGAATACACAGAGTCACTGTACCAAAAGAAAATGGTTAATGTTCAACCGTTTCAAGCGGTACCATATGAACAAGAGCCAGAGATACTCAGGGAGGAAGTCCAAGGTGCATTGAACAAGGCAAAGAACAAGGCACTAGGAACTGATGGAATAAAATTGAAATCTTTCAAGAAAGCGAAGCAGCACAGGAAGCACTCACTCATTTCTGCCAAGAAATATGGAAGACAACTATCTGGCTGACTGATTAGAAGAGATCCATATATGTGCCCATTCCAAAGAGAGGTGACCCAACAGAATGCGGAAATCATTGGACAATCTCTTTGATATCCTATGCAAGTAAAGTTTTGCTAAAGGTAATAAAGAAACAGCTACAATCATACATTCACAGAGAATTTCCAGAGGTTCAAGCCAGATTCAGAAGAGGTCATGGAATGAGGGATATCATTGCTGATGGATCTTTGCTGAAAGCAGAGAATATCAGAAAGATGTTTACTTGTGTTTTATTGATTCAATTGTGTGGAAGATGAGAAGATATGGACAATAATATGAAATATGAATATTCTGGAACACTTAAGTTTGCTCATGAGGAATCTGTATCTGGACCAAGAAGCAGTTGTTTGAATAGAACATGGGAACACTGAATGTTTTAAAATTAAGAAATGTGAGCAGAAAGGTTATATTCTTTCATCATAATTATTCAACCTGTATGCTGAGCAAATAATCCGAGAAACTGGGTTATATGAAGAAAAACGTGGCCCTGGGATTGGAGGAAGACTCATTAACAACCTGTGATATGCAGATGATACAACCTTGCTTGCTGAAAGTGAAGAGAACTTAAAACATTTACTGAAAAAGATCAAAGAGCACAGCCTTTGGTATGGATTACATCTCAGTGTAAAGAAAACAAAAGTCCTCATCACTGGACCAATAAACAACAATCTTACCAATGGAGAAAAAAATGAAGTTGTCAAGGACTTCATTCTTCTATCAACACTCATAAAGCAGCAGTCAAGAAATCAAACGACATATTGCATTAGGCAAATCTGCTGCACAAGACCTTTTTAAAGTGTTGAAGAGCAAAGACGTCAACTTGAGGACTAAGGTATGCCTGACCCAAGCCATGGTATTTTCAATAGCCTCATGTGCATGCAAAAGCTGGACAGTGAATAAGGAAGACCATAGTAGAATTGATGCTTTTGAGTTATGGTGTTGGAGGAGAGTATTGAAAGTGCCATGGGCTGCCAAAAGAACCAACAAATCCGTTTTGGAAGAAGTGCAGGCAGAATGCTCCTTGGAGGCCAGGATGGCCAAACTTTGTCTCTCACACTTCGGACATATTGTTAGGAGGGACCAGTCACTAGAGAAGGATATCATGTTTCGTAAGATAGAGGGTCAGAGAAAAAGAGGAAGACCCCCAACAAGATGGATTGGCCAAGTGGCAGCATGGATGGACTCAGGTGTGGCAACAGTAGTGAGGTGGCCCAGGATTGGGCAGTGTTTCATTCTGCTGTGCATAAGGTTGGTATGGGTCGGTACCAACTCAATGGCACCTAACAACAGCAACACCATGTAATGTCAATCCAATTTCTCATTGGTAATCAGGATCTCTCACATCACCCAGTACAGAAATTCCTTTGTTTACTTGTTAATTCAGAAGTTTGAGGAGCTCAAAGTAGATATTTCTTAGCTTCTAATTCAGTGGAAACAGTGTAGTGTCTCCAGGTGGAAATATTCCTCTTTTTGGAACTTAAAGCATAGGTTTGTAGGAATAGGAAGCATACATTTTTCATATGGGTCACTCGCAGTAATAGTCTGTGGAGTTACTCTCATTTCCACCATTTAGTTCTGGACTCATGAATCCTGGCTATTGGACAAACAGCACCATCTAATGGATGCTAGTTTAGAGCAATGTTCTCCTGGAGAACATTGACCCAAACTTGCAAAGCACTATCACCTATTTTGTGTTGTAATTGTGTCTTTAAAAGGCCATTCCATCATTTGATCAAACCAGTTGCTTCAGGATGATGAGGCACATGTTAAGATCAGTGCATTCTATGGGGCTACTGCCACACATTTGCTGTAAAGTAAGTCCCTTGATCTGAGGGAATGCTGTGTGGGATACCACAAAGGTAGATCCAGGGATGATAGTTTTGGCAGAGAAGCACTGTGCACAGGGAAGACAAATCAATATCTATACTAAGTTTTTATGCCAGTAAGAACTAAATGCTGCCCTTTCAATGATAGAAGTGGTTCGATGTAATCAACCTGCCACCAGGTTACTGGGTGCTCTTCCAAAGACATGGTCCCACATTTGTAGGCTCAGTGTTGGTTTCTCCTATAGGTAGATAGGGCACTCAACAGAAAGCAAAGAAGCCTTGTATGAGTGCTCAGTATATACTGGAAACACAGCACACCCCCGAGGAAAATTCCCTTCAATTGTTTGGCAGTTCACAGGTGACTTCATGATAGAGTTGATTATTACATTATATTAGATTTCATCATGGAAGAAAACTACATCTCAACTGTCAAATGACTGACATTCCTGACCCAGTCAAGATGACACAAAACCTTAACTACAATAAGCAGTGATTTAAATCTTTCATGACCAAGTTATTTTCTGCTTGGAGTTTCTTGCTGATATCATGCGTTTTCAGTAATGAAAGACAAACTGAAGTTAAAACAAAAAAAATGAGGTAATGTGAACTTTGATATAATTATGTAGGATACATAAGCCAGAGTGTACTCTGGTGGTGAGGTGATTCTCATTTCTTCAGGTTCACCAGTTAGGCAGATCCCTGCCAGGTGGACACGTGTACTACTACTGGAATAGAAGTGTCTTGAGAAACCTTAAAGGCTGAAAATCTGGTGAGTAATATCTGTTCCTCAATTAACAAAAGATTTAAGTGGTGAAGCTGGTATCATTCTAAATAACAGAACTACCTATCTACTGATCACCTGTAACCTCATGTTCTAAACTAAAGTCAAAAGAATTATCTCACAACAGTAGAAAAAAATATTCTTTGTTTTAACTTTCCCTTACAAAGGCCTGGATTCTATTAATTTCTGAAAGGAAATAATTCCTTTCTTAAAAATGGTGGACAAGCAGAATTCTAATAAGCATGATTTTGATGCCTTGTGTTCATAACATTGTGCCTCATTTTCTCTTGTGACCTGCCACCAAATGTGACATAATTTAGCATGACAGCTCCAATTTTAAGGATGCCATTTTGCACTTTGCTTTCAAACTCTATGACTGCAGTTACTCAACAGAAGCTGGCCAACCTCAATAGAGCAGACGGGGAACTGTTAACAGGTTGCCAACATTAAATTACTGCTGAATAGCTTAGCATATCTCTAGAATAATTCCTTTAAAAAGTAATTAATCATCATTTTGAAAAGGTTCTTTGTGAAGCACATTTTCTGTATTTTATTTATGGAAGACATTTTATCGGAAACTGCTAACACTTCTCCACTGAAAATCCTGTATTTACATTATTCATCTTTCTTTACTTTCAGTATAGGTATTTGTTCAGGGTGACCAGTAAAACTAAGAGAGCAGACTGAGATCTGTTCAACAAAGACATGAGAACAGAAATTCCAAGGAATGAACAGTAAGTAGTTAATGCAAAGATTTATCTACTTTTCATCTATTTTCTCACTGTTTTAACTGAAGTTTCTTACCACATGTCAGAAAAAGATTGAGGAAAGCCACCTGTGGCAATGCTATGGACAACTAATTATGTGTGTCCATGTCTTTGACAATGTGTTTGCATCTGAGAAATTATTTCAGGCTATTCTATTTCTTGAGGCTACAAAAGGCCAAAAAATGGAGACAGAAAAGGTGAAGAGAATCAAAGAAAGAGCAAAAGGTTTGACTTTAAGGATTTTCCCACCTTTGTTAAAATAAAACATGCTAATACTGTTTTTGTGGTTTATCCAGGAAGTTCACAAAAGTTATGTTAGATTCAAAAGTATCTTTTAAGAATTTTTCCCTGTAATTAAATATATATACATATATTTTGAAAATTATACATTGAAAAACTATATTCTAACATTCATTAGAAGCTGACACCTAATATTGTACCATTCATTTCAAATAATTTTATTGCCTGAAGAATCAAAAATTTTCCATATTAAGACATTTCATTCTTTTTATCATAAAAATGTCCAGTTCTACAGAAAATAATATAATCTGTTAAATTCAACAGTTATAATCTTATAATCTTTTTTCATTTTAACCTCATCACCTGCAAAATTATTTTGAGACAAATACTAGACATAACTCAAAACAATAGTATTAGAACATTTCCCTTTGTATGAACGTTGATTTACAGTGAATTTTATTTAAAAATCCAGTGCTATAAAGTATTTGGCGTCCTGATGTGGTGCTATAGCATAAGCACTGGACTGTAAGGTTGGTTTGAACTACAGAATTGGTAACTCAAGCTCATCATATGCTCCTCAGAAACCCTCTGCAGGGTCACTATGAGTCAGAACTGACACAACAACATTTAACAATAGCAACAATTCAGTATTTAATACTGAGAATATTCTAAGTCTTTACTCCATATTTATTACACTGTTATATTTGATTGGCTGGTTTTTTCTTTCTGAGTTTTATACATGTCACCTCACTACCTTCTTGCATGCATGGTTTCTGCTGAGAGATCAAAACTTAATCTGATTTGCTTGCCTGTGTAAGTAACACTTCTCATTTCCCTAGCTGCTTTCAGGATTCTCTACATGTCTTTAATTTTGGCGAGCTAGATTATGATATGTCTTGGTGATTTTCATTTGGGGTCTATCCTTCCTGGGGCTTGCTGAGCTTCTTGAATGCTAGCTTATCTTTTAACTTTTCAGGATGTTAGGGAAATTTTCTTTCAGAATCTCTTCAACTATCTCCCCTGTGGTCTTCTGTGATTCTTCCTAATCCAGAATTCTAGTTATCTTCAGGTTATTCGTCTACATGTTGTTCCACATGAATCTTAGAGTTTCTTGAGAATTTTTAGTCTTTTTTCTGCTTGTTAGCAGTAGTGAGAGATTTGTCTTCCAGATCACTGGTTCTGGCTTCCCTCTCTTCAACTCTACTCCTTTGCCCTTGCAGTGTATTTGTCCATTTCTGATACTTTATTATTAACCATTTAGACCTTTTTTCCTCAGATTTTGAATTGTTTCCAATGCTATTTCTATCTTATTTGATTGTTCCTATAGCACTTTCCTGACTTCTTCCTTACTTTTCTCTTCCTTACTTTGGAGTGCTTGTTGTTGTTGTTGTTAAGTGCCGTGGAATTGGTTCTGACTCGTGGTGACCCTGCACAGGGTTTCCAAGGCTGTAAATCTTTATGGGAGCAGAACGCTTCATCTTTCTCCCATGGAAGCGCTGGTAGTTTCGAACTTCTGACCTTGAGGTTGGTAGCCCAACTCATAACCATTACACTACCAGAGCTCCTTCTGGAGTGCTTAGATGCACTTCAATATCATTCTCCTGAATTCCTTATCAGGCAAGTCCAAAGCCTGCCCTCCTTCCAATGGGAATTCTAGGTCTACATCTAGCTCATTTGATTCATCTATTCAATCTTATTTCTGGACATGAACTGAGATCTTCTGTTGTTTCTTGGAGATTTTCAATAATTAGATGTGTTTTCATTCATTAGATAAATGTATGGTGATGCATTATTAAGCTTTCTGAGTGCCTCCTGGTAGACATGACCAGGAGACAGACTTTCCTTTTCACTTCTCTTATTACTCAACTGAGAGTAATTTTAGTAAAGTGCTGGCTATGTAGTGTATAAGAGTCTGTATTGGCTCTTGCCCGGATGATGGGATTTTATAGGGTGTGCTTGTAGCTTGGCTATATGGCTACAATTGCTGTCTCTTGGATAGCGTAAGGAGAGAAAGAGTTCCCCAAAGGTAAAAGGGATAAAAAAACAAAAACAAAAACAAAACCTTAGCAAAATAGTCCAGGTGTTTCTCCAAGTGTGAAACAGTTCAGAGCTGAGCAGATCCATGCACATGCTCAGTAGAACCATCTGTTGTTGGGGTGTGGGTGGATGTCCACTCGCTCAGGCACTCCCTCTAGTCACCAGAGTGGAGGTACGTAGACAGAGAAAGAGAAATGAGCAGAGGAAAGACTGTTTGCATCTTTACCCCTGTTGATTGGTCAGGTCTCTGCTGCCATATTTGCTGTGCCCTTCTCAAGATGGCTGCACCATTCTCAAGATTCCTGAACCCTTCTCAAGATGACTGTGTCCTTTGCAACATGCTACACCCTTCTCAAAATAGCTACACAGGGCATCTGCTTGCAACTGCCACTTGGCAAGCCTCTTTTCTTGCTTCTGCTACAAATTCTACTACCAGTAAGCCTTTGATACTTACAAATATTTCTTTATATGTATTTCAGAGCGCTAGTTGTGCTATTGTTGGCAAAGGTCTGCTCTGCAATCCACAAAAGGTCTCTCTGTAATCCACAATAAAGCCCCGCCTAGCCCATATTTAACACATTTCAAATCATTTGTCTCAGATTACAGACAATTACTATGTCTACCATTAACACACAGGTGGTGTTCCTATCGCCAGCATCTTGTCTGTGTATCATGGTACTATCCTATCCCCTGCTGACACTGCACAAGGCTTCACATAAATTTCAAGACAGTGGAACAGGTGGCCCAACCTAATGGAGTAGAAAAAGCATAAGAAATACTAGTTGTTCCTAGTGGAAAGTTTACTCTGAGAGAATCGCATGGCCAAAGTCTAGTTTGTTATAGGCTTTTGTTATAGGTCAACAATCACAGACTGAGAACTGAATGACCAGTGTCATGGAACTTTTGAACAGTCTTGGCTCCTTTTCAAGTTCATCTAGAACAGATTAATCACAGATAGCAGGATACAAGAAAGGTGGAAAACCAATTGCAGACTAGACTAAGGGCCTAAAATAATCTACTAAATCAAACTGGATACTAAATATGAAATTTTTGCTTTTGCCAACTTTTCAAAAATATGCTATTATTAAAAGATAAATGCACCATCTTTACTTCCTACTCTGAAACACATTGTGTGAAGTGTAGTTGGTTCCTATATGTAGCATTATAAATTCTTAAATATGAACGAAGCAGACAAATCCCAAATTTTTAAATCCCACTCATTTAACTGAATCTTAGATGATATCAGTGATTAAAATCTACCTATATATTATATAATTTGAGAAAGAAAATAATGCTGTTGTTAATATTCTGACATGCAATCAATTATTGACGCACTTAAATTCACAGCTGTAAAAAATACTAAGGTAAGTTAAAAACTATTGCTACAAAATCACAGAAACCCCTACTAAACAAAAATATTAACATGTAAAGCTACTGTTTGACATATCCTCCATACAAGCCTATTGTTTCTGAAGATGGTGTTTCCATCTGACATATTGTCAGAAGGGACCAGTTGCTGGAGAAGGATATCATGTTTGGTAAGGTGGAGGGTCAGAGAAAAAGAGGAAGACCCCCAACGAGATGGATTAGCCAAGTGATTGTATCGATGGACTCAAGCGTGGTAACAATAGTGAGGTTGGCCCAGGATTGGGCAGTGTTTCATTCTGCTGTGCATAACATCGCTATGAGTCAGTGCTGACTTGATGGCACTTATGTTATGAGTTAGAATCAACTTGATGGCACTTAACAACAACAACAGCAAAGCTCTTCCTGAAATAATTATTTTACATCACTTCAAAACCCTTGAAGGACTCAAACTATGTCTCTTTGAAATGTTCTTTGAGTTTGGGTAACAAAAAGAAGTCTGAAGGGGCAAGATCAAGGATGCAAGGTGAATGGTGTAAGGTTTCCCAATGAAATCCTCATAGGACAGCCCTGGCTACCCTTAAAGAAGGAGCAGATACAAATTCTTTCATGCAACATTCTTGGTCTTTTCCTCACTAATGTATGTTTCCATTTTCTTAAAACTTCTTCATAATAAAATCTCATCATCATCCTGCATCCTTGGAGAAAACTTGTTGCAGACCGTGTAAGACTAGTCAGAGGTTCGAGGCCCTCTAGGGCCGAGTGTAACAAATGAGGCCACTGGCGGTTAATGACAAATTGCTTTCATATTAATATTCAGGTATATATATTAAATTAATACACGGAGCCTTTGACAATCCACAGATAAATGTGATATTTTCCTAAAGCCGAGACTAAAGGTTGCAAAGTTAAGCCTTTCTCCAAAAGGATTAACTAAAAACATTTTAGCTACTTCACAGTTCTTTGTTCTATAGACAAAGAACCCATTCTCCCTAATCCTTTTCCAGGTGCAGCCCATTCACCCGGGCATCTCGAGTCCTCCTGCAGACCTGGCTCAGGAAGCCAAAACAGCGGGACTCCGCCCAAGCTTTTGTCTTTATCTCTCACCTTCCCCCAACTATGCTTAGGGGCTATAGATATGTTAATTGGGCCTGAGAATCCAAGTTGCTGGCCTGGGATTCGAACCAGCAAAGTACTATGTAAAGTTACCTGAATGTCTGGAAAAGTACTGATGTTAGCTGTACCTTGCCTAAGTCCCTCCCAGCTTGATGTGAAGCTCCTCCCCTGAATAAAACAGAGGCCCGATCCTCCCCAGGTGTTCATTACGGGTTGGAAAGCATGCAGTAAAGATGGCAGGGCAGTGAGTTGCTGCCTGCAGAGGCCATGATGCCTGTAGTCCCAAGCCTGCCTATCAGTGATGTATCCACCCTGGCTTTGGGGTGCCTCTTTGTCTCGCTCTGTCTCCTTCTGTGTATTCTTGATATATATGAATTGCCGTCAGGTATCCTCTCCTCGTGAACTGAACCCCTATGTCGAGGTGGGTCCTCGACAAAAACTGATCAAGATTACCGTTACAGTGCCACAGGATAGGACTCTCCAGTTTGGCGCTGGACGTTTATCTAGGTTCTTGCCTTCTATTGAACAAGACTGACCGGAAGAGACTCAGAAGTTCATATGCACAAACATTTATTCAAAGTGAGAGAACCAAGAGCTTGTGAGAGAGGACAGAAGGTCTAAGCAACAATAGCCTCTATTACCCCAACAAAGCTTTATTGTTGCTGTCAAGTGCCATTGGGTTGGTTGCGACTCAGAGTAATCCTGTACACAGTTCCCAAGGAGTGGCTAGTAAGCTTGATCTGCTAAGCAGGGGTTAATACAGAGTGTCAGGTGGGAAAGGCATGGTGTTTATTCACTGTGATAGGTGGGGGGTTTTGTGGGGAGTAGGCCATTTAGGCAGACTTTCAGGAGTCCTGGTGTGGCACTGCAGATTAATATGCAGATTAATAATAATTAATGGACTGTAAAGTTGGTTTGAACCTCAAGGTCAGTGGTTCAAGCTCGACAGCTGCTCCTTGGAAACCCTATGCATGGGAACCGACTGATGGCACTTAATGACAACAACATGATAAAAGGATGCTTAAAGAGGTTGGTTTCAAGATGGAGTTAGCAGCAAAGATTGTCAGGAAGAATTGGCGGGATTTATTCTGGGATGCTGTGCATGCATTTTCCCTCTAGGGGATGGTGTTTTCTTCATCCATTTATTGTCTTTCAACTATTTGCATATTTAGGGAAAGAAGAAGAAAGCAGCTGACCTGAAAGATAAATCACAAAGGAGTAAAGAAAGCTAATCTCTTACAGGGAATGGGATGAAACCAGTCAGCCTGAAGGGGGTAAGAAAATGTAATCTCTATTCATTAGTTTTAGACTCCTGGTATGGTGATGTAGGATCAGCATTGAGCTGCTAACCACAACCTCAGCAGTTCAAACCCATGAACTGCTCCTTGGAAACCCTAAACAAGGATCACTAGGAGTTGGAAAGACTCACTGCACGTAACATGTTTGCTTGATTTCTGTCCCTCATGTAGTTTGTTTAAGTATAGCCAGCTTACTGGCCCACACCCTTTCTCATTAACTCTTTGAAATCACAATACACAGTCTTCTGAGCTGACCTCTCAGCAGATTCCCTCAGAAGTCAAATTGGGCCTTGCTCTCTATATAATATTGGACTCATCCCAGTTTATGATTTGATCCAAAAAAAATCCCCTCCCCTTCATTAGCTTTGATCTTGTTGAAAGACTGATGGAAAAATCAGCTTTTTAAGCAAGTTGATCTTCACACAACAATTTTAGCACCCACTGAGCCTGAAGCTTGCTGAGGCAAAGCCGTTAGCTTCAAATTGTAACTGCAGAACCATGTGAGATCCCAACTTCAGTAGCTATCACAGCAATAGTAATTCTAAGGTCTTCTCTCACCTGGTTCTTGACTTCAGTGTTAGTTTCTTCTTTTGTCAAGGTTGACAATCTTCCTTTCCTTGGCTCATCTTTGAGCTATTTTCAGCGTTCCTGAGAACATTTGCTCCAACTAAAAACTGTTGTTTCATACGGGGCAGCATTTCTGTACACTTATTTCAAAGCTTCAGTGATTTAGAAAGATGTGAACTTGGGTTTTGTTAGGAATTTGATATTAGCCTGGACCTGTTTACCCCATGGTACAAAAAGTATCTTTTTTTTTTTTTTTTTTTAAGGCACTCTAATGAGATCTACTCCCGTAAAGATTTACACCCTCGGAAACCCTGTACAGGGTCGCTATGGGTCGGAACCGACTCGGTGGCACTTAACAACAACAACAACAACAATGAGATCATTAGAACAACAATGAGATTATGATAAAGGTATTCTTATGTCAATTTGTCTGTAGCCATCCATTGATCATGAACATGTTTTAAGTATGCTTAGTTTGAGGTGAACCTATGTAGGCATGAACTGGAACCCCAACAGCAATACTTTTTGACTCAACCCTCTTAACTTTCCAAAAACATGCTTTTATATTTTTTTAAGGTAAGAGATTTTGCTACTTGACATTGCACTGGGAATTTCTTGATAAAACGATCAATTTCAGTTTTTTTCAGTTTTGCTGCTGTTCAAAGCTTGATTTTATCTCTTCTTCCTTTCATATTTACTTTCCACCAAACCAATCCCTAAGGCAAAGGGATTAAAGCAATAGAGAAAATTTTGGCTAGAGAAGAAAAGTCTGTTCTCTGCCAACATTTGCTTTTGTCTGTGTCCAAATCTACAGTGACTCCTTGGAAAGAGTCTCAGAAAATGTTCATCAATGATTATTTTTATTCTTAGAGGTTCGTGCCCTTGATAACCATGGAAACATAGAAATCTTGCTAGCTCAGTCACCCAATGCTGCCCATAATATTGTTGTTGTTAAGTGCCATCAAGTCATTTTTGACTTATAGCGACCCTGTATAGGTTTTCCAAGGAGCAACTGGTGAATCTGAACTGCCGATCTTGTGGGTTCACAGTCCAGGGCTGACCCACAGTGCCACACCAGTAGAATTGGAAAAATAACTACTTGACAATGCCAACTTGTATGTTTTTACTGATCCTAACAGCCTTAAGTCTACAAAACTAATTATATGTGTGATAATAACAACAACAATAATAGTTCTTGCCAAGTGGATATTGAGGGGGAAATGCTCAAATGGCTTTCTGCAAACAATGGATAAACTTGGGGTTCCAATACCCTAAAACAATATGGCAAAGATAACTTTTAACACCTGTATCTTCTTTTGATTCAGCAGAAAAATCACAGCCCATAAATGAGGTCAAATCCAAAAGGATTTTTTTTTTTTTTTTTATGCAATTCAAACTATGGATGTGACTTTCTTCGCAATTTTATTTGTAAAAGTATGTGTGCTTTTTATTTTTTCCATTATTTACAGAGAAGCTATGTTTTGTTTTGTTTTCCTTTTATGGATCATACGAAAACTTAATTTCCATTATGAGAAATACCATCTTAAAACAAAGCCTGTAAATATATTATCTTACGATTTGATAAAAAAAATAGTTGGAGTTGTAAATATGTTTTTATGATGTTCTTTTTTTTTTTTTTTTTTTTAATGCAAAGATTCCCAATCCGCCTACCAACTGAACTGTTTTGGTCATGAAACATTACCGTCTCAGCATGTGGTATGCCCATCAGCAGAAAAGTACTAAAGTAGAGCAGACTGACTTTATTTATTACATGTGCATTGCCTACTAAGCCATTTACTTAATGGATGACTCTCATTAGCAGTCCAACCACAATATAAAGAATACAATGATGTGTTTCATAGGTTCATTAAAATAATATTTCAAAGGAGTCATTAGAAAAAAAAAGAAGCTAAAGATTCAACAGACAGTAAGTTGTCTGCAAATAAATGAGATGGAACCAACATGTTTTCAAGTAAGTTAAGAAACATGTTTACAAATATATTACAGCCATTAAAAAAGGAAGCATCAACTTAGCAAGTGCTGGGGGTACAATTCCTCATGCAATTTACTAAAACAAAACTGTAACAGTTTCCCATCAACAGTTATTGTAGATGCAAATGACTGAAGGTATATATAAAAAAAAAATCTTAAAAAGGAAAAATTCATTCTATAGCCCCAGGATGATTCTCTTGTTTGAAGTAAAATTTAAAACATTCAATACTGTTTTCTGATCAACAGTCCTTTTTCTATTCATGCTTTTCTGAGATTTGTCTCAAATGTGTCAATCTTCTCATTTAAAAAATAGCATGATAAATTTTCAAAATGAATGATCCTGCAAGGGTGTTACATAAAGAAAAATTGTGCCTATTTATACCCCTGAATTCAAAATACAAAGTTCCACAAAACCCTTACTCTTTAACCACACCTAAGGGTTGACAAATATTTGTTCAACAAATGAATGGATGGATGAATAACAAAGGAAAAAAACCACAATGAACCAAAATGAGTTTTTACTTTAGACTATAAATTACTATTGCTTTATCCAATATTTTTCTTTATATGTAAAATGAGAATGAGTTTTATACAGTATATTTCTAATAATTTAGAAAGCTATCACATTTTACCCAAACCATACAGTCTCAATTAAAACCAAGGATTTCATAAGGATTCATTTTTAGATTTTTTTTTACAAGATGTAGAATAAAAGAGATAAACACAAAAGAAAAGAGACTGCCAATTATTTATTAACTTTCACTCTTTGATACACCTTAGTTTTATAGTTCTGAAAATGACCAAGAAGGTCAGCTATAGATATGTGGAATGTGAATATAGCTATAGATAGAGACCTCCTAAGGGTTTTTAAATAGGTCAGGGGTATCTAGAGTATATATTATATACTTGTTAAGTGCTGTCGAGTGGATTCTGACTCATAGTGTCCCTGTATAGGGTTTATGAGGAACAGCTGGTAGGTCTGAACTGTCAATCTTGTGGTTCAAAGTCCAGTGCTGGTCCTACAATACCACACCTCCTTAGGATTTTTAAATAGATATCTACAGTATACATTATACACGTAGAATGCAAAAATCACACCACGCAGCTCCTCTCTCACTATACATTCTGCATCATTCTTAACATTTTCATGACTCATGGGACAGATATCACCCAACAACATTTTCAGTCTTTTCAGATTTCTTGGGAAACTGCTATCTTAATTTTACCATGTATAACATTGCCCGACGGGGTACTACATAACTATATGAATCTAAAGTAATGGGCTTTACCCCACCAATCCTACAACCAGAATATACTTGGAACATATGTGCCTCATATAATGTATCAAAATTCTTATTACCTCAAAAAAGTTTTGGTTTCCTTAATTTTAGCATGCCTTCTATTATTGAAAATTCATCCTATCAATAAAAAAACACATAGGCAGAGCAGGGAGCTTAGGGGTCCTCTTGAAAAGAGTTACTAGGAAAGCAGAGACTTTCTCTCAAGGACAGGAAGTCTCTTTGGTTCTCTACTGTATCCCTAGAACCTGGAACAGTGCCTAAAACATAAGCAAATGTAAATGTTCATTGGTGGATTCTCAACGGTGGATGATTTCTAAGTTCTGTAACACCCTGAGAAGTTATGATAGGCCCAACATCGGCTACTTGACCTCTGCAGGTCTCTCTGAGACAGGGAAGCTAGGGTTTGCTTACATTATGAAAGCATTAATCCCAAGACTTTGTGTATTTGATAGTCTTCTTACTTTAAACAGACCACCATAAGATTTCTCTATTTTACTCCCCTGTACAGATTAACTGGTTTTATCCACCTTGAAGGATGACCTTCCCTTGAGGGTGAAGGAAAACATGTAACCCTGAGAGATGCTAGAACTGGAGTGCTAAAGAACTATGCATGCGGGACATCCCATAATAAGTTTTTAAATAATTTTTACTGTGAGCTAAGTGAAGGAAACTCTGTACAGGGTTGCTATGAGATGGAACTGACTCCATGGCACACAACAACAACAACAAGTGAAGGTTTATAGAATAAATCAGAAGTTTGTTACTCAACAAGTCATGTACTTCATCTCATTTCAATATTTGCAACACCTTCCACGTATCATCAAGGAGCTCTGGTAGCATAGTGACTATGAATCGGGCTGCGAACCACAAGGTCAGCAGCTCAAAACTACCAGCTATTCTGTGAGAGAAAGATGAGGCTTTCTGCTCCTGTAAAGATTTACAGCCTCGGAAACCCTGTACAGGGCCGCTATGAGTCAGAACTGACTCCATGGTACATAACCACCACAACCACCACCACCATGTATCATCAGTTAACAGTATTTACCTCTATTCACCTTTTTTCTCTTGAATGTTCCTATCCTTCCTATCCCAGCAACCATCGTAGCACGTTTATTTTATAAGAAAATCTTTTCCTAACTTTTCATAAAAGTGGTCTCATACAACCTCTGGGACCATCAATGGAGAAGAGCCGAGAGCGGGACCCTACCCAGAGAA
>NW_006408564.1:11586853-11657798 GCF_000296735.1 Chrysochloris asiatica
TCATTAAATTCCTTTTCTTGTCTTATAGCTTTGGCTAAGACTTCCAGCACAATAGAACTGTTGATAGAGGGCATCCTTTTCTGGTTCCTGCTCACAAAGGGAATGCTTTTAGTTTCAGAGTGGTATTGGCTGTTGGTTTCATATATATGTTCTTAATTATTTTGAAGAATTTCCCTTCTAGTCCTATTCTGTTGAGTGTTTTTATCAGGAATAGGTGTTAGATTTTGTCTAATACCTTTTCTGTTTCATGTTTTATTTTTTTTCCTTTGCTTTACTTAAGGGTTGATTACATTGATTGTTTTTCTAATATTGAACCATCTTTCCATACCAGGCATGAATCATGTTTGGTTATGACATATCATTTTTTGATATGTTGTTGGATTCTATTGGCTAGGATTTTGGTGAGGAATTTTACATCTCTGTTCATGAGAGATATTGGTTTACAATTTTCTTTTTTAGTGATGTCTTGATTAAAAGTTTTGGTATAAGAGTTATACTTGATTCATAAAATAAATTTAGGAGTTTTCCTTCCTTTTCATGATTCTAGAATAGTTTGAATAGAATTGGTGTCAGTCAGCTCCTCTCTGAACATTTGGTAGAATTCATCAGTAAAGCAATCCATGTCTGGACTTTTTAAACTTGCTGTTGTTGTTATGTGCCGTGGAGTTGGTTTCGACTCATAGTGACCCTGTACAGGGTTTCCGAGACTGTACATCTTTACGGGAGCAGAAAGCCTCATCTTTCTCCCATGGAGCAGCTGGTAGTTTCGAACTGCTGACCTTAATGTTCGCAGACCGATTCATAACCAATACACTATCAGAGTTGGGAGCTGTTTAATCACGTGCTCAATGTCTTCTTTTTTGGTCTGTTCAGGTTTTCTACTTCAGTCTGTGATAGCTTAGGTAAATCAGGTGTTTCTAGAAATTTCTCAGTTTATTCTAGATTTTCAAATCTGTTAGAGTATAATTCTTCACAGTATTGTGTTACGATCAATTTTGTTTCCCTTGGTTCTGTTGTGATGTCACCCATATGATTTCTTATTTGTGTTATGTGCATCTTCTTCTTTTGTTTTCTTAGATTTGCCAATGATTTGTCAATTTTATTGACCCTTTCAAAGAACCAACTTCTTGTCTTGTTGATTCTTTATATTAATTTTCAGTTTTGTATTTTTTAATTTCTCCTCTAATCATTATTATTTCTTTTCTTCTGATGGCTCTAGGGTTATTTTATTGCTTTAGATCTATTGTTGGAGACATTGGGTTAAGATGCTGACTTTAGTTCTACTTTTTAAATGTGTACATTTATTGCTAGATTTTACCCTCTGAGCACTATCTTTGCTGTGTCCCAAATGTTTACGTATGTTGTATTTTAATTTTTGTTCAATTCTAGTAATAGTTTTATTTATTCTATTATCCAGTAGCTTTTAAGCAGGATGCTATTCAAGTTCCATGTATTTGATTTCTTTTCCTTAATCTTCCTGTTATGGATTTCTTATTTTATAGTATTGTGATCTGAGAATATGCTTTGTAGTGTTTTGATACTTTTAAATTTATTGAAGCTGATTTGTGGCCTAGCACATGGCCTAATCTGAAGAATGTTCCATGTGCAGTGAAAAAGAATGTATAATGAGTTGTTGTTGGGTGGAATGTTCTCAATATGTCTGTGAGGTCAAGCTGTTTGACTGTGTTGTTTAGTTCTGCATCTTTGTTGAGTTTCTTTCTAGTTGTTCTGTCCTTTATCAATTGTAATATATTAAAACATATTATTATTGTGGAATTGTCTATTTCTTTCTTCAGTTCTATTACAATTTGATTTATGTATTCTGAGACTCCTTCATTGAGAGCATGGGTATTTATTATGGTTATATCTTTTTGTTTAATTGATACTTTGAACATGAGATAGTATCTTTCTTTGAGCTTTATGTTGGTTTTTACCTTAAGGTCTATTTTATCAATTAATGTTGCCACTCCTGTTCATTTAAGATTGCCATTAGCTTCATATACATTTTTTTCCATCCTTTCATTTTTATTCTATTTTTCTTTGTTTGCAAGATGTACCTCTTGCAGACAGCATATTGAAGGATCTATTTTATTATCTATTCTGATGCTATCTCTTGACTGGTGCACTCAATCAATTAATATATGGACCGATTTTGATAGGTAGATATGAACTGTTTACAGTCATTTTTATGGGGGTTTTTTTGTGTGGTGTTGCTAGTTTCTTTGTTACACGTAAATTTCTGAGCTCAGCTCACATTGTGGGTTTTCTTTTCATTTTTTTCATTGCTGTTAGTTTAATGTTTACTAAATCTTCTTGATTTTCCACTTTTTTATTTTGTTGTTGTGTTGTTGTTGTTAGGTGCCATTGAGTCATGAAGATGTATTAATCTTTTGAGGTTACCTGTAATTTATTAATATTTTCCCATTTAAAACAATCTGTTTATCTTGAAATCTATTATTTTCCTTGCCATTTGCAGGTTCAGTATCTACATTATTCCATTTTTGACCCTTTGTAGTTTACTTCACTGTAAAATGTTATCTCTGGTTCTCTATTTCCAGTTGTGTACATTTATTTTACGTTGGACACTTCTATAGCTGGATTGAGTTCTGGGTGGTAGGAATCAAATAGGGATAATAATATGAGATCCAAGTTTGGGAAAAATGAAAACGACCATACAAAGGTGCTTCAAAAATTTCATGGAAAAATTCCAGTATCTTTTCATTCTATCTTCCCACAAACTTGTTGAAGCCCCCTCAGATATATAAAGGTACCGAGCATAATTTATAGCATACAACACGTGCTTATACAACACGTGCTTGTACATGTTAATCAGTGTGGACCCTGACAGCCTAGGAGGACTAGAAAACAGTGAATGGCTAGAGTTACTTCAAAGTCAAAGGCAATGAGGGATGTGGCAGGGCAGGAGATAGGACAAGGAGGAAACCATCTGTTCCACCACCATTCCCAGGAAAGGTGCTGGACCCTGGGCCAGAGCTGGGTTCTTTCCCCTCATACTACCTAGACTGTTAGGGAGACAGAAACAAAAATGGTCAGCAAGAATGAAAACATAAAAAAGAATATAGTAACTTAAAAAGAGAAGAGTGGACAGGAGCGTAGTGGTTATAAATCGGCTGTGAACCTCAGGGTCAGCAGTTCGAAACTACCAGCTGTTCCACGGGAGAAAGATGAGGCTTTCTGCTCCTGTAAAGATTTACAGCCGCAGAAACCCTGTACAGGGTTGCTATGAGTCGGAACTGACTCCACGACACATAACAACAACAACAACAAAGAGAGAAAATAGATACAAGAGAAATAAACCACTATAAAAACAGAAAGAAATTAGAGAATAGGAAAGAAAAATTGCATTAAGAAGAGAAAAAGGAGAAAAGGGTAGAACAGAGAAACAGTTATCAAGGAAGGAAAAACAAAAGCGGAGATTGAAGGCATAAAAATTAAGGAAGAGAAAGAGAGGAAGAAGGAGAAGAAAGAAGAAACAAACAATAACAATAAAGCAACGAAAGGAAAAACAAACAAAAAATCAGGGCACTTCTGGACCTTAAGAAGAGAAAAGCCAAGGAACTCACAATGTGGGTGGAGGAGAGATGCGATAACTGAATTCCCAGCCCTAGATGGAGTTCCTACAGAGCTAGGCGTTGTCTAAACTCAGGGCTCCCAATCCAGAAGTGGTGCATGGAGGCCCTTCAGGTAGTTTCAGTGCCTGGCAGAACCAGCGGGCTGCATGGGGGCAGGGCAGCAGAGTATGAAGATTCCTGCTGGTTTCATTCTGGCCTCAAAGCTCTGTTGATTCTGTACATATGGAGTAGAGCAGACTGAATCTAGGCACCAACTCCACACAGCTGGCACCCTCCTCATAATGGCACAAACGTACGGCTCCACACTCCTGCAGAGCAGGATCTGGGCTGGGTGTAGAAGAGGTTAGGGGGCTGGCGTCACCTCTGTTATCCAGGAGGGTGTGGGGGAACAAGAAAGAATTGTATCTTTTTGGTCCACCATGTCAATGTGCACCACCAGAATTTCTCTCCAAAGCAGCTCAAAAAGTTCAAGATGGTCACTCCACGTCTGGCTAGCCATCTGTTCACCAGTCTCCTTCATTTGTTAACCCTGCTCAGCTTCTCCTGCCAATAGGTATTTTCTAACCTTTCCTCTCAAGCTCAGGGTCCCAGGATTGTCCTCTGTGTCTGTTTCATTAGGTCTCTCTGTCTCTGTTTGCAAGTCTCTTTCCTATAATAAACCTTTGCTCATATGGAAACTTTCTAACCACAAGGTCAGCAGTTCAAAACTACCACCTGTTCCTTGGAAGAAAGATGAGGCTTTCTGTTCCTGTAAAGATTTACAGCCTCGGAAACCCTATTCAGGGTCGCTATGGGTCGGAACCGACTTGATGGCACTTAACAACAACAATAACTATTCTTAATCAGTAGAAAGCAAGAGCCCTCTCTTTAAGGTCAGGGATGTGTCTAGCACTCTCAGTAAGAACTCAGCAGAAAATAAGCCAGTTATAAAAGGATTAAAAGCTGTGCTTTGCCATATGACTTGAGTTGGCTGAGGAGACACTGGTAAAAGCAACTCAAGAGGAGGCTTGAGAATCACATTTCTTTCATCAGCATGAGAGCATGGTAGTACTAACCTGCTGCTGCTGTTGTTGTTGTTGTTGTTGTCATCAAATGCCATCGAGTCGATTCCTACCAACCGCTGTTGTTGTTGTTAAGTACCACAAATCAGTTCTGATTCATAGACACCCTGTATAGGGTTTTTGAAGAGCAGCTGGTGGGTGAGTTTGAAACGCTGACTTTGTGGTTCAAACCAATCTTGTAGTTTAGTGCTTATCCTACAGCGCCACACCAAGACTCTAGCTTACTTGTTGTTGTTATGTGCTGTGGAGTCGGTTGCAACTCATAATAACCCTGCACAAGGTTTCCAAGGCTATAAATCTTCACAGGAGCAGAAAGCCTCATCTTTCTCCCATGGAACAGCTGGTAGTTTCAAACTGCTGACTGTGAGATTAGCAGCCCTATTCCTAACCACTACGCTACGAGAGCTCCTTCTACTAGAGGATGATAAATATTTGGTGGAGAGCTGATTCATTGCAATCAACACCAGTCTAGATCAACTTAGCTCAGCCCACAGCCAGCTGAATTCCAGACATGTGATTATAGCCAATTATCAGCAAAGATGCCAGACAATTTCAGATGTGTTAGCAGCAAGTATGTGTTATAGTGTTGTTAAGTGCTGTTCTGATTCATAGCAATCCTGCCTATTGTTTGAGGAATGGATGATGGGTTTGCATTGCTAAACTTGTGGTTAGTTTATCCTACAGCACCACACCAGGACTCCTACCGTAGATTGTTGTTGTCATTGTTGTTAAGTGTCATCCAGTCAGTTTCAACCTACAGCAGTGCTGCAGAGGGTTTCCAAGGAGTAGCTGGTGACCCTGAACCACTGACCTTGAAGTTCAAACTGACTTTGTGGTCCAGCGCAGTATTCCACAGTGCTACACCAGGGCTCCTATAGTAGTATTGTTGTTGTTATTAAGTGTCATTGAATTGGTTCTGACCCATAGTGACCCTGTATAGAGTTTCTGAGGAGTCACTGGTGAACGTGAACTACCAACCCTGCAGTTCAAATGATGTTGAAGTCTGGTGCGTTATCCCACAATGCCAAAGCCAATATCCTGCCTCAAGTTTTGTACTCTGCAGTTAACATATGCCCTCCAAACAGAGAATTTCTGTTTCATGAAACAGAGTAGTGCTATATTTTATCAAAATAATCAACAAAAAGCGTTATCTATCTCTATTTTTAAACAGAAAAGATAAATTAAGATTTATATGTAGAGTTTCCATTTTCATGTGTTAGAAGCTAATTCAACAAAACATATCGACTGTTACAAATCAGGCTACAAGATATTGTCGACCTCTGCTAGTTACTCAGTCTCTCTGAACTCACGTTGCTAGCATTTTATGGACAGACTGATAAATGCACAGTATTACTGCATAAAAGAAAGTAAAATAGTCATATCCTAATGCTTACCATACAACAAATTTGGATTTCCAAGTACCTTACAGATGTGACAGATAAAATGATTGATCCCTACAATTAAGGGTTTCATATCTATTTTTTTTAAATATGCAACTGATAAGCAATAATATTCCAAGGAATTCAATATCAATGCCTTTCTGGATGAGTTGTTTGTTAACCTACATTATTGTTGTTGTTAAGTGCCTTCTGGTTGGTTCTGACTCATAGCAATTCTGTAGGGTTTCTAAGGAGTAGCTGATAACCAAAAGGTGATCAGTTTGAATCCACCAGCCACTCTTAGAGAGAGATAGGACTGTCTGCTTCTGTCAAGATTTATAGGCTGTTCTACTCTGTCCCAGGGGATTGCTGAGTTAGAATTGACTCCATAGTTCCCTGGTTGTTTCAAAATTGGGGTTTGGGTAGAAAAGTGAAAGGTCTCAGTAAGTATGTGAGCTCTCCAAAAGATGGTTCTATCTATGTTCCTGGTCAAGGGAAGTAACAGACAAGAGGTTCCTCTCTCCCCTTTCTCCATCCTCTTCCCTTCATGTATTCTATAGGATAGGAGTTCATCAAGTATGACTGAACAGGACTAATGCTACTCAGCCTAGCTGTTGTTGGGCTGAGGAAAGACAAATGGGGTAGACAGACATTAAGGGAGTACCTAAAATCTCACCTCCTGGTTTTAACACTCATAAAATCCACTTCTCTTGATGGAGGGCAGACCAAAAACTTCCTTCTATCCAATAAAATGAAAACATTGCCATGTAGAAAAAGCTGAAGCTGCCAACTAATGATCTTCCTTAAAACTCACCATAGTGTCAATTCCCACTCACAGCAATTCTGTATGACAGGGTAGATCCGCCCCATAGTATTTCTAAGGCTGAAATCTTTACGATAGCATAACGCCACATCTTTCTTTTGTGGAACAGCTGGTGGGTTTGAACTGCTAACCTTTCAGTTAGCAGTCAAGTGCTGTAATAACTGCACTACAAGACCCCTATTCCAGCCAACAGAATGTGTCACTTCTATGATTTCCTAATATTAGCTAAGACTCCATCTTGCTATGAGACTTATTTTAGGGTCTTTTTCTCAATTGTTGGCTTTCAAGAAGCAATATACCATGAATCCTAAAGCCAGAGGGAAATTAATTCTGTCAACAATCTGAGATAGTTTGGCAATGACTCCTTTCCCAATCACACTGCTGCGGACACTTGGATTGCATCCTGGTAAAAACCTGAGACTGGGAACCCATCTAAGCCATACATAGGCTTCAAATCTATATAAACTACAGTATAATAAATGTGTGTTATTTTGTGGCACTGATTTTGGAGTAATTTGTTATGCATCAATAGAAAGGTGAACCCTGATTGCACAGTGGCTTACGGCTGGGCTGTTACCCTCAAAGTGAACAGTTTGAATCTATCAGATGCTCTATAGGAGAAAGGTGAGTCTTTCTGCTCCAGTAAAGATTTACAACCTCAGAAATCCTATACAGGTTCGCTATGAGTTGGAAACCAACTCCATGACATACAACCAACCAAACCAAGTAGAAAGAAAATACAAAGGAGTTTGCCTGGAATATAAATCCTTGGCACATTTTTTAGTTCAGCTGACTTTTTTTTCAATAGCAAGACTTTCTCAATGAAGGAAGTGAGGCACTAAATTACATTCTGTTACAAGTTCTCCATCTAATAGTAGGACAATACTTTGAATATCTTTACTGTTTCCAAGTATGGTGGAAGGAGAGATCTGCCCTAACGGTATATGCCGGGAAAGGGAAAGACAGCATTCTCTTGCCTTTTCTTAGAATTTATAAATGGCACATGCAGGAAGATGGAGAAGGAAAACTGAGTCAATAAAAAACAGCTTTTGTCACCTCTCATCCTTCAAAGTTATAGCATTAAAATGTTCTATTATTACAGATTAAAAGCAGTGGGTGAAGTAACGAATACCACCTGTAATAAGCTGAGAGTAACAATGTAATGCAGTGAAGAAACAAAGATGAAGGTTCATTTAGAATCTGTACAATAATAGTCTGTCTGGAGAATCTGAAACTCTACAGAGACGAAACAGTCTAGTTGCTACCATTGGTAAGAAGACTACAGTTAATCCCCAATTCAGGACATAGTCTTCTTGTGAAAGACCTCAGCTATGACTGTCCATTTATGTTGTTGCTTTTTTGTATATCTTTTTGTTAGTAATATGTACTATATACAATGCTGCAGTGTATAATGTGCTAATATTATCATTCTCATGCTAGCCCTTGAAGGCAAATAAACATCTTGTTTATAAAAAATACTGATAATAAAAGGCAATAATAATGAAAATGAACAAAAATAAAATAAAATAAAGGAAGTATTCGACATTAGAAGTGCCTGACAATGTACTCTTTGGAACACAACAAGCTCATTGTAAGTTGGTTTCTTTTTTGCTGTTGTTGATTTTGCTAAGTACTGAAGAGTAGGTTCCAATTGACTGCGACCCTATATGGTTTTTCAAAGGAGGAGCTAGTGGCTTTGAACTGCTGCTTTTGTGGTTAACAGTCCAGTGTGCATCCTACAGCACCACACAAGGACTCCAAGTTGGGTACTGCCTGTAGTTAATTACTTTTAACATTCTCTATGGAGCTTAACAACAACAATTCATATCTTAAAGAACTGTGGTTGAGTCAGGCTACTAACCACAAGGTCAACAGTTCTAAACTACCAGCCACTCTGTGGGAGAAAGATGGGGCTTTCTAAAGACTTCCAGCCTTAAAAACCCTGTACAGAGTCACTAGGAGTCGGAACCAACTCCATGGCACAGAATCACCACCACCATCACTACCACCACTCATATCTTATTTTCTAACAGAACAAAACAACCTATAGATTCCTGTACAAAGTATGCTTTTCCCTTCTCAGTCCTAGTTCATGACAAGTTCTTCATGGGGATTCTGCTTAGTAGCCTCCATTTGTCTGACTAAAGACTCAGGTCAAGAAATCCTTACTGCAATAAGCTTTGCTTGATCCATTTTCCTTCTCAATGCTGTCCTAATATCTTGTTCAATTACTATCATTTCAGTTCCCATCTTGTATCACAATTACCCTTTCTAGTGATTGTCTTACCTATTGCTACTTTGAGAACAGGGACTGTGGCTCTCATTTTGTATCTACAGCACTTAGAAGAGTGCCTTACTCTTATTTATTTATTTTTTTACTTTTTATTGTGAATTGAGTGAAGGTTTACAGATAAGATCATCAATTTTACAGTCAACAAATTATACACTTTGTCAATGATTACAATCCCCTCCCCACAAAAACAGTGATCCTACCTCCTCCCAGCGGCTCCCCATTTACATCTTATATTTTCACAAATACACGAAGCAAAAAGATGTGATGTACACATACAAAACCAAAAATATATATTCATTTAAATGTCCAAAGGCACATTCTACAAGCCAGCCTCCTGCTCGTTGGCACACAGCCTTTGTCAGTCCATGGGCCTAGAGCCCGCAGCTGCTATATTCAAGAGTGCTTTCTTGCTCAGAGTTGCTGTTCTCAACAGCAAGTGAAGAGTAACAAAATAAAGCTTTACCCAAGAACTAAGAACTAAGAGAAGCACCTTGTCTATGATGAAGTAACACATAGCTTGGATAAAGCTGGCAGAAATATACCAAGAGCTTTTAAATACTAAGTATGTTAGCAGTAAGCCTAAGGCAGGAGTCTTCAAGGCTAAAACATTTACAGAAAACAATAGGAAACTAAGAGTTTTAAAACTGAACACATGTTACAACTGGGAGAAACATCAAAGGTACCTACTCAACCCAGATGTTATGTTCTTTTCATATTTTGCTTCAAGCACTATATGCTTATTATTAACACATATTTAATTTAACAAGCTATGCTTTTCCTTATAAAATATTTCTTCTTGGGTTTCTAATCAGCTTCCTTTGTCAGGGACTAGGAGTTAGGGAGAGCTTGCCTAACCTGCTCCTCTAGTCAGCACCTTTTCCCTCCATCAGAGAGGGTGATTCCATCCTTCTCACTGACCTCCCTTGGAGATCAGTTCTATAAACCGTAACAGATGTTTCACCAAATAGCTTCAATTTTCTGTAGAATATTTTTTGATTTGTACAGAGGCCACTTCTTAACATTTATTTCACTGGTTGAAAATAGGATAAACTTGAAATTATTCTTCCTGAAGAATATTAATAAACAAATGGATGATCTCATGAATTATTCTACTTTTCCATCTATGACTTCTTAATCAGAGTCTTTACCTGCCGTTGCTGAAAGATTAAAATTTAGATTTACTCAGAAATTGAACGTTCTCTTCCCCTTTTCTCTAATCACCCCTCAAACAGCCCCTAAATATCAAATAAGCCAGAACCTTGGTTCCCTTTTTGTTTGATGCCCACTTCTGGTCAGTAAAAGATTAATTGCTTAGATGGTTATTATAAATCTCTCAAAGTGTACTGCAAGATGAGACCTTGAATGACTAGAGGCTCTACTGAAAAGACTGAATACTGAAAAGTACAAAAGGGATTTCTTTTACTTTTCTCCAGGGTAGACAGGAACTGCAAGGCCTGCAGACATTTCCTATACCTCCAAGGACTAGTGTGAGTCTAAGTCCAAATGACTCATCTGTGCTTAATCAATTTAGAGAAATCAATTATTAAGCAAGACTATTGCTTGGCATAACAGATTTCTCAAACAACAAAAATGTGTGCTCTTTTTTTTTTTTTTGCAAAATATGGCAAAGGATTAAAAGCTTTAATAAAAATAAAGGTTAAAATTAATAATAATAATGGTAATAAGAATAAATAACTGAAATTTTAGAAATGATAGGGAAAAACAACAAATAGACGATTTACAAAAGAAAAATATTCAAATGCCTGAAAAAGGAATAAAATAAGCAATCTCTGGAAACAAAAACACTAATTCAATCAAGATGCTATTTTTTACTGTTAAAATTCTGTAGCTTAAAAAAATATATATATAGTAACAACTGTATAAAAAATGGTCATTCAGCTAGTAATTGTTAACCTGGTAACTTCCTAGAGGGAAATATGGAAGCATGCAAAAAACCTTAATCAACTTTATATTTTACTCGTAGTGGTTACGAATCTGGCTGCGAACCCTAAGGTCAGCAGTTCAAAACTACCAGCCGCTCCGCGGGAGAAAGATGAGGCTTTCTACTCCCGTAAAGATTTACACCCTTGGAAACCCTGTACAGGGTCGCTATGGGTCGGAACCGACTCGACGGCACTTCACAACAACAACAACAACAATTCTGTTTCTTAGAATTACTCCAAGCTAACAATCAAAGAAGCCATATATTGATATACAAGGGTTTTTCTGTTATGATGTTGGATTGGGGTAATCTAAATGTCTTATAATAAGACACTGGTTTTATAAAATATGGTACATGATATAATGGACTAGTATATTATGGAGTCCTGGTGTGGGACTGTGGGTTAAATGCGCTGGACTGCAAAGTCAGTTTGAACAGCAAAGTCTGCAGTTCAAGCTCACCAGCTGCACCTTGGAAACCCTATACAGGTCGCTAGGGGTCAGAACCTACTCAATGGTACTTAACAACAACAACAACAATATTATGGAGAAAAAGCAAAGATTAGTTTTATAACATGTGACATTAGTAGAAATTACTAATTAGTAGAAAACATAAAAGGTACTAAAATTCTTTAAAATAAAATTCCAGTTTCACTCTTAAGATGCATATGCATGCTTAGAAAAATAACTCTGCAAATTAAAATAATCTTTAGTTATCTGTGAAAGATGAATTTCTGTGTAACATGTTTTCTTGTTTATACTTTTTACATTAGACACTTCCCACCCAAGTAAGCATGGCCTGTTAGAACCACAGAAATGATAAAAATCTGAGGCGTAAGATTTAAGGGCAAACAGTAGTCTTTATCTACTAAGTACAGACTCAGTTTTAAAAATTTCTCCTTAGGTTCCACAGGACTTGGCTTCCTTAAGGCCCAAGCCAATGCATTCCATTCTGTAAGTACCAATTAAGATCCTGTCGCTCTGTACGTGAAGAAACAGACACAGAATAGTTACGAGAACAGGACTGCTATATCCAGTCAGTCACCTTTATCAAACCCCATTCTAACAATCTGTTCATGTGAAAGAGAAAAGGTTCAACTCATTTAACATTATTGAGATGATTAGCTCATTACTGGGAGGACATGAAAAACAATTTCAAATTAAACCAATTCAATCGGGTTTTGAAATGTCTGCAGACATAAACCCAAACCAAACCCATTGCTGTAGAGTCAATTTTGACTCAGCAACCATATTGGACAGAATAGAACTGACATAAACAATTTCCAAAGCTGTAATTGTAAGTCTGAGGCATCCTGGTGTAGCACTATAGCATAAACACTGGACCGCTAACCACAAGGTCAGCAATTCAAACCCACCAGCTGCTTCTCGGAAACCCTAGACAGCGTCACTAAGAGTCAGAACCAACTCAATGGCACTTGAAAACAACCATCTTTTCAGAAGCTAACTGCCAAATCTTTCTCCCATGGAGTGGCTAATGGGTTTGAACCTCAGACATCTCATTTAGTAGACAAACATTTAACTACTAGCTCTCCAGCACGCCACAGCAGATACAAAACCAAAACTCAAGCCCTCTGCTTTCAAGTCGACCCTCTGCCTTCAGTGCTCCTATAGGACAGAGTAGAATTGCTCCTTAGGGTTTCTGAGAGTGTAAAGCTTTACCAGGGTTCCTTCAGCAGATATTGTTTATTTTTAGGTGCCATCTAGTTGATTCCGACTCACAGGGACCCTGTGCAACACAGAGCAAAGCACTACCAGGTTCTGCGTCATTCTCATGATTGTTATGTTTAAATCCACTATTGTCTTGTCTTGTTCCCTCTTAGCTCATTGCTATAAGAGAATCAGTTATGCTTGAATAAATCGAGCACTTGTTTCTTTGTAGTTTTGGTGGTGGTGGTGATGTGCTGTGGAGTCGGTTCCAACTCATAGGGAGCCTGCATAGAGTTCCTGAGGCTGTAAACCTGTATGAGAGCAGAACACCTCATCTTTCTCCTGTGGAATGGTTGGTAGTTTCGAACTGCTAGCTGTGAGGTAGGAGTTTGACTTGTAACCACTACGCTACCAGAGCTCCTTGTAATTTTGTTAGTGACCATAACACTGCAATCAACTTTGGTGGAAGCAACACAAATTTAGGGACAGATTGCCCAATGGTCCTTTTCAGTCCTGGATTTCTGTGGTTGTTAACTTCTAAACCATCTACACCAACTTTGTGTTTTAATTATACACCAGCAATCTGTAAATTACACTTTAAAGCATCTTACAGTATCAATCTTTTAAATCTACAATGGCTTTGGACTATATACATCTGCTAATGAATCAGACAATATTCTGACACATCAGTCTTGTTGTATGTCAGATGGATTGCATGCACACATGCTGTCTTCCTGCCTTTCGATTTCAGGCCTCAATTGCACACATAACATATATGGTTATTTGTTTTTTCAAGGATATTGTTAAAATCTCAGTTCACTTGTCACAGAGGACTGGAACAAAGCGATTACACTAATTATACAAAATCAAGTTCCACTTCTCAATTTATAAGCTTTCCATTTGGTTCTATAAATTCTTAGCTGTCACGGACGTAGAAAATTATTACTGTCATCAATAGGAAGATTGTTTTAGTGGTGCAGATGGCTGTCCTTTTATAGGCCAACTTAATGACTTGTACTTATCTAATCTGTCATCTGTTATTTAGTTTTCATTATGAACTTTTTGGGTTTCATATCAATCAATTTTCCATGTTTACTAAACAGATGGCTTTAATTTTTTTTGTTTTTTAAAAGCAAAGCATGAAAATGACATTAAATTATATCAAAAAATTCACAAAAAATACACTTCTCAATATATCTAAAGAAGATAAAAAACTGCAATTAAAACCACTACATTTGAAGCCAAAACAAGATAGATGTTAAAACTCAATGGACATGCAAAGTAACAATCAGTGGCAGCTGTCTACAAGTAGAGTGCATTACTTCAACACAGGGATAGGTTTTTCTTCCCATTTTTATCACCTGCATGTTCAAAAATCTATTCCCCCAAATAGAGATGACAAATGTCAACCAATGTAAATCATTGATTCAGAAGCACTTTATGTTGTAATTCACAGGTGTTCCTCCTTTGTCTGTTGTTTGTAATCTTTTTTAGAGATTGGATAATTACATAAATACTTCCATTGAGAGAAAATTGTTCCTTATCTTTGTCATCTTTACTATGCCTTTGTTTAATCACTGGATTATTATCACATCCACGCCCAAACTCAAGAAACATAACAGTAAATTTAAATGGTTTACCTCAATAAGATTGGGGTTCAGAAAAGGAAAAGTGACATTTTACCTTGGAAAAAGCAAATTCACCCAACTAAAGTAAAGACTTGACAGTCACAAGAAACTAAAGTATACTGTTGCAAAACATGCTTATGTTACATTTACCTCAGTGGATTTAAGACTGAAAGAGAGAAAAAAAAGGGAGAGAAAATTAGTTTAGGGATAATTAACCAGTGAAATTTGATTGGTTACAAAGAACATAGGGCAGAGTCTACTGATATACATACATAAATATTCCAGAAATGGTTTCCCAATGCCATACCAAGAACATCTTCTATTATGTGCTGGTTTAAGCTCACTTTTGAATTTTACTTCACATCTCCAAGGTGCCTTCACAGTAGCAAAACCAACAAGGAAGAAGACTATGAAGGTCTAATCCTTAATGTTCATCAAAGTAAAAGAATTTTTTTCAAAAAAGACATCATTGATCATATTTTTTTTTCCCTCATATACAGTAATTGCAGTAAAATACAAGGCTAGGGTAGATAATCACCATACAATTTCATCCTAACTTGTGTATCTAATGACATCTCTCTGAAACATAAAATCCAGATTTTAATACAAGATGTTCAGAGATTTTCACAGGATGAGTGGAAGGGGAGGTTAGAGCAAAAGCTATCAATAAAAACTAAATATCAGATACTTAATTTGAGTTTGAAATAAACCTTTAATTTCTCTTATAAAAAAGAAAAGCAAAATGGGCTATGGCATATCCCAAGTTCAAAGATTTATTTAAAACCAAGACAGGAAGAAAGGTTTAAATTAACTCATTTACTGAAACTGAAATGAGCATTTGCACCTTTAAGGCTTTTCTTGGGTTTTCAACTCACACTCTTAACGCAGAGAACACATATTGATTCAAAAGTATGCCAAGAACTGGGACAGGTATTTTATAAATACTAAATCAATTACTGGTCCTGAGTCCTGGTGTGGCGCTGTAGGCTAATGCATCAGACTGCAAAGTCATTTGAACTGCAAGGTCAGTGGTTCAAGCTCACCAGTGACTCCTTGGAAACCTTACACAGGGTCATTATGGGTTGGAATAGACTCTAAGGCACATTACAACAACAAATCAATTCCAAGAAGCCATAGTGGTATAGTGGGTTTAGCACTGGGCTGCTAACCACAAGGGCGATTCCAACCCACTAGTCAGTTTGTGGGAGGAAGATAAGACTGTCTGCTTCTGTGCAGATTTACAGTCTCATAAACCATATAGAGAAGTTTTACTCTGTCCTGATGTGATGCTGTAGGTTAAGCACTGGATTATTAATCTAATGGTAGGTGGATCAAACCCAGCAACCACTTCTCAGATCAGAAACCCTATAAAGGGTCACTATTGGTAGGACCTGACTCAAAGGCACTTAAAAACAACAACAACGGGTCACTAGGAATAGGAATCAACTTGATAACAATAGTCTTCTTAGACCAATGCTGAGTCGTGAATCAACTGCCATAAATTCAACTTTAACTCAAGGGAACTTACTTATATCAGAGTAAAACTAGGTTTCATAGTGCTTTTATTGAGTGATTTTTTGGAAGTTGATCACAAGGCATCTTTCTTGCAAGGCATCTTGAATTTCCAACACTTTCATTGGCAGCCAAGGATGTTAACCATTTGCACTGCCCAAGAGACTCCAAATAATTAGTGTTGTTGTTAAGTGCTGTGAAGTTAGTTCTGACTCACAGCAACCCTGTAAAGGATTTTTAAGGAACAGCTGGCGGGACTGATCTTCCGACTTTGTGGTTCGAAGTCCAGTGCTTATCCTATAATACCACATTAGGTATCCATAATATCAGTGAGTTGTTGTTAAGTACTGTTTACTCAGTTCCCACTCATAACAACCATGTATAGGGTTTCTGAGGAGTGGCTGGTAAGTCGGAACCGTTGATCTTTCAGTTCAAACCATTCTTGAGGTTGAGTGCTTATCCTAAGGAACCACACCAGGACTCCAGTAATTAGCAAGGACAACCTAAATTCAACAAATGAACTTTCTGAACCAAGCAATAAGATGAAAAGTCACATTTTTGAGAGAAACAGTACAGCCAAATCATGTTTGTTTGAAGTTACTTTTCTATCTCCGAGGCTTTCTGGTTTGCCACAGGTTTGATTTCTTCAAATACTATGCAGGCATTCTCAAGTGATTTAAACACTTGGGTCTATGGTGCGTGATGAGATCTCTAGCACACAAACACCAGCCAGGATGAGTTTTAATGGCTCAAAACAGGTTAAATTTGACAGCTAACTTTTACAAACTATTTAAGGATCAATTGGCATAAATTCTAACTCAAAGCCTGAAGAGTTTCCACATAAAAAACCTCTTTATGCATCTGGTATTTAGGTGCATGATTCTGTTAAGTGCCATTAGGTTGGTACCACCTCATAATGAACCTGTACGGCATTGCTGAGGAACAGCTGGTGGCTTTGACCTACTGACCATGCAGTTAGCAGTACAGTCCTTATCTTATAGAACAAATCAGCACTCTGAATGTATATACACATCTATATATGTGTGTGTGTGTATATATATATATATATACCTTTATAGGGTTTCCAAGGAGCAGCTGGTGAGCTTGAACCACTGGCCTTGTAGTTCAAATGACTTTATAGTCTGACACATTAGCCCACAGCACCACACCAGGACTTACTTTCTCTTTTGCTCTCTCTCTCTCTCCCTCTCTCTCTCTCCATCTATCTATACATATACTTACTGATGAAGATCAAAGACCACAGCCTTTTGTATGGATTGTATATATATATGTGTGTGTGTGTGTATGTATGTATGTGTGTATGTAGATAGATAGATAGAGAGAGTCCTGGTGTGACGCTGTGGGCTAATGTGTCAGACTATACATACATACATACATATATATATATATATATGCTTATACACACACGCACATACATATATACACTACGTATGATTGTTGTTAAGTGCTGTGGAGTAGGCTCTGGCTTGTAAAAACCCTGTTAAGGGTTTCTGAGGCTTTTTAAAAATCTCTGCAAGAGCAGAAAGTATCATTTTTCTCCTATAGAGTGACTGGTGGGTTCAAACTGTCAACCTTGTCATTTGCAGTCCAGTGCTTATCCAACATCACCACAGCAGGACTGCATACACACACACACACACACACACACACACACACACGTATATTGGACTCCTGGTGTGCCTTTGTAGGATAAGCACTGGACCCCAAGATCAGTTTGAAAAGGAAGGTCATTGGTTCAAACCAACCAATTGCTCCTCAGAAACCCTATATAGGGTAGATATAAGTTGGAACTGACTCCACAGCACGTAACAACAACAACATATATACATTTTGGGAGACAGATGAGGCTTTCTGCTCTCACAAAGATTACAGTCTTGGAAACCCTAACTGTAAGTCAGAACCTGTCTGATGGCACTTAACAACAATAGCAACAACCTCTCTCTATATATACATATATTTACAGAACATGGGAATACTGAATGGTTTAAAATTAAGAAACGTGTACAACAGGGTTGTATTCTTTCACCAGACTTGTTCAACCTGTATGCTGAGCAAATAATCCAAGAAGCTGGATTATATGAAGAAAAATGTGGCATCAGGATTGGAGGAAGACTCACTAACAGCCTGCAATATGCAGATGATACAATCTTGCTTGCTGAAAGTGAAGAAGACTTAAAACACTTACTTATGAAGATCAAATACCACAGCCTTTTGTATGGATTTCATCTCAATGTCAAGAAAATAAAACTCCTCACCACTGGACCAATAAACAACATTTTTATCAAAGGAGGAAAGATTGACATTGTCAAGGACTTCATTCTTTTTGGATCAACTATCAACACTCATGGAAGCAGCAGTCAAGAAATCAAACAACGTATTGCATTAGGCAAATCTGCTGCACAAGACCTTTTTAAAGTGTTGAAGAGCAAAGATATCATCTTAAGGACTAAGATCCATCTGACCCAAGCCATGGTATTTTCAATAACCTCATATGCATGTGAAAGCTGAACAGTGAATAAGGAAGACCGTAGAAGACTTGATGCTTTGGAGTTATGGTGTTGGAGGAGAATACTGAAAGTGCCATGGGCTGCCAAAAGAACCAATAGATATGTGTTGGAATAAGTGCAGCCATAGTACTCCTTGGAGGCCAAGATGGTCAAACTTCGTCTCTCATACTTTGGACATATTGTCAGGAGGGACCAGTTGCTGGAGAAAGATACCATGTTTAGTAAGGTGGAGTGTCAGAGAAAAAGAGGAAGATCCCCAGCAAGATGGATTGGCCAAGTGGCAGCATCAGTGGGCTCAAGCATGGAAATAATAGTGAGGTTGGTCCAGGATCGGGCAGTGTTTGCTATGAGTGCATAAGGTCACTATGAGTTGGTACCGACTCGATGGTACCTAACAACAACAAAAACGTATAGAGATAGATTGTTGTTGTGTGCTGTTGAGTAGGTTACAACTCATAGCAACCCTGTATAGGATTTCTGAAGCTGTAAATCTTCACAGAAGCAGAGAGGCTCAGATTGACTGGTGGATTCAAACTGCTGAATCCACCAACAGTTTGTAATCCAATACATAAACCACTACACTGCCAGGATTCATAGCACCCTGTATAGGATTTTTGAGGGAGCGGCTGGTGGGTCTGAACCACTAGATTTAGGATTAGCAGTCCAGTCTTATTCTGTAGCACCACACCAGGACTTAACACACACACATACAGAGTGACCAAACCAAACTCAATACCATCAAGTTGACTCCAACTCATAGAGAAGCAACAGAGTTTTCAAGACTATTTGAACTGCCAATCTTGGGGTTAATAGACCAATGCCTAACCCTCAGTGCTAACAAAGTATACAGTGTCACTATGAGTTGGAACCAACTCAGCGGCACTTTACAACAATAACTTATACACACACTCTCACTTATCACCATGATTGGCTTTCAAAGACCAGGTTATTATGTGAAAATCAGTGTGATTATGTGAAAATCAGTGTAATGTGAAAATGGAAAATGACATCATATCACAAAATAGAAGATGATAACATAATTACATAACTGCCAAATTGTATCACTGTAGAACTGCCAAAGCACTAGAAACATGGCCCAGCCAAATTGACACAAAATGTTAGCCATCATAGCCAGTGGTACCCTCTCCTTGCAATTTGGCATTTGGTGGTGGTGTTGTCAAGTGCCGTCAAGTTGGTTATGACTCATAGCAACCCTGTATAGGGTTTCCAAGGAGCAGCTGGTGAGCTTGAACCACCAACCTTGCAGTTCAAACAGCTTTGCAGTCTGGCGCATTAACCCACAGCACCATACCAGGGCTTTGGTACTGACAGATATATATGGTTAATGCACAAAATAGCCTAAAAATAGACTTTTAAGTGGTGTCATAAATGCAACATTTCTGTTAATGAGATATTCAAAAAATGAAGAGTAGGTGTCCAAGTGGTCTTCACAAAGTTCGTGGAAATTTTAATTAAAAGAAAATGGAAATTTCCCATCAACTTTTGAATTCCCCTCCATATATACGTCATATTTATATTTCAAAGAATATGTAAAACACAGTAGCAGCAGCAGAATCTCTTGGGAACATATTACAAATGCAAATTATGCAAATTACTTTCTGAGTCTGGAACTCTGGTGATAGGTCTCAATAATTCACTACAATACTGTAGGATAAGCACTGAACTGGGAGCCACAAAGTTGGTAGTTCAAACCTACCAGCTGTTCCTTGGAAACTCTATGCAGGGTCACTATGAGTTGGAACTGACTCAATGGCACTTAACCACTCAACCAACCACCAAGTGTTTTGACAACTACTAAGGTATGGGGAACCACGGTATTGCACAATAACATCCTTCAAAGAGTGATTCACTCGGCTTTGTAACCCTTGCTATACCTTTCAGCAGTCTGGACATAATAAGCAATAAATGTTTGAAATTTAAATAAAATTAAAATGATGTAAAGACATGTTTTATAATAATACAAGCACAGACACACTTTGCAACCACTACTGAGGGAACATAGCCCTACTGCAGATATATTTTGCCAATGAGTCTCTATTTCTTAATTAAACATATGTAGGTTCTATGAACTTATCATCAATTGAATCAAAAATTGAACCATATTCAAGAGAGACTATTGAACCAAAATTGAACCAAAATTGAATAAAAAATTGAACCACATGAAGAGAGACTAAGGAGTTTCTGACAATAACAGGAAGATACCATATGATGTATTTTGCAGACTAGTTTCATATTTGTGTTCATGCCAGAGAAAGGTGACCCAACAGAATGAAGTCATTATCAAACATTATCCCTAATATCACAGCTGGACCAACCAGCAATATCATAATTAACAGAAAAAAGTTTCAAGTGGTCAAGGATTTCATTTTACTGGATCCACATCAATGGTCAAGGAAGCAGCAGTCAAGAAATCAAATGACTTGTTGCATTGAGCAAATCTGCTGCATAAGAACTTTTTAAAGTGATAAAGGAAAAAGATGTGCCTTTGACAACGAAGGTGCCTCACATGCGTGTGAAAGCTGGACAATAAATGAGGAAGACTAGAGAAAAACTGATGAATTTGAATGTTGTTGTTAGTGAAGAACACTGAAAGCACCATGGACTGCCAGAAGAAGATAGATTTCTCTGGGAAGAAGTACCACCAGTACGCTTTTCGAAGCAAGACAGCAAGCCTTTATCCCATATATTTTGCCATGTTCAGGAGGCCCAAGTCCGTGGACACAGTGCTACTCTTTTTCACGGACTTTCCAGTTTACCAAGCATGAGATCCTTCTTTAAGGACTGGTCCCTCCTCATATACTTCTTCTAACATAAATTTGTTCCTCTAGCCCTCCATGATATTGTCAATACTCTTCTCCAACACCGTAACTCAAGTATATCAATTTTTGTGTAGTCTTCCTTTTTCGTTGTCCAACTTTCACATGCATATGAGGCTATTGAAAATTCCATGACTTGGGTTGGACACAACTTAGCCCACAAATATCTTTGCTCTTGGATACTTTCAAGAAATCTTGTGCAGCAGTTTCCTAATGCAATATATACATTGTTTGATTTCTTGACTGCTGTTTCCATCGGTGGATCCAAACAAAATTAAGTCTTTGACAACATCAATGTTTTTGTCATTTATCATGTTTTTTATTAGTCCAGTGGTGAGGATTTTTTAATTTCTTTACACTTAGGTGTAATTAGGGGTTTACTAGATGGCACCTAACAATAACAATAAATATAAAAAGCAATTATGCAAATACTAGAATATTTAAGTCTGGTGCCCTGTGAAGAAATTGTACAACTTTGGAGAAAGAATATATGTTCATGTCTGAAAGGTTTCCATTAAAAACACTTATCATGATAGTTCTACTTGTTTTTGAATTTGTTTTAGGATTCAAGGCTTTGCAACTGTAGTATTCAGGATTTCTCCTTAGCAAGTTAAATCAATAGAAGTTCATACTAAATAATGGAAGAGTCTAAGGGCTAAGGAAGTGTGAGGCAACAAGTAATCATGGAAGACCTCCTTGAGAAAGTGTAAATTTTCTGGTCCCATAGTAGACAAGTATAGCTTGAAGTGAAGACATTGAAGAAAAAATGGAAAGAAAGCTAAGTAAAAGGCAACATATAATTCAATAAATTGAACATGTAACTTATAAGTTGTACACATAATGTATAGTTATGTTGTACACATAAGTTATGTTGTAACTTATAGTTATGTTGTAAATATAAGTTGTACACATAACATAACTTATAAGTTGTACACAACATATATAACATATAATATGTTGAACATATAAATAATCAGAGAACATATAACTCAATAATAAGTTGAGGTTAGAATTGGTCTAGAAAGATGCTGTGGAAGGACATAAGAAAACTGGGTCTTTTGAGGTGAGGAGTCCTGGGGATTAATTTTGTCTTAATTCTGTTTCTCTGTAGACTTTGGCAAGGCAGATAACTTTATTGGGATTCACTATGAGCACCAGTATAATAAGGAAAACAATACCGACCATATGAGAGAGGTCAAGTATAAATAATATTCATAGCTATTACAAGTCCCTGAGGGATGCAAATGGTTAACATACTGGCCTGCGAATACAAAGACTGGATGTCTGAGTTCACACAGAGGCATCTCAGAAGAAAGGCTAGACAACTGACTACTAAAATATCAGCCAGGGAAACACCTATGGAGCACAATTCTACTCTGACACAAATGGGGTCACCATGAGTCAAAATTCACTGCATGGCAACTCATTTTTGTTTGCTATTTTTTTTTAAAAATCGAGCAAGCAAGCAGACTCTTTGTTTTCTTTTTCTCTCACCAGCTTCGATGCCTGTTCTTTACTTCAAAATCAACATGGACAAAAACAAAAAAAAATTTGTTTTCCCCTCATAAATGTCCCTTCCCAACTGTCCTGTCTTGTCAACAGGACCCACTGGATCACCAGTGAGCCAGGCTTGGAGTATTTGACTAATCTCTGTCGCAGCTCTCATTTCCAAAATAAATGTCCTGGAACTCATAAAGTTCAATCAATTATAATTCAAAAACTAAAAATAAAATCAAATTATTTATTTCTACCCCTTTAATTCTAGTCATGGAGTTCTAGTATCACACTGCAGGCTAGTGCACAGAATTGCAAGGTTGGTTTGAACTGCAAGGTGAATGGTTCAAGCTTACCAGTTGCTCCTCAGAAACCCAATACAGGGTGTCATTATGAATCAGAACTGACTTGACGGCACTAAACAACAACAAAAACAACAACCTCTATTCATCAAGGAGCTCTGGTAGTGTAGTGGTTACGAGTCAGGCCGCTAACCTCAAGGTCAGCAGTGCAAAACTACCAGCTGTTCTTCTGGAGAAAGATGAGGCTTTTCGCTCCTGTAAAGAACCCCTATGCAGGGTCACTATTAGTTGTAACGGACTCCATGGGACCCCACCACTGCCAGCACTACCACTTCTATTCATCAGCCACATTCCAAATCTAAGTTTGAATTCTGCAAAGACCTTCTATCTGACCCTCGTGATTACAATTTCTCTCCCATCAATTCACCTGGCACCCCACCACCTAACTTTGTTGTTTTAGAACACTGATAAAATGTGTTCAGGCCCTTACAAAGGTTCCCTGCTTCCCACAAGTCATTTATTTATTCATCTGTTTATTCAATAAACATTGACTGGATACCCATCAAATACCAAGTGCTTGCTATGTATTGGAGATGCAAAAATGAATAAATCATGCTCTGGAGGGTCCAGAGAGGAAAAGTAAGTAAACAGATGATGACGCAATGCTACCAAGAAAAGACCAAGATATGGAAACTGTGTAAGAGCGATAGGATGAAATCTTGTAAGATGGTGGAGTATCTGAGCACCTTCTCAAGAACTGAGGAGGTTTTTGTGTGGCACAGTTGGGAAGGAGGCACTCTTCTCCTCTTCAAAGTACATAATTTTTAATGCATTTTATACATTATAAGGTTCAATGAAACATTTGCAACAGTAAGTGTGTAACTAGCTAAGTAGTCAAGATACAAAGAGGCCCTGTTTGACCAAGAAGATAAAGAAAATAACATGCTCTTTACAGACAATGTAACACTTAGTACTAAGAGCTCCTTTGAACAACTACTGAGCCAACTACAAAAGTTAAAATGGTAGAAATTTGATGATCAAGCAAATAAGAGACGGCAAAAGCAAAACCGACACTTAACTGGTTCGACTGAGAGAGGATGTTCAACCTCAGTGACTGTGAGAACAGAAGTTACAACAGTTGAAAGAAATATTCTTCTCACAACCTCACCGGACCCTCATAAACATCACGGGCAGTACAAGGTCAAGTCCTTTTGAGGGAAGTGAGATTCAATGTCACTTCATATCTAACCTCACATGGATCTATTCCTGGGAGGGTCAAGACCACAGACCTATTCCATTCCAGATCTTATCTTTAAAATATTCTCCTCTCTCTAGTCTTAAAGAAAGTGACACAGGTCACCTCAAGCTCTGCAGTATTAGGCAGCAGCCCACGCAACTCATGTGCACATTTATCAATGACGGTGTCAAAAATCTGTAGTTGAAATTGAGGTTTAGTGTTTGGAAGCTAAAAATTGGACCAGTGTGAAAGCTTTTCTGTTAGGGAGTTTGGGAACAACAGAATACTTTATTTCAATCTCATCTTCAAATCACAGTATTATGTGTTACCACACCTTGTGCTTGATTTGTTTCTAATACTAATGATACCACTAGAGTGTGAGCGTGTTTATCAAGGACAGGACCTTAGTTATTTCTGTTAGCTCACTACCTAGCATGCTGTTTTTGTTATGTTCAATCACATTATAATTCAACAAAATAGTATATAATTAAAAAAATAAAAATAAAATAAAAGTAGAGTTGGTTGCAAGCCCATGTATAGGATATCCAAGGAGCAGTTGATAGGTCTGAACTCAATAGAAATGGACTTTTAAAACACCAGTTGTTGAGTTCATTCCAACTGAAGATACCTCCAGGCACTCAATAGGGTTTTCAATAGCTGATTTTTCAGAGGTAGACAACCAGGCCTGTGTTTGAGAATCTCTCTGGAGGGACACGAACCTCCAACATTTCATCTAACAGCCCAGTATATTATCTTTTTGCAGAACCCAGGGACTCCATCTGAAATATAATGCTTGATAGATCAGTAATATGAAAGAGCACTAAATTAGATGTTTAGCCTTCATAACATGTTATCATAACTTAAGTGAGGTTGAACTCATATGAAATCATATATCAAGTGGTATGGTCAATTTTATGTATCTTTTCTGAGATTCTTTATCAATAAATAAAATATGGATTATAAGGTTGTAATCAGGGATAAACAAGGCATGAAAGGCAAAAACAAAACAAAACAAAAACCCACCGTAATGATCCTTCAGTAAACGCCAGAAAAATGACAAGACAAAAGCAGTCCCTTTTACAAAAATGATTATGACTATAAATAACAGGAACTCCTGGTGTGGCACTGGAGGATCAGCACTGGACTTCAAACCACAAGGTCGGCAGTTCAAACCCACCAGCTGCTCCTTGAAAACCCTGGACAGGGATACTGAGTCAGAACAACAATAAAGAAAGAAAGCCTCAAGGGCCACTGCTGGCTTCTCAGGGAATCTCCTTTAGTATGCTCATGGTAGAGAGAACTTAGGAATCAGAGAGAAAGGCACTATCTTGTTCATATGTAGGTGAGTTCTTAGATCAGCAAGGTAAGTGATAAGTAAAACACTTCAAAGAAGAGAAAAGAGTATAAAAGAATTAGCTAGGAATCCCAAATTCTATCTGCCCAAGTTCACTTCCCAGTGCATTCAATGTCCTAATATTTGCTTCAGTATTTTTTTAACTTTTACTTTGCATATTAGAAAAGAGAAAAGGCTAGTATTAGAATGCCAAATGTGGCAATTTGTGAACCAGAAAAAAATTAAGGTGACAGTTCTCTCATACTTAAGTTTCTCTTTATTTTTATATATTTCTCCTGGGAAGTCACCTTTCTCTTTCTCTCTCTCTGTGGTGAATGTGCATGTGCATGTGCATATAAAAGTTTAATGAAAAGTTATATATATATTGTATCATTCTTTATGGATCTACATTATTGTTGTTGTTGAGGTAAAGTGTTGTCAAGTCGGTTATGACTCATAGTTACCCTGCATAGCATTTAGGAGGAGTGGCTGGTGTATTTGAACCGACCACCATGTGGTCCAGCACATTATCCCACAGTGCCACAGAAGCATAGAAAACTGGTGAGTTTTTAAAAGCAAATCAAATCTTCTTACTCTTCCACTTATATATAGCTAAAAATTTATTAAGCTTATAACAACTAGGCCTGGTATTCCAGACATTTTATTAAATGTTTCAAATGGGTCTCATTTGTTTACAACTCTATGGCATTTGTACTTTTTTTATCCCCATTTTATAGAAGAGTAAGTGGTGAGTTGTAGTGTTAAGTAGTTTGCCCAGGGCACTGCAGGATAAGCACTTGACCGCAAGGTCTGTTTACACTGCAAAGTTGGCAGTTCAAACTCACCAGATACTCCTAGGAAACCTTATACAGAGTCTCTATGAGTCAGAACTGATGTGACAGTATTTAACAACAATACAGCTAGTAAGTGACAGCTGAGATTTGATCCCAGTGGGTTTTAAGCATGTCCATGGGTTGGATATCTTCTCTGACCTCCTCAGGCCCACTATCCTTGGTTCTCTACCCTTCTTCACACTGTTCTATACCTTCAGGGTCTGCAGCTAAGAAGAGTTCCCTCCATGCTATATTTAAAGCTTTGCCCACTTTTCTGCTCGTAAATTCCAATGCACACAATATTTAAAGGCACTTCTTTTACTCAAACATTCTTAGACTCCATCACAGACAGAATTTTTTGGCTGTCATACTACTCCCTAAGCTTGTACAACTACGAGAACATATTATGTTGCATGCATGTCGAAAGTGATCCCAGTAGATAAAAACAAATGACCATTGAATGCTTGAATGAATATGTCATTGTGTTATACAAGTATAACTTTCAGTTTGCAGTTCTACTCATCAAATCAGCTGTTACTGGCATTGCCATTTAGCAACATGAAGGACCATATGTGTCCCACCAAAAGAAGAAAAACTAAAAGTTCTGACACTGGGATCCTTCTGGGAAACCAAAATCCAACAAACACAGAATATTTCATTATTACTAAAACATAGGAGGAAAAGTGAAGGAGTATGTTATATAGTTATATAGTTTATTTAATAACTTGATTTTCTGAAAAATAATAACATGTTAAAATTTTGAAAATCTGAGAATATTTTTCCCCAATAGTTAATTATATATCTGAGTATTAAATGCTGTCATAATTTACTTTAAAAATAAAATTTAAAACCATGCATATGGGTTCCGGTTTGGGTGGCAGCAGAGACAGCCAGGTAGGAAAGGCTCTGTGGGGGAGGGATTGAAAATCCAGAGAAGCTGCGCTCACAGAACAACACCAGAGCTCTGGATCTACCATAAGGTCCAGGACATCAGTTTCCCACACTCGCAAGTGAAAAAAATCACAATATAAAGGAAAATACTAACAGGAATCACTGGAGATGGGGCTCCCTCAGCGGTCACTGCCTGGGTGGAGTTCAGAGGGCAGGGCTACAACCAGACCAGCATAGGGAATGGGTACTAAAAGTGGTGCAGTGAGATTTGCAAAAGGAGGTGTGGGAGATTCTACACATTATTTCCTCCTATTCCCTGTGGCGCCTTCTTTGCCTAGCCAGATGCCTTCAGGCGGGTGTGCGCACACACACACACCCCAAAAAAGTCCAGCACTGACCCCACAGTTTTCCCACAGTACAGACAGAAAGAGCTTGACAGCTACTTATGACGTCAGCCTCAGTGTCACAGCCCTAAAATTAACTTGTGCAGGACCCTAGAACAGTAGAACAATCTGTAAAATCCCAACATAAAAGGATGCAACCATCTCGAGAATTACGCTGTGCACATGCAGATATCTAACTGACCTTCAGAGAAAAAAATAGAGGACAATCATTCTCCCATTAACTTCTCAATATCTATCTGTGCATCTCAACAGTGGTGACTAGAGGAGGGGCCTGAGCAAGCAGACACCCCCACCCACTGCTTGAGGCTTCTACGGTGCACACACACTGCCTGTGTAGCAAGGTGACTGAACAGTCAGCCACAGTTTTATTTCTGTTTCAAAGTGGTGGTTTTGTACTCTGCCTTCATATTGTTTCTCCTTTTGGTCCTTTTAATCACACATGTTTCCTGGAGGTGGAAGCTTTTTTCCCTATGTTACCCAAGAAGAGACAGCAATCATGGCCATATAGCCAAGCTACAAGCAAACCCAGTAACATTCCACCATTGAGAAAAGAGCCAATAACAGCTGCTAAGCATTACATGCGAAAAGGGAAGTCTATCTCCTGATCATGTCCACCAGGATACACCCAGTAGCTTAAAAACACAACAACAAACATCCACTTAAAAATTAAAAACCCCACATAACTACTGTAAATGGCAAACAAAAGATCTCAAACACAACAAACAATCTCAAAACATGTCCAAAAACAGAAAAGAGTAACTGAGACAAATGCGCTGGAGACAGACAAAGGCTCCCCAGAAGAGGAAGAGCAGGTTTTGGATTTGCCTGAGAAGAAATTCAGAAGAATGATATGAAAACAAATTCAAATGCTCCAAAAAGGGGTGGAGAAAAACAAGGAAGAAGTCAGGAAAGTATTACAAGAGCAATCAAACAAGATTAATAATAAAATATCAGAAATGGACAATACACTGAAAGGGGAAAGGAGCAGAATAGAAGATATGGAAACCAGAACTAGTGAGCTGGAAGACAAATCTCTTAATACTGCTAAGATAGAAGAGCAAGCAGAAAAAAGAATAAAAAAATCTGAAGAGAGTCTAATATTCATGCTGGATAACATGAAGAGGAACAACTTAAGAATTATTGGCATTCTGGAACAGGAAGAATAAGAGAAGTCCACAGAGGTGATAATTGAAGACCTTCTGGAAGAAAATTTCCCTAACATCTTGAAAGATGAGAAGATAGATATTCAAGAAGCTGAACGTATCCCAGGAAGGATAGACCCCAAAAGAAAGTCACAAAGCCATATAATAATCAAGTTCTCCAAAATCAAAGACAAAGGGAGAATCCTAAAAGCAGCCAGGGAGAAGAGAAGTGCCACTTACAAAGGCAAGCAAATCAGATTAACCTCTGACTATTCAGCAGAAACCACAAAGGCATGAAGGCAATGGGGAGACATATACAAAACCCCAAAAGAAAAATAAGTGCCAACCAAGAATCATCTATCCAGAAAAACTATCAATCAAATATGATGGTGCAATCAAAACATTCCAGGATAAACAGAGTCTAAGAGACTTTATCAAAACCAATCCAGCACTTCAAAACATCCTCAAGGGAGTTCTGTGGACTGAAACCAACAAGAACAGACAACAACCAGAGATTAATAGGAGTGGCAACATCACCTGGAACTCAGTTGACAGAGAGCAGAGTTCAGAACAGAACCAAACTACGACAACGAAGTCAAAGGAGCTGGGAGGTTAACTGAAGATCAAAATAATATCAATATCAAAGAAGGGATAAGTGTAGGAACAGAGATCCAGGTGGTGAGGATGTCAGGTAGCTTACAATGCAATAGATTCTCTTAATGGAGAAAAAAGTTAATAGACTATAAGGTAACCCCAAAGATAGTTAATATTTCACAACTTACCATGAAAATGAACTTCCAAGCAGAACAAGCAAACATGAAAACTAAGAAGAAACCAACAAGAAATAGCACAAAACCCACAAACTTAGCACAAGAAGACATGCAGAACAAAAGAATGAATAGCACTACCAAAAAATTCATATAATGGCAGAAGTTAATTCATACCTATCGATAACTACATTGAATGTCAATGGATTGAATGCACCAGTGAAGAGACAGAGAGTGGAAGAATGGATAAGAAAACAAGACCCTTCAATATACTGCCTGTAAGATATACACCTTACATACAAAGACAAAAACAAACTAAAAGTTAAAGGATGGAAAAAAACATACCAAGCTAACTGCAACAATAAACAAGCAGGAGTGGCAATTCTAATCTCTGATAAAGTAAACTTTAAGACAAAAACCAGCATAAAAAATAAAGAAGGACACTATCTCATGATCAAAGGGTCAACTGAGCAAGATGAGATAACCATAATAAATATCTACACTCCCAATGAAAGAGCACAAATATATATGAATCAAACCTTACTAGAACTGAAGAAAGAAATAGATAAAACTACAATTATAATGGGAGATTTTAATATGCCACTTTTGAAAAAGTACAGAACAACCAGAAAGAAATCAACAAACTTATAGAGGAACTAAACAGCACAATCAACCAACTTCACCTCATAGACATGTACAGAGCATTCAACCCAACAACAGCACAATATACCTTCTTCTCCGGCGCACATGGAACATTTTCCAGAATTGACCATGTGTTAGGTCACAAAGCAAGCCTCCATAACAATCAATGTAATACACCATATAAATAAGAAAAAGGAAAAGACCCACATGATCATATCGATTGATGCAGAAAAGGCATTTGACAAAATCCAACGTCCATTCCTAATAAAAACACTCAACAAAGTGGAATTGAAGGGAAATTCCTCAACATAATGAAGAGCATTTATACAAAACCAACAGCCTACATCACTCTCAATGTAGAGAAACTGAAAGCCTTCCCTCTGCGAACAGGAACCAGACAAGGATGCCCTTTGTCACCACTCCTTTTCAATACTGTTTTGCAAGTCTTAGCCAGAGATATACGGCAAGATTGGGAAATTAAAGTCATCCAAATTGGCAAAGAGGTAATAAAACTCTCTCTATTTGCAGACGATATGATCCTATACATAGAAAACCCCAAAGACTCAGTAAAAAAGCTACTAGACATCATTGGAAGATTCTGCAAAATGGCAGTGTATAAGATCAACATACAAAAATCAGTTGGATTCCTCTACAGTAACAGTGACAGCACTGACAAAGACATTAGGAAAGAAATACCATTTACAATAGCTGCCCAAAGGATGAAATATTTAGGAATAAACTTAACCAGAGAACCAAAGGACCTATACTAAGAGAATTACAAAACACTACTATAAGAAACAAAAAGAGACTTACAAAAGTGGAAGAAAATACCATGTGCCTAAATAGGGAGACTTAACATTGTGAAAATGTTCATACAACCGAAAGCAATATACACATATAATGCAATCCCAATCCAGATTCCAGTGACATTCTTCAAAGAGATGGAAAAAGACAATTACAAACTTTATATGGAAAGGAAGGTGACCCAGGATAAGCAAAGCACTGCTCAAGAAGAACAACAAGTTTGGAAGCCTCTCACTCCCCGATTTCAAAATCTACTAACTACATGGCTACAGTGGTCAAAACAGCCTGGTACTGGTACAATGAAAGACACATCGATCAATGGAACAGAATCGAGAATCCAGAAATTAACCCAACCACATACAGCCAACTGATTTTCGACAAAGTGCCTCGGTATGTTACATGGGGAGGAGATAGTCTCTTTAACAGATGGTGCTGGCAGAACTGGAAAGCAATATACAAAAGATTGAAATAAGACCTTCACCTCATGCCCTATATAAAAACCAACTCAGCATGGATTAAAGACCTAAATGTGAATACTAAAATTATAAAAGTCATCAATGAAAAAATAGGGACAAATGTGAGAGCTCTAATACTAAAAAAAAAAAAAAAAAAAAAAAAATGTATGTACTACGTTCACTAATAATGAGTCCAAACTCACCTACATAGCTTAACATCTCATTACTACAGCTTTCCTGCTGTTACGTTACAGCATTTCTCCTTTGTTATATATAATTATTTTCTCATCTATTTATTACCAAAGAAGACTGTATTACTGTCAGAGAATCCTTTCCGTTGTTAAGACTTTAGAAGCCATCTTTTCTAGACCAAAATGCCTAACACTTGCAGGCAAACTTCCAAAGATTTAACACTCTCCTTACCTTTTAAAATCTTCTATTAAGATATGGCTACTCAGAAAGTCAACCTCTAATCTAGAACCTGGTGTAGCGGTGTGGGTTAGTGTGTTGGACTGCACACTAGCGGTTTGAACTTTCAAGGTCGGCAGTTGAAGCTCACCAACTGCTCTCAGGAACACTACAGGGATGCTATCGGTCAGAACAGACTCTATGACACTTAACAACAGCGATCTAGTGTTATTAAGGAATTTGACTTCTTGGATGTTTAGCAACGTTAGTTAGCTCTTAGTCTTTTAAATTGTTCATTTTTTCCTCCTTCCCAGGAAAACAAATAATAAAATGCTTCTGATTCACAGCGTAAACAGTTCAGCAGGCAACATTCAAGGATGCTAATGCCTCTTTAAGGGGTACTTAGTATTTACAAATCATTTTGCCTCCATTTAACATGCAAACACTAGTGTTCTAAATAAAACACAAGCCCAACTGCAATAATATGGCATTATTCATTGGCCAATGAATGGTAAACTGCTTTCCATTACTTATTTTCATCTCCGAAAATGGGTCCTCAAGAAACCCTAAAGATCACTCTCATGAATAGAACCGAATCTTTTTCAAAGAAAGGCTACCTTCATTTTGCATACTATATGCTAAGCACTTTGCATAAAATGCCTCATTGTACCCCACAGCAACCCTGCAAGGCAAGACTCACAAGACTGAAGAACTTGCAGAAGGTTACATGGCTAACTCACATCTAGCTTGCTGTTAGAGGAAGTCATTCTTCTTCCCATTGTATCATGTTGTGTACCCATCTTGACTGAGGTTATACCTACTCTAAGTAAAAATACTCAAATCATAGTGTCAACCAGTGACTCTTCTTTGTCCTGTTATTTTTGCCTTCTGTGAAGGAGTAAAGGAGAAGAAAAGGAGATATATTTTTAATATTAGTCCATTATCACAGATATTCATCACCAGGGAAGTATTCTGCACAATAAACTCCAACTTTCATAACAACTGCTAACTGGCCCTTTTGTTTGCATTTTCAAAGATCAGTGTTCTTCAGCTACCATCACTTCTTTTCAAATAACTAAAGTCAATTCCTACCGGGACTTTCAGCTCCCATATGAATGAGTCCCAGTATCCAAAGTCTGTTTCTCACTGAACATCTAATTCTCGGGGGGAAGTAGGGAAGGTTGTGGGGGATAGCTAAAGTTCCTCAATGTCTCTCCAGATTTTTCTGTGAAATGATTCAAGGAAAATTCCTTTTCAGTGAACTGTCTAGTGAATATGCATGTTTTTATTGCTGGAAAATTTTGCAAATTTTCCATTCTTCTGAAGACATGGGAGATTTTAAGTAAAGTCTAACCTTAAAAAGGAGTCATGGCGTCGTGCTGTAGGTTAATGCACCAGTATGCAAAGTCAGTTTAAACCGCAAGGTCAGTGACTAGCTCACCAGCCATTCGCTGGACATGCTATACAGGGTGGTTATGGGTAGGAACTGACTCGACGGGACTCAACAATAACACCAACCCAAAAAACTGAGAGAAGAAAGAAAAAGTCAAACCAAACCGTACAACAGATACACCCACCCAAACTGTATTCTTAACTAAAACGTATCTGACGTATTTAAAGCACTTGGTAGGTTTATGAGCAAGTTGGTTTAATGTATTATGCAAATTATAACAATTTGAATAATTTATTATACTATTTCTCATGTGTTTACTCACTGTTGTTGCTAAGTGCCATTGAGTCAGTTCAGACTCAAATGACCCCATATAGGGTTTCTGAGGAGGGCTGATGGGTCTGAACCACTGACCTTCCTGTTCACTTGCAGTCCACTGCTTACCCTAGAGCTCCACATCAGGACTCTGTTTATGCACTATGTACACATTCTTCTTCTTCTTTTTTTTTTAAATTTAACTTTTTATTGTGAATTGAGCCAAGGGTAACAGACAAGCTCATCATCAGCTTTACATTCAACAAGCCATACACCTTGTTTCACTGCAATGATTACAATACCTCCCTGCAAGAAGAGTTAGTCTACTTCCTCCCTGGGGCTTCCCTTTTACATTGTGCATTTCACAAATCAACAAAGCAAAAATATATAATGTACACATACAAAAGAAAAAATATACAGTCATTGAAATGCCCTAAGGGCATAGTCTGCAATCCTGCCTCATGCCTGCAGGAACACAGCCTTATTCTGCCCAAAAGCCTGGGGCCCCCGCAGCTGCTCTGTCTCTCCAAGCCATGGCCTCTGCCATCATCTCTGCTGTCATATTATTCTTTAAATATTTGACCATTGAAATAATATCTGTGTTAGTTCCGGTATCTAGGTCATATTGGCATCTGTTTGTAGCTGTCTTGATTGGGGATTACATCGTCTTATTTTTTCACATGTGTCATACATAATTCATCATGATGCATTACAAGGTGTCTGGTAATTTGTGAACATCAAATTATTGGCAGAAAAGACCCTGTCCATTCTCTCAGATTTGCTTTTGTGTTCTGTTAGAGTGTATCTGACTTAGTTTTACTCCATTCTATATTGTGGTCCTTATTCCTAAAGTGTGACTTTTTCATGGTGTGCATTTTCACTAAAATCTTTCCAAGTTGTTCAGGCAAACGCTTCCAGGTGTTCACATTAAACAACTTCTGGTATCTCTGTTAAGCATTTCATTCCTTCTCCACTAGGTCTTAAGAGTATTACTCCATGTTTTCACAGTCCACCTTTCAGCTAATGCCATCCATGGCCTACCATCGTTCCCATATCTGTGTCCCACTATGTGCAGCTCTCTATCCAGTACCCTGGTGTTCCATTGCAACCACCTGAGCACCTTGGGCGCACAAATAAAAAGGACACCTCAGTTCAGGAAGATCACTGCTCTCTGCTGCATGGACTTGTCCGCCCCCTGTGTCTATCAGTAAATCTTATGTGTTTTCTTGCAGTCAAAAGTTACACATACTGCTGTCTTTCTATTTTCCAATGATGAAAAACAGTTACCTTATCTTCTTTATCTAGTTTTACAATGGTTTGTTGTAATGTGATTAAGTCCAGTACCAGTTACTCTGTCATAGCTGAGACTAAAGTTGACATGTGACCACCACATTAAATTTCTAGGACAACCACACCAACAACACACGCTTATGTCAATTGATGACCTTAAAGGGAAGGCTGCTCACATGAAATCCTAATCACGATAACCAATATGAAAACAGGTTTAGGAGAATTTCATAGAGCATCTTTGAGTCAAAGAGAAAACATTCAGGCTTACCCATGTAGGCTATGATTTCTAAACTACATAAAAAAAGGGGCATTAGTAACATATGTGTATTATCCTAATAAACAAAAGTATCAGCTACAGCAGTAAGTGATTCACATACTATTCCAGAGAGCTTTGGAACCTTAATTCTTCATGCATAGTGACATTTTTTCATACTATGTAAGAGAAAGATCCATTAAAAAAACTTATGTCATGTGCGTGAAGTTTGTGGATATATGCTTGAATTAACAACATAGCTGGCCAAGATTCAAAATGACTTCATGTGTTTTGTAGTCCAATTCAGTTAGAACTTGAGGTCATATGAGGGAATCAGGTCTACAAGCTGACATAAAAATGGATTTCCTCTTCATACTTTTTCAGATCCTAATTAATTTTGCTTGGAGCATTCTCCTTTCATAATCCATATCCAATACCCTGGTGAAATTATTTGCACCTGAAACACTGTAGGATAAGCACTGGATCACAGGATCAGTTTGAACTATAAGGTCAGTGGTTCAAACTCACCAACTACTCCTCCTACAGAAACCCTATACAGGAGGAGTGAGTAACATCTGGCCTTTGGACTCTATCTTGTTGTTGTTGTTAAGTGCCATTGAGTCGATTCCAACCCATAGCGACCCTGTATAGGGTTTCCAAGGAACAGCTGGTGAGCTTGAATCGCCAACCTTGCAGTTCAAACTGCTGTGTAGTCTGACGCATTAACCCACAGCACCATACCCGGAGGCCTGTGAAATCATTTGGTCGTAACCTGCCTAGGCAACTGAGGCGTCACCCATCACATTGTTGTTATTACTAAGTGCTATCCAGTCAATTCTGAACCATAGTGACCCTGCACAGGGTTTCTGAGGAGCAGCTGGTGAGTTTGAAATGCTGGCCTTGTTCAATGCTTGAAATAGCAGGTTAATTTTTTTTAATGTAATAAAATATTAAAATTCACAATAAAGTGAATTACGTGATAGTTTACATGAGAGAACATTAGCTTTACATTTATCCTATCACATATCCTTTCATTGCATGGTTACAATCCCCTCCTTGCATCATCAACAAACCAAACGGTATACCCTGCAAGCCTGCCCCCCTGTCATCAGCACACAGCCCCTCTCCCTCTCAGGGTCTAGAGTTCTCAGCCGCTCCATCTTTCCTTGTCCTTGTCTCTGCTTTCATCTCTGGTGTCAGTGATTCTCTGGGTAGGGCCCCACAATCTGCTTTTCTCCCTTCATGGTTCCAGGGACCTCTGCTCCTAGACTGCAAAGTCAATCACTCCCCTCCTTTTGCTACAAAATGTCTACCTTTATATTTCTAACCCTCACCGTCAGTCCTGATAACGATTATTCACTATTGTATAGCAGGCTAATTTTTAAATTGATAATTTTGTGTGGCCCATGAACAATGTTATACATTTTGACAGAAAAAATGTTCCCCCTGCTATATGGGCCATTATGAGTCAGAATAATATCAACAACAATGAAGGCTTTCATTACCATCAATTTACTAGTTATGAACAAATTAACATCCTAAGGTCAAACTTCCTTATGAACTTATATATCAAAACCTTCAAAACAGAATTCTTTCCCTTCCCACTAAAATGTGTACCCCTTCCTGTGTCTCCATTCTGGTTGCAACATGCCCCGATCCTCTGGAGTTGAATTTATACTCCATTTCTCATTTACCATTTTCCCCAAGTCCTACTAATGTCCTCCCTTTATTCTATATGAAGTTTGTTCCTTTATTTCAATCCTTGCTCTTACACAAATCTTCATTATTCACCTAATCTATATCCAAAGCCTTGTAACTCCAATCTGACTTCACTCCAATATATTTGTGACAACCACAGCTGCTGATTGTTCTTTTAACATACTAATTTGTTTGCATCCTTCCCTGGTTTAAAAACACTCCCAAATATCCAGTATAAAGTCTATATTTGTTAGTTGTTGTTATTGTTGTTAGGTGTCACTGAGTCAGTACTGACCCATAGCAACCTTATGCATAGCAGAATGAAACACTGCCTGATCCTGGGCCAACCACACTACTGTTGCCACACTTGAGTCCATCAACGCTGCCACTTGACCAATCCATCTCATTGGGGATCTTCCTCTTTTTCTCTGACCCTCCACCTTACCAAACATGATATCCTTCTCCAGTGACTGGTCCCTCTTGACAATATGTCCAAAGTATGGCCTCTAAGGAGCATTCTGCCTGCACTTCTTCCAAAACAGATCTATTGGTTCTTTTGGCAGCCCATGGCACTTTCAGTATTCTCCTCCAACACCACAACTCAAAGGCATCAATTCTTCTACGATCTTCCTTATTCACTGTCCAGCTTTCGCATCCATATGAGGTTACTGAAAATACCATGGCTTGGGTCAGGAGCACCTTAGTCCTCAAGCTGACATCTTTGCTCTTCAACACTTTAAAAAGGTCTTATGCAGCAGATTTGCCCAACGCAACATGTCATTTGATTTCTTGACTGCTGCTTGCGTGAGTGTTGATAGTTGATCCAAGAAAAATGAAGTCCTTGACAACTTCAATCTTTTCTCCATTGATAAGAATGTTGTTTATTGGTCCAGTGGTGAGGATTTTTGTTTTCTTTACATTGAGATGTAATCAATCCATACTGAAGGCTGTGCTCTTTGATCTTCATCAGTAAATGTTTTAAGTACTCTTCACTTTCAGCAAGCAAGGTTGTATCATCTGCATAGCACAGGTTGTAAATTAGTTTTTCTTCAATCCTGTTGTTCTATGTTTTTCTTCATAGAACCCAGCTTCTCGGATTATTTTAGGCTCCCCCTTTACACACTAGGTACACTAAACCAGTTGAAGTTACCTGAACGCACAATTTTAGGACCTCAATGCTTTGCATAAGCTATATCATCATTGGCCAAGGATTAAATCCCTGTTCAATCCTGGGATTCAGATCAAACATCTTTTCCTGATGATCTCCACAGGGAGAGCAGCATGATCCCTCTCTCTCTAGTCTCTATTTTGTCCTCATGCACATCTTTTATTACTCTCCATTTGAAATCATCTGTTTACCATTCCACTTGTCATTGAGTCAATTTTAATTCACAGCAACCCTAGTGGACACAGTAGAACAGCCTCATAGGGTTTCCATGATTGCAAATCTTAACGGAAGCAGAATGTCACACCTTTCTTCTGAGGGAGCAGCTGGTAAATACGTTAGGTTAGCAACCCATTGCTTTAACCTCTATCCTATAAGGGTTTCTTCTGTTTGCTTTTGCTAGACTATAGATCCCTTACCAAGAGAGATTGAAAAAAATGCATGTTTACTCCCCCATGCCTTACTCACAGTACTCCTCTAATAAATTTTGGGTATGAGTTGAAGAAAATTGTCGATTCCCTTAAACTAAGATATAACACTACAACTGCAGTTAACAGGCAATTCTGAAGTGAGGTTTACTGCCCAATGGCTGTGTCTTAATCTGTTGGAGTAAGCACCATCTTGACAACAGACTCTTGAAAATAAAGACAACAGTATCTAGTAACTTCCATGACTAGTCACTGACTATGTGTGTTTCTTTGAAATAGGTCTGGACTCGTTTTCAAATCTATGTAATATTTAGGTTGTCACACACAAATACATTGTAAAAAACTCAAAACAATCCTAACACAAGGGCACTGTGCTTCCTTCACCTCCATCTTGTGATGATCCTTGAAAAAGTAGTTTTGATTTTTCAAGAACTGTTTTAAAATATATTCTGTTTTGACCAGCATTTTAAGAGCTTAGCTCTGCCCAGCTGAGTATCTTTAGTAATTTTGAACCTTACAAACCATCCTCGATGTATTCCTGAATTTATACCTATTTTATAAACAAAAAGTTAGGGACTGGGTTGCCCTAGTGCACCAGCAAATTCCATATATCTAGTATCTGCAGAAGAAAGATGTGGCAGTCTGCCTTAACGATTGTTGTTGTTAAGTGCCATTGAGTTGATTCCAACTCATAGCGATCCTGTACAGAATTTTCTGAGGAGCGACTGGTAGATACAAACGGTCGACCTTGTGGTTAGCAGTTCAGTGTTGATCCTATAGTACCACACCAGGACTCCCTTGGAAATCCTAGGATATAGTTTTACAATATCCTACAGGGTTACTTGGAGGCCTGGTGTGGTGCAGTAGGCTAATGCGTCAGACTGCAAAGTCGTTTGAACTGCAATGTCAGTGGTTCAAGTTCATCAGCTGCTCCTTGGAAACCCTATACAGGGTTGCTATGGGTCGGAAGTGACTCAACGGCACTTAGCAACAACAACAACAATAGGGTTACTTGGATTCCTTGTGTGGCATTGTAAGATTAGGAGTGGGCTGCAAACCACAAGGTGGACAGTTCAGACCCACCGGCTGATCATCCAGAACTCTAAACAGGGTTGCTAGGAGTCAGAACTGACTGGACAGCACTTCGTAACAATAGGGTTACTTGGAGTTGTGGTGTGATGCTGTTGGATAAACACTGGACCACAAGGTTAATTTGAACCACAAAGTTGGCAGCTCCTCAGAAACACTATACAGGGTCACTATGAGTTGGACCTCACTCCACAGCGCTGAACAATAACAACATAAGACTACTAAGTGCCACAATGGGGGTACTCATGGCCACATGCAGAGGTTGGGGTAAGTACACAACATTAGGACACATGCACTGTTCAATGTCCACAGATCAGATGCTCAGCAATGATCTGAATGGCTGATAATGCTAATGTGACTAATTTGAGTTGTTATAAGAGTAGGCAGCAAGCTGAGTGCTTTTTGTCTGCTTGATATTTTCATAATTTGAAGTCCCTGTGAGGAGGCAATCTAGAGGTGGAGAGGAACAAGAAGCTCAGCTGGACTCAAGCAACAAGGGCCAGGTTCTAGTCTTGCCTCTGACACTAGCTTCCTTCCTCTCTCTGAGCTTGGTTTGCAAAAGAAGAGTCAGACTAGACTGCTTCTAATTCTGTTTCTGGCTTCAATATTCCAAGAGTTAAATCAAGATGGTATTTAGATCCAGTTTGTGAGGAAAACAAAGTTCATACTCGATAATGAATGATCTATTAAAAATATATTTTTTAGCATAGTAAAACTGCTCAAACTAAATGAAGAGATTAAATCAAGCTGTGCATAGTAACTAGAAGACCATCGACTGGTCCTTGTCAACGACCGTTTTTAAATAAGAAGACCTAGCTATCGCGGCCGGGCTTTTCTTTTTGTTTTTCAGTTTTATTGGAATGAAAAGTAATAATAATTTGTATTATTGAAGTTATCATTCTTTTCCAGGCTTTAACTTAGAAAATATAATAAAATTATAATAGTATTTCCAAAGTACATAAATAAAAGAGAAGAAATCATATGTTCAGATACTGAATATACACAAATTGATTTTATGGCTGTTTGCAAGAGTGGGAACCGAGGTAGGGGTAGTGGTGGACTGAGGAGGCGGAGGTAAGGAGAGGGAGAGAGAGAGTAATCACTAGTTATTTGAGAGCTTAACCTTGATTTAACAGTTTGAACTCAAAATATTTACCTAAAAAGCAAATTAAAGGTTGGCTTCTGTACCTGTGTCATTAAAGTGTAAATTAAGCTTCACAGTAGAATTGTCATGTTGTGTTGATATTGTTACTGTCTCCCTGTGAGGAGGCAATCTAGAGGTGGAGAGGAACAAGAAGTACAGCTGAACTGAAGCAACAAGGCCCAGGTTCTGACCCACAGTGAACCTGTATAGGGTTTCCGAGCAGCGGCTGGTGAGTTTGACTATCGCCCTTCTAGTTCAAATAACTTTGCAGTCCATGGCATTAACCCACAGCACCACACCAGGACTCCTATAGGATATTGTTGTTGTTAAGTGCCATCAAGTCGATTCCAACCCATAGCGACCCTGTATAGGGTTTCCAAGGACCAGCTGGTGAGCTTGAACCACCGACCTTGCAGTTCAAATGACTTTACAGTCTGGTGCATTAACCCACAGCGCCATACCAGGACTCCTACAGGATATTAGGAAAGGTTTAATCCATGGTTTTGTTACATTCATAATTTAATTATTTAGAACATATGTTAAAAAATATGTTTAATGTCATGAGTTCATTTGCTGATCTCATTTTCTATTTCTCCGCCTGGTCTCCTTTCCTTCCTCCACTTCCAACACACACCCACACTTGGGTTTTAAATTCTTGGTCCAAGACAAAAAGAGTAATGAGTGTAAAAGTAAGTCCACATACTTCATTCAGGAAACAACCCAAAGCTCTTAACTCACTGACAACCAAATTATATGAAATTAGTGACATCTACTTCAGTCTTCATTAACCTTTGTGTAACAAGCTGCCTCTTTTACCTTTAATTCTCAATTTGCTTTAGGATGTCTTTTATTTCTTCCTTATCTGTGGCTCCTTTCCCACAGACTTAAAAAACAACAACAACAAAATGTTTGGAGGTTGATATGATCTGTGCACTTCCTCTGCAATTAAAGTTTCTTCTGAGGTGGAGTTCAGTATATTTAGAGTGGAAATAAACTAATTTACACTGGTTACCAAGCTTCAATCAATAAGAGGAGATTGCAATCCACTAATGTTGGGTTTTGTAATCATACAGAGGGGAACTGGATTCTGTTCGAAAAGCTATCAGATCAAAATTTCAAAATGCCACTGAACTCTGTAGTTTGTTTCTTTATCCAACAAATAGCTAGTAAATTCCTTTCTGTGAACCTAATATAGGTTTGAGTGTTAGGGTGCTGGTATATACTGCTTAGCTTTTTCCTTACTTTTCATAGAATTCATATCTAGCCTAGAACAGGACACAGATAATGAATTCAGTATTTAGGTGTTTCAGTGATGGGGTTACAACAGGTATAGCTGCCATGTGGAGCAACAGAAGCTAATCTAATACAGCCAGGAGTGGAGGAAAGCAAATGAGGAGGGCATCAGAGAAGGATGACCTGAAAAAACAGCATTCAAGTTAAAGAGAGATTTCCAAATAGATGAGACGGTGTGAAATGACAAGGCGCTTGCTTCTGACTAACAGCAAGAAGGTCAGTGTGGTTGCAGTACAGAGAGCAGGGCAGAGTCATGTGGTAACAGCAGAGAGTGGCAGACTAAGTAGGACGACTATTACAGGAGCTTAAAACAACAACAACATTGCCATGGAGTCAATACAAACGCATAGCAATAATTTATGTTACTAGGTGCTGGGGAGTCACTTCTGACCCACTCCAGAATGAAACACTGCCTGGTCTGCACCATCCTCACAATCATTGTTAAGCTTTAGTTCATTGCTGCTGCCACTGTGCCAATTCATCTAGTTGAAGGGGTCTTAATCTTTTTTGCTGACCGACCTTCCACTTAACCAAGCATGATGTTCTTCTTCAGAGACTGGTCCCTCTTGATAATATGTTCAAAGTATGAGAGACAATGCCAGGCCATTCTCACTTCTAAGGAGCATTCTGGCTGTACTTCTTTTAATACACATTTGTTTCTTCTTCTGGCAGTACTTAGTACTTTCAATAGTCTTCTCTAACACCACAATCCAAGTGCATCCATTCTTCTATAGCCTTCATGAGTCACTGTTCAACTGTCACATGCATCTAAGGCAGCTGAAAATACCATGGTTTAAGTCAGGTGCATGTTAGTCCTCAAACTGATATCTTTGCTCTTGAACACTTTAAAGTGATTGTGTGCAGCAGATTTGCCTAATGCAAGACACTGTTTGATTTCTTGACTGGGGCTTCCATGAGTGTTGATAGTGGATCCAAATGAAAACAAGTCTTTGACAACTCTAATCTATATGGATGTTTTCTATCAGTCCAGTGGTGAGGAATTTTGTTTTCTTTACATTGAGATGCAACCCATACTGAAGGTTGTGGTCTTTGATCTTCATCAGTAAGCATTTTAAGTTCTCTTCCCTTTTGACAAGCAAGGTTGTATCAACTGCATATCACAGGTTGTTAATGAGTTTTCCTCCAATCCTGATACCACATTATTTTTCACATAATCCAGTTTCCCAGAATATTTGCTCAGCATAAATGTTAAATAAGTATGATGAAAGACTAAAGCCCAGGCACACACCTTTCCTGATTTACACCATCCACGCTCCCCTTATTCTGTTCAAGTGACTGCCAATTTGTCTACGTACAGGTTCCTCATGAGCACAATTAAGTGTTCCAGAATACCCATTTTTCACAATATTATCCATAACTTGTCCTGATACCACAGAGTCTAAAGCCTTTGTATAGTCAATAAAACACAAATATCTTTCTGGTATGCTCTGCTTTCAGCCAAGACCATCTGCTTTAAGCAGTGATGTCCCTGGTTTCAAGTCTTCTTTTGAATCCAGCTTGAGTTTCTGACAGTTTCCTGTCAATGTACTGCTGTAGCCATTTTTTAATTATCCTCAACAAAATTTTACTTGACTGTTTTATTAATGATATTGTTTGATGATTTCCACAATCAGTTGGGTCACCACTCTTTGGAAAGGGCACAGATAAGGACCTCTTCCAATCAGCTAGCCAGGTAGCTGTCTTCCCTAGCAATACATTGTTGTTAAGCGCCATCCAATTGGTTATGACACATAGCAGGGGGTTTAGGGTTTCCATGGAACAGCTGGTGGGTTTGAACTGCTGACCTTATGGTTCACAGTCTAGTGCTGATCCTACAGTGCCACACCAGGAATCCAGAGTAAAACTGTCCCATAGGATTTCCTGGAGTCCTGGTATGGTGCTGTGTGTTAATGTGTCAGACTGCAAAGTTGTTTGAATTGCCAAGTCGGCAGTTCAAGCTCACCAGCTGCTCCTTGGAAACCCTATACAGGATAGCTAAGGGTTGGAATCGACTTTACCACACCTAACAACAACAACGTTTGTAGGGGCAGAATGTTAAATCACTGAGACTCAGGGTTCATTAAAGGAAATCTTATACCATCTAAAGAATATGGACCTTAAGCTAAAAGCAATGAGAAGGCAGCGAAGTTTTAAAAGCAGGAAAGTGATTTGATCAGGTGAATGTTTTCACAGATCCCTCTAACTCAGTACAGGGACTTCTGGACTTCTGGGAGGGGGTAGACAGGACAATGAGTATCCTCAAAATGTCCATTAGCTACCAAATAAAATCTGGCAAAGAACAAACAATCTAATGAAAACAGAGTACAGCTTCAATAGAAGCTCCATAACTTCCCATTTGCAACAGACTGTTATTCCTAAATTCCTCTTATTTCTGACAGTCATGAGAATATAGGTTAAAGGCAGTAATAATGGAAGCACAAATGCACAGATGAGTTAGGCGTGTGATGCTATGAGATGTAATACAGAATAAAGAAAGCTATAGAGAGTATTCAGTTGGTGCAAAATTAATACTCTAGGCAATTTCCTAAAAGTTTAGACATTCAAATTCATTCAGAAGTACCTCAGAATAAAGGCATGGTGATTTGATTATAAAAACTAGCCACTGAAAACCTTTTGGAGCACAGTTCTATTCTAGCGAGTTCTACTCTGACACACAGAAGTTGAAATGGATTTGATGACATCTGGTAGAATCTATAATCTAATTATTAGAATTTTTAGATAGATTTTTTTGAAAAACGAATATCTAGGTCGCTGAAATTTATGTGATAGTGTAATTTTCTTACCAACTTTTCATTATTTAAACACATAATAGAACCATCCACTGCTGTTGTGTAGATTCTGACTCATCATAATCCTATAGGACACACTTCAACCGCTCTTTAAGGTCTCCAAGGCTATACATCTTTAGGGAAGCAAGCTGTCACATCTTTCTACTGTGGAGAAGCTTGCTGGTGGGTTCAAAGTGATGACCTTTCGGTTAGCAACCAAGTGCTTAACCACTGTACCACAGGACTTCTCCACAAACATTGATATCACATGTCAATCGGATGTTTACACACGTAACAAAGGCTGCTCTAAAAAAAAAAAAATTGGAGTTCTAACTGTATACAAGGTATAAATATACTGGAAAAATGCAAAACTGCTACCCCAGATTATCAAAATCAGAAGGAAAATGTGTTTGTCAGAGATTTTTCATAGACACAAACGTGCACACATGTGTGCACAGACAGGCACACTAAACATAGCTGCTTTCAGAAAGCAGACTTCTATTTTACTCTAAAATCAGTTTTGGCTACCAAAATGAGGACAATTTTCCACAAAAGAAGAGTTCCAATGCAAAACAAATGCACCATTTGGCTCAGGATGGTACAGTTGACACAATGAAGCTGCTCCTACCCAGGATAAGTGACAGAGTCCTGGTGTGGCACTGTGGGTTAATATGCCAGACTGCAAAGCCATTTGAACTGCAAGGTTGGTGGTTCAAGCTCACCAGCTGCTCCTCAGAAACTCTATATAGGGTCACTATGGGTCAGAACCAACTCGACAGCACTTCACAACAACAACTATTAACATCATTGTAGTTAATTTCGTATTAAAGAAAATACTCCATAAAGTTTATCATCATTGGAAAGAAATAAAAACAAACATACATACATGTTGTTGTTGTTAAGTGCCATCAAGTCAGTTCCAACCCACAGAGACACTGTATAGGGTTTCTGAGGTTCAGTTGGTGGATTTGAACAGACAGCCTTGTCAATGAAATAGACCTTGTAATCTAGTGCATTATCCTGCAGCGCTACCCCCATGGAAGTTTTTAATTATCATCCACCACCAAAGGGGAGTGGCATAGAGAGTGGACAGCTCATATAAAGACAAATATTACTGAAAAAAAATGCTGGTCATAATGCGTTGGGAAATTTGAGTATAGTTAGTTTGTTCTTTGGTATGTCTCTCCATCCATCATCCATCCATCCATTTATTCACCTATTTATATATGTGCCCATCTTTTATAGTTACTCTACCCTTCATCATGGGATTCAGTCTCCTACAGGTATCTGAGAAGTAAGCTGGCACACTAGGCATCCCAAGCAAAGTAAGAGTTGGGGTCAACTTGACAGCAACAGGTTTGGATTTTGGTTTTGGTTAGAAGTCATGAGGATATGGACAGCTCAAACTCATGTAATGAAGACTACCACAGCACTTTCATTTAGAATTTCTGATATAAGATCCTAGAGAGACTATTTCCCTCTAATTCAGGGCAGCTATGGATCTGACTCGATGGCACTTAACAACAACAACAATCCTAAAATTATTCAGATTATATCTGAATCTAATATAAAAAGGGAGAAATATAGGTATAAAAATGGAATAATGCCTATGTGTTGTACAAATACATAGATTTATGATTGAACCAATTAATGACTCAAATTTATTACATGACAGGCCATTGCATCAATGTTTTGAAACAATGAAACAATGGAGGGAACTAGGATCATACATAAATACAGGAGACCTGGTGTGGCACTGTAGCATTAGCCCTCAACTATAAGGTCGGTTAGAATTGCAAGACTGGTGATTCAAACTCACTAGCCACTCCTCAGAAAGCCCTATACAGGGTCAACTTGACCACACTTAACAACAACATGATAATACTGGTACTGACTCAAACTGGTTGATTTATATGAAGAGTAATAATGTCAGGCAAATAGAATAAGCAAAGACAGAGGGTCTCAGGTCACTCTTTGTATAGGTGGTCTCAACAGAAACAAGCCAACCTTAGCAAAAAGGAAGTCCTAAGAAGAGGGGAGGATGAGAGGGAAAATAATGTTAGACAATAATAAGCTAAAACCTAAGAAGACTCAAGGCAACTGTATCTGGACAAACTCTCTGAATTGGTCACTTGAACCAAGAGTACGGCTCATGCCCCTGATAAAAAAAAAAAGTACATACAGGAAAGCCAAAATGTATCTGGGGCTCCTTCTCATCTGCATTTTCAAATTCTTATTCCTCTGTAAGAACATCTATACTTAATAAATTCTGCCTATCTTCCATCTGCCTAAGCCTCTTGCTTTTCTAACCTCTTTTGCCTGGGCTAAGTGTATTACTCTTTCCCAATTCTTTGGAAAGACAGTAGGACCGGTTCCAGGGACAACATTTCAACCATGACAAGAGAAAAGCCAATAGTGATAACTTCTGTACAAATTTTCTTCTTGTGACTGTGAGTCTAAGTTTTTAAGACACCCTTTGTCTAGCAAGTAAAATTTACAAACGGAAACCTCAGGGCATATGTGGCACTTTTATTTCTCTTCTTATTTGTTGTTGTCAGGAGTTTTAGATTCAGCTCCAACTCACAGTGACCCTTATTCACCACAGAACAAAACACTGCCTGGTCTTGTGCTAGCCTCACAATTGTTATGTTTGAGCCCATTGCTGCTGCCACTCCATCAGTCCATCTTGTTGAAGGTTTTCCTGTTTTTTCAGGGTCCCTCATTTTACCAAGCCAGGGACTTGTGATTCCTAATAACATGTCCAAAATACAAGAGATCAACTCTCACCAACCCGTCTTCTACAAAGCATCCTGTCTGAATATCTTCCAAAACAGATTGACTGTTTCTTCTGGAAGTCCATGTTACTTTCAATATTCTTCTTTAACCACTACAGGGTAATTTCAATATTATTTGCCAACAACACAATTCAAATGCATTGATTTTTCTTCAGCCTTCCTTATTCACTGTCCAACTTTCACATGCAAATGTGTAACTGAAACTACCATATCATGGGTCAGGTGCACCTTAGTAACACTTTTATGAGGTCTTTTGCAGTAGATTTGTCTAAGACAATATGTTACTTGAGTCTTTCACTACTTCTGCCAAAAACACTAATGGTGGATCCAAGCACAGTGAAATCTTTGACAACTTCAATCTTTTCTTCATTTGACATGATGCCTTCTAGTTGATTCTGATTCATAGTGACCACACAGAACACAGTAGAACTGTCCCAGAGTTTTACAATCTGTAATCTGTAAGGAGTCCTGGCGTAGAGCTGTAGGAAAAGCACTAGATTGCAAAGTCAGTTTGAGCCATAAGGTCAGACTGCAAATCCACCAGCCACTCCTCAGAAACCGACTTGAAGACTTACAACAACAACAACACATCTTTATGGGGAGTCTTGGTATAGTGATGTAGGATAAGCACTGGACAACTTAACCACAAGTTTGGCAGTTCAAACCCACAACCACTTCTCAGAAACCCCATACAGGGTCACTCCAAGTCAGAACTGACCCGACGGCACTTGTAACAATAATCTTTATGGGAATGGACTGCCACATCTTTCTCTTGTGGCACTGCTGGTAAGTTCAAACACTAAAACTTTGGTTAGTGGCCGCGCACTTAATTACTGCACCACCTGGGCTCAGTTAGTAAGTGTGGCAAAGGTGGTGGTGGTGGTGCGCATTGGAGTCGGTTCCAAATCATAGCAACCCTGTACAGGGTTTCTGATGCTGTAAATCTTTACTGGTAGTTTTGAACTGCTAACCTTGACAGTTACTAGATGTAGACATATCTACTCATTTGACAATTAAATCCAAAGGAATTTCTGCCAAGTTCTATTATCATTCAGGAGTAATTTAAACAAGAAAACTATTTGTTGGCTATAGAGAACAACCGACATAGATTTAAGGTGTCAAACTAATATGATGAAATGATATTACTTTTAAGGTCATTTCAAAATGAATATTTTTCTTCTTTGTCTTCTTCCCAAAATAAAGAAAAATGTCTTCAAATATTGTTAACAACACCTGCTCCTCAGACACAAGGACCATGTGAGTAATGCAGACATCATGGTGATTATTACGTGATTCTGAACCTCAAGGCCCAGGCTACGAAGCACATTTCATTATCACAAAATACCTCAAAAAGAACACAACACAGATTTTTAAGAACAAAGCTCTGACGAGAAGGACAACATAACCCATTGCAAGCACTATAAATTGCGTTAAGTAGTACCCATCCCCAGTCCTCTGAGAACTGCACCTGAGCCCTGTCTAAAATTGGTCTTGCAGTCTGACTTTTGTCTTTGGTTGTACAATGATAAAGAATTCATTTAATCCCCATGGAAGTGAAAATGAGAGCATGAAACTGCTATTGGGAGAACTGCTAAAGGTTAATTGGGTTTTAGATACTTATCCCTAATTGTTGAAGATTTTATCCTAATATCAATTTCTGCATTAATGCTCAGGCCCCCTGAGGCCACAAGGAATAGATTTCATTCTAAATTTAAATATATCTTTTCACCCGAAAAGATAAGTGGTTTTCCCAGATAATTCCCACTATCAGAATTCAACTCCCTGGATAAAATAGGTCAAATTAATCAAATCTTACCCAAATTATTGCTTTAAGTCAGTGAATGATAGAAATATTTATCTAGTTAATCAAAATATTATAGATACTCAGTGTAGATAATTTTGGACATTAATTAAATATGAAAATGCTTAACATGTAATCTTTCTCAGGAAACTACATTTCAATATTAACATTTCAACCTAAGAAGTTAGAGATACTTTCCTCTTTCCATCCTTAAAAAATTGAATACCTTAATATTCTCAATCACAGTAAGTTTGGTATGACATTAACTCCAGATTTCAGAACATGTCATAGCAATAAAAAAATAATCAAAATTCTTTTAAGATTACTGAGGCATGATGTCAGGTAATTGGACAACAATTTGCAAGACAGTCCTGTTTATAGCAATAATAAATAATTTGATAATTTTTAGAAAGCCATTTTTGAGAGGCATGGCTGTGCCTGGTTTCCAGAATGCCTGGTATTAAAAAAGCAACATCTCTTATTTACTTTAAAAAGAATCCTCAGGTTACAAAAAGAAATATATTTAAGTGTTTCTTTGCCAGCAAGCATCTTTATTTTTATTTATAATATTATATTTTGTTTCACATATAACCCTTCAGATCTCTAAGCACAGCAGCTACAATAGCTAAAGATGATGGGGACGCTTTGTATGGTCAGCAGCTACGTTGACCAGCCTACTGCCATTAAGCTGATTCCAGTCCACAGTGACCCTATAGGACAGACTCAAACTGATCTTCAGAGATTCTGAGACTATACATTTTTATGGGACCAGGCAGCTTCAACTTTCTCCCTTTTAGCAGCTGGTGGAATTGAACCACTTCAATTCCAGGGCTTAACCCAATCAAGTCCAGTACACCACATTCTGGCTTTTACATGTTGTTGTTGTTAGGTGCTGACCTACAGCAACCCTGTATACAGTTACTGAGGAACTGCTGGTGTGTTTGAAGCACCAACCTTGCAATTGAAACCTACCTTTTGGTCTAGTGCATTACCCTACAGCACCAGCCTAGGACTCCAGTGGCTGTTATGTAAGTGAGTGCAGATATAGTTCAATTAGACAATACTGACTCATAGTCTACATTCCCTAACTTGTTACCTTGATGGGCTGGCTGCCTACATGCTGTCAGGTTGATTCTGACTCATAGTGACCCTGTATAGGATTTCTGTGGTAGTAAATACATGGGAGCAGATGACCTCCTATTGCTCCTGTGGAATGCCTGGTATACTCGAACTGCTAGAATAGCAGCCTAACTGGTCACCCATATGTTACCAGGGCTCCTTAATTTGTTACTTTGACCAGGCTTTAAATGAGGGAGAGGGAACCTTTTTTCTGCCAAAATTTATAACATTATTTGCAGACCATACTAAATTACCAACTTAAAAATTAGCCTGCTATATTTGATAAAACATGTAATTAACTCACCCCCAATGTGATGGCTGGAGTCCTGGTGTGGCGCTGTGGGCTAATGCGTCCGACTGCAAAGCTATTTGAACTGCAAGGTCGGTGGTTCAAGCTCACCAGCTGCTCCTCAGATACCCTATGCAGGGTCGTGATGGGTCAGAATCGACTCAATGGCACTTAACAACAACAACAATGTGGTTGCTAAGGAGCTCTGGTAGCACAGTGGACTACCAGCTGAGCTAGTAACCAAAAGGTTAGCAATTCTAATCTACCTAGAGCTCCATGGGAGAAAGATGAGGTTTTCTGCACTCAGAGAATTGCAGCCTGGGAAACCTTGTGTACGGTTGCTATGAGTCTGAAATGACTTCATGACACACAACCACCACAACCTGTGTATTGGCTGGATTCCTGGTATGACACTGTAGGATAAACATTGCACTGCAAACTACAAGGTCACTGGTTCAAACCCACCAGCTGCTCCTCAGATACCCTATACAGGGTCACTATGAGTTGGAACCTACTTGACAACACTTAACAACAACAACAACATTGAAGGAACTGGCAAAGAACAAGGCACCGGAATTGATGGAATAAAAATTGAAATCTTTCAAGAAAGTGAGGTGGCACAGGAGGCATCCACTCATATATGCCAAGAAATTTGGAAGACAACTATCTGGTCAACTGATTGGAAGAGATCCATATCTGTGCCCATTCCAAAGAGAGGTGACCCAACCAAGTGCAGAAATCATGGGACAATCTCTTTGATACCCCAATCAAGTAAAGTTTTTCTAAAGGTAATACAGAAATGGCTAGAATACATTGACAGAGAACTTACAGAGATTCTAGCCGGATTCAGAAGAGGCCATGAAACAAGGGATATCATTGCTGATGTCCGATGAATCTTGGCTGAAAGCAGAGAATATCAGAAATATGTTTACCTGTGTTTTATTGACTATGCAAAGGGTTTTGATTGTGTGGATCATGACAATCTATGGACAACATTGCGAAGTATGAGTATTCCGGAACACTTAATTGTACTCATGAGGAATCTGTACCTGGACCAAGAAGCAGTTGTTCAAACAGAACATGGAAACACTGAATATTTTAAAATTAAAAAAAGGTGTGTGTCAAGGTTGTATTCTTTCACCATACTTATTCAACCTGTATGCTGAGAAAATAATCCGAGAATCTGGGTTCTATGAAGAAAAACATGACATCAGGATTGGAGGAAGACTCATTAACAACCTGTGATATGCAGATGATACAACCTTGCTTGCTGAAAGTGAAGAGGACTTAAAACGCTTACTGATGAAGATCAAAGAGCACAGCCTTCGGTATGGATTACATCTCAATGTCAAGAAAACAAAAATCCTCACCACTGGACCAATAAAGAACATTCTTCTTAATGGGGAAAAGATTGAAGTTGTCAAGGACTGCATTCTTCCTGGATCAACTATCAACACTCATAGAAGCAGCAGTCAAGAAATCAAACGACATATTGCATTAGGCAAATCTGCTGCACAAGACCTTTTTAAAGTGTTGAAGAGCAAAGATGTCAGCTTGAGGACTAAGGTGCACCTGACCGAAGCCATGGTATTTTCAATCACCTCATATGCATGCAAAAGCTGGACAGTGAATAAGGAAGACCATAGAAGAATTGATGCTTTGGAGTTATGGTGTTGGAGGAGAATACTGAAAGTGCCATGGACTGTCAATAGATTCATTTTGGAAGAAGTGCAGCCAGAGTGCTCCTTCAAGGCCAAGACAGCCAAACTTTGTCTCTCACACTTTGCTTATATTGTCAGGAGGGAGTAGTTGCTGGAGAAGGATACCATGTTTGGTAAGGTGGAGGGTCAGAAAAACATAGGAAGATCCCCCAATGAGATGGATTGGCCAAATGGCAGCATTGATGGACTTAAGCGTGGTAAGAGTAGTGAGGGTGGCCCAGGATTGGGCAGTGTTTAGTTCTGTTGTGCATAAGGTTGCTATGGGTCAGTACCAACTTGATGGCACTTAACAACAGCAACATGAGTTGAAACCTACTCGGCAGCACTTAACAACAACAGCAATGTGATGGGTGGAACTGTGATTGCCTTGGCAGGACCAGACCAAATGACTTTGCAGGCTTTATACAGCTAGCAGGCCAGAAGTTCCCCACCCCTGATTTAAATCAACAGCCATTGGGTGTTGGCTCACATGCCAACTCTAAGTCAATATGAATTGGCTTCCTGGAGCAGGGTAAGGATGCTTCTTGCAGACATAGAATTGGGGTGTGGTGGCCACGTATGTAAAAAAAGGCTCAGTAGACTTTCTCCTAATATCAATACAAAATTTCCAAACCCCAAAACACAGTCATATCACATCTCAAAACTTACACAGGGCTTTTAGTATGCCATTTCAAATGAAATCATAAAGTAAGTACTTCCCCCAGGTACTCAGAGATCAGAGCCACTAGGTAGCATAAATAGTTAATTCTCTCATCTGAGACTCAAAAGATTGAAAGTTCTAGTTCATCCAGAGATATCTTGGAAGAAAGGGCTGGGATCTACTTTCAGAAAAATCAGTTATTTAAAACCTACACAGCACAGTTCTACTCTGACTCTTATGAGGGTGTTATCAGTTGGAATGGATTCTACAACTCTGTTTTACTCAGAATTAAATAAAGTCATTACTATCATCTCTAACAACAATCTAAGTCTAACCCAAGAAATATCAAACTCTCTTCTTATAAAGTAAATCACAAAATATTCTACAAATCAATAACATAGAGATTGCTGATAACATTTTTAAAATGGAGAGTTTACAGACATGCAAACCTTGTGCTCTGAACATCCTTTTTTTTTTTTTTTTTTCTTTGTTGTTTCCTGTATCATTGTTAACAGTTTCAATCTCTGGTCCATATTCTTCCCTGACAGAACTCAATAACCTAATCACAGATCCACCTGCCCCCACCTTACTTAGAGATTATTTTTGGATGCTCTGACTCCAACAGACCTTTCAGAAACCAAATTGAACTGTATACAAGATATCAAATGCAGCATCTGAGGTAGCCTACACTTCTCAATGACAAGCGTATCAAGCACAACAGGCAATTGGAATTAAGCAGAGAATGAGAAATCAGACCTCGAGCTATCATTAGCAAACATCTTCCCTAAACACTGCCTCCTCCACTACCTGCTACTGCACCTTTACCTGCCAGGGACCTCTGGCTGATGTCATGATTAGCTTGTCAAATCAAATTCAGCAAAACACAAGCCTCTATAGCAATGGCTCTCCTTCTGCAGTTTCATTCTCTGAGAAGAAGTGAATTCTTTGTAGGAGGTAGATAATCCATTATCTGCTACCATTCTAAACCTTTTGAGCTGCATTACTAAAATGAATTGGCACTGAAAACAAATAATAGAACTGTTTATTGATAGGAAAGTAGGTAGAGTCTCAGATGTAGGGACTAAAGGTCTCTACTTTCTTTCCAGTGAATTGCTAAAGCTGTGAATGAGGACAAAGTGATGCAGTTTATCTCAGGTACAACCACTCACTGATCTCTGATCTTAGAACAGTCGTAACAATTTGCCAGTTATGGTGCTGTTGTCAGAAGGTGCCATCAAGTTTGTACAACAGAACGAAACACTGTCTGATTCTGCACCAACCTCACAATCTTTGCCACAGTTGAGCTCATTGTAGCTGCCACTATGCCAATCCATCTCACTGGGGGTCTTATTCTTTTTCCTGGCCCTCCATTTTATCAAGCATAATGTCCTCTAGGGACTGGTCCCTACTGAGAACAGGTCCAAAGTATGACCGATGAAGTCGAGCCATCTGACTTCTAAGGAACATTCTGGCTGCACTTCCTCTAACACAGATCTGTTTGTACTTTTGCCATTCCATGGTACTTTCAATATTCTCCTCTATCAACATAATCAAATGCATCAATCCTTTTACAGTCTGGTGTGGCACCGTAGGATCAGCAATGGACTGCGGACCACAAAGTTGGCAAATCAAACTTGCCACCTGCTCCGAAGAAACCCTATACAGGGTCGCTATGAGTCAGAACTGACTTGACAGCATACGGCAACAACATCCCAAATTACTAGAAAAATGACTCTTTAACCAAAGGCAATTTTGTCTCTCAGAAGGTATTTGGCTAGTTGACGGCACTTAACAACAACAACAAGCTCTGGTGGTGATTACGAATCGGGCAGCTAATCTCAAGGTCAGCAGTTTGAAACTACCAGCTGTTCCGTGGGAGAAAGATGAGGCTTTCTGCTCCTGTAAAGATTTACAGCCTCGGAAACCTGTACAGGGTCGCTATGAATCAGAACTGACTCCATGGCACATAACAGCAACAATAACAAGAGACATTTTTGATGATGACAACTAGCGGGGAGGAGTGTAACACTGACAGAGGTCAGAGATACTGCTGAATATTCTACAATGCACAGGGCAGCCCTGCAACAAAGAACCATTGGGTCTGAAAGGTCTGTAGTTGAAAAACCATCCTCAGAGCTACATATTATAGGAACCCTCGTGGTGCCGTGCCTTTACTGTTGGGTTGCAATGGAAAGGTCAGGAGTTCGAATCCACCAATCACTCTGTAGTAGGAGGAAGACACAGTCTGCTTCTGTAATGATTTACAGCATCAGAAATCCTAGAGAGCAGGTCTACTCTGTGCTGAATGCTCACTCTGAGTCGGAAACAACTCAACAGCCAGAATGTCTGTTTAGAGCTACATATTAACACTACTGCTTACTTGATTATTTAGGAACTTCTACTTCCAATGACATGAGCTGCTTTAAAAAAATGAACTGTTCACTCACATATTTCAAACTCAACAAAGGCCCCATTACCCATTTAGAAGATGAAAAAGCACATATTTTAATTAAAAACAATATTTCAAACATACGATGGTTTTGGTATTTGCTCAATCCTATTTACCTACTCTCCTTAATTAGTAGACTAATTTTATTTTTATCTATTATCAGTATTTCAAGAATACTGAATCAATTTCTTACTGGTAAAAATTCTTATTAATTATAAAAAAGTAGAATGTGATCATCTTTACCATACTAAGGCATTTTCAGAAAAACCGAGATTTGAAACATTTCCTTACAACTTAACTTTTTTAAAAAAATTCTATAGGTACTGTTATGGATTTAATAATAAGAATAGCTTTCATAATATCTTAACAAAAGCAGAGTTGACAACAGAGAATCAAACTGACATTGTTGTTGTTAGCTATTGTCAAGTCAGCCTTCTCCAACAGATGGTGACCCCCATGCCCACTGCAGAAAACACTGTCTGGTCATGTTTGTTTCTTCCCAATCCATCTTAATCTAGAAGCTCTGTTGAATCCTGGTCAGCATTATTGTAACAGGCTAGCCTCCAATGACAAATGGGTCCTGACCACCTGTGAGGTATAAGGAATTGAACCTGGGTCTTAGCAAGGAAGGTAAGAATTCTACTGCTCACCATCAATATCTCATTTAACTGACAATAAAGTGGGCCTAGACATCCTGGTGTGGTGCTGTAGGATAAACCAAAAGGTTGTTGGTTCAAAGTCACAAGCCTCTCCTCGGTAACCATATACAATGTTGCTATAAGTAGGAATTGACTTGACAGCCCTTAAGAACAACAAAGTGGCTTAATAATTATCACTGATAATCCTTGCCTTTGAAAGAAAGTAATTACAACGTGAAGGTATGGTATCACTGTGCCCATGGCAGGGTACGGCGATGCATTATTCTTTCTCTCGCACACACCATGGGAAAGGAAAAGGAAACACACAATCATCAACCTCTAATCTGGTGTGGCACTACAGTATAAGCATTGGACTACTAAGTGCAAGGTTGGTGGTTCCAGACATTCCTTAGAAACCCTACATAGGGTTGCTATGAGACAGAACCAACTTGAAGGTGCTTAACAACTACAACAACAATGGTTTATTTGTGAATTCTTGTCTTATCACATCATTACAATGGACTTTTCAGTTCTGGGCATACACATTAATACCTAGGTTGGGGATCAGTGCTTCTCAACTTTATCTACCATTAGCTGCAGATTTGAAAGACTAGCAAAATGACTTGACAACTGTTTCAATTTACTTGACCAAAGTCTTTATTAACATTTCTAATAAAAGTGAAATATCAGTGTTTCAACTGAAGAAGACAATGCCTGTACTTTGCATTGTCAATTTGGAAATTTCAGTAAAAGCTGAATGCAATAATCTAAAATACAATTTAGAATCTAAATGATAATGTATAAGACTGTCACCACTAATACCCTCCTCCTTTGGTCTCTTAATTCTCAAATTAACTCTTTTATGCACTTTTCATCTTAGCAGAGTAAATAGAAATAATCTGAAAGAATCTCATTCTGGTTTAGAAGTAAGGGATGATCTGTGTAGTATGGTGTTCCTTCCTTTAAAATGTGAATGCAATACTCTAGAAGGAACCCTAAACTTCCATTTGAAGAAGAAAAAAATGACTAACTGGTCATGCTTGGATTGGAATGTTATGCAGTTGGACTCCTGGTTAGGCTGTGGGATTTGAACATCTCATATTGCCTTTAATGTTATGTAAATTTGCCCTCAATTTGAACCAATTAAGCCAACCTGTACTTATTTATAACCACCTTCACTTTCTGCACTTCCAGCTTTTAAATAATTGGAAAAGCTTCAAGCATCTTCTTGCACTAAAAGACTAAGAACCATATGCACCTGTTTCTATTTACCTACAGATTCAACTTACAAACACACTTAGGAACAGGTCAGTAGTGGGAATTAACAAAACAATAAGGATGAAGTAGCGTTTCATTTCATTGAAAAAAATGACAAGGTCTAGCCCCATATTGAGTCACCACAGTACATGCACAATGTCAAAAATGTCAAAAACAAAGGCAAAGCCAGAAACCATCATTTTGAACCAGAGGAGCCAACACATTTATTCACTCACCAAGTACACACAGAGCTTAAGGAGAAACACTAACTGCAAGAATTGAACTAAGCTAGGAGGTATTTAAGCATTAGCCAAAGGAAAATTCAGAAATTATTTAAATAAAAATGTCTAATGTCAGAAGTCTAATTTTATGCTATATGCCTTCCCCTCCTCCTACTCTATGCAGCTTTTAAACACATTCATCTCATTCTAATTGCACAGTAATGAACATGACCATCTAAGCAAAAACCTGTTATTATGATAGCGAACACAACAGACTCTTGGTACAATTGTAAAAAGGAGGAAAAAGTGCATACAAAATCACATTTGCTGTTTACCCATCAGCTAGTCTGTCTCTGGTGTCCTGCACTGAGTTCTGCTTGATTCTGCAACTGCAGATGACATGGAATAAGAAATATTTACTCCAGTAGATTTAAAAAAATACAAAGTAATAATAAGTTTTGTGGTCATCAGCCAACCCCTCAAACTCGAGTAGCAACCACTATGAGACGTTCTTCAGTCCTCCATAACATGGGAAAATGCCTTAAATCTTTTATTAAATACACTATACAAGACTTTGTATACATAACTCTTAAGGGTAATAAATCTATATTGTCAAACACGCTAAATAGAAAGTTGTTGTTGTTGTTGTTAACTGCTGTTGAGTTGATTCTGACTCATTGTGATCCTGTATAGATAGGGTGTCCAAGGAGCAGCTGGTTGATTTGAACTGCCAACCTTGAGGTTCAAACTGACCTTTGCCGTCCAGTGCTTTATCCTACAACACCACATCAGGACTCCAAATAAAAAGTATCCTATGGGAAAAACTTAACTTTATAGTTGTTGTTGTTGTTAAGTGCCATCGAGTCGGGTCCGACCCATAGCGACCCTGTAGCTTATTAAAATTTATAGTAATTTATTACTATCAATTATAGATGAAGATGCAGAAGAATGAAAGAATCGAGAAAAATCAGATGTCAACTTTGAGTAATCACACATACCTTGCAAACCCCAAGTCCACTAGCACAAAGCTGATCCTGATTCATAGCAACCCTGCATAGGGTTTCTGAGGCAAATCTTTCTGGAAGCAGAAAGCCTCATCTTTCTCCAGAGGAGAGCAATTGGTGGGTTTGAATCACCAACCAGAGGTTTACCAGCCCAGTGCTTACTCTACAGCACCACAGCAGGACTCCCTGATATGCATATTGTAGTTGTTGTTAAATGCTGTCAAGTTGATTCCAACACACATGAATCCTGTATAGAGTTCCCAAGGTGAGCCTGAACCAGCGCCTTGTGGTTCAAACCAACTTGTGGTCCAGTGCTTAGCCTACAACACCACACCAGAACTCCATATTTGTTGTTGGTGTTAAGTGTCATTGAGTTGGTCCTGACTCATAGTGACCCTGCGTAGTGTTTCCAAGAATGGCTGGTGAGTTTGAACTGCCTACCTTGTAATTGAAGGTGAGGATGGTTTGTTTGTTGCTATTGTCTTTCAGGCAGTACCGAGTTTAAGTTCAGCTCCATGTACTGATATTCTCACAGAACACAGAAGAAACTGTCCAGAGAAGAGTCAAATGTGGAGCACAAAGTCATGTTGTTGTTCATAGCAACATGAAAAAAGACTGCAGCTTACTAGAACATGTATGATCCTTGTCCTCTGGGTATAAGAGAGAGGTTAAGGTAGTCAGCAGTTTCTACTGAAATAACAACAAGAGTGCAGGAAGAGGAACAAGTCGATGATACAACGATGATACAACAATACTCCTACAGAAAATGTAAGGTTGGGTTGCACTTCAGTATCAAGGTCTGTTATGAGTTGGAACAGAACCAACCAACAGTACCTAATGACAACAACAATACACATCAGGCAATATATGATATATATATATATATATATATATAGATAAGCACCAGATTGCTAAGCAAAGGGTTGATGGCTTAAGCCCATCATCCACTCAGTAGGAGAAAGATTTATACCCTCTGAAACCCTATACAGCGTCACTATGGGTAAGCACTGACTCAATAGCACTTAACAACAACAATAAGCCCTTTATATGCATCAACAACCCTTCTGAAAAACCTGCCTGCATTATATTCTTGAGTACACGGAGGGTTCAGAAGGATGAACCAATTGTCCAAGAACTCATGTGAGTTAGTGTTAGAGCTGTGATTCTAACTAGGTCTGATTTTAAAAGTCCAGTCATTATAATAATATTTTTCTTTCTCCTCCTTTATCTAAGGAAATTCTATTTATTCTTCAATGCCTTTCTCTCTCCCTTGTTTACAAGCTCCTTAAGGGCAGAGTTTATGCTTTGTTCACCTCCATTTTTATCATACTTCTTCATGAGTAGGCTTTCAGAAACCCCTGAGAAAGCAAAAATCTGAAAGGACATAGTCCAGCACCCAGTAATATCCTCAGTGGTTATGGTATCATTGAGAAGTTCATGTGAGTGTGTTCTTAGAAAGGCTGAATATAATCGAAATCAAACATCTTTTGATACAATAGTCCTGAATTCCCAACTCTCTTCCACTTCCATTCCCCTTTGCCTTTCTCTGTCTCTGCTTCTTCCATTTCTCCATCTGTGTCTCAGCTTCTCCCCATCTCCAGTTGTCTCTGTCCCATACATATCCCCACCAATGCTACCTCCATAGCCACCATCACTACCAACACTTACTGCAGCTGCTAAACCCACAAACATACCACACACGTTGTCATTAATCTCACTTGAAATAGTATCAACCACATAAAAGTTAACAGTTCATGATAGTTGATACGATAAAGAATTCATCTCAATAACTACCTTAGGCAACTGTCTGCACAAAACAATTTGTTTGTGCTAAGTAACCTCAATCCCAACATTCAGATGTTAGAAGATAGGTGATACTTTCAAATTTCTCCAGTTTACAAAATACCTTCATATATGTTCATTTTCCTTTAGTATTTTATTAGTGTCTTCATGCAATAATACATTCCAGGGCTAAAAGTTTGGCACACATCATCTCAACCAATCCGCCCAAGCCACAAGCTGTAGGAACTATCATCATCTGCATTCTACTGATGTGGAGGCTGAGGCATAGCAGATTGGTTAATATAACTAAAGCCGTTGTCACTATGTGGCAGAAACAAGATACCGAGTCAGCCATCTAGTTCCCAGTACCCACAGAAGCACCTTAAGTGTTCTAATTCTATCAGGCATTCTTTGTCTGAAGGTAAATTTCTAACTGAGAATTACCCTAGTTTCTATTGTACTGGAATGGTATCTTCCTTGTTGTTAAGTGCTGATGGCCCTCAATGTAGTAATATATTTGCATTTGCTGTTTGAGAACAATTTATGTAAATGGCCATAGGGTGGCCTCTGGACCAGCTGCATCAGCATCAGCATCAGCAGGGATCTTGTTAAAAATGCAAATTCTTAGTTCTTACGCTAGAATTACATCAGAAAGTTTGTGGCTGGAGCCCAACTACAGTGAGTTCATAAATCCTCCAGGTGATTCTGATGCATGTTAGGGTGCTCTGCTACTCCACATGTTATTTATTTTACATTTTTGGTAATGGTGCCTTTGAAGATACACAAAAGTTAGGCATCTTGCTTCACTAACACCCGGGGGCACATTCTGACTACAATTCCTCACTCTGTCATGTGTCATCACACATATGCTCTCTGCTTATAAGTGCCAAATTACAACTGCCTAACAGCTACTAACATCACTGTCTGGCTTGGAAAAAAATTAAATGCTAGTACGGTAAGTGTCTTTGTTTCAGAATTGGGCTTGTCTGATGTAAACAAGCCAGACAGAGCCACAGGTGACCCATCACTCTACCTATGAGAGCAAATTAATTACCCCTTGACATAAGTATCATGTTTATGTGCCAAGTATGGTCTATAATGAGGTCTTTACCATGCAACCATATTCCAAGCAATTGTTCACTTAAGTAAACACATTTTAATTACCATCATTTCTTTTGATTATTTATTCTCTAGTCAACAATGCACCTGTCAAAAGAAACGTTTCCAATTTGACTGATTGTCATCTTCTTGTATTTTTTTCTGGTCTTGTAGATACCCAACCTCCATCTCCACATTCGTTTTCCTTAACTGAGTCCAAGCACCGCACAAATTCACGGGCACTTGGAAGTAAGTGGATGGCTGACCGCTCCAAGTGGTTTGCAGAGTCTTTCATCGGGTCCCTTGAAAATATTTTTCACACTTCACTGTGCGTCTGTCTGCTGCAAAGTCGCTGTTGGTTTGGTGACAAGTGCTCTAAGCATCGTCACATTGAAAACTACGCAAGAAGGAAATGAATATCAATGTAATTACAAATTATCAACTTCAAATTTCATTCACTTACTTGATCCTAAAACCCAGACCACTGTGATTTAGTCGATTCTGACTCACAGTGATCTTGTGGCACAGAGTCCAACTGCCCCATAGGCTTTCCTAGACTGTAACATTGAAGAAGCAGACCCTCACATCGTTAGCCTGCGGAACTGACCTTTTGGCTCACAGTTGAGCACTGTAACCTCTGTGCCACCAGGGCCTCCATTACTTGATACAGAATTATCTGAGTAATAATATATTAAAAAAATTTTTTGAAAACAAAATTTCTAATAAGAAAAAGAGGAAAAACATTCCGTTGAATTTTCCCTAGTTAAAGAACTTCAAACACTTGGGATGAAGCCGTTGCCTGGTAATACATTATAATCAATAGTGAAAGATATAATTTAACACAAATGTTTATTAATCTCTTGTGTGCTAGCCTTCCTTAATGGATGTTTTTAAAGCTCTGCTCATTCTTTGGGACAGAAGAGGACACTTAAACTAAGTCTTACGACTGATGAAAATTTCTGAATACTTGATATTAATTATGACCATTACTCTCAAACGGTCAACATTAATTGCTGTGGACCAAGATACAAGTTTACAAAAGGCAATGTTTCTGCCAAGCAACTTACAAAAATCTGGCCAAATAATCAATCCCTATACCAGGCTAAGAGGACTCCTGGTATGGCATTGTGGGTTAATGTGCCAGACTGCTAGGTCAGTTTGAATCACAAGGTTGGAGGTTCAAGCTCACCAACTGCTTCTTAAAAACCCTAGACAGGGTCGCTATGAGTTGGACCCAACCTGATGGCACTTAACAATAACAACATATCAGGGAAGGAGCCCTGGGGTGAAATAGTTACACACTCAGCTATTAAGTAAAAGGTGGGTGGTTCAAACCCATACAGGAGCTCCATGAGAGAAAGACCTAGAAATTTGCTCCTATAAAGATTACAGCCTAGGAAACCTGACGGAAGCAGTTGTACTCTGTCACATTGATCCAGTAACTGCTCTTCTTATATGAAGAAGAAAAGACACTGAAACACAGAGAAGCAATATCCTTGAAGATGGAGACTAAGATTGGTATATACTGTCATAAACCAAGAAATATCTGGGTCACTCAAAACTGGACGAGGCAAGGAAGGATTCTCCTCTAGAGTCTTCGGAGACAGCATGGCCCTGCTGACACCAGGACTCCTAAGAAAAGACAAATGTTGTGTGTTAAATGCCATTGAGTTGGTTCCAACCCATAGCAACCCTGTATAGGGTTTCCAAGGAGCGGCTGGTAAACTTGAACCATCGACCTCATGGTTTAAATGACTTTTCATTCCAGTGCATTAGCCCACAGTGTCTCACCAGGACTCTTAAGATAAGACAATAGAGATGGAGAAACCAAACAAGGATCAAGCCTATGGAGAAGTCACACTTAAGGTGGCAACAGAATGTGAAATGGAACCACTTAGAAAATAGTTGGATAATCAAGGTAGTATTGAGTGGAATAAGGAGCCCAGGTTAAGCCTTCAGCTTAACTCAAAGGTCAGCTATTTGAATCCATCAGTGGCCTCATGGGAGAACATAGGTATCAACATATGCTCCTGTAAAGGTTACAGCCTAACAAAGCCTATAGGGAAGTTCTAGTCTAGCATAGAGGATCACTACGTGTTAGAATCAACTGGAAGACACACACCACCACTGAGTAGACAAGTTTGGGCCAAGATGCAGATTTGGCAGAGGGTGATGTTTTCTACAGTTAATAATTCCTAAAAGGTGACTTGATTGTTGTTGTTGTGGTTAGGTGCCATTGAATTGGTACCAACTCAGAGCCCCTATGCACAAGAGAATGAAACACTGCCCGGTCCTGGGACAACCTCACAATTGTTGCCGTGCTAGAGCCCACTGATGCTGCCACTTTGTCAATCAATCTCACTGAGGGTCTTCCTCTTTTTCTCTGACCTTACCAAACATGATATGCTTCCCAAGCAACTGGTCCCTCCTGAAAATATGTCCAAAGTATGAAGGCCAAGTTTGGCCATCCTGGACTGCAAGGAGCACTCTGGCTGCACTTCTTGCAACACAGATCTGTAGGCTCTTTTGGAAGCCCATGGCACTTTCAATATTTTCCTCCAACATAACTCAAAAGTACCAATTCTTCTACGGCATTCCTTCTTCACTGTTGAGCTTTCGCATGCATATGTATGAAATTATTGAAAATACAACTGCTTCGGTCAGCCACACCTTAGCCTTCAAGCTGACATCTTTGCTCTTCAACACTTTAAAAAGGTCTTGTGCAGCAGATTTGCCTAATGCAATATGTCGTTTGATTTCTTGACTGCTGCTTCCATGAGTGTTGATAGTTGACCCAATAAAAATGAAGTCCTTGACAACTTCAACCTGTTCTCTGTTGATTACTGGTCCCGTGGTGAGGATTTTGTTTTCTTTACATTGAGATGCAATCCATACCAAAGGCTGTGCTCTTTGATCTTCATCAGTAAGTATTTTAAGTCCTCTTCACTTTCAGCAAGCAAGGTTGTAGCATCTGCATTTCGCAGGCTGTTAATGAGTCTTCCTCCAGTCCTGATGCCACGTTTTTCTACATATAACCCAGTTTCTCAGATTATTAGCTCAGCATACAGATTGAATGGAGTCCTGGTGTGGTGCTGTGGGCTAATGCATCAGACTGTAAAATCGTTTGAATTGCAAGGTCGGTGGTTCAGGTCACCAGCTGCTCCTTAGAAACCCTACACAGGTTTGCTATGGGTCTGAATTGATTTGACAGCACTTAACAACAACAATACAGGTTGGATAAGTATGGTGAAAGAATACAACCCTGTCGCACACCTTTCTTAATTTTAAACCATTCAGTATTCCCATGTTCTGTTTAAACAACTGCTTCTTGGGCCATGTACAGATTCCTCATGAGCACAACAAAGTGTGCTGGAATACTCATACTTCTCAAGGTTGTACATAGGTTGTCATGATCCACACAAACAAAAGCCTTTGCAGAGTCAATAAAGCACAGGGAAACATCTTTCTGGTATTCTCTTCTTTCAGCCAAGATCCATTCAACATCAGCAATGATAGCTCTCATTCCATGTTCTCTTCTGAATCCGGCTTGAATCTCTGTAAGCTCTCTGTCAATGTATGCTTGCAGCTGTTTCTATATTACCTTTAGTAAAATTTTACTTGCATGGGATATCAAAAATACTGTCCAATGATTTCCACATTCCATTGGGTCACCTCTCTTTGGAATTGGCACAAATTGCGGATCTCTTCCAATCAGGTGGCCAGATAGTTGTCTTCCAAATTTCTTGGCATAGATGAGTGAGTTCCTACAGTGCCATCTCACTTTCTTGAAATATTTCAATTTTTATTCCATTAAATCCTGGTCCTTGTTTTTTGCCAATTCCTTCAAGGCACCCTAAACTTCTTCCTTCTGTTTCATTGGTTCTTGATCATATACTACCTCTTGAAATGGTTGAACATCAACCATTTCCTTTTGGTACAGTGACTCTGTGTATTCCTTCCATCTTCTTTTCATGTTTTCTGCATAATTCAATAGTTTGCCTAGAGAATCCTTCAATAACGAAAGTCAAGACTTGAGTTTTCTCTTCAGTTCCCCTTGCTTGAGAACTGCTGAGTGTGTTCTTCCCTTTGGGTTTTCTGACACCATATCTTTGCACATTTTGTTATAATATTTATCTTTATCTTCTTGAGTTGATCTTTGAAATAGTCTGTTCAACTCTTGTACCTCCTCATTTCTTCCATTTGCTTTTGCATCTCTACGCTGGAGAGCAAGTTTCAGTGTGTCTTCTGACATCCATTTTTATCTTTTCCTTCTTTTTTGCCTTCTTAATGATTTTTTGCTTTATTCCTGTATAATGTTCTTGATGTCATTCCACATCTCTTCTGGTCTTCGGTCTTTAGAGTTTAATGTATGAAATCCGTTCTTTAGATGATCTCTAAATTCAGGTCATATTTTGACTCTGGTGGACTTGTTTTCATTTTCTTCAGCCTCAGTTTAAATTTGTATATGAGCAATTGATGCTGTTTCACAATCTGCCCCTGGCCTTGTTTTGACTGATGATATGGAGCTTTTCCATCATCTCTTTCAACAGATGAAGTCAATTTGATTTCTGTGTATTCCATCTGGCGAGGCCTATGTGTATAGTCATCTGTTATGCTGTCTAAAGAAGGTATTTGAAATGAACAAATCATTGACTTTGCAGAATTCTATCATGCAATACCCAGCATCATTTCGATCACCAAGACCATATTTTCCAACTAGTGATCCTTCCTCTTTGTTTCCAACTCTAATCACCAGTAATTATCAATAAATCTTGATTGCATGTTTGATCAATTTCAGATTGAAGAAGTTGGTAGAATTCTTCTAGTTCATCCTCGCTGGCTTTAGTGGTTGGTGTGTGAATTTGAGTAATAGTGGGATTAGCTGGTCTTCCCTGTAGGTACATAGATATTATCCTATAACAGACAGTATTTTACCTCATGACTAATTGATTAGGAACATTAACATCATGATCAGATAACACTTAATCTCAGCTTTGTATGTATCAGCAACCAAGGTAAGCATTTTACATGGAAAAAGAGGAACATTCTCAAAAAAGATGAAGTGACACAATAGCACAACAATGGGCTCAAATACAGCACAGTTTGTAAGGATGGTGCAGGACCACAGTGAAAGGCACTTAAAGGAACCAACTCAAAGACACCTAACAACAAAAAAACAACAAAACAAAAACAAAAACACCCTTCAAATTGATTCTAACTTATAGTGGTCAGAATAGAATTGTTCTATAGCATTTCAGAGGCTGTATATCTTTGTGAAAATGCAATACGCTATCTTTCTACCTTAGAGCAGTTGGCAGATTCAAACTGCTGACGTTTCAGTTAGCAGTTCAACACTTAACCCACTGTGCCACCAGGGATCCTTTACCAACAACACTAACAACTTCTTATTAAATGGAGGCTTTGGATTCAGCTCTATGGTTGATTATGCCAGTATGTCCTTACCATACTTACAACCTATTTGGTAGATGAAGATATTGTGAAAGAGAGAAGTTAAAAACTTTGCTCAAAGTCCCCCATGTTTTAGAAAATATGTATTAAAAGTGGAATCCAGAGTTCTAGGTGTGAGGCATGTGTTTCATTCCTAGCCATGCAAAGGGCAAGAAAACTGACAAGTGGAGACAAGGAGAGACTGCCTCTTAGACAAACTCACTGCCAACAAGTCAATTCCAACTCAAAGCGACCCTAAGGGACAGAGGAAAACAGCTTCTTAGGTGTTTCAGAGACTATAAATCTTTATGGGAGCAAACAGCCACATATTTGTTGGGATTGAACTACCAACCTTGAGGTTTACAGTCCAACACTTAAACCACTGTGCCACTCAACCATTGTTGTTGTTGTCATTATGTGTCGTGGAGTTGGTTCCTATACAGGGTTTCCCTGTACAGGGTTTCCGAGGCTGTAAATGTTTACAGGAGCAGAAAGTGTCATCTTTCTCCCACGGAACAGCTGGTAGTTTTGAACTGCTGACCTTGCGGTTCGCAGCCCAATTCCTAACCACTACGCTACCAGAGCTCCTTGCCACTTACCCATAGGCAAAAGAAAATGAGTAAGTTTGGCATTTGAGAAAGAAGAAAACAACAGATTTAATGAGGGTGGCGGACTCAAAGGCAAAGGAATAAGCTTAGTAAGTTGAACATGAGACAGGAAGGCAATCCATTTCAAGATCAAATTCCAATTTCAATTAGAGTGGAGGGCAGGTGTCAGATTACATTTACTTAGATTCACCAAAGAAATGGATGCTAGAATTGTGTTTTCATATTCACTTACAACAGAATTTAGGGATTAGCTACTGTCCTTTTCTCTGTTTGGGGCTACTTGGAAGTCTGTCAGTGCGTAGATTTCTTTTCTAAGAAGAAAATTATTTCAAAATTCTTTATCTGAAGAAAAAAAAGTCTGTATCGGCTCCACCACACCGCTGTCATGATCACCTACCTAAATCCCACATCACAAGTGCTGTGGCCACATACAACCACAACCACTGACCACTGACCACACCAGTGCAAGCACACAGAGCTTTCTACCCATTTAGGGACCACACTAATTGATGCTGACACTGATTTCATATAATATTCATAGCTACACCATATCACAGTCATAGGCAGTCATTAGCCACACTTTCAGATAACAGTTAAGGGATGGCCTATGATTATATACAGGAATACTTCAGGCATAGTGTGGGTTTTGATCCAGATCACCACAACAAAAAGAGTCAGGTGAATGTTTTGGTTTACCAATGCATATAATAGTTATTTTTGCACCACACTATAGGAGTCCTGGAGTCCTGGTGTGGCACTGTGGGCTAATGCATCAGACTGCAAAGTCATTTGAACTGCAAGGTCGGTGGTTCAAGCTCACCAGCTGCTCCTTGGAAACCCCATACAGGGTTACTATGGGTCGGAATCAACTCAACAGCACTTCACAACAACAACAATAGGAGTCCTGGTGTGGTGCTGTGGGCTAATGCATCAGAATGCAAAGTCATTTGAACTGCAAGGTTAGCGGTTCAAGCTCACGAGCTACTCCTTGGAAACCCTGTATAGGATTACTATGGGTCAGAAGCAACTCGACAGCATCTAACAACAACAACAACAATATAGCCTAGTAAGTGCATTATGAAAAAGTGAAATATTGTGAGAGTTATAAAAATGTGACACAGAGACATAATGAAAAAGTTTGAAACATTGAGAGAATTATCAAAATGTGACAAAGACACAAAGTGAGTACATGATGTTGAAAAATGGTACCGAAGGAATTCCTCACAGTACGATTGCCACAAACTTTCAATTTGTTAAAAAACGCAGTATCTTATCTGCAAAGTGCAACAAAGTCAAGCATAATAAAATGAGTTATATCGGGACTTACTAAGTGACCAAACCAGATCTGTCTTTACAACCAAGTCTGTCTACTTTTTGTACCCACAATCTGATCCCCTCCATATTTGAATAACATCCTTGAAATCTGAAATATCTGTGTATTTCATCAGGAAACAAATACCTTATTTTGCTCTGGCAGTTACTACAATATCCCATAATATTAATGCTCACTCTGTGTACACACGCACACACACTCTTATTTACTCACTTTTTTTTAAAAAAAGGTTTTTATTGTGGATTGAGTGAAAGTTTACAGGGCAGAGCATCAGTTTTTAACATTCAACAAATCATACACCTTTTTTCATTACAATGATTATAATCCCCTCCACATACCATCAGTTAACAGTATTTCTCCCTATTCATTTTAGCTTTTTTTTGACAAAAACACTCAGGCATATATAATAATTTTTACCAACAAAAGGCAGATTCTGCAAGTCTGCCTTCTGGCCGCCAGCTCTCAGTCCCTCTCGTCCCATGAATCTAGAGTCCTCAGCTGCGACCTCTCTCCATGTCCCCATCTCTGCCTCCATCTCTGCTTTAGCTGCTTCTCTGGATAAGGTCTCACATTCTCCCTTGATGGTCCCAGGGTTCTTTGTTTCTGGACTGTAAGATTAACTACTCCCCCATTTTTGTTACAAAACTTCTACCTTTACAGTTGTGACAGTTCCAATAGTCATGATAACAATTACTCACTATTGAATTATAAGAATCTTATCCCCATCTCTTTTAACCAGACCCATCTAGACAAGATGAAAACTATTCAGTGGCAACTCTTTTTGACCCACACACTGTTAAACTAAACTGCCCCTTGAAACCATGTAAGCCAGTTAGTTTGTGCCTTTATTGTACCCTCATTTTAGATAGCAATAAGTTGCCTGTCCCTATCTACCCTATGTACAGAAGGGAATAGCATTGATACTTGATGTGAAGACTCCTTCCCTCTCTGTTGGTATTTAGAGTTACTACCTCCATGAGTATAGGTCAAGTTCATCAAATTGTAGCAATTTACTGTCATTTCCTTTATCAAAAATTGTTTTTTATCTTCCTCTTGTCGAGTTCTCATTATCAAGCCATCGAGGCTACGTCAAATGGGTACTGTCTGCAACTCTGAGTGTTCTTGTCATTTACTCACTTTTGCACTCTATTTTTTTCTCATATAGAGGTCTTGAAGAAAACAGTTACATAATGTGGAGGCAAATGAGCAAGCTCCCCTATTTTCAGATAAAGTTTGTAAATTTGTGAGGGAGTAGAAACAAAGAGTGGTGGAGTACAATTAAGATTCTGTGCTTCTAAATAAGATTTCTCTGGGGGGGAAAAATCACTCCTGTGCAATATGAAATAATCATTACTGCCAAGGACATTTTTTATTAAGAAATAAATAAAATACTAAAGCCTTTGCTGTATTCTAACAAAGAGATCTTATACTTTTTCTCCAGTACATATAAAGAATCACTATGGAGATAAAGACTCGTGGTTTGATGCTGTAGAATCAGCACTGGACTGCAAACCACAAGGCTGGCAGTTCAAACTCACCAGCTGCTCCTCAGAAACCCTATACAGGGTCACTCTGAGTCAGAACCAACTTGACAATATTTCAAAATGACAACAACAAAGGGAAGGAGGGGCAATGGTGTTACAGTGGTAGAATTCACACCTTACAGAAGATATACAACTAGAATGTGCCTCAGAAGACCAGATTTAGTCTTCCATGTTGTTGTTGTTGTTAAGTGCCGTCGAGTCGGTTCCGACCCATGGCGACCTTATACAGGGTTTCCGAGGGTGTAAATCTTTACGGGAGTAGAAAGCCTCATCTTTTTCCTGCGGAGCAGCTGGTAGTTTCAAACCGCTGACCTTAAGGTTCGCAGCCCAATTCGTAACCACTATGCTACCAGAGCTCTTTCACGGGAG
>NW_006408564.1:11657898-11687158 GCF_000296735.1 Chrysochloris asiatica
TTGAGAAATGCTGAGCGTGTTCTTCCTTTGTGGTTTTCTGATTCCAAATCTTTGCATATTTTATTATAATATTTGGCTTTATCTTCTCGAACTGATCTTTGAAATTTTCTGTTCAGCTCTTGGACCTCCTCATTTATTTCATTTACTTTAGCATCTCTATGCTGGAGAGCAAGTTTCAGAGTGTCTTCTGACATCCATTTTGATCTTTTCCTTCTTTCTTGTCTTCTTAGTGACTTTTTGCTCTCTTCATGTATGATGTTCTTGATGTCATCCCACAGCTCTTCTGGTCTTAAACAGTGTTACATCAGACAAAATTCAGGAAGAGAGTTCTAACAGATGAAATACATATGTGTGTGTGGCATACAAACACACTTTGTATTTTGGAGGAATAATAAGATAAGGCAGGAGCAGGGCATTGTCTTTTATTACTGAGGGATAAACTGGGGAACATATTCTCTTGCTATGTTGGAAAGAAAGAGTTTGAGGATAGTTTTCAGCTAATCATGCTCCTTCTCAAAGTTTCAAATCTTGAGAAAGGACGTAAAATTATGAAGGATCAAATCGAGATGATTTCTGGCAGATGTGGTGGAATAGCACATCAGACAATGTTCAGGAATGGTGGAATGTACCAAATTATGGTGTATTTCAAGTGGACATATCTGTGTCAGAGTCTTGACTTCTTCCCTTAGCCTGGTTCTGAAATCTCTGTTCCATGATATGCCCTTTCAGGAAAGTCCTTTCTTTTTGGTGAGACAAAGTGGTTTCTGTCATTGGCAGACAAAAGTCCACCCAGACAGTGCTTACCCTCATGTTCATGGGAATTAATGAGTTGTTGTTTGGGACACATTAGTTAAGCACTCAGTGATAAGCCGAAAGCTTGGTGTTTTGAATCCTCCATCCATTTCACAAGAGAAAGATGCAAGAATCAGCTTCCATAAAGATTACAGCCTTAGAAACCAGATGGGGAAGTTCTGCTCTCTCTTATAGGGACACTATCAGTTGGAATTGACTTGAGAGCAATGGCTTTTGTTTGGTTTTTGTTGTTTGAGTTTGGTAGGGACAAATGTATGGTAGAAGTACATTTTGATGATTATCAACCATAAAATAATCATTTAATGATTGTTGTTGTTGTTAAGTGCTGTTCCATCTCATAGCGACTCTAAATAGGGTTTCCAAGTAAGGGCTCAGTAAGTTTGAACCGGCAACCTTGCAGTTCAAACTAACCTTGGAATCCAGCACATTAACCCACAGTGCCACACCATGCAGTTTAGTGTAGAGACAAACTTGATACCATTTTAGTTTGAAATGTGAAATGATGATACTTGTTCTTTCTTATTTTTACATTCAATGTAAATCTTAATCATCTAGTTAGTTCTATTATAATGGAAATATCAAAAGTGGATGGCTCCAAAGAACAAAAAAAAATAATTTTCTCACTGTTCAGGAGGCTAGAAGTCCAATTTTAGGGCTATAAAGGCTCTAGTGACTGGAGGAACATTTTTATCTCACCTTTTGAAACCACAGTGCTCCTCAATTCCTTGGTAATCAAGTGACCTTGTGGTTCAAACTGACTTGCAATCTCCTGCTTATCCTACAGCTGTCTGCCTCCTTTGTGTTCTGTGTCTTTGCTGCTCCTTAAAACTCAGTGGATATTAGGATAGAATACAGCTGATATTGATTTGGCTTCATTAGTATCACAAGGAAAACCCTATTTTTAATAAGGATTACATGTACTGGTATATGGGTTAGGATTCAACACATATTTGGGTAACACAATTTAATCCATAAGAAATGGAAATTTTTTTATGCTTCAGCCAATAGGTATGTCTTATTGAGTTGAATTGACACATAGAACTCAGAGAAGAATGCTATCTTTTTTTCCAACAGTCATATTCTTTTCTCACAAATTTACTGAATTTTTGATTGCTATGAAGCATCAGGATATCATCTGAGTTGTATATGAAGAGCTTGAGGATTACAAAGAGATAAATACTTGACTATGGTTTATTTAGAGAGAACTATGAAGTGGCACTGTGGGGTAATGCATTGCACTGCAAGATGGGTTTGAACTGCAAGGTTGGTGGTTTAAGCTCAACAGCTGCTCCTTGAAAACCCTATACAAGGTCCCTATGAGTCCGAGCTCTGGTAGCGTAGTGGTTACGAATCGGGCTGTGAGCCCCAAGGTCAGCAGTTTGAAACTACCAGCGGTTCCGCGGGAGAAAGATGGGGCGGTCTGCTCCTGTAAAGATTTACAGCCTCGGAAACCCTGTGTAGGGTCGCTATGAGTCGGAACTGACTCCATGGCACACAACAACAGAAGATATGGGTTCAATTCCTGGCTAAAGAAGCTCACGTGCAACTACCAGCTCTTGCTCAGGTTTCAGCAAAGCTTCTAGACTAGAGGGACTAGGAAGAAGGGCCTGTAATCTACTTCTGAACCGCAGACCTGATCTTTAACCAATTATTAAGGTGCAAGAGCAAGCAGCATGTTTTCAGTCGTGCATGGAATCATCATCAATAGGGGTCTGACTCCATGCCCTTAACAACAGGAACCACTAAGGGAAGGAAGCAGGAATAGATACAGAGGGCTTACACATCATGATGCAGATTTGACTCATTTGAAGGAAGGGAGGACTCTAGGAGGCTTGGGCAAGAGGAATCTCAGCTTTCAGGAATGCACCTAGAAATGTTTGACCAAAACAACAAAAAGTCCTCCAGCCAAAGTCTTCCAGTCTTCCAATGGAGGAAGGCCCAGGTATCAGACGGGTGAGCCTGTTCAGGAAGTGCCACTGTATTCATTTACTGGCTAGGAGAAGACCTCAAAAACTGTGGCTTCAGTGTGAACAGAACAGAGGACCAAGAACAACAGAAACTAGAATCTTCAGTCAGCATTGCTCTTACAACAAACGGTCTAAGAGACACACTATCAGGACACCTACTGAACATATTTTTCTCCAGATTTGTCAGTGATGAGGAACAGGAAAGTATGATGAATTGAAATCTGAAAGCAATATCCAATTTTATTTTTAGCTAATAGTTTTGCAATTTCTGCCCCTAAATTTTTGGGGTGAATTGCTAGGGAATCAGGGGGAAGGAAACACATGGAAATGACACCAGTGTTGTCCACACTCTAATCAGAGTTCCAACCAGCTAAGAAACAAACACATGAAATCATAAAAGCCAAGGATATGCTCCACAAATGCCAAATTAGATCTTGCATAAAAAGTGTGAACAGAGGTAATCATTTAAACTAATTTAAATGAACTGACAGTTTGTTAATGTTAATTGGAAATTTTAGAAAGAAAGAAATACAGATTTGCACCCATTCAACCATATGGAAAGCAGGGTCATTCACATAAGTATTTATAAATCAAATTTTAGCACTACACCCCCAAATGAATTATAAATCTGCTTTATTAGGATAATATAAACATTTTATAACATATACCCATCAGTTTTGTAGAATTATATTTTCTTGTCTGAAATCTAGGGAGATATTTAATAAACTATACAATTAATGTGTTAGAAAATATTAAAGTTACTTTCTGATCCAATAAATCAAGTATGAGAGGAGTAAGGTATTGGAATCGGCTTATTTTATTTCATTGAAATAAGAATATCATATACCATATGAATATAGATGGAAATAAAATGTATGATTTTGTTGTTGTTAAGTGCCATCGAGTTGGCTCAGACCCATAACAACCCTGCATAGGGTTTCCAAGGAGCAGCTGGTGAGCTTGAAATGCTGACCTTGCAGTTCAAATGGCTTTGCAGTGCAGCACATTAACCCACAGTGCCAAGTCAGGACATGTTTAAAAAATACTTAAAAATAATAAAAGAATAAAAACATATATAAATATACACAAACATTATTGTTATTGTTGCTGTTAAATGCCCTCGAGTGGTTCTGACCCACAATGACCCTGTATAAGCTTTCTGAGGAGCAAATGGTGAGCTTGAACTATCGACCTTGCAGTTTAAACCAACTTTGCAGTCCAGAACATTAACCCACAGGGCCACTCCAGGACTCCATATAAACATTATCGGCCCCCTTAAAAGAAAAATTTAAAAACAACTCATTCCCACAAAATCAGTTGTTACGGTACTCCTATAAGAAACAAGAGAACTATCCCACAGAGTTACCAAGATTGTCATCTTTACAGAAGTAGACTGGTAAAATGTTCTTTTGTGGTACAGTTGGTGGGTTTGAACTACTGACTCTTCACTTAGCAGCTGAGTGTTTATCCTCTGCATACCAGTGTTCCTGCTCCTGATTACAAACACACATACTTTATTTTTATATATATATATATATATATATATATATAAAATGTTGTGTTGCTGTTGAGTTAATTCAAAATTATAGGGATCTTAGGTCCAACAGAATGAAACACTGCCTGGCTTTGCATCATCCTTACAATAGTTGCTAAATGTAAGACCACTGTTGAGTTACTTTGTCATTTTGTCTAATTGAGGATCTTCTTTTTCAATGATCATCTACTTTACCTAACATGATGGACTTCTCCAGGGAATGGTCTCACCTGATAAAGTGTCCAAAGTATATGAGAAGTCTCACTATCCTCACTGCTAAGGAACATCCTTGCTGCACTTGTTCCAAAATAAATTCTTTTGGCAATCCATGATATATTTAATATTCTTTATCAACACCATAATTCAAAGGTATCAACGTCCTATGGTCTTTCTTATTCATTTTCAAGTTTCACATACATATAAAGGCAAATTAAATGATCATAGCTTGGATTCAGGTATACTTCACTGCGAAAAAGGACATCTTACTCTTCAACTCTTAAGAGGTTCTTTTGCAATAGATTTGCCCAATGCAATGTATCATTTGATTCCTTAACTGTTGCTTTTATAGCCATGATTGTGAATCCAAATAAAACAAAATTCTTGACAACTTCAATATTTTCTTCATTTATCATGATGCTGCTTCTTAGGCCAGTTGTGAGGATTCTTATTTTTTATTTTTTTTTTTACATTGAGGTGTAATCTATACTAAAAGTTGCAGTCTTTGATTTTATCAATAAGTGCTTCAAGTCATCAGTGCTTTCAGCAAGTAAGATTGTGTCATCTGAATACAGCCAGCGGCTAAGGAGTCTTCCTTGAATCCTGATGTCACATTCTTTGTCCTACAGCTTCTCAGATTATTTGTTTAGCATACAAACTAATTAAGTCTGATGAAAGGATACTTTTCTGGTAAAAAAAAATTGAAGGGGAATGGCATCTAATTCATCATCAAAAGGAATATTACAAGATCTATCTTGAAGTATGGTGCTGTCTGTGATAGGATAATATCTACACACCTACAAGGAAGATCAGAAAATATCACAATTATTCAAATTCATGCACCAACCACTAAAGCCAGAAATGATGAGGGTGAATAATTCTACCAACTTCTTCAGTGTGAAACTGATCAAACATGCTATCAAGATGCATTGATAATTACTAGTTACTAGTTATTGGAATGCAAAAATTGGAACTAAAGAGGAAGGATCATTAGTTGGAAAATAAGAACTTGGGTATAGAAATTATGCTGGAGACTATATGATAGAATTTTGCAACATCAAGAGGGTATTCATCACAAATGTCTTTTTTTAAGCAACACATGGTAAGTTGCAAGGTCAAAGAAAAAGAGGAAGACCCCCCAGAGAAATGGATTGGCAAAGTGGCAGCATCAATGGGCTCAAGCATGGTAACAGTTGAGTTTGGCCCAGGATCTGGCAGTGTTTCGTTCTGCTGTGCATAAGGTCGCTATGATTTGGTACTGACTGACTCGTTGCAACCTAACAACAACAACAAATACATATGGAACTTCGCAGGTGGAATACACAGGAATGAAATTAACTACATTTTTGAGAAGAGATGATAGAGAAGCTCAACATCGTCAGCCAAAACTAGATCAGGGACAGACTGTGGAGCAAACCATCGATTGCTCTTATGCAAGTTCAGGCTGAAGCAGAAGAACATTAAAACAACTCCATGGCAGCCAAAATGTTCCTTGATTCACACATTGTACATTTCATGTCACAATTATTAACAGATGTTTGCAATTGTTGCTTCTCATTTTGAATGGTGCCACATCAGCAAATGAGGTCCCCAAAGCCTTACGCCATCTACATCATTAAAGCAACTACTTTGAGGAGGCAGCTCTTCCCCAGTTGTTTTTTGAGTGTCTTCCAACTAGAGGGGTTCATCTCACAGCCCTATATCAGACAATGTTCTGCTGTTCTTCACAATATATTTACTGGCCAGAGTAAGACAGACTGGGAAGAAGAACCTGAAAATCAATTTCTCTTTCTGGTATATATACATGTATACATACATACACAAACACACACACACACACACACACACACACATATAGGTATATGTGTGTGTAACATTTCATAAAACATATAGCTATATTGTTTTGGCTATAAATTTAATAGGACTCCTTGTGTGGCTCTGTGGATTAACAAGCTGAACGTCAAAGTCAGTTTGAATGATAAGGTTGGTGGTTCAAGCTCACCAGTCGCTTCTTGGAAACCCTATAAGGGTCACTATGGTTTGGAACCAACTCAACGGCACTTAACAATAACATCAACATATTTAATAAGTTAAAAGGAAAAAAGAAGAAAATGATATGATTAAGAATGAAATTTTACTATACTTAGGTAGTAAAGCAGTATGATTAGTTTTTTTAAAAAAAAACTAACATTGTCTCTATTTCGTGGTGGTTGTGTGTCATCGCATAGCAACCTTGCATAGGGTTTCTGAGGCTGTAAATCTTTACGGGAGCAGAAAGCCTCATCTTTCTCCTGCGGAGCGGCTGCTAGTTTTGAACTGCTGACCTTGAAGCTCGCAGCCCATTTCATAACCATTATGCTACCAGAGCTCCTTAATGTCTCTATTTAGCAACAGTTAAAAACCTGCCTAGAATATGATGCACTTTTTATCAGTTTTTTGGTCTTTGCAGTAAAAATTTGCTAACCAGGAACTAAAAGTACATCTTAAGGTGTTTCAGGTCTCAGGAAATGTTTCCTCTTGTTTTAATACATGATTTTCACCAACATAAAGAGTTTTGGGTAAAAGTTATTATTATTATTCTTACACTGATCTAAAATGATTTTCTTCATAGATCTAAAATGAAGGTTCCATTTCTTAACCCAAAGATGATGGAGGTATCCTCCAACATTTGTAAGAAGGAAAGACGACACATTTCCCTAAAATATGAGCTTAAGCAGAGATATGCTGAGAATATAAATTGCCTGCATATTTGTGGAGTCTCTGCTGGGTGCAAAAGTTAACATGATCTAATTCCAAGAAATCAGCTGTAGAAAACCCTATGGAGTGCAGTTGTAGTCTGACAAACATAGGGTCACCATGAGTCAGGACTGACTTGATGGTAACTGATTGTGTGTTTATATGCTGTCTCCCACAATGGCCCTCTGAGAAGTTCAGGCAAACTGATTGCAATGAGATCACACATCCATCTTCTGACTCAAACTCCACTCCAGACATACACTTCTCCACTGCCTTAATGCTGGAGGATAGAAGTACCGATTCATTTCCTGGTTACTAGGCAGTTTAACAATCACACATACAATGGAGCAATCAAAAAGGTGAGCAGGCAAATATTCCCTTTCAGAGGATAAATTACCTTTTCCTAGAAAATGATTATTGGCTGACAATGAGGTGGTAATTTACTTTCCTCCAGTATATAATAAACAACAATACAAAGTAAGACATTATTTGCAAAAGCTGTGTGGGTGATTCAAGGGAGGATTACTTACTAAAGTGAGTACAGGCTTACTTGAGCTTATTTATAAATCTATTGTGAACCATTTCACTGTGCTTTTTTTTTTTTTTTTTTTTGTGTGTGTGTGTGTGTGTGTTTAACCATATCTAAGATTCTGCTGCTAGGTATGACTGGCATGTCTCTCTCCCAGACCCACAAAACTTTTCTACAGAATCAAAACCTCTTTTCAAATTTACAATCCCTCCCAGGGATGGTCATAGTAAGCAAGGCATGGTAACTTATGTTTACATAGTAATCTGCTATGAAAAATTTCACATGACTTTCACCACATCTGTAAGCAATCTGCCCCTGGACTGATAATAGTCACCTTTTACCCTGGAAACCATCAACTATGGTTTCCCTATCTCATCACCTATGATACATAATACTTTCCCCCCTACATTTTCATGCCTTCTAAAAGAAAAGATTTTGTGTGTCTCAGCTTCTTAGTAAACTAACAGCAGCAACAGAACTGAAAGCACACACATGACAGCGAAGTGGACTTCCTAGTCCAAGGAGTAGGTAAAGCTAAGTGCCTTTGGCAGGAAGCTTGCTTATCCAGTGAGTTGCCATAAGCATTTATCAGCAGAGCTAAACGAGCTTTGTAATTTTGCCAGAGTAGGGTAAAGGCCAGACCAAGAGGCTTGGGCAGAGCGAAAGGTCGGCCTGCTAGCATGGCTGAGAAGAGGCCATCCTGACTCATGAACTGTGCCTAAGCATTTCTGATTCCAACCTGTAACTTGTTAACTTTCCTAGTAAACTCTGTAAATGTCAGTATGTTGTCCGAGTTCTGTGAAGTCATTGTTCAACAGCAGTGAACTGTTGAACCCAGCTGAGAAGTGAGTGCTGTGGGAAGATAGTGGGTGTCTTTTTTTTTCCCCTCCCACTGTGTCTTTTGGTTATATACAAGCCTAGGTTAGAGTAAGGAGATCTGGTAGCGTAGTGTTTAGGAGTTGGCTGCTAACATCAAGGTTAGCCATTTGAAACTACTAGCATTTCTGTGGGAGAAAGATGAGGCTTTCTGCTCCAGTAAAGATTTACAGCCTCGGAAACCCTATAGATGGTCACTGTGAGTTGGAACTGACTCCATGGTACATACCCACCACCAGGTTAGAGTGGGAAAAGCTAATTGGGATAACAAGCCCAGAAATGCTGAGGTTTTCTCTGGGTGCTTCAGTAGGGTAGTGGGAGGAACCGCAAACTCCGAGGGTATGGGAAAGAGGAGAGGGAAGCAGCAGAGCAGAAGCAGTGGATAGAAGAGGCCAGCAGCAACCTAGGGTCTAGGAAGGAAGAAGATCCACAAGAAGTTCTTGCTCAGAGCAAGGCCAAGCTTGTGGTATTCGATTTCAAGTTGTATGTAGATTCTTGTTTTGTCTCTTCCTTAAACTCGGTGAGGATTTCCTGAAAAAGTCTCTAAGAAACACCACCAGTAGATGAGCAGTGCTTTGGGCTTGCAAGAGTAGAGTAAGGGAGGCCTGCTTGTCCACAAGTTGAGAGGCTGAGAAGGAGGATACAGAACAAGAGATAAGAGAACACAGTAGACCATCACCAATGTGTGGAAACACTGGGGGCAGGGAGCTGGTCTTCATATTATAAGTATAATGACATCATTTTGTTTGGAACTATCAACAGAGGAGCTAAACAACCAAAGCAAATAACTAACCAGTGCCACTGAGTCAATTCTGACCCATAGTGACCTTACAGGGCAGAAACCCCTAAGATTTCCGAGACTGTAAATCTTTGTGGTAGCAGACTGCCAAAGTGTTCTCCTGAGGAACTGTTGGTGAGCTTGAACTGTCAACCTTTTGTTTAGTGCCAAGTGCTTTAACCACTGTGTCACTAGGTCTCCACTACCAATGAGAGATTGTTGTTGTTGTTAAGTGCTGTCAAGTCAGTTCCTATGGACCTGTATAGGGTTTCCAAGGAGTGGCTGAAGAATTTGAACCACCGACCTTGTGATTCAAATGGACCTTGCAGTCCAATGCTTTATACCAAAGGACTACAATGGGACTCCTAAGGAGAGCTTAGAGTCATCAAATAAATCTAACTGAAAGGAGAATAACCTTGAGGTCTTTTCAAAGCAAAACTGGATTAGTTGCCAACATTTAAAAATGAGACAAGTTTATTTTCTAATATACTCAGTTACATGCTTTTTTGGTGAAAAATGAGACAGTGTGATTCAGAGCAGGCTTGAATCCCTGCTGAATAGTGACTGCCTTTAGAAAGAGCATGAATGACACAGTTGAGATCCCATAATCCCCACTGCTTAACATCCTGTTCAATGCACCCAATGGCTGCAGGTCCCGGGAGGCACCTGACTCTGCCACCCTCTGACAGGATAGGATTTGAAGGGTCTAACAATGACTTACGACACCTCATATACATTTGCAATGCATAATTTTGCCTTACTTTGTTGTTATGTGCCATGGAGTTGGTTCCGACTCATAGTGATCCTATACAGGGTTTCCAAGGCTGTAAATCTTTACGGGAGCAGAAAGCCTCATCTTTCTCCCGCAAAATAGCTGGTAGTTACGAATTGCTGACCTTGCGGTTCGCAGCCCGATTCGTAACCATTACGCTACCAGAGCTCCTTACTTCAGTGGCTGCTTAATATATTCTAAGTAAATTCCGTGGTTCTGCACTTTAATGTGAAATGCAAGTTAATCTGCTAATGGACATGTGATCGCCATATGGATCTCATGCTTATGAAAGACAGGTGTGTTGGTTATATCCCTTTGCACCAAGATTCATTCTGTGCCCTTTAAATAATGCTGTTTTCTGTGGATCTTCCAGATTCCTTTATCTTCTGACTTCTGGTTGGGTTACGCCAATGTGAATCACCAGTAAGAGAATGAAGGCCCAAAAAGCAAGATGTTAAGAATATTCAGGTAAAATACTCCTATTCTCATGACTGTTCTACAGCCCCTTTTGGGCCTCCTTGGACCACGGCAGCTTTTGTGTCCTCTGCTGCTACTTTGTCCCTTCAGACTTAGAGGTGGTAGAGACTAGTATTCTCTGGTGCCCCTCTATTCTTTTTAACACCCTTAACACTACCTATGTGATGGCAGTGGTGCTTTAGTGGTAGAATTTTGGTCTTCCATATAAGAACATCGGTTCAATTCCTGGCCAATGCACCAATTCACCTCAAGTGCAACCACCACCTATGTGTCAGCAGAAGACTGTGTTTTGCACTGATGCTGTATCTGTTTCAGTGGAGCTTCTAGATTAAGACAGCCAAGGAATGAAGATCTGGTGATCTACTTGTGAAAATCAGTCCATTTAAAATTTCCATTGTGTATGGGGTCCCCATGAGTTGGAGGCAACCCCAATGGCAACAACCCTGCCCATATAAATAGTCCTTTTAATAAACTCCCATATGCCATGTCTCCTGATTATGCCTGTTTCTTGCTGAGACCTGACTGATAGATTTGAGTGCAAAAGCAGATGGCTAGAAAAGACAAAAAGAGGTAGAGGAAAGGAGCACATTTCAAATAAATCTTGAAGGAGAAATGAAAATTTAGGACAAATGCAATCTTGCAGTTTGGTCTTTACACGGCTTACTTGCCTAAATCAGATGCTCAAATAAATGGTTGAGGGTTCTGGATCTTTTATTTCATATGTAATTAGAAACATGTCAGTCTGTAATGATAGCAGCTTTCAAAATGGTCAGTCTGTCACTTCTGTATCCCTAACTCAAGAGACAAATGCTTGCCTGATTACTAAGAGTCTTATTAAGAGGCTATTGTTTGCCACATCCCTGCCAACTCCTCCCATCTCCTGATCTTTATCACCATGCGTTCTACTTTCACAAGGCTTTAAAAGAAAAAGGAAAAAAATCCCACAGACAGCCACATCAGACTGTATTCATAACGGAGGCAAAGTGCATCTGGTCTTGTCACTCATAGTTTTTGTTTTCTAGACTAAATCTAAGAATAACCTGCAGGCAGTTGACAACTGGGAAGGATATTTGCCAAGGAGCACGTGGGTGGCAGAAGTCAACCATGATGTAAAATTCCAACATCAAGAACCTGACTGGACTTTTCTGTAGCTGCCACTTAATTTCCCCAACTCTCTTGGACATGAAAGATGTTGTTAGAGACTTCAGAGTTACTATAGTCAGTAAAAGTGATCAGATCATGTATTAATTCTAAAAACTGCTTAGCTTCTTTACTGGCTGAGACAGGAAAAAATACGCTTTATTATTTTTACAAGTGATTAATTATGATAATGTTTTACAACTATTATTATAATAATATGTACCAGATTTCTGACAGACACCTGTTTTCAAACTGTCTGTTTCAATTTCAAAGCAGAAAGCCTGATTGTGCCTTAGAAAATTCAATATTCTCCCTATCATGAAACAGTGTTAATGCTTGAATGCTAAAAACGTCCAAAAATTAAGCATAACAGATTTTTAGTTCCTTGAAGGGTACAAATATTAATACTCTATCTCTGCTGTTAAGCACAGTGTCTGGCACACAGTAGTTGTTCAATCAATACTTATTGAATAAAACAAATACTTTAGTGGTCCCACTATCTTGGCAGATTTTACCTATTTTCATCCCAACACTTGGAACAAGTACCTACTCTCAAGGACCACCTTTGAGCACGGATGTTCATTCCCAGAGCATAATTCTTACTTAATAGAGATTCCTATAATACCAGACAAAAGTTTTGACTGGCTTTCTGCTTTAGCATTCAAAGGATACACTCCAGCCTACGGAGAGGAGAATAGAAGGCAACCGCCCCAGTCTTTCTCAAGTGGTACTTACTTCCTCTGCAAATAAAAGTCCATATAGATAAAGACCAAAATGAAAAAGAAAACAAAAAGAGAGTGAGAGAGACTGAAGTGACCAGTGTGAGACAGCAGAATTATAATGAGAGAGTTGGGCATAGAAAGAAGCAATTAGTAGATTTAGTCTCATAGTGTTTCAAGAGCTTAAGTTGTTAAAATTATTTCTTGAGCTGATGCTACTTGGATTTCCTTTCAACAAGTCTTGAACTATGCAGTGTTTGTCCTCCTTTGCTGTACAGCATCCAGTGACACCTAATAGGAGACCATGTGCACATCATTGCCTGGACCACTGTTGTCCACAGCTCATAAGCTTTTCAGTAGCAAGAATAACACAAGCAGTACTAAAAAGGGAAGGGAAGGGTCAGTGTTTAACACAAAGTCTCCTCAGGTGGTAAGGAAAAAGTGTTGTATTGGGGGATCTATTTAATAGATACCGAATCTTGAAAAACAGAGTTAGACTTGAAAATCTGTATGGAATATCCACTCCATTCTAAAAGAACATGATGAGAGCATCAAAAAGCTCATGTAAAAAATTCCATTATCTTTTCATTCCACATTTCCATTAACTTTTTGAAGCCTTCTCATACATGTATACTAGTAATCAGAGTGAATTACTACTCTCTTCAATATCCTAATGCATCAATGAAAAAAATTAATGTGCCCTTCAAGAAAAACTTGTTTTGATTATGTCAAAGAAGAAGAAGCTCATTTAGTTACTGATTTTTCTTTAACACCTACATGTCTCTAATCTTGGTTGTTAACCTCTCCTTGAAAGAGGAGGTCGTACCTAATTCATAACTCCATTGACAGCATCAAGAAACCTTGTAGCTGTGAAGCAACGAGACTGTCAACACAGGGTGAATCAGCAGAACAATGAAAAGGATTTAAAATCTAAGAACGGGAGCCAAAGACTTTCAAAACGATACAGGAGCTAATAGACAAAAAGAAAAGGGAAAAAAAGAGTGCAGTTTAAACTGAACTTTAAAAATTTAGAATCGATCATTTCAGTTCATTATTCTGGTGGTTGTTTCAGGATGTAGTGGTAACCAAGACATTCTTCCTAACCTGAGGAAAAATCATTCCTTCTTCAGGGCAAGGTTCAAAAGTCACTTCCTCTGGGTGGCCATCCCTGAGCCTAGTTAGATGTGCCTTTCACTGGAGTTCTAGGATAGTTCTTTGTTCCTTTCTCCATCATAACATTGTACTGCATTCTCAATATATTTGTCTCTGTTATGACTCTCCCTCACCCATTTACCTGTTGTACTGTGGAGACTTGCATGTTGCTTTGATACTGGAAGATCTATCCCTAGTATTTCATATATCAGCAGGGTCACATATAGTGGACTGTTTTCAGCAGATCTTCCAAAATTAGACAGACTACAAAGAAAGAGCTGGTAATCTACTTCCAAAAATGAGCTACGTATAACCCTATGACTCACAACAGAATATTGTCTAATAAAGTGTTAGAGATAAACCCCGTAGGATAGACGGCACTACACAATGCTCACAACAGAGAGACTCAAACATGCCAACGATCAAGAAAATGGTGCACAATTAGATAATGCTTTGGTATATGGTAAATTAAGTCACCATGAGTTGGAACTAATTTGATGACAACTAATCATAATAGCAACAAATGAGACAGACTTTCAGCTTCATGAAACCTAGGACCACATCTGTCTTCTCAATTCTCACAGCCTTTGACAATACTTGCCTTATAAGAGCACTTGAGGAAGACTTGTTGCATTTGTTGAGCTTACTGGTTTCTTGCAGGCAAGGACCATGTTTTATAATAAAAGCCTAAAGCTTTGTGGAATTTCCAATGTTATGATTCCCGACTTACCAAGGCAGAAGGAACTCACTTCCTCAAGTTTTTATTGAGCAAAGGGCATTGTTGTATCACATTGTCTTGCTGCTGACCTATTCGGAAAACAGTGGGAAGCAGGAGGTCTCACAAGAATTAGTTTCTGAATGAACGTTAAAGGACATTCAGGTTTCAAAGGTGGCCACTGTATTTCTTTGCTTCTCAAATTAGCTAGACCAATAGTTCACACTGAGGGACTGTTTCATCACCCCAAGTCTCTAAAGGAGCAAAACTGGTGAAAAGTATATACAAATAAACATAGAGAGATTTACTTAAAGGCAACAGTTCACTTAATTATGGCTGTTATTGTTAAGTGCTGTCAAGTCGGTTCTGACCCATAGCGTCCCTGTATAGGGTTTCTGAGGAACGACTGGAGAGCTTGAACTGCCCACCTTGTATTTTAAACAGACTTTGCAGCCCAGTGCATTAACCCACAGCACCACACTAAGACTTCAGCATGTCCCAAATCACAGGGTGTTGACAGCTGGCAAATCCAAAATCGGCAGGTAGACTGTTACTGCGTCCCAAGAAATGGAAGTCAGATGGAACAAGTGCAGGATGAAGAGAAAGAGGGTGTGAGCAAGCTTTACCAGAACATCCATTTTATATAGGGTGCAAGCCGCACCCCTTAAGGAAATCCACTTCCAACTGATTGCTCACTCAGATCATGAAATAGAGGGTGATATAAAGCATCTGCCAAACCACGAAGGCTCAAGGTCTAATCAATCTGACACACACCATCAACAATCACAGGGTGCATGCTACTAGTGGGTGAAGACTAGGAATGCCGTTAATCATCCTACAATGTACAGGATGAGCCCCAACAACAAAGACATTAACATCAACAGTATTAAGATGGAGAAACCCTGAAATAAGCTGTGTTTGGTTGTCTACAACTAAAGATGACCATCTTTGCCTTTCCAACCCTACAATGAACTGTCTCATCAGTAAAATGGTAAGAATAATCAACAGTTTCATGAGCTGTAAGTGGTGAGACTTAAACAAGATAACAACTGTGAATTCATGGAATAGATTCTGGCACAAGATAAATGCTCAGATATAATTAGATAGTTGTAGTTATCATTACCCATGACAAAAGCCAATATTTATTCTGAACATATTATGAATGTGCCAGGTACTTTGTTCAATGCCTTAGAAATCAGTATTATTACTTTAAATTGTCCAGTGCTCTGAATATGCCTGGTCCAACAACAGATGTGGGTGCGTGACAGCTTATAAAAGGGTCACACACATGAAACACTTCTACAAATACAAGAACGTTTATCAGAACACAAAGTTAAAAACTGTAAATTAAATTCCTTTTAATCCACTAAGAACACTTTCCTCTAAAAAGTTCCTGGTCTTAAAAACCAGGTAATCATAGTGGAAAAGCCAAAGCTGTTTCATCCTTCTCTTCAGACAGAATGCAATCAAACAAGGCATGGCAGAAAGCTATTATTGCTGGCCCAGCAGACCGCTGGAGCCAAGGCTGCCACAGATTCTGTCCTACTATATGCAGGAAAGTGAAGGAGACACACTGCACTTCAAATAAATCAATTTCCTTTATTAGCTTCCTTTCTTTATCGTTTGCTTTTACTGTATGTTTTGTGGATCAAGTTAATCATGTTCATGCAAAGATCAATCTCAATATACTCCTTCATTGGAAAGTTGTTGTCAGATTCTGTGGAGGAGTCAGACACTAGAGAAGGATGAGTGATTATACACTAAACATTTGTAATTGTTTCCAGTTACCTACAACCTTCCATGACTTTTTAATAATGTTGTTGTTACTGTTAAGAGCCATCGAATTGGTTCCAACTCAGACAGACCTTATATAGGGTTTCTGAGGAGCAGCTGGTGAATTTGAATCACCGACCTTATGGTTCCAATGGACCTTGAGGTCCAGTGCTTATCACACAGCATCACACAATACTCAAAATTCTTCTTCCCCATTGATGGGGACTGTTAATTAAGATGTTTCAAGCTGAGATGAAATGTAGTTCCCTACTTAAACCAATCCAATATTGTCTCCATGATATTTGAGTTTATAGCAACAAAATGACTGGAAAAAAACAGAAATAAGAATTGCTATCAATAACTTACTATCACTTACTGAAAGTGAAGAGGACTTGTCGCACTTACTAATGAAGATCAAGACTCAAGCCATCAATATAGATTACACCTCAACATGAAGAACAACAAAACCTCACAACTGTACCAATAAGAAACATCATGATAAACACTGGGAATACTGAGGTAGTCAAGGATTTCATTTGGTTTGGATTTGCAGTGAATGCCATGGAAGCAAAAGTCAAGAAACAAAAGGGCATATCGCATGGGTAAATGTGCCACGAAAGACTCTTAAAAGTGTTTAAAAGGAAAGACATCACATTGAGAATTAAGGTGAGCCTCATCCAAGAAAGAGTATTTTCAAATACCCTAATGGATTGGCAAATCCTAATCAATGGGCTCAAGCATGGCAACAATTGTGAGGTTGACCCAGGACCGGGCAGTGTTTCATTCATTGTGTTGTACATAGGGTCACTATGAGTCGGTATCAACTTGATGGCACCTAACATGAAAGCTGGAAAATAAAGAAGACCAAAGAATAATTGATGCATGTGAATTACAGTGCTGATAAATAATATTGAATATATTATGAACTGTCAGAAGAAAGACTGTCTAGCATTCCTGGAGGTCTCCATGCATGTTGACATCAGTCTTTCCTTGGATCTAGGAGCTTCACTATGCAGGGACCCAAATCAAAAGGATTCATTCCACTCCTGATTCTTCTTTCTTATTGTGAGTAGGTCCCTCCTTCACTACTCAGTTCTCTCTCCAGTTATTGCTTGTAGGCCCTACTCTTGGGAAACTCCCTTACTTGTGACCATGGTTGTGATGGGACCAAGGGTATTGCACATTACCCTTAACCCTCACATCAGCCCACATAATGGGGGGACATCACATGATTCCACATTACATAATTACATAACTGCACAACTAAGAATCATGGTCCAGCCAAACTGACACATAGTTTTTGGAGGGAGGGGCACAAATTAACCGATGATACCTGGTGAAGTAGATGGTCAGAAAAAAAGAAGAGTCTCAGATCCATGGATTAACACAGTGACTGCAACAACAGGTTCAAATACAGCCATGTTTGTGAGAATGGCACAGGGCCAGATAGGGTTTCAGTCTGCTGTACAGAGAGGATCACTCGCTATGAGTCAGAACCGACTTGACTGCACCAAACAACAATAATATCTGAAATTCCAATCCATCCTGCCATTCCAAACCCACATCCTTCCATCCCTTGAGTTTAGACAGTGAGCTACCCAAGAGCCTGGTAATAAATTACTTTTGTTTTGCTTTGATGGTTATGTGCCGTGGAGTTGGAACCGACTCATAGCAACCTTGTATAGGGTTTCCAAAGCTGTAAATCTTTACAGGAGCAGAAAGTCTCATCTTTCTCCAGCAAGACAGCTGGTAGTTTCAAACTGCAGACCTTGCAGTTCGCAGCCCAATACATAACCACTATAATTTACTTCTGTTTCCTTATAATCAAGGCAGTACTGCTAAAAATATCAAATTGCTTATGGCATTACAACAGTTTACTACTATTTATGGATCTGGGGCCACAATATGATTTTTAAATTTCTCCATCTAATTGTGTATGTGTCTTGTGCCTTAGTTACCAAGTCTGGCAAACCAAAAATCCTGAGGAATTCTACCAATTAAAGGTCAGCTTGTTGTACTGCCATACCTTACATCATGCTGTGATGTTGGTGCCACTTGAACTTCAACTACTGGTAAAGTAAATCATGGTGGGCACATTTCAGCAAAACATCCAGACTAAAAACAGCTAGGCAGAAAGGGCTAATGATAAATTTCTGAAAATTAGTCATGAATCACAACAGGCTATAGTTCTAGAAGATGATTCCTCTAGGTTGAAAACACTCAAGAATATCTCAACAATAGATTTACGCAAACCCAGGACTGTGAAGGTAGTGCAGGATTGTGCAGCATTTTGTTCTAATGCACATGAGGTTACCCTGGTGGTGGTGAGGGTTATGTGCTGTGCAGTCAGTTCTGACTCATAGTGTTACCAGGAGCTGAAGCCAATTCAATGGTAACTAACAACAGCAAATAAGTCAAGAGGGTTGTGACTGTGAAGTTTACTATAAATTGGTTTACTTGAAAAGAGGTGGAAAGAGCAAGTAAATATTTTTTAATCCCTTGAAAATGATTGTTTTATTGTTACAAGGTGCCATCGAGTCAGTACGGACTCACAGCAGCCCTATGCACAATGGAACGAAACACTGCCCAGTCCTGGGCCAACCTCACAATTATTGCTATGCTTGAGCCCACTGATGCTGCCACTATGCCAATCCATCTCACTGGGGGTCTTCCTCTTTTTCTCTGACCTCCACCTTACCAAACATGATATCCTTCTCCAATGACTGGTCCCTTCTAACAATATGTCCAAAGTATGAGAGACGGAGTCTGGTCATCCTGGCCTCCAAGGAGCACGCTGGCTGCACTTCAATAACAACATGGCACTTTCAATATTCTCCTCCAACACCATAACTCAAATGTATCAATTATTCTACAGTCTTCTTTATTCACTGTCTAAAATTCACATGCATATGAGGTTATTGAAAACACCATTAAGCTTGATCACACATTTACTAAGGAGAACTCATACCACTTTTGAGCAAGAAAAAATGGCAAAGTTTAGATCACACTCAAGTACAACACGCATGACAATGTTGTTGTTGTTGCTAAGTGCCATTGAGTTGGTTGTAACTCATAGAGACCTTTCATCAAAATTCAGAGGCGTGACTGGGGGGTTTGAATCGCCAACTTTGAGGTTAGCAGTACAGTACTTATCTTACAGTACCATACCTGGACTCCATACTTATATACATATACAAGATACTATGCTAAGTCACAAAATATTGCTACTAGAGCTCCAATTTATATATGAACAGGCTTTTTCTAAACAAACTGTGGGTTTCAAAATGACTCTGAGATCAGTGGATGGCTGCAGACAAGTATTACACTTTGTTCAGTCTCACTAGGGTACCTTACTCAAAGTAAGATGCACAGGTACACAAGTCCATCCTGTAATGCCCAAGACAATTACACATCCTGGGCATGTTGTCATGTTTTAATACACATCCTCAACGAATGCTTGAGCTGAAAAATGCGAGTAAACTGGACTTTGAGGTATAATCCAAACAAAACAGTGGTTTCTGAGGGGATCTGCAGGGCCAGTTAAAAGCAAGGCAGAGAGGTCAGTTCAGAAGGGTATGGTGACTGTTTCTGATGATTCCAAATGTATACTCTCAATAGATTTTTTTAAAGGACAAAGGATAATTGCAAGGACTTATTAAGGACATTATTTAGATCAAGTGACCCATCGAATTTTCAATTTAGTATTACCCAAGATATATTTTTTCATATGATAAGTATGGGATTGCAAACCACAAGGTCCATGGTTCAAGCCTGCTAGTTGCTCCGTGGGAGAAAGATGAAACTTTCTGCTCTTACAAAAATTTAAACCCTCGGAAACACTATGCAGGATCGCTATGAGGTAGAACCAACTTGGCGGTCATTAATAACAACAACAATTGTTACAGTAGCTACTATAGCAACCAGGAATCAGTTCTAGTGTGGAACTGTGGGCTAATGTGCTGCACAGCAAAGTCGGCTTGATCCTCAAGGTTGGTTGTTCAAGCTCAGCAGCCACTCTTCAGAAACTCTATATGGTATCACTATGGGTTGGAACTGATTAGACGGCACTTAACAACAACAAGAGAAATCAGACACTATGTGACTTTAATATTGATTCAGTTATATCCTGGTACCTGCCCTCAAAAGAAAGATCAATTCCCATTATCAGGGAAGAGACTTTATTTTTTCCCACTGTATTATATAATTCCAGATGATTTGTCTGAGAGAATTGAAAGACTCACTTGACATACCAGATTAAACAGAGTATTTTCTTTAGCAGATGATAACAAGAAACCATGCAGCCTAAGGGTTAAGGACTTGGTTCTGGAGTAGGTGTCAGGTTCTCTGGGGTTGAAAGCCCAGCTTTAGAAGTTCAAGTCAAGTGACTTCTGCAACTTCCTTAGCATATCCTTGAGTTTGATTTCCTTCTTTGTAGGAGACAAAGTTATCTACTTCATACAATTCTTATAAATATCAAATATGACAGTGCATAATGTAAATTATTTAATAACAAACCTCAAGTCCCAAGTCATTTTAAATTTATATTAACTTTAAATTATAAAAGTATATTGTATAAAAGAACAGTTGGAATCATTGACCATTATTTTTCAAGACATTTGGTAAAACTTTTCTAAGCAAAGAAACTGTTGACAAAAGTTTTTAAGAAAGTAAACCCTAAATAAACCATAATCCTTCATTCAGAAAGTGGGGGGGGGTAGGATTTATAGACTACTTAAAATTAAGTCAAACTTGAGGCATTTTCAAATTCTCATAAAGCTGAATCTTTGCATAATTCATTATGCCAAAGGTGGAAAGAATCCATTGGGCAATACTGAGAGTTTTCCTTTTTAACAGGTATAGCAACTGTGTTTTCTACAGCCTTGGACACTGTATGCTTATAATAATAAGAAACTACATTTGTAGTTCTTTTTCCCCCACAAAGGAAGTTAGTTTTGCTAATTAATCTTGTAATAACCAACTAGATCTAAGATCTCAATAATGTAGTTATAATTCACTCAAGCTTAACACCTTCTCTCTAAGTTAGCAATATAGCCTAAGTCATTTAACAGCTAAAGTCATTTATCCTTACAGGGAACAGTTATACTGCAATTAAAATAAATAAGAAATTAACAGATCATCATCAAAACACAATACAAAATCTCCATTTTTCACAATAATGTAATTCACAGACACATGCTAAGTAAGCCTTTTCAACACTAAAGTTCTTTACGTTTTTTTTCCCCCTGAATGCATATTTGAAGGACTATGAAGACTTGTTTTAGAACACAAACATACATATCCCATCTGTTAAAAGGCTTATAGGAAATTACAGACAGACAAGCATCTAATTCCGATTTCAAATAATGTGGAAATTGAGCAAAAACAACATTCTACCAACCAAAGTGCCATTTTAATGCTTAATAATTCTGACAAGTACCAATTTAAGGGAATAGAAGTGAAATGCAGAATGATCCAGAATACTAATAGTCTGCTCTTGCTTAGTTGCAAGCACAGGTAAAAGTAGCAACAAAGAATGTGATCTCAAATGTTGACGTTGTCTCTTTATGGCTCCATCTAGAGAGGAAGAGCTCAGACTCATGGATTTCTGCCAGCTCTAGGTGTGGCCATCTACTACTGACAGGACAACAAGAATCAACGACGCGCTATCCAGATGGTACAAGACGGGTAACATGTGCAGAACTCTCTCTGGAGTTCAATAGAGTGCTGAAGAAGAAAAGGTCTCCATTTAGAAAGGTCTCCATCTAGAAGGAAGAGAAGACTCACCATCCTGCCAGGGTCCTCAGAATCTACTATATAACTCTCAGTTCGATTTAAAAAAAATATTTTGGGTGAGTGAGGATGGGTGTGGCAGGTAGGAATAAGGAGTTAGACTTAAGACTATGGCTAGGTCTAGGTGGGGGTGGTGGTGGCTGTGTGCCTCATCTTTCTCCCATGGAACAGCTGGTGGTTTCAAACTGCTGACCTTGCCCGCAGCCCAATTTGTAACCACGAAGCTTAATATGAGTTGGAACTGACTGGTAGGCACTTAAATAACAACAAGGCAAGGCCTAAGACTTCATTTAGTGCTAGGGTTAAAGTTAGGGATAGGGGTTGGGCTAGGCTTGGTCTAATTTTAGAGTTATAGTTAGGTTTTATTTGTTTATTTAGTTATTAAAATTGACTTGATTTCCCCTTCATTTGGAAGGTCTATAACTACATTTTTTTTTTTTTTTACTTTGTTTTGTTGTTGTTGCAAACTGGTATCTCTGGTTCCCTATTTTTAGTCTTTTAGGTTTGCTTTAAGGTGCTCTGGTAGCGTAGTGGTTACGAATCGAATCGGGCTGTGAACCTCAAGGTCAGCAGTTTGAAACTACCAGCTGCTCTGTGGGAGAAAGTTGAGGCCTTCTGCTCCCGTAAAGATTTACAGCCTCAGAAACCCTATACAGGGTCACTATGAGTCGGAACCGACTCCATGACACATAAGCAACCAACCAACCAAGGTTTGTTTTGGGTCCTGGTGTGGCGCTGTGGGTTAATGCGCCAGACTGCAAAGCCATTTGAACTGCAAGGTTGGCAGTTCAAGCTCACCAGCTGTTCCTCGGAAACCCTATACAGGGTCACTGTGGGTCTGAATCGACTCGAGAGCACTTAATTAACAACAAAAGGTTTGTTTTACTTTGAATACTTCTAAATCAGGGTTGGATTCTGGGTGATATTGTCATGTCTCTGGTTGTTGTCTGCTGTTGGTTCTCTGTCCAAACAATCCCTCTAGTATTTTTTGTAAAATTGACCTCTTCATTTCTGTATCTGGGAATGTCCTATTTTTTTATGTAATATTTGATGGAAATTTTTGCTGGATATGTGATTCTTGTTTGGGATTATTTTTCTTACAGAGGTTTATATACATCATCCCATTCTCTACTTGCCTGAATGATTTCTGCAGAGAAATCAGAGCTTAGTCTTATTAGTTCTCCTTTGTAGGTAACTTTTTGGGGTTTTTCAGTTGCTCTAGGATCTTTCCTTGTCTTTGGTTTTTGAAAAAGTTTGATTGTAATATGTCTTGGTGATTTTCTTTTGGAGTGTATTCTATTTGCAGTTCTTTTAAAACTTCTCATTTTTCACGATGTTGGGGCAATTTCCTTCCAGGAAATCTTTGACAATTTTTTGTAAGATTTTATTCATCTCTTCTTGTTCTGGAATTCTAATCACATGCAAATTATTACTATTGATGGTGTCATACATAAATCTTAGGCTTTCTTCAGATTTTTTCATTCTTTTTTCTAATTATTCCTAATTGATGATGAGTAGAGAGAGATTTACCTTCAAGCTCACTGATTCAGCCTTTCATTGATTCAATTCCACGTTGCCCTTTCAATGTCTTATATAATTCTGTAGTCTTAGCATTAATCTTCTGACTTTATAATTGGTGTTGTGGTAGGGTTTCTAATCTTTCATTTATTTTATTCATTTGTTCTTGTATTATTTTACTGAATTCTTCCTTGCTCTTGGCATTCTTTCTCTCAATGCACTGAAGATACCTAAATAGGATTCTTATCAAGTAGTTCTGATTCCATTTCTGGCACTATATTTTTTAACTGTACATATTGGTCACTGGTGTGAGATACTGTCTTCATAGTGTAAGCTGAAAATGTCTGTTTTCTCTGAGACACTGTGGTACCATATTTATGTTTAACTGATGATTACATGTTAGTGTGTCCTCAAGCACTCACCACCTGTGTCCTGGTGGATATGACCGAGGCTGGAAGGAAGTCTGAACATAGTTCTCAGTTTGTATAGTACAGGAGCCCCAGCAGAGGCTGTGTAGAAGGGGGTGCCACTGGCGGCTGGGATGCCAATGGCATGACTGACCACATCCTGACTATCAGTAGGGCAAGAGAACAGGGAGGACTGTACCTCCCTTGCCTCCCACTTGCAGCCCAGCTCTGTGCCCATAGGCCGCTGTATCAGCAGCTGCTTGTAAAAGCCTCAGATGGCTGCTCGAGCCAGCTGATAGTCCCCTTGTTCTCTCACTGCTCCTGTTCAGCTTCCTCTTCTCTAGTCAGCACTCAGCCCACCTCTCCATCCTATCTTCCGAAGTGCAGAGTCCCAGGACCACCATCAGTATCAATTTCATTTGTTCTCCCCCAGGCTTTACCGCAAAAGGTCTGCTCAGTTCATCTCTCTACTCTGCCATCTTGCGCTAAAGTTAATTGCTTAATGCTATTTAAAATAGGTTCATGTAGGCAGGCTTGCTTCTTTGTTCATATGCATTCCACCTACTTAGTACCTCCCTTCCAAAACATATATCAGAGCCCATGATGTTCTTTTTCCTCTATTGAGTACTAAGAAAGCCAATTTCAAGATTTAGTCTTTGCAAGTTGAATCAACCTTCCTCGCAACCACTGCTTCAAGGATCCTGAGAAAGACCAGAAAACTTTAGGGTACTAAAAGGTCAATGTGAGAGAGGAAAACTTGAGTGGAAATAAGGAAGCACCTACCCTTCCAATACATGAAATATGTTTAATGTGTTGCTATATTATGTGCTAAGGAGCTCTGGTAGCATAGTGGTTACTAATCGGGCTGTGAGTCGCAAGGTCAGCAGTTCAAAACTACCAGTGGTTCCACAGGAGAAATAAGAGGCGATCTGCTCCCGTAAAGATTTACAGCTTTGGAAACCCTGTACAGAGTCGCTATGGGTCGGAACTGACTCCACGGCACATAACAACAACATATTATGTGCTATAAGGGTAACAAAACGATGCTGTTGTTGTTAGGTGTGGTCCAGTCAGTACTAATAACGACCTTACGCACAATAGAATGAAACACTGCCAGTCCAATACCATCCTCAAAATCATTGGTATCCTTCAGCTCACTTATGTTGCCAATCCATGTTTTAGAGTCTTCCTCTTTTCATTGACCCTCCACTTTACCAAGCATGATGTCCTTATCCAAGGACTGGTCCCTCCTGATAATACATCCAAAGTATGAGAGATGAAGTCTCACCATTCTAGCTTCTAAAAAGCATTCTGGCTATACTTCTTCCAAGACAGATTTGTTTGTTCTTTGGCGGCTTTTATTTTTCTTTTCTAGCCAATTTTTCTATGGTCTTCTTTATTCATTATCCAACTTTCACATGCATATGAGCTGCTGAAAATATCATGGCTTGGGTCAAGAGCCAATCAGCTGGCCAGGTAGCTGTCTTCTAACTTCTGGTTTACATGAGTGAGTGCCTCCAGTGCTACATCAGTTTATTAAAAGATTTCAATTTGTATTTCATCAATTCCCAGAGCCTTGTTTTGTTGCTAATGTCTTCAGTGCATCTTGGACTTATTTCTTCAGTACAATTGGCTCTTGATCATATAGTACCTCCCGAAATGTTTGAACATCAGCCATTTCTTATTGGTACAGTGAGTCTGTATATTCCTTCCATCGTCTTTTGATGCTTTTGGTATCATTCAATATTTTGCCTATTGTTGTTATTGTTGTTAAGTGCTGTCAAGTCGGTTCTGACCCACTGAGACCCTGTATAGAGTTTCTGAGGAGCAGCTGGTGAGCTTGAACTGCTGGCCTTGTGAAACTCACTTTGCATCCAGTGCATTAACCCTCAGCACCACACCAGGAATCCTCCATAGAATCTTCCAATATTGCAAGCTGAGGCTTCAATTTTCTCTATAGTTCTTTCATCTTGAGAAGGGGTAGGGTAGACAAGATAAGGTTGCCTGAAATATTTTTGTGGGACAGCCTTTTCTAACCTCAAAGAACGAGCAGGTATATTGTTGTGATGAGGAAATCTTCCTTACAGCAACTCTCCTGGCCTTTTTCTCACCAATGCAGTTTTCGGTTTTCCCAAAACGTCTTTCTAATAAGCTCTGATGAGTGTCCTGTATACTTTGAAAAATTCTTTCTAGACTACCCATTAGGAAAACCCAAAGAAAAGTTGCCACAGCCGTATGAGCTGACCTCTCTGCCTTCAATTAAACTTGTCCAGCAGATCCCCTTGGAAGCCATTATTTTGAATGGACCTTTACTTTTAAGGTACCCAAGTAAGACTAAGATAATTGTGTTACTGAAAGAAGTTGTCTACAGCTATAAATTGATTGCAGAGACATGTTCCAACAATTTTTATTTGGAATAAATCTGTTTGTGTACCTGCTGAAGCCCTAATAGTAATACATTTTGACTTATCCATGTATAAGGGTCTAAGTTGCAAAGTACCTTGGATAATACTAATGCCAATATTATTTACAGATTGGAAAATTGTTAAACTTGCTTTTAAATCTGATTCATTGGTTCCCTCCAGTCTAGTCAATAAAACATTTTGCCTCCTGTTATAAAGGATAGCTATTCTTCTTAGTTCCATTTGGAAATTAACAAAGAAAGTGGCATTATCTGCAGGGGGGGAAAAATGGCACATTATTATTTTTCATGACCCGCTTTTCCCCCAGTAAGCAAATAATCCACTTAATATGTCCAGAAGGACAAAAACCCTGCCTCTATATTAGGAGAGTACAGATTCCTAGGGAACAGAGCCATTTGCAAAAACATTGGGAAACTGCCAAGCATTTTAGGGTTCATACAGTGACTACTAATTACTATGTATAGTGTATTTCTGGACCTACTGGCGATGTATTGGCTGATCTTTCTGGATTGTGTCTTTTCACTGATTGTTGTTTATTTCCCACATAATTCAAATGATGGGAAGGATGTTTGTCTAGTTTGTGATTGGCAAGGTAAAAACTTAAACTCGTGTTTTAGATTAGGTTACACAAAAAATATACCAGATGGTAGTTACAAAAAAAAAAGGATTCAACAAGCCTCACACATTGTATAATTTGGGACAAATTACAAAAGATAGAAAAGCCCTACCCTAAATATATTTGAACTGTATTCACCTGAGAAGTTGAAATTCCTAGTGGAAACAATGCTCAAAGGGATGTAACTCTGACTTTTCCATTTGAAAAACTGCCAGATGACTCCTTTGAAAGGTTACGTCTTAGTGACAGTACTGTGCTAGGTAGGACCCAATCTAGTCATTTTCTCTTGTTTAAAGGTTTTTTTTTTGTTGTTGTTTTCTCATGTACTTTTTTTTCACCTTCAGGCGTTTAGTCTGTGATGCTTATCAAAATAAAATGAGGACAGTTGATTATCATTTATTTAATAACAATACTGAGGAGTGTAAGAAAGGCATGCACTATCTTGAATTCCTCATAAATCATTAATCAGTGCTTTTCTCAATATTGCATGAGGACCAAAGAGTAAGACCAGTTTCACACTCGGGGCCCTAAGAGATTCAGACTTTCCATCTCACTTCTTTCTGCCTAGTTTTAAATTGTATGCTTACTATCCTGTGGCACTGCAGAATAATGCACTGGACTGTGATATCATTTTGAACCACAAGGTCAGTGGTTCAAACTCACTAGCCACTCCTAGTAAACCTTATACAGGGTCGCTATGAGTTGGAAGTGATTTGATGGTATTCAACAACAACAATGGTCTCTGTAGGAGTAAGTACAGTGGCTCTAGAGGAAAAACAGTGGTCTACAAAACACAAAGTCAGTGGTTCGAGCCCACCAGCTGCTCTAAGGGAAAAAGATGAGGTTCAAAATTACATCCATTTCTATCACTTATTTGCCAAATGACCTTGAACAAGTTACTTTACCTAGACAGGCCACATAAGTTCTTTACTGTTTGAGTAAAGTAATAGTGTTTTGGAAGATTAAGAAACACATGCTTTCAAGAAATGCCCCACACAGAGCCTGATATATAATACAATCAACTTTCTATAACTCTTATGTTTCTGTCAAAAGGCAAAAGAGATTCTGTCTGGGATTTGCTCTTTACAAGGAACCCGAGCTTAACTAACCTTAACCAGACCTTAACCCTGATGCCACAGTGGTTAAGCATCCAGCTGTTAGTCATAAGGATGGTGGTTTGAACCCACCAGTGTCTCTGTGGGAAGAAAGGTCTAGCAGGCTCCTCCTGTAACAATGATTACCTCGGAAATCCCATGGGGCAGTTCTTCTCTGACACATGAGGTCACTCCTGGTTGGAATCTACTCAACAGAATAAAACAAGGACAAGGCCTTAACTAGGCATTTCTTCAACTGTAGTCCTTAGTCTACCAACACCAGAATGGCTGAGCATGCCTAGTAAACATTTAGATTCTTAGTTTGACATCTTCTTATTTAATCAGAGTCTCTGGGGATGGGCCTACATATCTTCACGTTTAACAAATTCCAAGATGATTTTTGGACAGATTCGAGAGCACTTACAAGTAGCAATGTTTGAAAACCACCAAACCATCAAAATTCTCATCACTTTCCATTTGTAAAAATATCAGTGAAGATTATCCTCCTTTTGAAGCTAGTTAAATATTTCAAACAACATGCGGCCAAGACTGTCATCATCTTTACATGAAATCTAGATCAGTCTTAGAGTAATTGCAAATTCATATCCTCTTCTATTAACAGAAATGACTTCTTTGCAATAATCCATATAATATTATGTTTTTGAAGGCAGCTGTCACACTTTGAACTCTTTAATCTCTATTAAAACTGTTCTGATAACATCAAGTTCTTTGAATGATAGATACTGTGTTAAACGAAGAAAGCCTTGTAAAATGTATTGCTTGATTTTAAAGTTCATTCTTCATATTCCTGTTCAAATTTCTTACAGGTTTTTAGCTTAGAAGATGATAATAGAGGTCCTTCTTTTCAGGAATGAATATAGTAGTCATCTTAATTGTCGCGATTATCTAGACTGTTTTTAAATCCTAGGCAGGTTTTGAATTTGGCACATTATCATCATTGTTTGCAAGTATGTCTCCTGGTAGATGCTTAATCTTTCAACCTCGACTCACACCATTCTCTTCTTCACTCATTATGCTCTAGACTTCTTGTTGTTCAGTGCCGTTGAGTCAGTTCCGACCCATTTGTTGTTGTTGCTAGGTGCCATCAGGTCAGTACCGACTCATAGCGATCTTATGCACAGCAGAACGTAACACTACCCGATCCTGGGCCAACCTCACTACTGTTGCCTCGCTTGAGCCCATTGATGTTGCCAC
>NW_006408564.1:11687381-11727370 GCF_000296735.1 Chrysochloris asiatica
AAAAGGATCAATTCTTCTACAGTCTTCCATTCTGCCCCATAACAACCCTGTATAGGGTTTCTGAAGAATGGCTGGTGAGCTTGAACTGCCGACCTTGCAGTTCGAGCCGTCTTTGCAGTCCAGCACACTAACCCACAGCACCACACCAGGACTCCTGCTCTAGACTGGTGACTCTCAAAATATGTTCTCCAGTTCATTGACAATAGCTAGCATCAGCATTACCTGGGAACTTGTTAGAAATGCAGAGTCTCCACTGGAATCTAGAACTACTGAATCAGAAAATTGGGGAGCCGAGGTGGGGGCAGGGAGGAGGGAAACTCAGCCATCTGTTTTCATACGTCTTCCATGTGATTCTGATGTATGCTTAAGTTTGAAAAGCATCTAGATTCTATTATCCTCAGACCCTTTCCTTGACAACCACATCTTATTATGCCTCTTTCTTATCTGTACGACTTTCCTGCTAACCTTTATCACTATACCTGTTTGTTTCTTTCATATGCTATCACAATTTATACTTATGTATTTATGTCTGTTTTACTTGAATATTGTCCAGTTTCCCAAATGGATTTTAAACTTTGGAATTTCTGCTCTGTACCTATTTACTAATATTTCCCCTAGCATATAGCACAGTGTCAAGCAGGCGGTAGATAGTAAATAAATACTTCAACAAAAGGATGAATGAATCATCAGTTAATATGAAATGATTGAGGTTCTATTCTGATTGGTGATTTTTTTTTCCTTCTTTGTTGTTTTTTTGTTATTGATGTAGATAACCACACTCCACCAGTTTCATGACTATTCTGCAAGCAGTTTATAAGAGTAATTTACAAATTACATATATACACATTGCTCCGTACACTCCACTTGCTTTGCAGTTCTCAAATCCCATGTCAGCATCTTTGCCATTACAGACATTTCAGTTCCATGTCAGGAGAGAGACAGTGTTTAATTCATGCACCATGCACTTATTGAGAAACTAACACATAGCATATCAGGATGTGACAAGCAGGAATGTAGTTTGCATGGTACTTCTTTCATTATGGGCAGTACACAGATAACAAAGGAGCCCTGGTGGTACAATGCTTAAACAACTGGCTGCTAAACTAAGGTTAGCTGTTGGAAGCTACCCAGAGGACCTGTGGGAGAAAGACCTCATGATCTGCTCCCATAAATATTATAGACTGGGAAGCCCTAAGAAGCAGTTCTCCTCTGTCACAGGGGATCGCTATGAAATCAAAATTGGCTCAGTGGCATACAACAACAACAAAATAATTGCCATTCAACATTTTTTACATGTACAACTTAGTGGCATCAACTACACTCATCCTATTGTATAACCATCACCACTATGGATACAATGCTTCTTTCTTAAAACCAGAGAATGCCAAAGTTCTAGCTATTCTCATTAATCTGGTTTAAAGAACTGAAGTTTTCTACAGAACTGCCTTTCTTTTCTGTAGCATTTCTCTCCCTCACTTTCCTCCTTGCCCCGTGTGTTCAATCCTCTCTTCAATGCCTGACTCACTTGAACATTTGCTGAATTTATCAGCCAAACTCTTGCTGACTTTCCCTTCTGTTTAATAGCTTCCCACTCTAATCAGTGCTCCCAGGATTCCCTTAAAAGCAGCTGAAAATCCTTTGCTGAGTGTAGCTAAAGTAATTGTTTCTGTGTCTCTCTCTTTTTCTTTTCTTATCATGATCAACAACACAGGTTTTAGAGTTACATCTAGGTTTGAATCTCAGCTTAGTATCTTCCTAGTGTCTTTACTTCTTGTCTTCTCTTAGGCAGAATTTGTCTAAGACACAATAAAAGTTACCGCATGGGGAGGCTTTGCCATCTCAGAGGTCTAGCTCCTCTCTTGTGCTCAGTTAAAGGCATTCCCGATTGGTGAGTATTCAGTACAATGCCAATTATCTGGGGGAAAGACAAGAAATGCTGCAGAGAGGGAGATTCATAACAGAGACTATTGTTTATTGTTGCTATGTGCTGTTTATTTGGTTCTGACTCACAGCAACCCTGTATAGAGTTTTCCAAGGCTGTAAATCTTTGTGGGAGCAGAAAGCCTCATCTATTGCTGTTCTTAGATGTTATCTAAAGGTTCCGACTCACTGCCCCATCCTTCACCATCCTCACAACTGCTGCATTTGAGCTGATTGTTGCTACCACTGTGTCAATCCATCTTATCGAGGGTCCTCCTCTTATTCATTGACCCTCCACATCAAGCATGACATCCTTCTCCAGCGACCCGTGCATCCTGATAACATGTCCAAAGTATGAGAGATGAATTCTTACCATCCTCAGTTCTAAGGAGCATCTGACTGTACTTCTTTCAAGTCAGATTTGGTTGTTCTTCTGCCAGTCAGTTCACAGTATTTCAATATTCCTCTCCAATGTCATAACTCAAATGCATCACTTCTTCATTGTCCAATTGAAAATAATGATGCTTGGGTCTGGTGCACCTTGGTCCTCAGACTGTTAACTTTGCTCTTTGACACTTTAGAGATCTTGTGTAGCAGATTTGCCTAATGCAGCAAATTGTTTGAGTTTTTGATTGCTGCTTCCATGAGTGTTCATTGTGAATTCAAACAACATAAAGTCTTCAACAACTTCAATCTTTTCTCCATGTAGTCATATAAATGAATTAGTACTATAGTACCTGACTTGAAGATTTTTTTCCCATAGTGTTATTTATCATGATGTGATTTACTGGTTCAGGCGGAAGGATTTTTATTTCCTTTACACTACGGTGCAATCCATAGTGACGTCTGTATTCTTTGATTTTCATCAAACTTGGTATTTTAAATTCCAGTCTTCTGATTCTGACTGGAATTTCTGGTAGCTCCCTGTCAAAACACTGTTGCAACATTTTAAAAATTATCTTCAGCAAAATTTTACTTGCATGTGATATTGTTTGATGATCTCCACATTCTGTTGGTCACCTCTCTTTGGAATGGGCACAAATATGAATCTCTTCCAATATTTGATGAGTTAGCTGTCTTCCAAATTTCTTGGCATAGATCAGCTAGTGTCACCAGTGTGGCATCAATGTGTTAAAAACATTTCAATTTGTATTCCGTCATTCATGGAATTTTTCCTTAAGTATCAATGGTTCTTGAGCATATGTTACCTCATGAAATAGTGGAACATTTTTGATACAGTGACTCTATATATTCCTTCCATTGTCTTTGGATGTTTTCCAGCATGATTCAATATTTTGCCTTTGTTGTTGTTGTTAAGTGACATCAAGTCAGTTTGACTCATAGCTGCCCTGTATAGAGTTTCCAAGGAACAGCTGGTGGGTTTAAACTGCTGACCTTGTGATTTTCAGTCCAGTGCTTATTGAACATTTTGTTGTTGTTGTTAAGTGCCGTCAAGTTGGTTCTGATTCTTAGCAACCTGTATAGGGTTTCCAAGGAGCAACTGGTGAGTTTGAACTGCCAACTTCTGGTTCATAGTCCAGTCCTGATCCCCTGAGCCACATAAGAAGTCCTGATCAAGCACAGACTTTTTAATCTGTCCATATATTTCTTTAAGGAGCTCTGGTAGCATAGTGATTACAAATCGGGCTGCAAACCTCAAGATCAGAAGTTCGAAACTACCAGCTGTTCTGTGGGAGAAAGATGAGGCTTTCTGTTCCCGTAAAGATTTATAGCCTCAGAAACCCTGTACAGGGTCGCTATGAATCAGAACCGACTCCATGGCACACAACAACAACATACAGTTCTTTAACATTGAAATTTGAGGTTTGGACTTTTTCTTTAGTTCTTTCAGCTCCACAAATGCTAAGCATGTTCTTACTTTTTGGTTTTCTTCATCTAGGTCTTTGCACATTTCATTATAATACTTGACTTTGTCTTCCTGAGCTGCCCTTTGAAATTTTCTGTTCAGCTCTTTTACTTCATCATTTCATCCATTCACTCTAGCTTCTCTAATGTTCAAGAGGAAGTTTCAGAGTCTCTTCTCTTCTGACATTCATTTTTGTCTTTTCCTTTTTTTCAAATCTTTTAAATAACCTTTTGCTTTCTTCCTTTAGGATGTTCTTGATGTCGCACTGTACACTTCTGGTCTTCAGTCATTAATGTCTAATGCATCAAATCTGTTCTTGAAATGGTCTCTAAATTCAGGTGGGATCATATTATGGATTTCGTTGACTTGTTTTAATTTTCTTCAGCTTTAGCCTTAACTTGCAGATGAGCAATTGTTGATTTGTTCCACAATCTGCCCTGGTCTTGTTTTGGCTGGTGATATTTAGCTTTTACACTGTCTCGTACCACAGATGCAGTCTATTTAATTTTTGTGTATTCCATCTGGTGAGGTCCATGTGTATAGTCATCCTTTATGTTGTTGAAAAAAAAAAAAGGTATTTGTAATGAATGAGTTGTTGGCTCTGCAAAATTCTATCATGTGATCTCCAGAATCATGTTTATCACCAAGGTCCTATTTTTCAACGACTAACCCCTTCTCTTTGTTTCCAACCTTTGCAATCCAATCACCAGTTACTATCAATACATACTGATTGCATCTTTGATCAATTTCAGACTGGAGAAGTTATAGAATTCTCAATTTCCTCATCAGTTGCATTATACATTTGAATAATAGTTGTACGAACTGCTATTTCTTGAGGTGCGTGGGTATTATTCAGTCAAATCTAACACTGCACTTCAAGACAGATCTTGAAATGTTCTCTTTGAGGATGAATGCAATGACATTCCTTTTTTTTTCTTCATGGCATAGTAAATCATATGATTGTCAAATTCAAAATGTCCACTACCAGTTCATTTCAGTTTACTAATGCCTAGGATACTGATCTTTATGCACTCCATTTCATTTATGACAGGTTCAGATTTTCCTAGATTAACATTCCACATTCTCATTATATATGGATGTTTGCAGATATTTCTTCTCAGATTGAGTTGTGTCCCACTAACAAACAAAAGTTCTGAAAGCTTTGCCCCATTCCAGTCATTATGGTCAACTCTATTTTGAGGAGGCTGCCCTTTCCCAGTCTTATTTTGAATGCCTTCCAACCTGAAGGGGTCATTTTCCAGTGCTGTATCAGGTAATATTTCACTGCTATTCATAATGTTGTCATCTTCTGGCAATGTTCCACTGTTATTCATAAAGTTTTCAGAGATTAATCATTCAGATATGATCAGTCTCTCCTTGTTCCTAACCTGTCTTAGTCTGGAAGCTCTGCTGAAACCTCTCCACCATGGGTGCCCCTGCTGGTATTTAAAATCCTGGTGGAATAGCTTCCAGCATCAGAGCAACACAAAACGCAAGTCACCACAGTCCAACAACCCGACAGTTGAGTGGTGCTACAAATTGACATAACCAGCTGTTTGTTTTGATTTCTTAAATGCAAATATACTGTGATATTGAAACTGACTCATATTATTGACCTTAGATTGTTGTTGTTGTTATGTGCCATGGAGTTGGGTTTCTGAGGCTATACATCTTTCCATGAGCAGAACGCCTCATCTTTCTCCTGCAGGACAGCTGGTAGTTTCAAACTGAACTTGAGGTTCGCAGCCCAATTCGTAACCACTATGCTACCAGAGACCTTAGACCTTAGACTAGGAGTAAGTAACCTTTTTCTGTAAGTGTCCAGGTAGTAAATGTTCTAGACGTTGCAAGTCATACCATCTCTGTTGCAAGTGTTCAACTTTTGTTGGAGGGCAAAAGCTTCCTTACTGTTGTTGTTAAGTGCTATTGAGTTGGTTCTGACTCATAATGACCTTGTATAGGGTTTCCTAGGAGCTGCTAGTGGATTTGGACTGCCAGCCTTGATGTTCAAACCGACCTTGAGGGTCAGTGCTTTAACCTGTAGCACCACACCATATAACTGCATGAGCAGAAGAGCTGTGTTTCTAGAGAATTTTATTTGTAGTCATGGAATTTATAATTTCACATAATTTTCCAGTGTCAAACACTATTATACTTTTGGCTTTTTTTTAGCCATTTAGAAATGTAAAATCAATGTTTACCTAATGGACTGAACAAAACCAATGGCAGGCTATATCTGACTTAGAAGCTAGTCAAAGCCTCCAACACTACCTTAGTGTCACCTTCACATCTGTGCACAAAAAGTCGTAAAGAATAAGATATTCAGTTTAGCTTTACTTATAAGTATAAATGTCTGTAAACAACCACCACTTTATTTATAGGGAAATGGTTGACTAAACTGTCATCTAACCATAGTCTTTAATAGGATGTCAGTAAGCAAGAATAAAGTAATTTTACAGATACTAATATAAAAGGAGTCCTGGTGTGGCACTGTGGGATAAAGCAATGGACCCTAAGGTCTGTTTGAGCCACAAGGTTGGTGGTTCAAATTCACCAGCTGCTCCTTGAAAACTCTATGATGGTGGTGGTGTGCTGTGGAGTCTGTTCCAGCTCATAGCAACCCTGAATAAGGTTTCTGAGGCTGTAAATCATTATAAGAGCAGAAAGCCTCATCTTTTTTCCAACAGAATGGCTAGTAGTTTCCAACTGCTGACCTTGAAGTTAGCAGCCTGACATAGAACCACTATGCTACAAGAGCTCCTCTGGAAACCCTATACAGGTTTGCTATGAGTTGGAACTGACTCAATGACACTTAACAACAACAACACCAAAACAAAAACATTCAAGCATTCAAGAAACTGCAGTGAAAAAGGAACTTGCAAATACCAGCTCTACAAACATAAATATGTTAGCTGAAAACAAAAGAAAAAAAATCACATTTAACAGTACTTCCTATTTTCTACTGCCAATTTTATCAATATGCAAGTTTATTCCTTTTCAAAAGGATAGAAGGATTAGAACAAACTGGTTGCAGGGGTGAGGAGGGTAAAGGGATTCGTTTTGTATGTCTTATTTCCATTTGTACTAGTAGACTAGATTTCTGGGAAAATGAGGAGAGATGGGCTGGGACTTAGAGCGCTGATGTTCTAGTCCTTGCAATATTGTGGTCCTGTGAAAATGTGGAATCTGACAAGGTGGGTCACTTTCAGCTCAGACCTTCTGTGATCCAAGCACACAGAAGTAGTCTATTTGCTGATATTGAGCTACCTGCTGTTCACAAATATTTGGATTTGTTTCTCAACAACCAATTGACAAATCAGATACAGGCTCAAATGAGAAAAGAGCAAAGAAAATAGAACATAAAATGTCAAGGAGCATGCATCTCTTAAGAGATTTTGGACAGACTCTTTCTGTGCGTGCCTGGGTGAATGTCACTGTTCTCGAACATCGCAAGGCTGATGACAGTATCCAAAAAATACAATGTCTAGTCACATTTCAGTGTATCCAGAGGCTCTGATCTGCATATGAGTGCCTGCCCAAACACAGAAGAAAGTGGTCACAGCAGAAACCCTGTCTCAGTTCATTACTCAACACCTGTTAAACGTGATTAATAGCCCCCTATAATTATGTGTTAAAAGCATCTCAGGGCTGTAATGGATCCCAGAGGTCTGAGAAGTTGACTTCATTTACATGTTTGTCTCCTTTCACAAGGTCTCAGCTAAACATCACAAAAATCGACTGAACATTTTATGAACTCCCTTGTGGCTAACGTAGAGTTCCAAATACACCAGTGTCTTCCTGCAAAGGACACTGAGTGTCTAAATTGTACATTTGCTCCATAAATAAAGCAGGTTAGGTTTGTATTTTATGTGGCACAAATGAGTCTTTTGTTGCAATTAATATTATAAAAGAATGCTAGCCTGTGTGCACTGAACTAATTATTACAAGCTTTAATTTCTGTTAAAAGATGAAACTATATTTAAAGAGGAAAATGCACCCAAACTCTCTTCTAGCTTTCCTTAAATAAATGAAAAGTACCAAAAAAAATTGAGAAACCTTCAGAGAAAGCTTTGCATTTGTAAGTTTAAAGTACATATAATAAACAGACTTATTGATATATATTTATCACATAATAATATAATATATGCAATATAGTATATATGTATAATGTAATATAATTATAAGGCATCCTGGTACCGTAGTTGGTTGCAAGCTGGGATGCTAGCCACAAGGTCAGTAGTTTCAGTGTAACAGTTGTTCCTGGGAGAAAGATGAGGCTTTCTATCTATATGTGGTGCTATAGAATAAGTACTCAACCACAGGTTGGTTTGAACTTCATGGTTGGCAGTTCAAACTCACCAGCTGTTCCTCGGAAATCCTATGCAGAGTCACTATGAGTCAGGATGGATTCAATGGCATTTAACAACAACAACAAAAGATACACAGCCTTGAAGACCCTCTAGAGGGTCCCTATGAATCAGAATCGACTCATTGGCACATAATCATCCCCATTACAATTATATTACTATGAAATACCAGACACATAGGCACACAGCATACATAGGCTATTAGATTGCATAGTTATGAAGATATATTTCATGTTTTTATTAAGTATTATTACATTAATAATATAAAATAATATTAAACCTTTTTAGAGTTATTTAATTGAAAGTAAGCTATTTGTTGTTGTTGTTGTTAATTACCGTGGAGTCAGTTCTGACTCATAGCGATCCTGCACAGGGTTTCTGAGGCTGCAAATCTTTATGGAAGCAGAAAGCCTCATCTTTCTCTCACAGAACAGCTGGTAGTTTTGAACTGACTACCTTAGCGTAGTGGTTACGAGACGGGCTGCCAATCTCAAAGCCAGCAGTTTGAAACTACCAGCTGCTCTGTGGGAGAAAGATGAGGTGTTCTGCTCCCATAAAGATTTACAGCCTCGGAAACCCTGTACAGGGTCGCTATGAATTGGAACCGACTCCACGGCACACAGCCACCACCACCTTGAGGTTAGCAGCCCAATTCATAACCACTATGCTACCAGAGCTCCTATTTAAACACTTTCAAATGCTTAACACACTCATCTGGTAACTGAAAGACTGGACTTTCAAGTCTAACCTCAGAAGAAAGGTGTGGTGATTTACTTCCAAAAATTTAGTCATTGCAAACCCAAGGTTTAGTTCTACTCTGCATTCATGAGGCAGAAGTGAGATGATTGCAATATTTTGTTTGGTTTTTACTTTATTTTGTTTTTGTCAGAAAAGTCGAGATGGAGTCAGAAGTCCATTTTTTTCTCATTCATATATGCTTAGTCTACCAAATAATGGACAAGAAGTAAACACAAAAGTTGCCAACAATTACATACATTGGAATATCGTTCAGTCATTAAAAATAGTGAAGAAGATACATGTACTGACATAGAAAGATATTCGTGATACATCAAATTTTAAAAAGCAGGTCCCTGAACATTAGGTAGCATATGATGATCCAACTGTCCTCAAATAAAAGCCAAACTAACAGACAGCACGTGTGTATCTTCAGGTTTGTATATACACAAGGAAAGGTTGGAAAACACAACTAGGACATAAGAAAATGAGTTCTGTTCCCTTTCGCCCCAGTAGAGAGGTTGTGTCCTAAATAGGGCCTGTATGGTTTTTCACAACTAGAACAGGATTTTCACAAACCCTTCTCACCGAGAAACAGCAAAGCATTCCTTAGCTGGTAGGCCTTGAAATCTGTCATCTCACATCTATGACTTACAAGCCATGTCATCTTGGGCAATTTACTCTATTTCCTTATTCCTCCACTGTCTCTTCATTTGCAAAATGGAGCTAATAGCGCTTACCTCATAACGTCACTGTGAGGGTTAAATAAGTTAATATACTTATAACACTTGGCTTAGCAAGTGCCTTGATCAGTAACTTCTCTATCATCATTAGCTATTATCGTCATCATCTTGTCTCAGCTATAATGTGAAATTGGCTAGTTTCCCTCATCACTCCTTATTTTTCTAATTTGCCCAGTGTACAACAGGGCAAGAGTCTGCATTGTTCCCCTCTCCCTGCAACTACCACCACTTTAAGCACCAAATAAAATAATTGGTTTTTAAATCCCTGAACCCTTTCCACTCTGTTACAGATCAAGGTAATCAAACAGGACCTTGTTTCTAACTTGACTTAATTCTCAGCAGGAGTCTGAGGCTGGGGGTGAAGTGGGCTGTCAACTTTTACTCTTAGCAGGCAGTTCCATTAGCACATTTGTGGTTTGTTTCTTCCGCCAATATTCTTTTCGCTAAAAGTCCCTTTTTTTTTTATTTTTTCACTCATAATTGTCTTCTCATATTGTTCTATAAATTGTGGTCATTTTGGTGAAACCAAAGGCTCTAATCATATCTTTGCTAATCACTAGCTGGGCTCTTGTGTGAGAGGCACTGTATTGGCAAATTCCTTGTTTCCTCAGGGATAATACCACTTATGTATATTTTCCCCTTAGTTTTAAAATACATTTTATTTTTTTTCTAATTATATAATGTATTCTCACTTTAGGAAAAAGAAGAAGAAGAAGAAAAAAATTAACTGAAGCTCATCAAAAGCATGCAGAATCCCACTACCAGTGTTAAAATTCTGCTCTATTTTATCCTTTCTTTCTAATTCTTGTTGCTGTTGCTTTTAAGTGCTGTTTGAGTTGATTTCAGCTTATAGTGACCCTGTACAGAGCATCTAAGGAGTGGATGGTGGGTTTGAACTATGAACTTCGTGGTTAAAAACAACCTTGAGGTCTAGTGCCACACCAGGGCTTTCATCCGAATAAAGGTACATATTTGAAGGATCAAGTCGGATGCAGAATTCTGAATTTTGCTCTTTAAAATTTCTTACTCTCTTTTTCCAGACCACTTTCAGTGTTAACAGTCTCATACGTTTAATAGAATACTTTTCATTGTGATCACATTATACTCACAATCACAAATACATAAGTGAATCAAAATGTATTGCTACTAAGTTTCCAGTTCATACATGTACCGGCACGCTTAAACATCTCTGTGATCAGTGAGTGGGTGGCTGCAGACAACTTCTCTCAGGAATACAGTTATTTTAATCTCCTCTGGGTGCCTTCAAAAGAAGTCAGAATAGTGTCTTCTGAGGATATCTGCAGGACCAGCTCAGTTCTAGGCAGAGACACCAGCTCAGAAAGTTATGGTGACTGTTTTAGGGATTCCAAAGTGTTTACCTTCATGGATTCTCAAAAGACACAAGAAGATCATAGAGGCTTATTATGAAGAAGTTTAAGAAAACAGAAAACTGCATTGGTGAGAAAAATGCCAGGAAAGTTGCACCGAGTAATTTTTTTTTCCTTTCACAACAATGCACAATCACTACCTTTGACTAAAATTTCATTGAAAATCTTACCCCATCCACCTTCCAGTCCTCCATTTACAATTCAGATGTCTTTTGGTTTCCAAAACTGAAAGGACATTTAAAAGAAATACAATTGGAGTTCCTCGAAGATTTCAAAACTGTTAATTTGACAAGGTGCAAATCAAAGAGCTCAGAAATCTTTAAGGAATGGTTATAAAGATGGAAACATGTAGGCAGGGCTTGACAGTGAATGGGGAGAATTGTAGTGACGACCTCCATCAGCAATAACACAGAATACCGGACAAAGCAGGTTCAGGGGATGGTCCCAGAAATCTAACCACATATAAAGGAATATTTAGAAAGTTTGAAGGCTTACATCAAATGGAATCTGTAGTGGAAGCAAGATATCTAGTGCTTTCTGATCAGTGGGTCTCAGTGGCATCTTAGGTGCTGGGGAAGGAGCAGCCATCTTAGGTCGAGATGGAGCTGGTGAAAGATAAGAGCCACTGCAGATGCCTGATGTTTGAATGATCCTCAGAGATAAAGGTGTGGAGATTCTTTTGTTTTGGTCTCTGTTCATTGGCCTCTTGCTGTCTGCGCACCTCCAATCTGGTGACTAGAGGGGGTGCCTGAAAGGACAGTGTACTGCAATAAATGCACACATCCAAAAAGATGAAAGAACCCAAACCAACAGATTTACACATCTCCAAGAACTAAAAACAGACAAGCAGAGTAAACCTACAGTCAACAGAAGAAAGGAAATAATCAAGAATAGAGCAGAAATAAATGAGATAGAAAACATAAAAACTACAGAAAGAATCAATGGGATAAGAAGCTGACTCTTTGAAAGAATTAATAAAATCTACAAACCATTGGCAAACCTAACAAAAGAAACGAGAGAAATGACACAAATAACATGTATAAGAAATCACATGGGTGATGTCACAATGGAACCATAACTTACAACTATCAAAATACTACAAAGCATCTTTTCAGACTACAATGCTATAAATTTAGAAATCAGCAATAGGAAGACCAAGGAAATAAAGTCAAATACATGGAAATCAAAAGGATAATAACAGAATATTATGAAGAGTTGTACACACCAAATTTGAAGACCTAGAGGAGATGGATACATTTGTAGAAAAGCAAAGCCTACCTAAACTTACACAGAGTGAAGGAGAAAACTTGAACAGACCTATAACAAAAGAAGAACTTGACCAAGTCATCAAAATACACCAAACCAAAAAAAGTCCAGGTCCAGATGGCTTCACTGGTGAGTTCTATCAAATATTCATGGAAGAGCTGTCACCAATTCTACTCAAATTAGTCCAGAATATAGAAAAGGATGGAAAACTTCCTAATACATTCTATGAAGCAAGCATAACCCTCACACCAAAACCAAAGAAGGACATCACTATGAAAGAAAATTATAGACCAATATCCCTCATGAACATAGATGCAAAAATTCTCAACAAAATCCTGGCCAACAGAATTCAACAAAACAGCAAATATATATATATATATCATGACTAAGTGAGATTCATACCAGGGATGCAAGGATGGTTCAATATTAGAAAAACAATCAATGTAATCCATCATATAAATAGGAAAAAGAAAAAGAATCACATGATTGATCATTCCATCAATGCAGAAACGGCATTTGACAAAAATCCAACCTCCATTCCTGATAAAAACATCAACAAAGTAGGAATTGAAGGGAAATTCTCAAAATAATTAAGAGTATAGATACAAAACCAACAGCTAATATCACTCTTAATTGAGAGAAACTGATAGCTTTCCCCTTGCAAACAGGTACCAGACAAAGGTGCCCTTTATCACCACTCCTATTCAATATTGTTTTGGAAGTCTTACCCAGAGCTATAAGGCAAGGTAGAGAAATTAAAGGCATCCAAATCGACAAAGAGGAAGTAAATCTTTCTCTATTTGCAGATGATATGATGCTATACATAGAAAACCCCAAAGACTCAGCAACAACAACAAAAAACTACTGGAAATCATTTGAAGATTCAGCAAAGTGGTAGAGTAAAAAAGATCAACAAACAAAATTCAGTTGGATTTCTCTATAGTAATAATGACAATGCTGAAAAGGAAATTAGGAAAGCAATAACATTTACAAAAGCTGCCCAAAAGATGAAATATTTAGGAATAAATGTAACCAGAGAAACAAAGGACCTATACAAAGAAAACTACAAAACACTACTATGAGAAACTAAAAGAGACTTTCAAAAATGGAAGAATATACCATGCTCCTGGATAGGAAGACTTAACATTGTGAAAATGTCAATATTGCCCAAAGCAATTTACACATATAATGCAATTCCAATCCAAATTCCAATGACATTCTTCAAAGAGATGGAAAAAATCTGTTGAATGTAAATTACAAACCTTATATGGAAAGGAAAGAGACCCAGGATAAGCAAAGCACTACTTAAGAAGAAGAATAAAGTTGGAGGCCTCTCACTCCCTGATTTCAAAATTTACTAAATGGCTACAGTGGTCAAAACAGCCTGGTAGTGGTACAATGAAAGATATATAGATCAATGGACCAGAATCAAGAATCCAGAAATTAACCTACCCACATACAGCCAACAGATCTTTGACAAAGGGCCAAAGTACATTGAGTGGGGAAGACAGTCTTTTCAACAGATGGTGCTGGCAGAAATGGAAATCAACAAGCAAAAGACGGAAACAAGACCTTTACTTCATGCCTTATACAAAAACCACCTCAGCATCCGTAAAGGCCTAAACGTGAATCCCAGATGGTGACGGTAGAGCACAGGGTAGTGGGTAGACATATCATAGTTTGGGTGTTGGAGAGGGCAATACACAAGAAGGGGGAGGGGTGGAAGAACAATGTAGATAGGGGAACACTTAAGACAGTTTTGCATGGGTTAAATGGGACAGAGGAAAATAATAATGCATGTTCAACCTTAGCATAACAGGGCTCTGTGATACAGGGATTGAGACATAGTCTGAAGAGGGGTAATAATACTATGCTTGACTGTCTTATGAATATTGGTTTCCTTTGCCTACTAATGTAAAATAGGCACTTGAGTAGGACAGAAAGGAATGTCAGGAAACATGATTACAGAAAGCTTATAAGCCTGTCTTCAGCCTATAGCTGACAGGAATACCTAAAAGCAGTCCTATAACTTGCCCAGTAAAATAGGTCTCTTGCAGTGTATAGGACCTTAGGTGGAATCCTGAGCCCCATCTAGAACCTTCTGAGGTGGGACATTCCCACTAGAAGGAAAAGCAGACAAGCCTGGAACGGCTAGAGTGACAGAAGATACATCTTCAAAGAAAGGTCATCAGGAAAACCCCAAAACAATAATGTCAGTATGGTAAGCTACTACCAATCATATCAATAAGTAAGCTGTTTGCTGGGAAGCCATCAAGGCAAGCAATCAAGTCCCTTCAGGACAAACCTCCCTCTAAGACTGAAACTCAAAGAGAACACATGAACAGGCATGCAAGCTGGTGACCACATTGGTCTACTGGTGAAGACAGGGAAAGGCAGCATTGAAGAAATGGCTGAGTTCAACCACATTCCACAGACTCCCGTTGACCTGGAGAAGAGGGAGAGAAGAGGAAGGACTGGTTGGTCCAAAGTGTGGTGAGACCTGGGGACACCTGAGCCCATAGACAAGGACATAGCTATGGAGCGCTAGAACTGAGAGTGAAGCCATCAGCTGATATGAAGTGAGGAGAGACAAACAAGAACACTCATACTTTCAGATAGTATCCATTTGGCCTAGCCTTGGTGGCTTGATAATCAGACTCAACTAGAGGAAGAGAAACAAAAAAACAATTTTTGAAAAAGGAATTGAGGGTAAATTGCTACACTTTGATGAACTTGACCTATATTCATGGATGCAGTAGCTCAAAATACCAACAGAGGGAAGGAGTCTTCACATAAATGCTATCCCCTCTGTATACAAGGTAGATAGGGATGGGAAATTTACACACTGGCAACCTAAAATGAGGGGATGATAAAGGCAAGTGACTGGCTTACAAGTTTTCAAGAGGGAGTTTAGTTTAAAAGTGTGCGGGGGAAGATAGAGTCCCCACTGAATAGTTTTCATCTTGTCTAGACTGGTCTGGTAAAAAGAGATGGGGCTAAGATTCTTATGATTCAATAGTGAGTAATTGTGATCATTATAAATTGTGACTGTTACAATTGTAAAGTTAGAAGTTTTGTAACAAAAATGGGGGAGTGGTTAATCTTACAGTCCAGAAACAGAGGACCCTAGGATCATCAAGGGAGAAGAGCATAGGTGGACTGTGAGACCTTATCCAGAGAAGCAGCGGCACCAGAGATGGAGGCAGAGACAAGACACATGGAAAGAGGGAGCAACTGAGGACACTAGATTAATGGAAAGAGAGGGACTGGTGGTCAGGAGGCAGGCTTGCAGAATGTGCCCTTTGGTAGTGTAAATTATTATATATACCTGAGTGTTAAAAAAAAAAAAGAAAGAAAGAAAGAGAGAGAGAGCTAAAATAAATATATAGAGAAATGTTGTTAACTGATGGTACATGGAGGGGATTACAATCTTTGTCATGAAGCAAAGTGTATGATTTGTTGAATATCAAACTGGTGATTAGTCCTGTAAACTTTCAATCAATTCAAAATAAATCTTAAAAAAATGATGGAAACATCATTTCCAGAAGTGTATAGACCTAGATGGAATCCTGGTGTGGCGCCATAGGATAAGCACTTGACAGCAATGTCAATTTGAACCACAAAGTCGACAGTTCAAACTCACCAGCTGCTCCTCAGAAACCCTATTCCCGGTCACTGTGAGTCAGAACCAACTCAACGGCACTGAACAACAACAATAACATAAGCCTACTTGGAGGATGTGTTAAGAAACCATTGTCTCAGCTATTGATAATTCTATTTAATTAAAGTTTCTGTGATTGTGTAGTTTTTGGCTTACCCAGGTACAAATGTTTTGCTTGTTCCTTTTAAACAAAGGTGTCTAAAAATTACCTTGCTAATTTGACAATGAATCACGTGTAATCCTCCACACCAGTTATACGTTCTAATTTTTAACCAACTCATAATAACAATCCATTATATAGATGTAATACTCTATTTGACTAGTTCCCTAGTGGTTCACATTCAATTCATTTCAAATTCTTACAAAAATCATGACGATGGTTCAGGATCACACAGTGTTTCATTCTGTTGTCCACAGGGTCATTATGAGTCAGAGCTGACTTCACGCCATTTAACAACAACAAGACCAACAAAGATAATGCTGCAATAAATAATCATGTACACACATGCCTTGCCTGGGATATAGACCAGACCTACCACTAAACTGGCCTTTAAGTTGAATTTGTACATAAGTCAGAGAAGTAGCGCAGAAAGTGATTTTTTTAATCATCGGTCAGATGTTTGTCTTAGTATGTATTTTACCTTTCTATGACTATATTTTACCTTTCTATGAATATAGTATGTATTTTACCTTTCTATGAATATAAAGGATTCCTGGTGTAGCACTATAGGATAAGAACTGGACTGTGAAGCACAAGATTGGTGGTTCAAACCTACCAGCTGCTCCTGAGAAATGATATACAGGGTCACTAGGAGTCTGAACCAACTCAATGGCACTTAACAACAATGAATACAAAACACTTAAGAAATACTTTCAAATACAGGAAATTGTTTTAGACATAACAATAACACAGAATATTGTCATAATAATATGGAACTCTTGTAGTGTACATATGGACTGCTAACTGCAAGGTCAGCAGTTCTAATCTACCAGCTGCTCATATAAAGATTTACAGCCCTGGAGACCCTATACAGAGTTACTATGACTTGGAACCAATTCGACAGCACACAACCACCATCAATAATAATGAAAACATACGGTACTAAAGGAAAGAGACAGAGAGTCTACGTGTCTTCCATGATTAAAGGTTATGTAATGTAGGGCTAATAGGCATATTATGCTGATTTTGGTCATCTAACTAAATTATCAATAGCCTTTCCATTTCAGTAATTAAACCAGTGCTGCTTAGGCTTAGTGGTAATTAAAGCTTTCATCAGGGGAAAGACTATCATATATCCCATTATTCTTACTTTTTCCTTTAAAATTGTTCCAGTTGTTGACCATGCAATATTTTATTCCTAACACTTTTCCAATGTCCAATGGTATTTCACCTTTTTTGGATTGCTTTACTATTTTCACTTCATTTTTTTTGTTGTTTTTACATATCACCAGCAATTGCATTAAATTTGCATGTTGGAGGCATGGTTACAAATACAAATACAAAGTCGCACACTCAACACTCTGTTAAGCTACACAGGCTAAGGATGCTCTTCTGGAGTCAATGAAGTGCTGAAGCCATGCAGTGTTTTTCATGAATACCACACAAAGGAGAATCCATGTTACTTATTATCAGCTGTTGTATGCATCTCAAACTTACTTGAATAGGCAGTTTGTTCTGAAGTAGGAGTTACCCATAAAACCAAATGATCTTAAGCTGGCGAATTACTGTTTATAATGCCTGTTTATGATTATAATTCTGTATTTATATAGAATGGATTCCTAAAAGTGAAATTACTATGCAAAAGATTGTATACATTTTTTATTATTTAAAGTAATATGGCCAAACTGCTTTCCGAAATGGTTTTAAGCACGGCATGCTACTTTCAGGCTATTCATTACTTTCTAGCAAGTATTGGATGTTAGAAGTTTTGCCTTTATGATGAACCAAAAATATTACCTTTTCATTTTAATTAGCAATTCTCTGAAATTGAGTAATTCTTTCAGTTTAATGGATTAAATTATGTACCCTCAAAAGATATGCTGAAATGCTGACCCCTAGTTAAGGCTGTCAGTGCTAGGATACTATCCATGCACTGAGAAAGAAGGCAAGTGTATAGGAGTATTATTCAAGTATATATACTATATACTAATGCCAAAATTTAACAACTGGAAAGTTTTGTTTTGTTTTTTGCCAATGTCTGCTTTCCACAATTGATGAAATATGCAGTCAAGATGCATAAATTCATTGATCATTACTGGTCACTGGAATGTAAAAGCTGAAAACAAGAGGGACTGGAGGTTGGAACACAGAGTGCTGATGACAGAAACAGCAGTAGAGAGCAAATGACCAACTGTTTTTAAGACCCAAACCTTAGTCATAGCAAAAGTCTTTTTGCATCATGAACAGTGACTATGCATGTGGACTTTGAAACCTAAGGTGTGTCTGATCTAAGCCATGATATTTTCAGTTCCTTCATATGAATGTGAAAATTGGACAATGATTAGCAAAGACCACTGAAGAATCGATGCTCTTGAACATGGACTGCTAGATGAACGAACAAATCTGTCTTGGAAGAAGCACAGCTAGAACGCTCCTTAGAAGCAAGTTTGGTAAAACTTCATCTCTCTGGAAATGTTGTCCAGAAGGACCAGTATCTGGAAAAGGACACCATGCTTGGTAGAGTGGAGTGTCAGCGAAAAAGAGGAAGACCCTCAAGGAGATGGATTAGCACAGTGGCAACAACCATGGGCTCAAACATAACAACTGTGAGGATGGCTCAGGAGCGGGCAGTGTTTCATTTTGTTGTGCACGGGGTCACTATGGTCAGAAATAACCGATGGTACCTAGCAACAACAACAACACGAATGTATGTGGATGTCGCTAGATGGAATAAAAAGGAATCAAATCAACTACATTTGTGATAGGAGATGGTGTCGGTGCTCAATATCATCAGTCAGAAAACCAAGCAGCCTGCATAATAGAACACCACTTGCTTATTTGCAGTTGAAGCTGAAGAAAATTAAAATAAGTGCATGAGACCCAAAGTACAACCTTAAGCATACTGCACATGAATTTAGAGACAATCTCCAGAACTCACTGGATTCTAATAACTGAGGATCAATGATTTGTGGGATGACATTAAGAGCATCATACATGAAGAAAGCAAAAAGTTATTGAACAGATAAAAAAGAAAGGACCGAAATGGATATCAGAAGAAACCCTGAAACTTACGTTTGCATGTAGAGTAGCTCAAGCGATTATTAGAAATGACGAACTAAAATAGCTGAACAGATGTCAAAGAGGGCTCCACAAGACAAAATAAAATATTATAATGAATATGCAAAGTTCTAAATTTTCTAAGCCAAAGGGGAGAACACACTCTGCGCTTCTCAAGTTGAAAGAACTGCAGAAAAAATTCAATACTTAATTGGCAAAATGGAATAATCCCATGGGTAAATACTGAATGATGCAAAATCATCCAAAGAAGATGAAAGGAAGACATTATCACTATACCAAAAGTAATGGGTAGACACTCAAGTCATTTCAGGAGGTAGTAATATAATCAAGAACCAGTGGTACTGAAGGACAAAGTCCAAATTGCAGTGAAGACACTGGCAAAAAATAGGATTCCAAGAACTAATGGACTATCAAATGAGGTGTTTCAATAAATAAATGCAAAACTGGAAGCACTCACTTGTCTATGCCAAGACATTTGTAATCAGCTAGTTAACTAACTGTTGTTGTTGTTGTTTAGTGTCCTCGAGTCAGTTCTAACTCATAGTTAGAACCTGTATAGGGTTTCCGAGGAGTGACTGGTGAATCTGAACTACCAACCTTGCAGTTCAAACTGACCTTGAAGTCCAGTGTTTATCCTATAGTAAGAGATCCATATAATGTGCCCATTCGAAAGAAGGGTGATTTAACAGAATGCAGAAATTACTGGAACACATCATTTATTTCACACACAAGTACAATTTTGCTAAAGATAAAGGTTGCAGCAGTACATTAACAGAGGATAGCTAGAAATCCTAGCAGGATTCCATGGAGTACATAGAATGAGGGATATCATTGCTGAATCAGATGGCTCTTGACTGAAAACAGAAACTACCAGAAAGATGTTTACTTGTATTTTCTTGAGTATGCAAAGACATTCTCAATGCGTAGATCATACAAATTATGGGTAATGCTATTAACAATGATGAGACTTCCAGAACTGTTCATTGTGCTCATGTGAAATCTGTACATACACAGAGAGGCAGTTGTTTAAAGAGAACAAGAAGATATTACATGTGTATCAGGGTTGTGTCTTTTTACCGTATTTATTTAATCTGTATGCTGAGCAATTAACAAACATTAATTATACAGATGAAACATTCTTGCTTTGAAGCAAAGAGAACTAGAAACACTTACTGATAAAGATCAAAGAGTACAACTTTTGGTATAGATTACATCTTTGAAAAAGAAAACGAAAGTCCTCACAATTGGACCAATAAGTAACATCATGATCAACAGAAAATAATAAAGTTGCCAAATATTTCATTTTACCACAATCAATGCCCATGGACACAGTAGTCAAGAAATCAGAAGACATAATGCGTTGGGCAAATCTGCTAGAAAAGACCTATTTAAGCTGTTAACGTTGTCACATTGAAGACTAAAGTGTTATGACCCAAGCACTGGTATTTGTAATCACCTCATATGCATTTAATGAATAAGGATGACTGAAGAAGAACTGATACAGTTGAATTATGTTGTTGGAGAAAAATAATGAATATGATACTGACTACCAGAACACACAAATGTGTGCCTGAAGAAGTACAGCCAGAATCTTCCTTAGTAGGGAGAATGCTTTGTCTCTTGTAAGACAACTTTGTCTCTTGTAGTTTGGATATGTTATCAGGAGGGATTGGTCTCTGGAGAAGGAAAAAGAGAAAGTCCCTCAAAGAGACAGACTGACACACTGGTTCCAACACTGAGCTCAAACATAGCAATGATGGTGAGGCTGGTGCAGGCCTAGGCAGTGTTTCATTCTGTTGCACGTAGAGTTGCTATGAGCCCCTTCTGAATCAATGGTACCTAACAGCATCATAATCACGCACATACATTGAAATGTGTTTAGAGGAATATGTGCTTTAATACATCTTTGTTTTCTGCCTGTCTTATATTGTCCTCCATACTATGTTTTATTACCATCATTTCTCTTCTTTGTCCCTCCAGCTTTTCAAACCCTAACTTTCTCTTCTCTAGCTCTTGCTCTCCTGTCATCACAATTACCTCCATAAAGAACTAAAATTTGTCCTCCTTCTCGGTCACTTTTTTTTCAAAAGGAGAATAAAGCTTTGACTGAAGACAGTTTTGATGAGACGGCTAGAAAAACTGCTTTCCTTCATTGGCATTTTGGAAATATTGTTCAGTGGTTTGGGACCCATTTGTTTCTTTGGCCTCCATCTATCTTTGCTTTATGGCTTCTGAGTTCAGCTGTTTTAACTCCACATTCTGTCTTACTCCTCTTCAACTCTTTAGCTGCCAGGCCTGGTCTGGTTTTGCTGATTTACTGTATCCAACTTCATTCACTCTCTGGATGCTGAACCCCAGCTTAAAACAGGCTGCTTCCAGCACACAGACTCACTTATTTATTGATTAAATGAAATTGAATTCAATCAATAAACATTTTAACGTAAGTGGGTTAAATTCCAATAGCACAGATGCTACAAATAATTTCAGGTGTGAGACCCAGAAATTTTAATTATTTTCCTGCAGAACTGCGAAATGGCAACATATTAAATTTCATCCCATGTACTAAAAACACTTTTACTGAGAAAAACCCTGGTGCAAATGTATGCAATTACCTCTAAAGTATTATTGGATTTTCTCTTGGGCCTTATATTTGTTACAATAGAGGTATGATTTTTATTACTAGACCCCATACGTGTCCACTGCCATCTAGTTGAGTGCAACTCACAGCAATCCTGTAGGACAGAGACCTGCTTCAAAGGGTTTCTGAGGCTGTAAATCTTTACCTAAGCAGTCTGTTACATCTGTCTCCCACAGGCAACTGCGGGATTTGAACTGCCAATCTTTCAGTTTTCAGACTAACCTACTGTGCCACTACATTTTCTTGAATAACTATAGAAATGCTACCATAATAAAAATACCAGGCAGAGCCCAGAAAAACAAGATTTTTGGACTCGGCTTTGTCCAGTTTTTCCCCAGTGCTACCATTTTGCTAGGTTTTGCTTATTTGGTTGTTGTTGTTAAGTGCCATTAAATTGGTTCTTACTCATAGTGACCCTATATCCTATATATAGGGTTTCCGAGGAGCGACTGATGGATCTGAATCACCAACTTTGCAGTTCAAATTGACCTTGTGGTCTAGTGCATTATCCCACACCAGGAGATTTTAAGAAAATATTAAGGGTAAAATCCTGAAATGAAGAAATTCAGCATTACATGATTCTCCCATCCCTGAGAATTAGGAAAATACAACCTTTGTTCTAAGAGTGTGAGAAGCCCAAGCAGAAGCGGAGAGACTAGTTTACAGGGAAACCTCATTAGTGAAGAAGTACTGTCGGTTTGGACAACCATGCTGTTGATGGGGATGAGAGGTGAACCTAGTAGAGGCCCATGTTTTTTAAGGCAAATTAACAAGGTTTGCTGAAGAGTTCTTAAGGAGGGTGAAGACATAATTTGGTATCTCAAAAACCTTTGCACTTGAACTTGTCTGACCAAATATCAACTATGATCATCCAAATCTCTGCTGTATGATATTAGCTGCTTATGTGTGGTGTCATTACTGTTATTAAGTGCCTCCGAGTTGGTTCCGATTCATAGTGACCCTTTATAGGGTTTCCGAGGCTTTTCAATCTTCACAGACCTTATGATTCACAGTCCAGTGCTTTATTGTATGAGGCCACCATGATCCCTTGTATGTTGTATGTGTTAGAACCTTTAATTTGACAGCAAAACTCCAGATTTCAATTACTTGTCATTCTTTATCAGAAGTATGAAAATCCATATAACGTTGTTGCTTTTGGTGTTAAGAGCTGCCAAGTCAGTTCCGACTCATAGGGAACCCACAGAAGGTTTCTGAGTCTGTTTGCAGGAGCAGAAAGCCTCATCTTTCTCTCTTTGAGCAGCTGGTGAGCTCTGACCACTGACTCTGGTTCACAGTCCAGTGCTTATCCTACTGAACCAGTGTGAAAATATTCCTAAAATGTAAGTGCAACAGCTTCAAACGTGAGCATGAGCAGCCAAACGATTTGTTAATTTCAAGCAGTTCTGCAAATGATTCAATTCCTTAGCCATATCGCTATTCTCGGGATCAAGCAGTGTTCACTCAAGATGCTTCCATGTTCCACAACAGAGCTGTACTTGAAAGCTGTTTCCTTTCAAAACTCTTCTAAGATTTTAAAGTCTTCTCATTTCTGATCACCTTTTCCACAGAACCAGTATTTGACTGTTCCTTACTTTTGTTGTTGTGAGCTGTTGTTGAAGGACAATCAATAGTGATTTGCATAAATCCAAGGGCAACTGAGAAGCTAGTTCCCATCACAAGGATTGAAGCTGGCATGCCTTTCCCTAGTGAGGTGTTGGAAGACATGAAGATGGCTTTCATTTCATAGCAGAAAGAAACCAAAATCACTCAGACACACTGGTGTTCCCCACTAATATTTTCTTCCAACAGCAGTCTGACTGATCGTATTATAAAGGAACTCCACAAAATGAAATTTTCTGTGGTTTTCCTTGTCTTAAGAATGTGATCCAAAGTCCTCAACATGCCTTACAAGGAATGACACCAGTGTTTGTAACATAAGCTAACAAGCCACTTTTTTAATACAAATATGTCACAATGCCCTCTTTACTCTTCTGAAATGAAGTCTACTTAATATAATCTTTGTACACTCAAAATTTTTGAAAAGTTGTTATTCTGTTCTAACTGTAAAATTAAAGAAGAGATATTAGGAGGGAATAGAAAATGATATGGAAGCTTGGTTCTTCCTGGACAGACATAAGGGAACTGTGCAACTTCAGTTACAGCCAGCAGGCAGCCTATATCCACGAGAAGAGTCAGCCCTAGGTGAAGCAAACACTGCAGGTAAGAGAGCGAAGAGACTGAAAAAGGGCCGAGGTCTTCTGTGGCTTTATTGAGCTGTTGAATCAACCAATCCCGAAGCTTACAGTATGTTCATATCTTCCAGTGACTCAAGTCAATAAATTCCTTTTACAGCTTAAATTTTCTGCACTATGTTTTCTGCCTATGACATAAAAATCGAAACTAGTACATCCAGCCAAAAACAGAATAAGAGGAGCAATGTCAACCCTCTGTCTCCAGCCTGTCTAAAGGATGCTTGTATGATCACCAGAAGAAATCAGAAAATCAGTGTGTTGTTTTGTCTTCTGGTTTATAAGTATGCGATATCATGGACTATGTAAGAGATTATGTACTACTGTAGCAGTCTAAACGAGGTGTTTAGGAATATGTTTCGCCCTCAGAATCTTTTAAGCTTAAGAGGCAGGTTTCCTGACTTTGTATGTGCTTTGCTGTTGTTAGATGCCACCCTCTTTAGAGTAGCAACCTGTTTAGTGTTTCTGAGGAGCAGTTGGTGGGTTTGAACCATGAGCCTTGCAGTTCACACTGACTTTGTGGTCTTGTACTTCTCCTATGGTGCCACACTAGGACTTATGTATGTTAACTTAAGTCATAATACAATGCTCAGGACTTTAACACAGGCTGCAAATACATTTCAAAACTTTTAGCATTAAAAAATAATAATTATATATATATATATATAATTATTTAGCATTACCATACCAAGTCTCCCACCAGAACTGGTACAGATAAGTAATGCTGCTGACCATTAATATATGTGCAGCTATCACACTAAGGAGCTCTGGTAGCATAGTGGTCACGAGTCAGGCTGGTAATCTAAAGTTCAGCAGTTTGAAACTACCAGCCCTTGAGAGAAAGATGAGACTTTCTGCTCCCGTAAAGATTTACAGCCTTGGAGACCATATGCAAGGTCACTATGAGTCAGAACTAATTCCACAGACCACCACCACCACCACTATCACACTAAAGTGGATTTGAGGGCAGTAGATGAGGGGACTACAAAGTGGTAACTAACTTTTCATTGAGGACTGCTGGTGGCACAGTGGTTAGGCAGTTGGCTGCTAACTGAAGGTCAGCAGCTGGGGTTCAGAAGTGACTGTGGCAGAAAGACGTAGCAATGTTTTTGTAACGATTACAGCCTTGGACATCTATGGGGCATCTTATGCCAAACCATTGGCATTGAACCCATTCTGACTCATAACAACCCTATAGGACACTCTAGAACATCCAGTAAGGTTTCCAAAGCTCTAAACCTCCATGGAAGCAGACTGTCCATCCCCTTCTCATGGAGTGGCTGGTGGTTCAAAATGACGACCCTTCTGTTAGCAGGTGAGGACTTAACCACTGTGCCAAGAGGTCTCTCTGTTTTCATTCCCCAACACCTAGGTGGGTTTTTTTGTTTGTTTCCTAAATTCAGCCTCTTTTCTTTTTTTCTCAACACTACCCAAAATGATTAAGTCCACTTGAAATTTCTTTAATTAAGCATACACCTAAGGCTGTCTTCAAATCTCAAGACTGTTCATGAGTCTGTTTTATATTTTTCATACTGTCTGCTGGTCAACTTCTTGTGGGTCCCATCAGACTCATCTGATATCTACAAATCGACTTTGCTATTACCTCAGAACCAACTTGACACAGCATACAGAAGCAACTTGTTTTTGCCACATACCTGCTTCCATTTATTTTAAAAGTATGATTTTCCTAATATCATAATAAAACAATGTTCACGACTCATTTCTCTTCACTGGTTCTAGAATAAACTGATCATTTAATACTTTGTGTGTGTTGCTTTTTCTCTAGATTCACATTAACTCCTTATGAACGATTATTATTACTATTACTATGTCTCTGATGAGGACACTTAGGATCACAGAGGTTACGCCATTTGTCCAGAGTCACACCGCTGGAAGTCAAGGTTCAAACCCAGGGTCAGTGCTCCTAACCACTAAGAAATACTGCTTCTCACACAGAGCATGCTGGGAAGACTGGCTGATGATGCAAAATATGTTTTGATATTATTTTTTTTTTAAAGGAACCAGCAGAAATCTCCAAAACTTTAGGTGCTGGGAAATAAATATCACTTGACAAAGAGAATAAAGTAAACATAAAAGCATTTCTTTAAGAGCTTGCAAAGTCAAAATACATGACTACCCTGTTCTGTCTGGTCCTTTCTCAACTTTCACATCCTAAAGTTTGGGTTCTCATTCAGTCCCAGTCTCTTGCCCTTTGATGAGCTTACCCTTATACACACTTACATGCATTTATGCATCAATACCCATCAAACCCATGGCGAAAGTATAAAATACTAGTTTTCTGATCTTTGTTCCTGATCAAATGTAGCTACAGTCAGCAGAGGATAAATATATTGATGCTTACCTCATGTACAAGTGCTTTGAAGAAGAACACAAAGTAAATTTTTATATGCATCTTTTGGAAGGGAGAAAAAAAAATGCTATAAATTCCAATCCCCCAGTGAGCCTCATTTTAAGCAGGAAGGTTTGCTTCTGTATCAGGAGTGTAGCCACATGGCTGTCTGAGTAATCTAGTGCTGCTGTAACAAAAATTCCATAAGTGATGGCTTTAATAAACAGAGATGAACTTTCTTACACTTTTGGAGGACTGGCTCTTCGAGAGATGGTTTACTCTCTGCGTGGGCACTGTCTCTTCAGCTTCTGCTTCCAGATACCTTGGACCAGATTTCCCTGTGTCTTGGCATCTCTCTTACTCCATCTCTCCGCATCTCTGCTTCCCTTGCTTATTTGTTTAATCTTTTTTATATCTCAAAAGAAATCGATTTAAGGCACTCCCTACACTAATCCTGTTTCATTAACATAGCAAAGATAACCCATGCCCAAACAAGATATTAACCACAGGCACAGAAATTATGATTTACAATACAAATTCTGGGGAACACAATTCAATCTACACCAGTGATCAAACACAAACGAACTGATTCCCAGGCTCTGAAGTTTTCATCAGCAACCACTGTGCATTCATAAATAAACAAAAAAGTGAGTCTAATCCCATCTTCCCATTGACTCTTAACATCATTAGCAAATAACTTGGTAAAAGGCAGGAGGCAAATTGGAAGGCTTTCTCAGATACAGGCGGGCAATTGAGAATAGTTTTAATTGAATTTGCCTCACTGTGTGGTAAAAGTGTATGGGGTAAATGTAGCATCTTGTTATCAGAGAGAACTGTTAGAAACCAGCTGCTGCTGAAATTCAAACTGACTCACAGTAACCTTTTAGGTCCAAGCAGAATTGCCCCACAGAGTCTTCAAGGATGCACCTTTAGGGAAACTGACTGTCACCTCTTTTTCCTACCAATTTGCAGGTGGGTTTGAACCACTCACTTTTTGGCTAGTCGTCAAGTTCTTATCCACTGCACCACCTGGGCTCCCCCTCATACAAAAGGGGACGGGAAGTGTTTTCCTGCAGCAGTGTGAACTCTGGGCTGAACACTGAGATGGAAAAAGAATTGACCTGCATTATCAACACTGTTGGGGCTGGCACCTTTTTGTTTTATTGCTTACAAGCAATCAAATAAGGGGTAAAATAGGGCCAAGGGCACTGCCATACACCTTCCCAATATTCAGTAACACCAACTCAGCTCCATCATGCCCAGTCTCTCCTGTTCTGCATTCCAGTTATTCAAAGGTTAAAACACAATCTAAAAAACCAATAGATAATCATCTTTTTTCCATTCCTGAAAACAGTTCTCAGAACCATGATATATTCGTTCATTTCTTCCTTTTTAATTGTCATCTATATTATAAAGTATGGAGTCCTGGTGGGATGCTGTGAGTTAATGCGCTTAACTGCAATGTCAGTTTGAACAGCAAGGTTGACAGTTCAAATTCATAAGCTGCTCCTTGGAAACCCTATACAGGGTCAGAACCAAGTCAACTGTAATTAATAACAACAATAACAATTTTATAATGTGAGAAACTTCTCAAAGAGGTCCAGATTTATATTTTGAAAGCTATAAAATTACAGTTACAGGCTAAGCAGTTAAATCCAAATTATGTACTACTCTATTAATCTTACAATCAATAGAGGTTAAATGAAATGAGGAAGTAAAGTAAATGATATACTGTTAGTTTAAGTCAAATCAATACATATTTACTGGCATCTACTGTACAGGGTCGCTATGGGTCGGAACCGACTCGACGGCACTTAACAACAACAACAACAACAACTATGCATAAGACATTATGAAGAAGAAAAGCCAATGTTGAGCTATGGTCTATGCATTTGAGCAGCTGACTTGACGATTTAGCATGTGGAAAGTCACCCCATACAGTAATAGTCACACAAGATGTATCAATGAAACCATATAGAAAAGGGCACTAATGTTATTTCATTGGTGAAGAGCATGAGTTTGGAAGTCAAATATCCAGGGTTTGAATCCTACCCCTGCGCTGTGATCTTGGATCAGATACTAGTTTTTCAGTGCCTCAGCTGGATTCCTGAACAATGGTGAAAAGGATAGCACCTATTTCACATGATGGCTATACACAAGGAGCAAGCTAGCTAGTACTTGCCAAAGGAGCCCTGGTGGTACAGTGGGTTGCGTGTTGGGCTGCTAACCATAAGGTCAGCAGTTCAAATCCACGTGATGCTCTGTGGGACAACGACGAGGCTTTCTGTTCTTGTGAGGATGTACAGCCTTAGAAACCCTATACATGGCTGTTATGAGTCAGAACTGACTCAGTATATGGCAACAGCAGCAGTAGCACCTGCCAAGTGCTCACAATATGGCCTGGCATGCAGTAAGTGCTCTTAGTTAGGTAAATAAGTATCTTTGAAAAAGAGCAAAATTTCTATCCCTCTAAAATTTCCTGAAGTGCTGATAGAATTTAAGTGTGGAGGGAAGATATATTCATGTTCTCCATTTCCAAAGATCCTTTTCCTTCTGCTGGAGTCCTGGTGTGGTGCTAAGGGTTAATGCGCTGGACTGTAAAGTCAGTTTGAACCGCAAGGTTGGCTGTTCAAACACACCAGCTGCCCCTAGGAAGCCCTATACAGGGTTTCGATGGGTCAGAACCGATTCAGTGACACTTAACAGCAACAACAACGTACATACATAATCCTAAAGTCGCAATCACACTAAAAATTAAAATGATAAAATGGTCCTCTAGTTTGTTAAGTGCCTAAACATTTTTTATTTCTTTGTTTTATTGACAAACATTTTAGGATTCTCTCACATGTCCATCTATTATTACTTGTTACATTCGTTTCCCTTTTCCCCCAAATCTGACTCTAGGCCCTCTCATTATGTTGAAAGCACCACCAAACATGTGCATTCGATATCCATTTTTAATCAATCAGCATGCTCTCGTCTCTCCACAGGGTCAAAATTAGTCACGGCGCATCTTCACATTTTCTCCTTTCTAGGGTCTGCATTGTCATTAGCATACTGACATCTAGAGTCAAGGGATTTTCTTTTCACACTTAAATATCTTAATGCTCAGCAGTGTGTCAACAATCATATTGCTTTCCAGACACTGTACCACCTGTGGTAGGCAAAATTCTGAGATGAGCCCCAAGATGCACAACCACTGTATACATAATCATTTGCAATCTCCTCCCTTTGAGTGTGTATAGGACTATGAATATGAAGGATTTTACTGTGTGATTAGGTTACATTATATGCATTATATGACAAAGGGGAGAAGATTTTGCTGCTGTAATTAAGACCTCATATCAGTTGAACTTCAGTTCATCAGAAGGGAGATTACCCTGTATGGGCCTGACCTAATCAGGTGAGCCCATAAACAGGACTAGCCCTTTCCTGAAGGAACTAATCTCCCAAGATGTGGGAGGGCCTATGGAAAGAGCCACGTGAAAAGAAGTTAGAGCAGCTTCAGGAGCAAAGAACGGCCTCTAGCTGACAGCTGGAACTAGTGCAATATCTAAAAGGAAATAAATTCTTCCTGGGAGTAGATCTTTCTTTAGTCAAGTCTCCGTATAAGGATGTTGCCAGTGACATCTTGATTTTAGACTTGAGAGACCATGAGCAGAAGATGCAGCCAAAATGAGCCAGCTTCTGCTCAATGGAAACTGAGGTAATGTATCATTTTAAGCCATTATTTCAGAGATAAATGTCTATAAACTATGAGATACAAATGCCTAGTTTGCAGGAAGGCATCCTAGGATGGCACTGTATGGATAAGCACTGGACTGCTAATCACAAGGTCGGTGGTTCAAACCCACTCCTCAGAAACCATATGCAGGCTGCTTTGATTTGAAACCAACTTGATGGCACTTGACAATAACAACAAGTGTGTAACAAATTAAAATCAAACAAACCACAATAAAAAATTAATATATCGTTTTGCTAGTTCCTTCTGCCTTCACAGTATTCCAATTAATCTCTGTTGCCTTTGCCAAAACAAAAAACCAAACCCACTGGCATTGAAGCCACTCTGACTCACAGTGACCCTACAGAAGACAGTAGAACACCCAGTAAGGTTTCCAAGGCTATAAACCTCCATGGAAGCAGACTGTCACAGTCCCCTCTCATGGAGTGGCTGGTGGGTTCAAACTGCTGACCCTTCTGTTAGCAGGTGAGGACTTAACTACTGTGCCATGAGGTCTCTCTGTTTTCTTTCCCCCAACACCTTGGTGGGTTTGTTTTTGTTCTTTCATTTAAACTCTTTTCTTTCATCTCAACACTATCCAAAATGATTAAGTTCACTTGAACTTTTCTTTAATAAGCATACACATATAGCTCTCTTCAAATCTCAAGACTGTTCATGAGTCTGTTTTATATTTTTCATATTGTCTGCTGGGCAACTCCTTGTGGGTCCCATCAGACTCATTTGTTATATACAAATCAGCTTTGCTCTTACCTCTTCCATTGTTTGCTCTAAGTATCTCCTCCTCCTAACTGGCCTGGTTCTTTGATGATGTCTCTTTATCCAATTTATTCAATCTGCAACCTGACCATCAGTAGTAGGCAAAGCCTCCCTCTCCCCTTTCCGATATACTTAGAGATTGACCAAGACAAGCTGACGTTTAACAGTACAGTTCACATTCCATCCCCAACCTCTGCCTTTCTTTCCCATTTGCAATGCAATTAGACCCTTATTACTACTAGTCTCATGTTTTTCCTAATTTAGCCTACAGCCAAGATGGCCAAACTTCGTCTCTCATACTTCGAACATGTTGTCAGGAGGGACCAGTCACTGGAGAAGGGTATCATGTTTGATAAGGTGGAGGGTCAGAGAAAAAGAGGAAGACCCCCAACGAGATGGACTGGCTAAGTGGCAGCATCGATGGACTCCAGTGTGGCAACAGTAGTGGCAACAGGATCAGGCAGTGTTTCATTCTGCTGTGTATAAGGTCGCTATGAGTTGGTATAGACTCCACGGCACCTAACAACAACATACATATATGGAGTAGTGTAGGATAAACACTGGACTCCTAACTCCAAGTACAGTGGTTCAAACCCATCAGCCTCCGCTTGAAAATCCTATGCAGCATTTAACAACAACACACTTAGTAACCAGCCACTCTGTGGGAGAAAATGAAGCTTTCTGCTCCCAAAAAGATTTACAACCTCGGAACCCTACAAAGGGTTGTTGAGTTCCAATCAACTCAATAGCCCTTAACAACAACAATGATTTTAAATAAAAGTAGGCATTTAAAATCTCTAAATATTTAAAGTAAACCTTACAAAAGGCAATGTAGCGAAGGTAGCCTCAAGTGGGCTAGTAAAGTCGACTATGTATAAGTGTACAAATCCCAGTTCTGTTGCTTATCTGCAATGATCTGAAATGTTTTCGTATCTCTGGGCCTCAGTTTCCTAATCTGTATATTGGGAATGATAGTCATCATTCAGACTATTGTGAAGATTACATGAAGAAAAATCTAGTATGTGGTGACTATATTACTAAATGACTCCAGGAAAGTATACATGGTTAAAATGCTAGGCTACTTAACAAAACTGTTGAGGTTTGAGTTCAACCAGAAGCACCTTGGAAAAAAGACTTGGCAATACAGTCCAGAAAAACCAGACTTTAAAAATTCCATAAAGCACAGTTCTACTATGATACATTTGGGGTCCCTTTTAGTAGGAACAGACTTGACAGGAACTGGTTGTGGGTAGGTATTTTTTGTTTTATTTTACTTTAATTAATAACTTGAATATTGGCAACAGGTCCATTTCTTCTATCAATCAGGTTCAACAGTTTAATACAACCTCTGATTCCTCTTTCTATTCTCCCTTACTAAAGCATCAGAATGACTTTGACTAAAACCTCATCAGAGCATGTTTTAATCTCCATGCAGATTATAAAATTGTGGAGAGGGTTAACTTGTCTATCATTTACTCTCTGGATATTTACTACCAATCACTATAATAAACAGTGATGGGGAAAAAAAGAAGTGGTTAAAATGTTAAGCTTGGGGACTTCATGACAAAAAGGGGAAGAGGGCAGCGAGGAAACTGAAAGAGAGTGGATATAATCGGCAGACTGCATCTTAGTTAAAATCAAAGGGAAGCAAAGATGGCCCTATGTGCTGGGCTTACTCTCAATGAGCAATCATTGGGACCAGATCTTCTTCTAGGTGAGTTACATTTTCCCATGGGAGGAGGGAGACAGGGTCTGCTGCCATTCATCTGGCCACGCACAGTCTGAAGAAAACACCCAATATCAAGAGAGCCCTTTTCTAACAAAAGAGACAAATGAAATAATTGGATATGCCTGACAACTTTCGCTTAGTTTGCTTGCCCCAAAGGTATAAATATGCACTTTTTTTCTAATTGCAACTGAAAATATCTCTATATAACAAACTTCAGCACATGTTGTTGAAGACACAATAGACTGAGGTTTTAGGGATACTCAGTAAATTAAGTGCCATGGAGTAGGTTCAGACTCACAGTAATTCTATTTATGGTTTCTGAGGAGCGGCTGGTGGATATGAACCACTGATTTTGCTGTTAGCAGCCCAGTGTTTGCTCTACAGCACCACACCAGGACTCAGTAAACTCGAGGCTATTTGTTCATTTGAATATGTAACAGTGACACAGTTTTATATTCCTCTGAATATTTAGGACATGACACTCAACAAAATTCTAGCTTCTAATTTATGACAAATAAACAAGAGGCATCAGTAAAAAATGTTCACGAATACCTTCCTTTAAGAGGCTCTAGAGGTCTTCACTGGTTCCTTCCATCCATCATTGTCAGAGAAATCAGTAAAAAAACAACCTTCAAAGTAGATCAGTACTGCTCAATATTTGATTAGATGAGTAAAGATTGTATAGGAAGAAAATGCCAGAGAGGGGAAAGGAGCTTAAATATAGAGGTAAAAATTAAACAATTAGAAAAACCCAAGCCAGAAAGAAAAATTGCTTAAATAGGGGCAGGAATTGCATTTGCTACAGTGGATGGGCAATTAGAGAAACAGAAATTGTGTTTGGTGTTGCCAGACACACATGCCAGGGAAGGCAAGTAGTGCCCCAGCAAGACCATCTCTAGAATACAGTGCTCACAAGGCCTCACTCCACAGCAGTACGATGCTTTGATAACATCTTTTAGGTTGGTGGGGAGAGCAAACCAAAATTAATTCAAACCAGTGCTGTCGAGTTAATTTTGATTCATGGTGAACCTATGTGTGTCAGGGTAGAATTGTGCTCCATAGGGTTTTTAATGGCACTGTGGGTTAATGCGCTGGACTGCAAAGTTGCGTTGAACTGCAAGGTCAGTGGTTCAAGCTCACCAGCCACTCCTCGGAAACACTATACAGGGTCGCTATGAGTTGGTAACGACTCGACAACACTTCACAACAACAATGACCATTCAGAAGCAGAATGCCATGCCTTTCATCTGGGATACTGGAGTAGATTCTAACTGCCAGCCTTTTTCAGTTAGTAGTCAAAAGCTTAGCCATTTGCACTACCCAGGGACTCATAGTGGGGAGGGCAGGGGAAGAGGCTTTGCAAATTGGATATTGTTGGGAAGGTAGAAGCGATAAAAAGGCACTTTTTGTTGAGCACAAGCCTATATAATTTTATATACATTAGTTAACTTCATCCCCACAATAATACTCTAAGGAAAGTATCATCATACCCAATTTAAATTCAATGCCATTGAATTGATGCCAGTTCATACAGGACAGAATAGAGCTGTCCGTAGGGTTTCCAAGGCTATAACCTTTATGGAAGCTCACTGCTACACCTTTCTCCTGCTGATCAACTGATAGCTTCAAACTACTGAACTTTTGGTTTGAACACTTAACCATTGCACCACCAGAGCGCTCCTACATACGTTTTTGTTGTTGTTGTTGTTAGGTGCCATCTAGTCAGAACCAACTCATAGCAGCCCTCTGTACAACAGAATGAAACACTGCCTGGTCCTGTGCCAACCTCACAATTGTTATTACACTTCAGCCCACTGCTGCTGCCACTGTGCCAATCCATCTTGTTGGGGGTCTTCCTCTTTTTCTCAGACCCTCCACTTTACCAAACATGATATTCTTCTCCTGACAATATGTCCGAAGTTTGAGAGACAATGTCTGGCCATCATGGCTTCCAAGGAGCACTCTGGCCATACTTCTTCCAACACAGATCTATTTGTTCTTTTAATATTTTCCTCTAACACCATACCTCAAATGCATCAATTCCTCTAAGGTCTTCCTTATTCAATGTCCAACTTTCATATGCATATGAGCTTATTGAAAATGGCTTGGGTCAAGCACCCTTAATCCTCAAACTGATATCTTTGCTCTTTCAACACTTTAAAAAGATCTTGTGCAGCAGATTTGCCTAATGCAAATACATCATTTGATTTCTTGACTGCTGCTTCTGCGAGTGTTGACAGTTGATCCAAGAATGAAGTCCTTGACAACTTTAGTCTTTTCATCATTTATATGGATGTTGTTTACAGGTCCAGTGGTGAGGATTTTTGTTTTCTTTACAGTGAGATGCAACCCATATGGAAGGCTGTGGTCTTTGATCTTCATCAGTAAATGTTTTAAGTCCTCTTTGCTTTCAGCACACAAGGTTGTATCATCTGCATATTTCAGGTTGTTGATGAGTCTTCCTCCAATCCTGTTGCCAAGTTTTTCTTCATAGAACCCAGCTTTTCAGATTATTTGTTCATCATACACAATGACTAAATGAGGTGACATAATAATAACAATAATAATAACATAGTGTGGAAATACAGGAATCAAGAGGCTCAGTGAGGGGATAAATTAGGTTACTGCTGATCAATCATTCCCTTCCTTCCTCTCTCTGTGTGGAAGAAATATATCTCTCTGAGGCTTTGAGACTGGATTTAGTCATGTGACTAGAGAAGAATTTGAAATGGAAGTCTACCAGTTCTAAGCTAACACCTAAAGATATTTCTGCTTGCCTTCCCGGGAGTTTCTGACTGCCATGAGGAAACTATGTTCCAAAACCCTCAGCTGTTGAGTTTCTTCTGACTCTTATCAACATTCTAGGTTGAGGACAAAGTAGAATTACCTGCTCCATAGGGTTTGCAAGGTTGTAAATCTTTACAGAAGCCGATGGCCACATCTTTCTCCCGTGGAGTGACTGGTGGGTTCAAACCACCAACCATTCGACTAGTCGCTGAATGCTTAACCCACTGCACCATGAGGGCTCCTTGACTATGCTCATGGCAACCACAAAGACTGCAGTCTAAGTTCTCATCCAGACATGTGGAGTAAAGACACTGCCCCTGAAGCCCACTGGCGAGCTGTGTGTGCACACGATGATATGATGACTGTCCCATATCAATGGCTGAGTGATCTGTAAATGACTTTACCCCCCATTATTTGCCACTAAGTCCTATCATTTAGGACAGTGGCTGAACCACTGTAGCCATGTTTCAACACATGTTAGCTTTTCCCTCTCTCAGCAAGGAAGAACAAGAGAACAGTGGAGTCACTAGAGCTGGGATAAATCAGGCGGGTAATGCATGGTGTCGGTTCCCCCTCCCCCCTCACTCATGGGCCTCCTCTAGCACCAGACCATACTGACTCTCTAGTAGTGTGGCTTATCCATTCTAATCATACCATATTGATATGATCAATATAGTGGTACACTGTTAAGTGTAATATTTGTTAGATCATGTGAATACCAACAAAATTGTTTTATATTTTTATACTGAATTTCAAACATTATTATTAATATTTTTAGTAACTGGGCAGCAGGTCTTTTGACTTTTGTTCTTCTTTTCTTTTAATCATTACTTTATTCTCAAAAAAGTTAATGATATAGGTTCACAAATAATTCCTACCACAATATTGTAGCTAAAACACCAGAAAAGTTGACAAAATCAGCAACTATAGAAGCATCATTGTAATTGAGCAATAATGACAACTCTAACCAGAGTACATTGTTGGTGTTGTTGTTAAGTACCACCGAGTCGACTCCAACCTATAGTGACCCTGTGTAGAGTTTCTGAGGAGCAGTTGGTGAGCTTGAACCACGGACCTCACAGTTCAAACGGCTTTGTAGTATGGTCCATTAACCCACAGCGCCACACCAGGACTCTGTTAGAATGTTCAAAAACTAAATGAGCATAGAGTTTTAACTTTGTAGGTATATTGATACACATGAGCTAGACTTCAGGAGCTCTGGTAACATAGAGGTTATGAATCGGGCTATTAACTTCAAGGTCAGCAGTTTGAAACTACCAGCAGTTTCGTGGAAAAAAGATAAGGCTTTCTGCTCCCGTAAAGATACGTTGTTGTTGTTAAGTACAGTGGAGTCGGTTCTGACTCATAGTGACCCTGTACAGGGTTTCCGAGGCTGTAAATCTTTACGGGAGCAGAACACCTCATCTTTCTCCCGCGGAACCGCTAGTAGTTTCGAACTGCTGACCATGAGGTTGGCAGCCTGACTCGTAACCACTACACTACCAGAGCTCCTTTCCGTAAAGATATAAAGCCTCAGAAATCCTATGCAAGGTCGTTGTAAGTTGAGACTCCACGGCATACCACAATCACCACCAAGTTAGACCTACAAAAAAATATTTATGTAACTATAATTATATATTTATTAAAATAATAAATTTCTGCTAAAACTTTGTGCCCAAATGATGTAGGCAGTCATATTTGTATCGACCCCTCACAACGTAACCCAGCACAGCCCACAATTCCTTCGCCCCTCTAGTGAAGCCACTGTAGAAGTTTAACCCAGACGTCTATTTCTCATTTTCACCTCACAAATTCTAAGTATGAATTCTAAGGAGCCCTGTTGGTGCTGTTTCGTAAGCATTGGGCTGCTAACCAAAAGGTCAGAGGTTCAAAACCACCAGCTACTCCGTGGGAGAAAGATGAGACTATCTTCTGCTATTAACATGTATAGTCTCGGAAAGCCTATATAAGGTTGCTATGAGTCAGAATTGATTTGATGTTATTGTGTTTAGTGGTTTTTTTCCTTTCTTTTCTTTTTAAATGTTTAACTTCTGAGTAAACTTCAGTCTTAAAGACTGTAATTCATTTTGTTCCTGTTTTTTAAGCTCGAGGACTGTTTTGGGCTCCACTCCCCCGCCACCACCCCCAAGATGCCTTCTTCACCGTTATTTTTACAAACCACATTAGCTAAAAATATTGCATCTGATTCTTTTACATCATTACCTCCCCAATCAGCATATTTTACTTGTCACCATCTTTTTGTAAATCTCATCTGGTGTTTTTTTATGTTTATTCCCCCCTCCCCCAACACATACACACATTTAACTCCATCAAGTGTAGCTAATAGTCATTGACTCTTGGATGGCTTTACGCTTTTACTGAACATTATGGGATTATGTCCATAAAAGGTTTCCATGTACTCTATGAATCAGAAATATTTTTCTGTCAATTCCAGAAGTTTTCATCCTTTGTGATTAAGCCAGAAATCCCAAAGGCAGATGAGTTTGGACAGCTATAATCCCTAACCACTCTAAAGCAAGACGGCTACCTTTCATCAATTCTGTTATTCTAGAATTCTCACCCCTTCCCATCCCTGTTCCCCTCATGATTAAAAAATGAATTACAATTAAGTTCACTCTTTTCTTGGATTCAAACACTCTTATATCATACTTTCTTTTTATGACATTGGCCTAATGGTCTAGTATATAAGTTTTCCTGACAAACTAATTAACAATTAACAAGTTGATTGGAGACAGAGAACTCTCGCAACTTTAAAACCTCCACTGGCTCACCCTTTGCTGTAGAGCCAATTCGGAATCATTAGTGTGGTATATGAGATTGTTCCTTATTGTGCTGGACTCATTCTTTGACAATGACTTGCTCCAACCATGGCCCCTCTGACCATCACCCCCACACACTTTAATAGCAGACTAAGCATTCTGCATTCAGTTTTATTATACTGGTAAAGGACAGAGGTCCAACCAAGTGCAATATGCTGGCTAAGGACACACATCTAGGGAACTGCCAAACTGGGACACAGAATTCATTGCTTCTTGGTTCCTATGAATAACATGCCATTCCTTGTCCCTTTGCTTACACCATTCCCTCTGCCTAAAACTCCCTTCCAGTGAGCTCTTATTGATTCTCTAGTGTCCTGGGAGTCCTGGTGTGGTGCTGTGGGTTAATGAGCAGGAATCCCAGGTGTTGCTGTGGGTGAAACACTGACATGCTACCACAAAGTTGGTAGTTCAAACCCATCAGCTGCTCTGTGGGAGAAAAATGAGGCAGTCTACTTCTATACAGGTTTAGATTTACAACTTGAGAACCCCTAAAGTGCAGTTCTATTCTGCCCTGTAGGGTCGGTGTGGGTCACAATCGACTGGAAGGCAGTGGGTTTGGTTTGGTGAGTTTCAAGTCCAGCTCAGTCTTTTCTTGTTGCCTTTGACCACCTGAGACACAATTAAGTATTGTGTCATTGAAACACCCATGGCCTCTGTCTACTTTATCAAGGAACAATGGAAAATGCTCTGTGTTTATACCTCTGGTCACTCTGTTGACAAGCAGCTCCTGAAGACAGGGTCTTCAGTTTTAATCTCAGGGACTAGTACAGTGCCTGGCACAGAATAAATACCCAATAAAAGAATGCTGAACCTACTCTGGATAACAGAAGGTAATCTAGATAGTTATTGTAACAATGAAGGAAAAGGAAAGGGCTCTTTAGAAAAAAATATTTATATGTTGAAGAAACAATGACATAAATTAAGACTAACGTAAAACAGTGGCCAAATTTATTTATCCATAACATTTTATTTTAACATAGAGAAACTTTTGAAAACTTTTAAGGATGGTTTATTAATAGTTTATAAGCAAGAAACTGTCAGCATTCAGGCCATTTAAAAAATAAAGATAATTTGTAATTTCCCCAGCTAAACAATTAAAAAGGGTCATGAGAGCCTAAAAAAGTATGTTGTTGTTGTTGTTGTTGTTGTGAAATGCCAACAAGTCAGTTCTGACCCATAGCAACCCTGTACAGGAGCAGCTGGTGAGCTTTAACTGCCGCCCTTGTGGTTCAAGCCAGCTTTGCAATTCAGTGCATTAATCTACAGCGCCACACCAGGACTCCTAAAGAGGTATACTGCATTGAAAAACAATGCCTCCTGACTCATGATTCTACTGATGGTTACATGTGTAGTAAGAATACAACTGTCATGCTTTCAAAGGATAAACAGTGGACTGCTAAACCTAGTTTGGTAGTTCAAACCCAACAGTCACTCCTTAGAAACCCTATACAGGACCCACATGAGTCAGAACTGACTAGAAGGCATACAACAGCACCAACATCACTAGGTCCCTTGGTGGTTCAAATGGGTGTATTTGGTTGGACCTCTTTCTGTAGGTTTTGAATTGTTCCCAATGCTGTATCTATCTTATTTGATTGTTCCTCTTGCACTTTCCTGGCTTCTTCCTTATGTTTCTCAACTCCATTGTAAAGTGTTTTGAAACATTTTATGATCATTATTCTGAATTCCATCTCAGGCATTTCCAAGGCCTGC
>NW_006408564.1:11728382-11730543 GCF_000296735.1 Chrysochloris asiatica
GATTTCTTGCTTCTGCCACAAACTCCCCAGCTGTAAGTCTTCCAACCTTCTAAATATTCCTTTATATGTGGTTCAGAGTACTGGAACCATTCCCTGAGCCTCTTGGTCCTGTATTCTGTGTTGTTCTCGGCAGAGCTCGTCACTGCACTTCCACCCGATCTGCCAACTTTTTCCGGAAATCAAATGGGTGTATTTGGTTAATAACTGAAAGGATGGTAATTCAAACAGATCCAGCATCGCCAGGTAAGAAAGGCCTAGGGATCTACTTTCATAAAATGACAAATCCTTGAAAACTGTATGCAATGCAGTTCTACTCTGACACACATGAGGTCACTATGAGGTGAAATGGAGTCGATGGTGAGGATTTTAACATAATATCACCTATATTTGTTATTTCTTTGCATTTAATGGTGAATTGTGTTTTACTTACAAGGTCGAGAGAGATCCAAACAGCTGCTGGATGACTTACCGTGATTTTAATGATGGCTGGCTGTCACTGTCTGCCTTATCTGTACCCTGCATTAAGAAGGGCTGGTAATCTACTTCCATACAATTACAAGTCCTTGTACACCCATGTGGTGCAGTTCTACTCTGACACACATGGGGTCACCATGAGGTAGAACTCAATGTACATGGCTCCTTTCTGTGGTCGGTTGCAGTTGTATCCCTGTGTCTACCAACTCAGCGTTTAGAAAATAAATATTTTCTCTTTCAAATCTCTACTGACAGCAAAATTCAAGGTAAATCTATATGTTTATAGCCACTTCAAAAAAATGGGCAAATGAAATATTCAAAAGGAATCAAAGATACCGAGGGCTTGGTCTTCCCTTTTCTGTTTTCTTCCATTCAGCTACCTTCTTCCTATGGTTCATCTACCTTCATTCTATGGTATGTGGGAGGGGAGGTACATTTGGGATAAATTCAAAGCTGATGTCAATCTAACACCTCAGGGTAAGAATGATGATGCTATCTTTGTTTCCCACTAGGACCTCTGGAGTTATGTGGGCATATTTCCCTGCCACTGAAAATGCAGCTGATATACATTATCTTGTCTCCATTTCAGGTTTTAATAACAAATTCAAACTGTCTTTTCAAACCATTTTCTTTAATGTCTTGACAGACTTATACTAACATCACTGTAGATAAATGCTTGCTTCATCCCAAAGAAATATCAAAAAGAATCATTTCTCTTCAATTTACTCCCGCATTTCTCCTGTTAATTATTTTGAAACATTTTGCAGTATATGGTTCAGTCCCATTAAAGGAAAATCTTCTCCTAAATTCCTTATCCACACCCGCCTACCCCAATCATAGTTTTAACACTTTGCAGTGTCGTTTTTTTAAATAACTTTACCAACTGTAACATTCATAGCTAAACCAAATGGAAGAGTAACAATGTTTTCCTCATCAGTAATATGTACCAGAGGTTTTCTTTGGCAGTTTCTTTTACATTGCCTCTAAACAAATAAAATGCAAAGAATCCTTGGCTTTATAGACTATGCAATGAAAAAGGTAATTTACAAGGTGCAAGCCTACACAGTACTGCCTGGACAGGATCAATGGAACAGGAGGAAACAGTAATGCATCACAGGGCCCCCCCCTTATCAGTCAGCCCTCAGCAAAGATGACTGTGTGTGTGCCAGAGGCAAGCCATCAACATGCACATGTTTTCCCAGGTGATTTGTGCTAACATAAAGGCTATATAGCTCATACCAGCCTTTGGCCCAAGCCCCTTAGGAAGTCACAACAAGCCATAAACTCCTAGTCCTTTAAAAAACAGTTTTAATGGATAAAGTATGCAAATGCAGCCTCCTCCAGGCATTTTCAGGGAGTCTGCCTTGTAAATGACTGAGTGTTACAGGAGTTGATTTTTAAATGAAATATTCAGATATGATGCCAAGGCAGTTTTTCACAAGTCCCCTTGATACAGTTGAGGAGTTGATGTAGTACTGGGGATGTAATAAAAAATAAACATTTTTTTCTTTAAAGCACCAACTTGGTTTATGAAGACTAATGCACATGCCTGTTGAAACAGCAAACTAAATATTTCATTTGCATAGGTGAGGAAAAAAAGGCCAGTAGACAGATAAAAGGCAGGACCTTTCCACTGCTTTTCAGAATGGAAATAAATGACAGATTAAGTTGAATTATTTCTACTCAA
>NW_006408564.1:11730959-11771378 GCF_000296735.1 Chrysochloris asiatica
CTTGCTTCCACCCTGTGCTTCCTCTTTCCATTCCACCCACCTTCCCATCCATTCTCAACAGTGTCCTTAGGTAAAGGTTGCCCTTTTGATCTTGAAAGACTGACCATTCCATGGTGATCATAATTTACTAGTGTTGTTCTCTTCTTTATACGCCTATCTATTGCTTGGCTAAAAACTGGGCCACTAGGGTAAGTTCCATTGCAGATGTGAAGGATGGTTACAGGTCCCTCTCCCTCCCGTACCATTCAGCCTATGTATCTGTCCATGTTATATACCAGCAGAGTACTGTTATTCCAGGGTTATGACGCTCCATAAGGTTTTCAGAGGCTGATTTTTCTGAAGTAGATTACGAAGATTTTCTTTGGCTGGATGAGAACTTCTAACCTTTCAATCAGCATCCAACTGCATTAACCATTTGTCTCACTGAGGGACTTGACTTAAGTAGTGAACAAAACAGAGTTTTTTCATTTTCATGTAATCTAGTCAAATGATATATATTTACATTTCTGAAGGGTTTTATAATTAAATTAATTCAGTTTAAATTATATTCATTTTCCTAGTGAAATCTTTGCTTAGTGCCAGGTTGGGGGAGTGCAGGAGCTGGGGGGAAGGGAGGAGCTGGAGTTTCTTTTAACCATTTTGTGATCCATGGGATATATAGCACTCACCAGCATTTTCAACCACTCAGGTTTCTTGGGAAGGAGCTAGCCCATATTGCCACCTGGCAAGGAACTATATAAGTGAATGAATATGAAGAAATTGGTCTCACTGTACCAGTCCCATGATTGAAATCCATGGAATGATATCAAAATCCATATTACCTCAAACATTTTACTTCTTGATTTCAGTATGCCATCTATTACAGAAAACACACAGTATCAACAAAAAATATTCAAAGCAGAAAATAATTCAGTCATGAAAGGTTCAGCTAACTCTCCACTTCATGAATGTTGTTCTGTGTAAAAACTACACGGGCAATAAGAAGGTAAAAATATTTCTCAAATTGTTGTTTGTTGTTGTTAAGTGCCATTGAGTTGGTTCTGACTAACAGCGACCATATATAGGGTTTCTGAGGAGCAGCTGGTAAGCTTAAACTACTGACCTTGTGGTTCAAATTGACCTTACAGTTCAGCACATTATCCCACTGCATCATACCAAGTAGAAATAAAATAAAACTTATTGTCTAACATGTGATTACTATTTTGTATTTTCCTACTTGATTTTATTTATGACATTCATCTCTACCTTAAATTTTCATATTGTTGTTGGTGTTGTTAAGTGCCATCAAGCAGTTCTGAGTGTTTTGTTGTTGTTAATGTGACATCGAGTCGGTACCGACTCAGAGACCCTGTGCATAACACAATGAAACACTGCCCAGTTCTGGGCAAACCTCACAATTGTTGCTACTTTTGAGCCCATTGATATTGCCACTATGCCAATCCATCTAGTTGAATGTCCTCCACTTTATCAAACATGATAGCCTTCTATAGTGTTTGGTCCCTCCAGACAATATATCTGAAGTATAAGAGACAAAATTTGGACATCCGCTTTGGTAGCGTAGTAGTTATGAATCTGCAAACTGCAAGGTCAGCAGTTCGAAACTACCAGGTGTTCTGTGGGAGAAAGATGAGGCTTTCTGCTCCAGTAAAGATTTACAGCCTCGGAAACCCTATACAGGGTTCCCTATGAGTCAGAACTGACTCCATGGCACACAACAAAAACAACATCTTCCAACTAGCATTGTGGCTGCACTTCTTCCAACACAGATTGCATATTTTGGCAGCCCATGGCACTTTCAATATTCTCCTCCAACACCGTAACTGAAATGCATAATTTTTCTACGGTCTTCCTTATTCACTGTCCAGCTTTCACATTCATATGAGATTATTGAAAATACCAAGGTTTGGGTCAGGCTCACCTTAGTCCTCAAACTGACAACTCTGAAGACTGAAAGTTTCAATATTTTCTCCATTTAGATGGATGTTGTTCATTGGTTCAGTGGTGAGGATTTTTGTCTTCTTTACATTGAGGTGCATATACGGTAGGCTGTGGTATTTTATCTTCATCAGTATTTTAAGTCCTCTTCACTTAAAGGAAGCAAGGTTGTATCACCTGCATATCACAGGTTGGTAATGAATCTTCTTTCAATCCTTATGCCACATTCTTCTTCATATAACCCAGGTTCTTGGATTATGTGCTCTGCATACAGATTGAATAAGAATGGTGAAAGAATACAACCTTGTCACACACCTTTCTTAATTTTAAACCATTCTGTGTTCCTTTGTTCTCTTAAAATAACTGCCTCTTGGTCTATGTACAGGTTCACCATGAGCACAATTAAGTGTTTCAGAGGACTTGTTCTCTGGAATGTTGTCCATACAATCAAAAGCCTTTGCATAGTCAATCAAGCATAGGTGGACATTTTCTGGTATTCTCTGCTTTCAACCAAGGTCCATTAGACATAAACAATGATATCCCTCGTTCCACATCCTCCACTGAATCCAGCTTGAACATCTGGTAGTTCTCGGTCAATATATGTTTGCAGCCAATTTTGGATTATCTTTAGCAAAATTTTACTTGAATGAGATATTAGTGATATTGTCTGATGACTTCCACATTCCACTGGGTCACCTCTCTTTGGAATAGGCACAAATATGAATCTTTTCCAATCAGTTGCCCAGGTAGTTGTCATCCAAATTTCTTGGCATAGATAAGTGAGTGCCCTCCAGGGCTGAATCAATTTGTTGAAAGATTTCAATTTGTATTCTATCAATTCCTAGAGCTTCGTTATTTTCCAATAACTTCAATGTACCTTGGACTTCTTCCTTCAGGACCATAGGCTCTTGATTTTATGCTACTTCTTTAAATAATTGAATATCAACCATTTCTTTTAGGTGCAGTGATTCTGTGTATTCCTTCCATCTTCTTTTGATGCTTTATGTGTCATTCAATATTTTTCCCAAAGAATTCTTCAATATTGCAAGTCGAGGATTGAATTTTTTTCTTCAGTTCCTTGAGAAATGCTGAGTGAAGTCTTCCCTTTGGTTTTCTAACTCCAAGTCTTTGCACATTTTGTTACAGTATTTGACTTTATCTTCTTGAGCTGACCTTTGAAATAGTCTGTTTAGCTTTTTTACATCCTCATTTCTTCCATTTATTTTAGTATCTCTATGCTTGAGAGCAAGGTTTAGTCTCTTCTGACATTCATTTTGGTATTTTCCTTTTTTCTTGTCTTCTTAAAGAACTTTTGCTTTCTTTCTGAATGAAGTTCTTGATGTCATCCCACAATGCTTCAACTTTTTAGTTTTTAGTATCTAATGCATCAAATCTGTTCTTCAGATGATCTGTAAATTCCAGTGGGATATGTACCAGGTTATATTTTGGCTCTTGAGGACTTGTTTTAATTTTCTTCATCTCTAGTTTTAACTTACCTATGAGCAATTGATTGTCTGTTCCACAGTCTGCCCCTGTCTTTGTTTTGGCTGGTGACATTAGAGTTTATCCACCATCACTTTACACTGATGTAGTCAAGTTGATTTCTGTGTATTCCATCTGGTGAATTCCATCTGTACAGTCATCATTTTGGAGTCCTCATGTGGTGCTGTGGGTTAAATCACTGGACTGCAAAGTTGTTTGAACCACCAGCCACTCCTTGGAAACCCTATACAGGGTGGCTATGGGTCAGAACTAACTTGACGACACTTAACAACAACCACAACAAGTCATCATATATGTTGTTTAAGAAAGGTATTTGAAATGAAGAAGTCACTGATCTTGCAAAAGTCTATCATGAGATCTCCATTGTAGTTCCTATACGAAGTCCATATTTTCCAACTTCTGATCATTCCTCTTTGGTTTCAATCCTTGCATTCCAATCACTAGTAATGATCAACACATCTTTATTGCATGTTGGATCAATTCAGATTGAAGAAGTTGATATAATTCTTTAATTTTCATAATCACTGACTTTAATGGTTGGTATGTAATTTGAAGAATTATGGTATTAACTGGTCTTCCTTGTAGACATATGGATGTTATCTTTTCATAGACAGCGTTGTAATTCAAGCCAGATCTTGACAGGTTCTTTCTGATGATGAATGCAATACCATTCCTTTTCAATTTGTCACTCCAAACATAGTAAACCATGTGATTGTTAGATTAAAAATGAATGCCAGTCCATTTCAGCTAGCTAATGCTTAGGCTATTATTGATGATTATGCATTCTGTTTCATTTTTGACATTTTGCAATTTTCCTAGATTCATACTTTGTACATTCTGTATTCTGAATATTAATGGATATTTGCAGTTGTTTCTCTTCAACTTGAGTTTTGCCCCATCAGTAAAAGAACTTCCTCAAGGCTTTACTCCATTCATGTCATCATAGTCAACTTTACTTTGAGGAGGCAGCTCTTTCCGAGTCCTAGTTCAAGTGCTTTCCAACCTGAGGGGCTGATTTTCTAGCATTATACCTGACAATATTCTGGTGCTCTCCATCATGTTCCAAATCTGGTACTATCTGACAGTGTTCCACTGCTATTCATAAGGTTTTCAGTAACTAAATATTTGGAAGTAGGCCACCTCTCCTTCTGCCTAGTCTGGAAGCTCATCTGAAACCTTTTTACCATGGCTGACCCAGCTGGTTTTTAAGATACCAGTAGCATAGCTTCTGGAAACACAGAAATACACAAGCCACCACAGTACAACAAACTGACAGATGAGTGGTGGTCTGATATATAGTGACCCTGCATAGGGTACCTGAGGAGTGGCTAGTCAGTATGCACTGCTGACATTACATTTCAAACCTAACGTATGGTTCAAACTGAACTTGCAGTCCAGAGCTTATTCTACAGTGGCAAGCCAGGACTCTACACCAGGACTCCAAGATTTGGTCCATTAAAACTTCAAGTTGATTACAGTTCTTGTTGTTATGTCAAGTCGGTTCTGACTCATAGCAACCATGTACAGGGTTTCCAAGGAGCAGCTGGTGGGTTTGAACTGCCAACCTTGTAGTTCACAGTCCTGTGCTTATCCTACAGTACCACACCAGGAGTCCCAATTTGAGTGTGTTGTTGTTGTTAAGTGCTGTCGAGTCGGTTCCGACCCATAGCAACCTTGTACAGGGTTCCCGAGGCTGTAAATCTTTATGGGAGCAGAAACCCTCATCTTTCTCCCATGGAGCAACTGATAGTTTCAAACTGCTGACCTTAAGGTTTTTAGCCCGATTTGTAACCACTACGCTACCAGAGCTCCTTAAGTTGAGTATAACATTCTTGAAATTTTGCAAAGTGGGAAATCATATGTGAAGATCCTCTTGATCAATAGTTGGCAAAGATAAATATTTGACAGACATATGGGTAACACACAGGAGCCAGGAAAGGCATTTTCTCAATATGGATTCTAATGTCATTTAGTCAGAGAAAAGTGGGGCAGATTTCAAACAAAAGGTTAGTGGTCATACAGTAAACATCCATACTATAAATAAACACTCCATTAAGTTATAATATTCTCTCTATACGTTCTTTTAAGGAGGTCTTCCTACCAGCCACAATGAATGAATGTTAATCATTCATTCAGCCAGTTTACTAAATCCCTTTTTACACCCAGCGGAGAACATCATTATTACTGCAATATACTGAGAGTTTAGGAGCCACGGTGGTACACTGAGTTAAGCACTAGATTGCTAACTGAAAGATTTGAACCCATCAGCTGTTTCACTAGAGAAAGATGAGGCAGTCTGTTTCTTTAATGATCACAACCTTTGATCTTACAGTCCAGGAGCATAGGACTCTAGGACCATCAAGGGAGAAGAGCAGAGTACAGGACCCTATCCATCAAGGGAGAAGAGCAGAGTACAGGACCCTATCCAGAGAAGCAGTGATGCCAGAGATGGAGGTAGAGATGATGACGTGGAGAGATGGAGTGGTTGGGGACTCTGGACTCAGGGAGGGAGAGGGCCTGTGTACTAGCGACCAGGGGGCAGGCTTCCAGGGTATACCCTTTGGTTGTCTGGATGGCAATATATTCCTGAGTGCTTCAGTGTACATCCAAAACAAACAAACAAACAAATAAAAAAGAATGGAATGAAATGCTGTTGAATGATGATGCATGTAATCATTGCAGTGAAATGAAATATGATAGGATGAATCAATTCACAATAAAAACTTAAAAAAAAAAGAAAAAGATCACAACCTTGGAAACTCTGTACTGACTCCTGGTGTGGCATTGTAGGATAAACACCAACTGTGAACCACAAGGTCAGCAGTTCAAACTCACAGATTGCTCCCCGAAAGCCTAATACAGGGTAGCTATGAGTCAGACATGACTTAACATCATTTAACAACAAAAATGGTGTGACTGTGAGTCAGAATTGACTCATTTGTAAGATAATTGGTTTTGGCTTATTGAGAGTTTCAGGAGACATGGTGGAATTATGGTTAAGTGTTTTATTGGTAACTGAAATGTTGGGGATTCAAATCTAGAAAAAAACTAGCAACCCGTTTTGATAAAGAAAACAGCTTAGGAAATCCTACAGGGCAGTTCTACTATGCCATATTGGATTGGCAGGAATCAAAATTGACTTGATGGCACACAACAACACAGCACTTGAGAGTTTACTGTGTTCTAGGTGTGGTGCTTAGTAATTACATGCATTATTTCATTGAATTGTCTCAACAATGCTACAAAATGTCTTCTACTTTTAATCATCACTTTATATACACAAGGCAAATTATACCATCTTCCAGTGGTCACACAGAAATGAAATAATCAAACATCAAATGATTATCTGTTGCTTTTGTAAGTCCATGTTCTTAACACTTTACTGTTTGCAAATCAAGCACTTGATAGTTGACAAATCTGCATCATCAGTCTAATATTTTGTATTGAGAAGGCTTTTAAGTATTTTTTCATCAGACTGCCTTAGTTAGGAATGAATAAACTACAGAAAACTTACCTCATTTCCCATTATCACATGACAGAGATGAAACCAGAATTTAGGTTCCAATACAGGGTTGATTCTACTATTTCACATGTAATTGTGAATAAGTAAAAACAATCAAGAAAATAATTATGAAGGTGAGTAAAACTGCTTGCTACAAAATCATAAAAAACCTTTATTCAACAAAAATATCAACATGTGAGACTATTTTTAACTGACATACCCTTCATCTAGGTCTATACATTTCTGAAGGGGTGTTCCATCTCTTTAACCCTTAACTAAAGAATCCTGAACTCTTCAGTTTACACCACGTCAAGATGGCAGTTTGGGCATTTTCGAGGGACACAATCAAATTCTGGTGATTTGGAATGTTCTTTGAGTTTCAAGAACAAAACATCTTAAAGGGCAAGACCAGGACTGTATGGTGGGTGGGATACTGTTTGCTAACAAAATTTTCATAGGGCTGTCCTTGCTATCCTAAGGATGAGCAGGTACATTGTCCTGATTGGGGACGGGGGAGAATGACAGCCACAACTTTTCTTGCCTTCTTCTTATCCATACAGTTTACAGTTTTCTTAAACCTTCTTCATAACTAGTTCTCATGATCATCCTGTATCCTTTGAGCAAATTTAATAAAATTACCTCTTGGGGATCCCAAAAAGCCATCATCATAACCTTCTAAGTGACCACTCTGCCTTGAATTTAACTGTTCCAGCAGACCCCTCAGAAGGCATTGTTTTAACTGAACCTATTACTTATTAAAGCTGCGCTGGTAGCGTAGTGGTTACGAATCGGGCTGCAAAATGCAAGATCGGCAGTTCAAAACTACCAGCGCTTCCACGGGAGAAAGATGAGGCTGTCTGCTTCCTTAAAGATTTACAGCCTCGGAAACCCTGTACAGGGTCGCTATGAGTCGGAATCGACTCGACAGCATTTAACACAAATATTTATTATTATTATTATTATTATTATTGAAGGTATCCTAATGAGACTAAGACAAGCGTATTACTTAGAGAATTTATCTGTAGTCATCCACTGATCACAGAGAAACATATATAAACATGTTTTGTTTCTAGTAAGCATGTGCATGTAGAAACTAGAACCCTAGAGCAATACTCTATGAATTATCCTCACATAACAATAATGTTATTGTTGTTATTGTTAAGTGCTATGGAGTAGTAAGTTCCAACTCATAGAGACCCTTTATAGAGTTTACAAGGAGTGGCTGGTGGGTTTGAACTGTTGACCTTATACACTACAGTCCAGAGCGTATCTGACAGCACCATATCAGCACTCCAGTGATAATAATGATGTTGTTGTTAAGTTCCATTTAGCCACTTCTGACTCATAGTGACATTGCATAGAGTTTCCAAAGAACAGCTGGTGGGTTTGATCCACCAACCTTATGATAAGTCCAGTGCTTATCCTACATCACCACAGCAGCTAATACTTGTGAAGCCTTTAAGAGCAGTAAAAATTCTAAGAGCTGTACATGTAGAAGCTTAATTTATCTTTACAACTTTATGAAATATGTACTCCTGTCCCCGTAGTTTGAAAGCAGTGGTGGTTTGGTGGTAAAAATCTAGCCTTGTAAGCAAGAGACTTGTATGCAATTTCAAGTCATTGAACCTCAAGCACCACCACCTTCTGTCTGTCACTGGAAGCTTGTCTGTTCCTATGATTAAACAGTTTTCATTGGAGCTTCTAGACTAAGACATACTAAGAAGGCCTAGCAATTTCCTTCTGAAAATGAGCCAGTGAAAACCTTATGTGTCACAAGAGTCTGATCCTCACCTTACAAAGGTGAGGGGGGCATATACTGGGCATAGTACTACATCCTGTCATACGTAGGGTGCCATGAGGCTAATTTTATGACAGCTTATTTGTGGAGCTGTAGGATAAGCACTGGACTGATGACTGCAAGGTTGGTAGTTAAAACCCAGAAGGTGCTCCTTGGAAACCCTACACAGGGTCACTATGGGTGAGAATCACCTCAGTGGCACTTAACCACAACAACAATATTTACAACTATTAATCAAAGTACCTCTCCACATAACTGGAATATATAGCCTTGGTGATAGAAATGATGCAAGATCAATAAATTGTTCATTGCAAGTACCATTTTGAAACAATGAAGAAGAATATATAAACTCATCAGATGGCATACACAGAAATCAAATTAACTATATCTGTGGGGAGAGAAGGTTGGAAAACTCCATGTCACCAGCCAAAACAAGGCCAGGGCAGACTATGGAACAAACCAACTATTTCTTATATTCAAGTTCAGCCTGAACGTGAAGAAAATTAAAACAAGTAAAAATAAATAAATAAATAAATAAGTAAATTTTAAATTTTAAATATATAAAATTCAACTAAATGTACAAAGACCAGGAGTTGAAAACCAAAAGGAAAGAACAAGCTCAGCATTTCTCAAGCTGAAAGAACTGAAGAAAAAATTTAAGCTTCAACTTGAAATATTGAAGGATTCCATGGGCAAAATACTGAATGATGCAGAAAGCATCAAATGAAGATGGAAGGCATATACAGAGTCACTGTACTAAAAAAAACATGGTCAGTGTTCAAACATTTCAGGAGGTACCATATGATTAAGAACTAACGGCATTGAAGGAAGACGTCCAAGATGCACTGAAAGCAATGGCAAAAAGCAGAGCTCTGGGAATTGTTGGAATACAAATTGAAATCGTTCAGCAAACCAATGCAGCTCTGCAAGTACTCATTCATCTATGTCACAAAATTTGGACAGCTACCTGGCCAACTGATTGGAAGAGATACATATTTGTGTTCACTCCAAAGACAGAGGCCCCAGTAAAATGCAGAAAGCAATGAACAATATCAGAAGATCACATGCAAGTAAAATTTTCCTAAGATAATTCAAAAATGACTGAAACTGTATATATTGAAAGGGAACTGCCAGAGGTTCTAGTTGGATTCAGAAGAGGATACGGAATGAGGGATATCATTGCTGACATCAGATGGATCTAGGCTGAAAGCAGAGAAGACCAGAAAGATGTTTACCTATTCTTTATTGATTACAAAAACGCTTTCAACAGAGTAGATCATGTCAAGCTATGGACAACAATGTGGCGAATGAGTATTTTCGAGCACGTAATTGATCTAATGAGGAGCCTGTACATAGACCAGGAGGCAATGGTTCTAACAGAACGAGGGGATACTGAATGGTTTAAAACTAGCAAGGTGTATTGTATTCTTTGACCATTCGTATTCAATATGGAAGCTGAACTAATAATCTGATAAACTGCAGAAGAATGTGCCATCAGGAGTAGAGGAAGACTTATTGACAACCTGTGATAAATAGATGATGTAACCTTGCTTGCTGAAAATGAAGAGGACTTAAAATACTTACTGATAAGATCAAAGACCACAACCTTCAGTATAGGTTGAACCTCCATGTAAAGAAAAGAAAAATCATCACCACTGGCCCAATAAATAGCATAATGACAAATGGAGAAAAGATTGAAGTTGTCAAAGACTTCATTTTGCTCAGTTCCATTATAAACACTCCAGGAAGCAGCAGTCAAGAAATCAAAGGTTGTATTGCATAAGGCAAATCTGCTGCATAAGGTTTCCTTAAAGTGGTCAAGAGCAAAGATGTCAGTTTGCGGACTAAGGTGCGCCTGACCGAGTCATGGTGTCTTCAGTAGCTTCATGTCCATGTGAAAGTTGGACAATAAACAAGGAAGACCACAGAAGAATTGATACATTTGAATTATGGTGTGGAAAAGGCTATTAAAAGTACCAGGATCTGCTAGAAGCACAAACAAATATGTGTTGGAAGAAGTACATCCAGAACGCTCCTTAGAAGCCATGATGATGAGACTTCATCTTTTGTACTTTGGACATATTTTAGGAGGGACCAGTCCCCGGACATCATGCTTAGTAAAGGGTCAAAAAAACAAGTAGACCCCCAACAAGATGGATTGGCAAGTGGTAAGGAGCTCTGGTAGCGTAGTGGCTACGAATCGGGCTATGAACTTCTAGGTCAGCAGTTCGAAACTACCAGCTGTTCTGCGGGAGAAAGAGGAGGCGTTCTGCTCCCATTAAGATTTACAGCCTCAGAAACCCTGTACAGGGTCGCTATGGGTCGGAACTGACTCCACGGCACATAACAACAACAACAAGCTTAACAGCCATCGTGAGGCTAGCTCAGACCCAGGCAGTAGTTTATTCTGCTGTGCATGAATAATGTGGCTATGAGTCAGGACTGATTGGATGGCATCTAATAATACAAAGTAATTCTCTGAAGGAGACTTCAGCAATATGTGGTGGTAATGGTGGTGATGTTATACCATCGAGTAGTTTTTAATTCATAGTGACCCTAAGCAGAGTTTCCTAGGCTATACATCTTTACTGGAGCAGAAAGCCTCATCTTTCTGTCATGGAGCAGCTAGTAGATTTGAACAGTGACCTTGCAGTTAGCAGCTCAACTCGTAACTCACTATTCTACCAGGGCTCCAATTCATGGTAGAATAAAGATTTAAATCCAGATCTTCAAAGCTCTAAAGTCTGTTTCCTAACTACTTCAGTATTTTGCCTTTAAGGTAACAAAAACCATTTGTTCAAACATACACACACACACACACACACACACACACACACACACACACACCTCTCACTTTCTCCATGACATTTCTCAGTTAAGTCCAAACTTATACCTCCAGTTTCTCACCCCTGTGCCATGCTTTCATAGTTACTATTGATTATTTTATCTTATCAGCCTTTTCTGGGAATCCACCTTCCTCCTCCCAATAGATCGTTGCTTCCGAGATCAGAGCTCTGTCTTCAGTTCTGTCTATTCTTACATGTTCCCATCCATTATAAAGCACTGACTATAGCAGACAGATAACAAAAGCTCACTGAAGGAAACATCCAAAAACAAAGTGGCAGGTAGCTGACTGAGATGATTCTAGTCCATACTAATAATTTTAATAGAAGGCTTGCTTACATGAAACAATCTGATACACATTCAGGAATGATTCAAATCATATGCTACAAATGACTAATATTTGCAGCTGACTGGCTTAATTAAGGTTATTCCCTATCACATGACTTAAAGAAAAGAAACAAATCAATTGCCACTGAGTCAATTTCACCTCATAGTGGCAGAGTTCCAAACTGCCACATCTTTCTTTCATGGAGGACTACTGGTGGGTTCCAACCACTGACCTTTTGGTTAGCAGCCTTTCAAGGATTAACTATTGTACCACGAAGGCTTTTAAAATCATGATGAAACACTGGAATTAAATGTTACTTGACTTTAAATTGGTTCTGACTCATGGCTTACTCATGTGTTACAGAGCAGAACTGATCTAAGAGTCTCCATGGCTGTAATCTTTACAGAAGCAGATCCACAAGCCAGCTGGGTAGGTTTGAACCACCAAACTTTTGGCTAGTTGTTGTCATGTGCTGTGGAGTTGGTTCCAACTCATAGCAACCCTGTACAGGGTTTCCAAGGCTGTAAATCTTTACAGGAGGAGAAAGCCTCATCTTTCTCCCATGGAACAGCTGGTAGTTTTGAACTGCTGACTATGAGATTAGCAGTCCGATTCGCAACCAGTACACTATCAGAGTAGTGACAGCAAACTGCATGGGTCACCCAGTTAGTACCCACATTCTTTAAGTTCAACAACTGGTGTATAGAATAATAGCGATCACAATATTCTAGTAATTAAAATCAAGAAAGAGCCAAAATAAGTATGCAAGCTATTTTAGGGTTGTGGTGGCTCAGTAGGATGATCATTGGGTTGCTAATCACAAGGTCAGCAGTTCAAGTCCACCAGCTGCTCTTTGGGAAAAAGATGAAACTTTCTGCTCCCGCAAAGATTTACAGCCTTGGAAACCTTATACAGGGCCACTCTGATTCAGAAGGGACTCTACAGCGCTTAACAAAAACAACTATATATAACTTTTAAAATAATTCAATAATTATAAATAAAAAGAGATTATTTTTGCTTACTCATCAGTCTTCTCTCACCAAGACAGTTGTTGTTAGGTGCCACTGAGTCAGTACTGATTCATAGTGACCCTATGCACAACAGAATAAAACACTACCCAGGTCTGGGCTAGCCTCCCGATTGTTGCCACACTTAAATCCATTGATGCTGCCACGTTGCATATCCATCTTCCTCTTTTTCTCTGACCCTCCATCTTACCAAACATGATATCCTCCTCCAGTGACTGGTCCCTCTTGACAATATGCCTGAAGTATGAGAGATGAAGTTTGGCCATCCTGGCCCCCAAAGAGCACTCGGGCTGCACTTCTTCCCACACAGATCTGTTTGTTCTTTTGGCAGCCCATGGCACTTTAAATATTCTCCTCCAACACCACAGCTCAAAAGCATCAATTCTTCTATGGTCTTCCCTATTCACTGTCCAACTTTCACATGCATATGAGGTTACTGAAAATACCATGGCTTGGGTCAGACACACATCTTTGCTCTTCAACACTTTAAAACAACCAAGATAGTGGAAATATATAAAATGTGATCACCATCTAACTACCTTTCTGAATTAACCTAAACTCTCTGGTCCCTTTTAAAACATAATGAATATTCTCTGTGGTTCCCAAAATAATACTGAATTTACCTGGTATTTTGGGAACCAGAAAGATTATTCATTATTTACCTGACTCATGGTGTGGTGCTCTAGGATCAGCACTAGTAGTGTTCATCCAAGAAAGTAGATGTGGAGTTTCAAACTGAATCAAACAAAGCATTGGCAGAAAGCTGCAACTTTTAGTATTCTAAGTTAAAATGAAATGTTTAAATGGTATATATGGGGGGAGGCAGAGGGAGAGAGAGTATGAGTGAGTGAGTTAGTGAATCCTGGTACGGTGTTGCAGGACAATGAAGTGGAGCAAAAGGTTGGTTTGAACCACAAGGTCAGCACTTTACACCAACCATCCACTCCCCAGAAACCGTACACAGGATTGCTATGAGTCAGAACTGACTCGAGGACACTTAACAACATATATATATATATAGAAGGCAACTCTGGTAGCGTACTGGTTATGAGTCAGGCTGCTAACCTCAAGGTCAGCAGTTTGAAACTACCAGCCATTTTGTGGGGAAAAGATGAGACTTTCTGCTTCTATAAAGATTTACAGCTGCAGAAACCCTTTGCTGAGTCTCTATGAGTCAGAACTGACTCCACGGCACATCACCACCAGCATACTGGATTACATGTTGGAGTATTAACTGAAAGGTCAGCAGTTCAAATCTACCAGCTGCTCTGTGGGAGAAAGATGAGGATTTCTACTCTCTTAAAGATTTACTGCCTTGGATACCCTGTACAGGGTCATTATGAGTTGGAACCGACTTAACAGCACACCACCATCATATATGCATTATGTTTTAACCAAGTGATACAACTAATCAACTGGAAGTCATGAGTAATCTGAGTAAAAGGGCTTTTGAAGTTCCATGTGCCAGTCAGGCACATGTACTCAAGGCAAAATGTACGCTGGTCCTGGGTTTGACTCATTCATATACCCTCACCCATTTCCTTGAACTGAGCATCTTACTTAGTTATTTAATAGCCTCAGAATTGCTTTCCATTCACTTTGTTATGGTCTTTTGGGCATAAGATTTTCTCTTATAGATTCTTATTGTAGGACCCCAAGCACTATGGATGACCATGCTTTCCTACCCACACACTAACTCTTCCCTCTAGAATGTACTATACCCCTTCTTTACCTCATTAAAGGCATGGTCTCCCCAAATACATGTTATTCACATGATCTTTTCTGGGCCCCTGTATTCCCATAGACATTCTGGAACCATCTTTGTTTTCACTTGGTTATGTTTTTTGTTACTGTTATGTGCCATTGAGTTGGTTCCGACTCATAGGAAGCCCACATAGGGTTTCTGAGGAGCAGCTGGGTGGGTTTGAACTGCCAATCTTGTGGCTCAAGATGACCTTGCAGCCAAGTGCTTTTCTCCATGGTGCCACACCAGGACTTCGTTGTATGCTCCTTGAGGTCGATTTTACTCACCATTGTACTCCTAGAGCCGAGGCTTTTGCAGGCAAATAGTAAGTACTCAACTACTTGTTCAATGCCTAGGTAAACTAGTGAATGGATTAATTTATGCAATTGTGCCTCCACAATTCCCAAACACCAGAATCCCTCCCTTAGTCACCTGTGTATTCTTTGTGCTGTGTTGTGTGAAAGTCAAGCAGGGCTTAGTTTCCATATGTTGGAGCATTTGAAGTAATACTCCTTTCCTGGGACACTTTACATCTATTTCTCAACTCTGCTCTTTGCTTTGGATATTTGGATTCCCTAAGGACTGATGTCAGGTTTACGAACGCTCAGCAGGATGGCACTCTAAGTCAAATGGTCTCTGGGCACATCTGTCTGCTGATATTACTAAGCATATTGGCTAAGTTAAGGTGGCCTGCAGCATTCATTTCTCTCTGGGTATCATGTGTCTCCTGTCCTCTTATTATAAATTTTTAGCCATCAGAAGGGCAGAATCTTTATCTTGCTGTATAGATGGAAAGTGAATATAAAGAGAAAGTACACATACACACACACACATACGACTGTTCTAGACGTACCTGGAGACATAAATCTGTGACTATTAAAGTTATTAGTCTCATCTACTCATCAATTTTTCACCAAGACAGAAGTAAAATATAGAATATTCTTACTTATCACCGCCTAACTACTTTTCTCAATTAACCCAAATTCTCCATTCTCTTTGGCTTGTTTCAAAGTAGCCTCTTCTCACACAACTTGGTAGGTGTTGTTTGGACAGCATACTTAATATGCAAAACTTGTGCATGTACTGATGTTGCTTGCTTGCTTGCTTTCCTCTTTGTTTTTGAACTCTTTTCCTCACTCACTAAGATATTCTCAGCTCTTCTTCCCGGCAACTCTTCACACTCAATCACAGCCCTGTGAGTTCTAACCTGACCTGGTTTTGCTGAGTCTAATTTTACACGAGGCAACAGAGTTAAGAAGATATTCCATTTGCACATCAAACAATTCTCAAATAACTGAATGATTCCCAAGCTTCTCTGAGTGATGCGAGAAACCACTCACTACCCTGGGTCTACTTTTCCTCCCAAATTCCAGAGGAGCAACAGATGTCTGTCCAGCAGCCAGTTCCCAAAACTGGTGTGATGCAGTAGGATCCGCACTAGGCTGTGAAATACAAGGTCAGCAGTTCAATCCCACCTAGTGCTCCTCAGAAGCACTATACAGAGGTGTTATATGAGTTGGAACCGACTCGATAGCAACAAACAATCCCAACAGTAGAAACTAGGCTCATCACACTTCTACAGCATGTCATTCGGAATGCCTAGCTGCCTGTCTTTATGGAAGATTGTTGTTGTTAAGTGTCGTCAAATCTATTCTGACTCATAGTGATGCTGTATAGGGTTTCTGAGGAGCAGCTGGTGAGCTTGAACCATCAACCTTGTGGTTCAAATTGACCTTCTAGTCCACTGCATGAACCCATAGCGCCGCACCAGGACTCCATATGGAAAATAGTAAGAAAGTCAATGAAAAACTGCTATGGATTTGTATAAATATTTAAGTTTGGTTACATTTGGAGAATCTTTTATTTGACTTAAACAAGTTCATGTTCCTTATAATTATTGGTAGACTGTTTATATTTAACTTCATTGAATATGAGGTGGTGGGAGAATTAAATGACAATGCAATCAAATTTCTTAGCATAGGACTAGATACATAGTAAGCCCTAGTATATGCCCATTATTAATATTTGGTGTATGCTTATTTGAAATGTTTACAATTCTTTTATTAAACTAGATTGCCAGGGGTATAAAATGTTTTATGTAGTTGAAAGATAGAATATATATAAAACCATATGCATATTCAATGAAGCTGAATATAGACAATCTACCAATAATTATAGGGAATGTAAAGCTGTTAAACTCAAATCAAAGATTCTCCAAATGTAACCAAACATACAAATAATATTTATATAAATCTATAGTAGTTTTTCTATTGACTTTCTTACTGTTTTTATAATATTCAGTGGTACAACAAATCTCTAGTGTTTCTCATTTCAGGATATTTTCAACAAAGCAAAACAAAGTTAGGATAATACATTATTTGAGTATTTAGCATTCAGGGTATTTTGGTTTTTACATTGGGATAGCATTCTGATACTCTAGTAAATTACAACCCAGCAAGAGTAATGTATCAAGGACTTCTTGATAATAGATGGGATCCATTAACAGGAGTAATCGTTTCCTGGAAATTTGCAACCTCACTCTTGTGCAATGAACTGTGACACCAAAAAAGGCCTGCTGAAGTCCTAACCCCTGATACCTGTGAACATGACCTTGCTTGGAAATAGAGTCTTCGAAGGTGTTATTAGTTATGCTGACATGAGTTCATACTGGAATATGGCAGATGCAAATCCAGTCTTAGTGCTGCCCTCATGAAAGAGGAGAAAATATACTGAGAGACAGAAAAGGAGAAGACAGCCCCGTAGAGATGCATATACAAGCCAAGGAACTCTAAAAAATGCCTGCGGCTCCCAGAATCAGAAGAGATTGCAATGAGATGACAAAGAGAAGGTGGCACTATTGATGCCCTAAATTCAGACTCTCAGCCTCCAGAACTGTGAAGCAATAAACTTCGCTTCTAATCAGTCACCTAGTTTGTGGTATTTTGTTACAGTGGCCTTAGGAAACTAATAAACCCACCCGGGTTTGAGTCTCCTGTTTTGTTTCCACAACTTCCTGTTCCATTTATTATTTTTTTTTCTAAGCTCAATAAGATAAAGCCTTATGACATCACTGCTGTTATGTGACAGAGCAACACTGAATAAAAAGAGATTTTACACTGAAAGAACCTAACTGCACATTCTACCTTGATTGCATGAATTCTTTGATGAACTCTAGCTTTACCCTCTTTAGATTTCTTCTTGACCAATAAGCTTGACTAAAACACCTGTTTACTAATAAAGTGCCAATGTCTTCCTCTCACCTCCAGAAATCTACTACTGATGACACTACGAAGTCAGTAACACAAGAAAAAGCCAGCAGTCTGGTCACCAACTGAGCTTCCCATTCCTCTTCCTCCCCTCTTGTCTCCCATTTTGCTTCCCTCTCAATAGCCCCTTCTTCCCTTCCTCAAAAGGCCTTTTCTTACTTCCTTGTTGGCTGTGTTAGAAGTTTATCTCCTCTGTGTGCTGGTGCATATACATACAGCTTTGCTGTGGTTGCTGGGTGTCATCAAGTCAATTCAGACTCATAGTGACCCACAGTATAACTGTCCCAGAGGATTTTATAATTTTTAAAGCTAAGAATGCAGATCCACAGGTCCCACGTCCCCTCTATGCCAGGAGCCCCTGAGTGGGTTCAAAGAGCTAGCCTTTTAGTTTGCGGATGACTGCTTAACTATTACACCACCAAGACTCCTAACTCCTGAATTTACCACATTATAATGCTTCATTATAATGGAGTCCCGGTGAGGCACTGTGGGGTAATGCGCCAGACTGCAATCCCATTTGAACTGCAAGGTTGGTGATTCAAGCTCACCAGCTGCTCCTCAGAAACCCTATACAGGGTCGCTATGGATCAGAATCAACTCAACGGCACTTAACAACAATAACAACAATGCTCTGTTGTTGCTCTGAGTCCATTTCAGAATGAATCTTGGAAGACTTTAGAGCCTGCATAGACAGAAATGTGTCATGATGTGCAGTGGTTTGGCAGTTATGTAATGATGCACTTGACAGTTATGCGATGATGCCCCATGATATCATTTAAGTGGTAAACAAATAAAAAGATTATGGATGGGATGCTATACCCTTAATCCCATCACAACCCTGATTAATGTAAGGGAGTTGCCCAGATATTTGGCCTGTGATAGCTTTCACCTTACGAGGGATAAAAGGAGATAGAAATGAGCAGGGAAGGAGAGAACTACTACCAAGGGACTCCTGGTATGGGGTTGTCAGACAAGCAATGGACTGTGAACTACAGGGTTGGCAGTTCAAACCCTCCAGGTGCACCTCAGAAACCCTATGCAGGCTCGCTATGAGTTGGAACCAACTTGATGGCACTTAACAACAACTACCACCAAGAAAGAAGAACCAGGAGTGGAGTTTGTACTTTGGTGCCTAGCACTGTGGAGCTTCTAGATCAAGGGAAGGATTGGTTCTCAGACACATGAAAGCTGAAGATCTCTACACCAGAAAATGAAATCAAGATTTTTAGCGTAACATAGTTGGCTTGCTTGGAACTTCAACTAGTATGTCCAATAAGATTACACCTATTTTTCACTTATCAGAGTTCTGATGTGGCTCCCGTAGGATAAGCATTTGCATACTAACTGAAAGACTAGCAATTCAAATCCACCAGCCACTCCTTGGAAACCCTATACAGGGTCACTATGCATGAGAACAGACTTGATGACACTTACAACAAGCAAGAACAACTCACTTATTGCCATGGTTGGGTTTTAAAGATCGGGTAAGCTACATAAGGATGTAACTTGGCAGTTATGTAACAGTGCACACATCAACTGTGAACTTCTCTGATGTGATCAGCCAATCAGTTGTAAGGAGATTAGGGTGAGACACAATACTTTTACTTAAGTAACAGCTCTAATCCCATGTGAGGAGAGCTTCCCTGGGGTGTGACCTGCAGCACCTTTTATCTTGCAATACATAAAAGGAGAGAGAAGAGAACAGAGAAAGAGGAACATGACTATCACATGAACAGAAGAACCAAGTACAGAGCAGGTCCTTTGGACCCAGGTTCTTTATGCTAATCACCTCCTAGACTCAGGGGCAGCTCACACCATGGAGAGCTCCAAGGGATTCCACATATATTGAAAGGAGACAAGGTAGTTTACCCAGAACTGACAAAGGAAGAATTCTTGCCCTGAGAGGTGAGGCCTTAAATTTGGACTTCTAGACTCCTACTCAGTGGTTACGAATCGGGCTGCGAACCTTAAGGTCAGCGGTTCTAAACTACCAGCTGCTCCGCGGGAGAAAGATGAGGCTTTCTACTCCCGTAAAGATTTACACCCTCGGAAACCCTGTACAGGGTCGCTATGGGTCAGAACCGACTCGACGGCACTTAACAACAACAACAACTCTGTGAAAGAATACTTTCTGTTTGTTAGAGCCGTCCACTTATGGTATTTCTGTTAGAGTGACACAAGATAACGAAGACACTTTTTACAAAAACAAATTCCTACTGATGGTGACCTCATCCAAAGCGTTTTGTAATGTCTTTAACTCTTTGGAAGCAGATCACCAGGCCTTTCTTCTGAGGTATTTGGGTTAGAGGGAGTGTGGTGGCTTTGTTGGATAAACACTGGACAGCGAACCAAAAGGTTGGTAGTTTGAGTCTACCAGCTACTCTGTGGGAGAAAGATGAGGCTTTCTGTTCTAGCAAAGATTTTGTTGTGTTGTTGTTAAGTGCCATCAAGTTGACTCAGACCCAGAGTGACCCTGTATAGGGTTTCCGAGAAGCAGCTGGTGAAGTTGAACCACCAACCTTGCATTTCAAATGGCTCTGCACTCTGACGCATTAACCCACAGAGTCATACCAGGACACAAAGATTTACAGCCATGGAAACCCTATACAGGGTCTCTATGAGTTGGAATAGACTTGACGACACTTACCAAGAACAACTCTGGGTAGATTCAAATTGCCAACCTTTCAGTTAGGCATCAAGCACTTAACTATCAACTAACAAGCTCATGTTGTTGTATTTTTTGTGTGCTGGCAAGTCAATTCCAACTATAGCAACCATATACGACAGAGTAGAACTTCACCACAGGGTTTCATCATATGTGATGGGAAATGATAGTTTGAAAACCTCACTTTCACTCCGGAGCACTGTAGTTCCAAAGCACTCAGGTAAGTTTTACCACAGACTGTATCTAAAATTCTGTTTTTGGGTCATCATAGTCTCCAGCTTTAACAAGCACTCAGAAAACATTTCCCACCCAAAGTCATCAAAGAAACTACAGTGCTTCAATGACAGGCTTGCCTCTTTTGTAAAAAAAACAAACAAAAAACAATTGGAACTAAAAGTAGTGGCTCTTCACTTGAAACCAAGAGCAAGTTGCTCCTGGTTTGTAAAAGCCTCCTAATTTCTGTTCTGTTATTATTTGAGAGAGATGTGAACAGTCCATGTCAAAAATACACATCGCACATTCTCAGGAAGCTGCACTACAAGGGCCAGCTGTAATTTCACTTAAGCCTGTCTGAACTTGCCTTTCTTATTTTCCCCCCTGTAAGCACTCATAATTTTTTTTTCCTTTTGCATAGAAAAACTCATAAGACAAGGGCACAGATATATTTCACAAATCTAGCAAACTTCAAAGCAAAAAAAAAAAAAATCAGGCATTTCTGTTTATATCAAGATTTACCTTCTATCCTTCTACCCACACTCGGATGCAAAGAGAAAAATGAATAATATCCTTTCTCCAAATAAAAGGGATTAAATAAAAATTATTCAAAGTCCAGATTGCTGATAACATATTAGTGCCTCCCATACATTTGTGTGCAAATCCATATGCTGGTGTTTGAAAGATTGTTGTAAATACTCCAAAAAGAACAGGCATTCCTTGATGTAAAACAGGAGGTGCAAATCCAATCCTTGTAGCATAAATTATAAGGTAATTTCATGGATCAACCCACCAATAAAAGAACAAAAGGTAGGGACATCAGAGAAGTAAAGAGAGCTGTTGCTAAGAAGATCCAGACTAAACTCTGAGTTTGACAGACCCAGTAACTGGGTCATGGGTGAGATTATTTCTATGTTTTTTCTTGGCCTTATGTTTTGATGTGCCCAGTGATTTAAAATGAAGTACAGATGCTAGGTATGGAAAATGACACAGATTATGGATATGGGCTTCTTCCTCTAAAGAACGTTCATTCTGTTCCCTACTGAGCATCACAAGACCAGGCAGATCATCTTTATCGAGTGCAGGAGTCAGCTGGCTCAAAGCTGGGAGGCATTTTTTAAGACTTAGGTTGCGTATGGTTTCTCCCCACTCCTTGGGGGTAGTGCTTGAAGGCCTGTGTTTTGTCCTAGTACCCCCTTGTTCTTCCTGGGGACGGAATTCCAGTTATTTTCTACACTACACTGTGAGGCTAGTAATCATTCTGCTTTGCTTTTTAGTGACTTTTTCATATCTTCTTCACCTCCCACACTATGTTGTTGTGAAGTGCCGTTGAGTCAGTTCAGAGTCATAGCGATCCTGTATAGGGTTTCTGAGGAGCGGCTAGTCGGTCTGAACCCTTGATCTTCTAGTTAGCAGTCCAGTGCTTTCCTACAGTGCCACAACAGGTCTCCTCATACACTATAAGGCATACAAACTAGGAAAGTGCCTCATGGGAAAAAAGAGCCCAGGGCCAGGCTAATATCCCCACACTTGTCTTCTCCTTGTGATTTTGGCCCTTCAAATCCTGATTGCTTCATCCCTGTGAGAGTGTCAACAACTAATTCCATCTGCCTTCTCCACAGTCCTTTGCCTGGTTTCTCAACTTCTCCTCTGGAACCCAAAATTTGTAAGTTCTCTGAAGGGCAAAACAACCTGTGGAATTCTAGCTGAGAGTCTTGGTTTTCTCCACAACTCCTTGTACCTCTGGTGACTTTGTTTCCAATAGGAGTGTCACAGTGTACACCAACCTAGCCAGAAGCAGAAGTCCCCTGACTAACTCAAGTCAGCAATATAACTGCTGCCCCCAAGAAATACATGTTTGTATTCTGATGGGTGGTTCTAATTAAAATGTAAACAGTTCCTCTACATAAGGATTATTTGGGCTAGGGAATTTCTATAGGTGTGATAATATAAATACATAATATAATATAAATATATTCCATTTCATACAAGGCATCCCTGATCTCCTTTAAGACAGATACGTCAAGCAGTTTCTGTAATTTGTCAGCAACCCTGAAAGAAATTTCAAATAACTACAAATCAATGTTATCATCTGGAGCACTTGGGAGGCTTTAGATAAATAATTGATAATAGATGGACACTAGGCAGAGGAATGGTCTCATCTTATAAAACAGTGACAAGACACCCACCTTTACTCTTATCAAGGAACAAGATGAGAATGTGCTGACAGAATATCACACCTGCAGTTGCTAGTAATTGGCACCACTTGAAGCAAAGAGATTGAGATGGAAATGGGGACACAAGGTAACTGTAACGTCAGCCTTTCTGTTTAACGTAGTGGCCTGCACAAAGATACATATAGGACAGAGAATGAAATAACCAACCCATTCCCATTACTATGTGTCATCCCCAACTGTGGCTTCTAACATCCCTGAGCTGTTGTTTGCAGGAAAAAAAAAGAGGTGAAAAAATATTTCAGAATACTGTTCTGTTAGGATGTGTTCAGTGGTAGAAGTTTCACCCTCCATCTGAGACTTGGGTTTGATTCCCAGCCAATTCATCTCATCAACAGAGAACACTTCTCTAGCAGTGGAGGCTGGCATGCTGCTATGGTGTTGAACAGGTTTCAACCAAGCTTCCAGACTAAGAAAGACTAGAAAAAGAGCCTGATGATCCACTTCTGAGGAACCAGCCAGTGAAAGCCCTATGAAGCATAATGGTTGTGCATATCGTATGTAGGGTTGCCAGGAGTTGGGGGCTGATTCAAGTGCAGTTAACAACAACACACAACCAAGGAGAAAGGTGCTCACTATACTGTATGTAGCTTGGGAACACGGCAGAGACCCTGCTATGGGATTGTCCGTACTGAATATTCTCAAGGTTCCTTTAGAACCACAGTGGGGTCCCCTGGGAGATGGCTCTAAACTCTGATTTAGCATGCCTATATTTCTTGGGTATGATTATTAAGAGCAAATACCCTTGATCCCAATGGTGGGGATGCGGAAAAACATCAGTACATGGAACAGATATAAAAACCAATATGGTGATGCTCACTTTGAGTCACAACAAAACTTTGGCCTAAAAATGAATAAAGAATAAGAATGACCTGGCGTAATGATGTTGTTATTGTTAAGTGCCATCGAGTTGGTTCTGACCCATAGAGACCCTGTATAGGGTTTCTGAGGAGAAGCTGGTGAACATGAACCACCGACCTTGCAGTTCAAATGGATTTGCAGTCTGGCACATTAACCCACAATGCCACACCAGGAGCCCTGTGTAAAATATCAATTATGGTATCAGCTATTGACACAAAAGGAGCATTTCCTGCATGTGACAAGCACTGCAGCAAGGTCATTCCCTAAAATCTGATCATCTTCAGAACAATTTTTGGAGATAAACGCTGTCATGATCTTGATTTTGATCGATGAGGACTATGAAGCTCAGTTTACTAATTTAATCAAGGTTGTTGCTGTGAAGTGTCATCGAGTCCATAGCGACCCTGTATAGGGTTTCTAAGGAGCAGCTGGTGAGCTTTAACCGCTGACCTTGCAGTTCAAATGTCTTTGCAGTCTGGTGCATGAACCCACAGTGCCACACCAGGACTCCAGGTGGTAAGTGGTAAAGAGCTGATCTGAAATCAGGTCTCTGGAGGCCATATCACAAGCCCTTAACCGCATCCCTTTATTGGCTTCCTAGACTGCATTAATCATGTGAAGTGTCTAACTGTGTATTCCATGTCCTTTAATAACATGACTATGGATTGCGGACATGTGCCTTTCCTAGCTGTCCTTAAATTCTGAGCTAAATACAAGATCAATGACATTTTAGGAGTCCTGATTCTTCCTTAACACATCCCACAAAAACATGGTTTATGAAATCTTTACATCTAAATGAAATGTGTTTGCTAAGTCTTGCCAAGTTTATTCTACAGGGATATTGTTGTTATTGTTAAGTGCTGTTGAGTCGGTTCCGACCCTTGTATGGAGTTCCTGAGGAGTGGCTGGTGAGTTTGAACCTCCGAACTTGTTGTTCAAATGACCTTGCTGCCTAGTGTTTATCCTACAGCACCACACCAGCACTCTAATGAGGATATTACACATGGGAAATGTTAATTCCTGTCAGGGTAAACAAGTCTTCATTCCAACCAGTCCTTTCCCTCCAAGTGATTAGTAATTGAGCAGATTTGGAAAATGAAGAATCTTATGTATTTCCTTTCACAACTTACTTGTTGTTGTGTGCTTTCAGGACCGTTCCAACTCTTAGCGACCCTGGATAGGGTTTCTAAGAGCGGCTGGTGGATTTGAACCTCTGACCTTGTAGTTAGCACTCCAGTACCCGTCCTACAGTGCCACACCAGGACTCTTACAAGTTACGGGTGGTAGTGTTGGCTGTGTGCTGTGGAGTCGGTTCCGACTCATTGCGACCCAGTGCAGGGTTTCCGAGGCTGTAAATCTTTATGGGAGCAGAAAGCCTCATCTTTCTCCCGTGGAACAGCTGGTAGTTTCGAACTGCAGACCTTGAGGTTCGCAGCCCAATTCGTAACCACTACGCTACCAGAGCTCCTTAGGCCAGCATAAAGATCAGTCACCTAATACACAAAGTGTGGGAGCTTTCCAGATCCAGTCTCTGGAGTTTGTTTACCTAAGCACTGTTGATCAATGTTTGTTTAGACCCTGTATCCTGGAGAAGGCACAAACCTGCTTTGATTGACTAAAAACGTCTTACCATATATCTGCATTTCAATGAACTAAGAACCAGAAGAAAGAACTGGGGCCCCATTCTGCAGGCTAGCATCCCACTCCTGACCTTTCTGCCTAATAGTTAGTTGTATGACTGTGAGCAACTCACAAGCCTGGGTCTCAATTTCCTCATCAGTTTGAACAAAGGGACCAACCAGCCTGTTGTAAAGATGGGGGCTTTGTAAAGATAGTACTTGTGAGAAACTACAATTAAAGCTCTCAAACGTGAGACCTTTGTGTGTATGTGTGTGTGCAGTGGTTCTACAGAACAAACACTGGACTTCAAACCACAAGGCCAGCAGTTCAAGCCCACCAACTGCTCTTGAAATCTGCTCCCACAAGATTTACAGCCTTGGAAACCCTATACACGTTCGCTAGGAGTCTTTACCAACTTGATGGCACTTAATACCAAGCTGTGGCTATTATAAAGGCTATGTTGCCAATGGAAAGGCAGATCACAAAAAGAAGAAATCTACTATAGTAGTCTCAGAGGAAGCGAGCCTGAGAGGAGATGGGAAAACATTACGGGATAAGGATGGAGCAGTCCAGGCAAAGGGATAGGGAGGAAGAAAAGTGCACAGGTGGGTTTGCTTTTCAGTTGTGGGTTCTGGATAGCCCAGGTACTTCCAGGACTAAGTGTGGACAAACAGTAGAATTCTGGGAGGAAACATAAGTATAGAAGAACTTACTCATTAAGAGAAAATCATTTGATATACACAAGTTTTGTGCCAGGCACCATAAACCCATAACAGCAACGTGCAGGATCATGTTGATTCTAATAACAACCTAGGACAGTTTATCCCCAATTTACTGCTTAGGTGCCAGAGACTGAGCAATTTATTAACTGACCAGGCTCAGAGGATAAGTGTTCTAGTCCAAGTTCAAACAGGGATCAATCCAGGCTCTGTGTTCCTTGATACAAATGCTATTCTACCTCTCTTTATGTCATATATGGATAAAACAAGCACACTTATTTGGTTAATATTTCTGTAGCAAGACCATTCTTGTGCTTAAACACATAGAAAAATTCAGGAATGGTATACACTCAGATATTCACAGAAGCTATTTCAGAACAGTGCAATCGCAGGCGATTTTCTTAGCACCCTAAAGTATTATTTGACTTTTACAATCAGAAAGAAAAAACAATTTAAACATTGAAATGCATTTGTATTTTTTTCACCTAAGGACAATTCTGTTATTTCAAAATGATTCCGAAAACGTGTGTAAATAAAAATGAGAGACTCAGAAGGGATGGTTCATTTGTTGTTGTTGGTAGGTGCCATTGAGTCGGTACCGACTCATAGCAACTTTATGCACAGCAGAACGAAACACTGTCTGGTCCTGAGCCAACCTCACTACTGTTACCACGCTTGAGTCCATCGATGCTGACACTTGGCCAATCCATCTTGTTGGGGGTCTTCCTCTTTTTCTCTGACCCTCCACCCTACCAAACATGATATATTTCTCCAGTGACTGGTCCCTCCTGACAATATGTCCAAAGTATGAGACACGAAGTTTGGCCATCTTTGCCTCCAAGGATCACTCTGGCTGCACTTCTTCCAAAATGGATCTATTGGTTCTTTTGGCAGCCCATGGGTTCATTTAGGGTTTAATAATATAAATTTGTTGTTTTTTTTTTTATATATATATATAGTATTATAGATATCCTACAGGTTACTAAGGGGGCATTGGTGACCCAGGGGTAGTTTTCTGACCTTCCATCTAGGTTTGATTTATAGCCAAAACACCTCACACAGTCACCACTCATCTGGCAGTAGGGGTTTGTGAGTAGCTATCCTGGTGAACAAATTTCAGCAAAATGTCCAGACCAAGGAGACTAGGAAGAAAGGCCTGGTATTCTGTTCCCTAATAAGCAGCCTAAAGAAGCCCTATGGATTACCATGATTCCATTTGTAGTTGAACATGGGAAAAGTGCAGTACTAGACAACATTTAGCTCCTTTAGGCATGGGATGGTCATGGGTTGGAGTTAAATCACAAAATATCGGATACTAGGAAGCAGCTGAAAACATGTGACAGAACCTAGTTTAGTGAGAGGGACTTTTTGTTTGGTGCTGTAACATCAGCATTGGACTGTAGATCACAAGACAGCAGTTCAAACCCACTAGCAGCTCACTGAAAACCCTGTACAAGGTCACTCTGAGTCAAAACCAACTCGTTGACACTTAATGACAACAGTTAAGAGAGAGATTGAACTTCAGATTCCAGCTTACAGGGGAGGGACAGGCATACTCAGGCAGTGGGATTCTGGGTTACTTGTAGGACTCTACAAATTGCAGGGTCCCTACCCCAAAACTTTCTGAGGAAATTCTGGTAAAAATCACTAGTATAGATTCACTAGAACAGTGGCTTCATGCAATTAAGCACTGGATTGCAAAATCCAAAGTTAGTGGTGTGAGCCCATCAAACAACATTCTGAAGAATGGCTATTCCAACACTTAACTGTGCTCATGAGGAACCTGTACATAGACCAAGAGGCAACTGTTCAAACAGAACATAGTGATGCTGAATGGTTTAAAATCAGGAAAGGTGTGTGCTAGGATTCTATCTTTTCACCTAATTTATTCAATCTTTATGCTGAACAACTAATCTGAGAATCTGGATTTTATAAAGAAGAAAAAGGTATCACTATGTGGCTCTGGGAGCAGCTGAGAGCCTTGGATTAGAAAGCACTGGATTTCTTGCTTCTGTTACAAATTCCACTGACTGTTAGCCTTCCAAGAATTTTCTAAGCATTCCTTTATATGTGTTTCAGTGTTCTGGGACCATACCCTGAATCTGCTTGGTCCAATACTGTGTATTGTTGCTGATGGAGATCCTCACTGCACTTCTACCCTCTCTGCCATCTGTTTGTTCTCCTCATAACTTACTATTGTATCCCACTTAAAACAGTCTGTTTTATCTGGAATATACTTGACTTCCTTGTTATTTGGAAGTGCTGAATATATACTAGTCACTCTTTGCTTTGTAGTTAATTTCATTATACATTGATATCTCTAGTTGCCTATTTTCACTCTTGTGAAATAGGTGTGTTTTACTCTATATTTGGATTGAGTTCTCGATGGTATCATGTTAATGTTAGATTTTTGTCTACTGTTCCCCATCCAAAGAATACCCTTGAGTAGTTTTTATTAATGTTGTTATAGGTGTTACAAATTCTTTTAATTTGTTTATCTGAAAATGTCCTAAATTTGTCTTTTATTTGAGGGACAGCTTTGCTGAGTATAAGGTTCTTGGTAATTTTTTTTTTTTTTTTTTTTCCTCTTCAGAGTTTATATGCCATCTTATTGCCTTTTTGCCTGCTTGGTTTCTGCTGGGAAATCAGAGTTTCATTTTATTGGCTCACCTTTGTAAGGAACTTTTAGTTTTTCCCAAGCTATTCTCAGGATTCTTTCCTTGAATTTGGTTTTGGAGAGTTTGATTATGATTTGTCTTGGTGATTTTCTTTTTGGGTCTACCCTGTTTGGAGTTTGTTTAGTTTCTTGTATGCTTATCTTCTTATCTTTCATGATGTTAGGGTATTTTTCTTTCGGCAACTCTTCGACAGTTTTCTTTGTGCTTTTTATTTTCTTTTCCTGTTCTGGAATTCTGATCACCCATAAGTTATTCCTCTTACATTATATCATGTCCCACATAACATCTAGGCTTTCTTCACATTTTTTTTTTGTTGGTTTTTTTTTTCATTTGGTTGAAAAAAATTGTTCTTGGAGAATACTAGTATTGAGAGATTTACCTTCAAGTGCACTAATTTGGGCTTCCATGGTTTCAAATCTACCCCTCTATCCTTTCAATGTATTGTCAATTTGTGAAGTCATGTATTCATTTGCTGGATTCCTAATTGCAATTTTGTATTGTTACAAAATTTGCATTCATGTTCTCTCTTTGTTCTTGTAGTGTTTCCCTTAATTCTTCTAAAGTTTTTTTTGTTTTTATTTTTTTCCTGTGCTTTCCTTGATTTTCTCGATCTTTCCCAAATATCACTCTTTTGAATTATTTTTAGTTTGTTCCATTACCATTTCTTCCTCAGAAATGCTTTCTGACTCTACATCTTGGTCATTTGTTTGAGCCAGTCTCTCTTGTTTCTTCATGTGAACTAAAGTTGTATGTAGTCTCCTGGGCATTGCGGTCTTGTCATATTTATATTTAATTGATGATTATATGTGGTATGCTCTTAGACTGTGGTGTAGTTAGAGAATGGAAGTATGTGTATAATTCTCCATTCACTGTTTGTGCACCTCAGTTTAGGGTGGTTTTTGCTGGTGTTGACTGCAGTCTATCATTGATCAGGTGGCACAGGAGCTGGTATTATTAGCTCTTGGCCAGTGGTGCTGCAGAGGGTAAGGTTATGACTGGGCTGTATGATCATGACTGCTCTCTCTTCTTGGGTAGGAAGGAGGAGACCCACACAAAGATGGAAGAAACAAAAAACAAGCAACCAATAAAAATCCTATAGATCACAACAGAATACTACCCAATATAGTACTCAGGGGTAAGTCCTCAAGGATTGGAAGACACTGTAAATACACAGTGGCTACAACAACAGATTCTCAGACATATCAATGACTAAGAAGATGGAAGAGGATTAAGTAGCATTTAGCTGTGTTGTATATGAATGGGACTCAACTCCACAGCAAGTAATTACATGAAATGGTAACGAGTAATTATTAAGAAGAATTCAACATGCAGCATTGTTAATGCCAAAGAACATCTGAATTTATATTATTGAATTTATATGAGGCCAACTAAATGTAGTCAAATAAAGATAAAGTGACCGGTTTAATGAATTCAAAACAGTGATTAGTAATTAACTCATCCATCTTCTGAATGTCAATGGGAAGTTCTAAAGTGCTGGAGCTTGCTTGAAAAGTTTCTTGAGTAGATTAAATATTCTTTCCAAAATCTTGTTTACATTATTAATTTGCTCAGCAACCCCTGTCTTTAGGGAAATGTGACGTGTGAACAGAAACCTGGTTCATGAGTGTTGGCACATATTTTTAATTGCAATGGTCTTGAATAAAGTGAGAGTTTATTATTCTTCCAAGTAATATCACTAATAGTTGTTGTTGTTAAGTACTGTGGAGTCGGTTCTGACTTATAGTGACCCTGTACAGGGTTTCTGAGGCTGTAAATCTTTATGGAAGCAGAAAACCTCATCTTTCTCCCGCAAATGGCTGGTAGTTTCGAAATGCTGACCTTGAGGTTAGCAGCCCAATTCATAACCACTGCACTACCAGAGCTCCTTCACTAATGGTATTAACTCCAAATATGTGTTGCCATTGTTAGGTGCACTTGAGTAGGTTCTAACTCTAGCAACTCTATGTAAAACAAAACACTGTGCAATCCTGGGCCATACTCACAATAGGTTCTATGTTTGAGTGCATTGTTGTAGCCACTATGTCTATCTATCTCTGTGAGGGACTTCACTGATTTTTAGTTTTTCTAAATATGATGTCCATCTTGAGGGACAGGTACCTCCTGATAACAGGTCCAAAAGTATGAGAGACACAGTCTTGCCATTTTCCCTTCTAAGTGGCATACGGACTGTCCTTTTACAACAAATTTTCTCATTGTTCTGGCATTTATTATTCTTTGTCAACACCATAATTGAAGTGCATCAAATCTTCTTTGCTCTTCTCTTATTCATTATCCAACTTTTACATGCATATGAGTTGACTGAAAATACCAAGGTGTGGGTCAGATGCATCTTTGTCTTGAAATTGACATCCTTGCCTTTTAACACTATAACGAGATCTTTTGCAGTAGAGTTGTCCAATACAATATATAATTTGATTTCTTGGCTGCTACTTCCATAGGCATTGATTGTGGATCCAGAAACAATGAAATTCTTGACAAATTCCATCTTTTATCCATTTATTGTAGTGGTGTTAATGTGATGTTGCTTACTGGTCCAGTAGCAAGGATTTCTGTTTTCTTTATGTGAAGCATAATCTATGTTGAAGTCTGTAATCTTTGATCTTTATCAGCAAGTGCTTCATGTCAACTTGTTTTCAGCAAGCAAGTTGTGCCATTTACAATGTACAGGCTGCTGATGAGTCTTCCTCCAATCCTGTTGCTGTGTCCCTCTTCATATAGTCCAGTTTCTGGGATTATTTACTCAACATACAGATTGAATAAACATTGAGAGATAGTAGATGGTTAAAATAAAAAACAAACAAAAAAAAATCCAAGGTACTATAAAAATTAGATCGACACAGAAATATCTAAACTTCATACAAAGACCTGATTCCAAATTATGAAAAATGTAATTTTTTTTATGAATGATTTGCTCTAGCAAAGGAAGTACAGCCCTGTAAAAAGTTTACAAGTTCAAAGTACAAACTAAACACCTCCTTTAGGAAAAGCTAAAACAAAATTAAATACCATTAGAGAGATTTTGACACTTCATTCACTTATGATCCAAATTATAGTAACAGAGTTGTGTACATAATGATGCAATTATATGCTGTCATGAACAGCTTAATTATTATATGCCTGAGCAGATTGTAAAAGAAAAAATCAAGTGCCCCATAGAACTTCCACACCTAAATGCTTCTGAGCTGGCTTTGCTATTCTTTTACTATATTCAATTTTCTGTGGACACAGAGGAGTGGCCTTTGATTTTACAATGGCTCGAGTAAAATTATTTTACTTTATGTAAAGCTTTTATAGGGTAGATACATTTTCTCTTCATCTACTTTGCAGAGGTGCTTAACTCATTTATTCATTCTTTCCAATGCTTGAATATTTCTTTCATGCCAGGAACCAGGCTAGGATAGGAAACAGATTCAGTCAACTCACAGGTCCTAAATGGGAGTGGGAACCTTTGATTCAGTTCTGACTAATGGCCACCCCACGTGTATCACATTGTAAGTGTGCTCCATAGAGTTTACAAAGGCTAATTTTTTCTGGACGCAGATTATCAGGCTTTCTTCTGATTTGCCTCTGGGTGGATTCCAAACAACAACCTTTCAGTTAGCAGCTACTGAGTTCACCATTCACATCAGTTAGGGACTCCATATGGAAACAAACAAAGAATTATAAACCAAAGACGTGACCCTGGGTCAAGTTTCCACAGTCAGACCTCGTCTGAATCCTAGCTGTGACTTTAGGTAAATTACTTAAGCTCCCTCAATTTAACCACTTAGTTATCTGGAAAACGAGGTCAAAGAAAGCCCCTACCTCTCAAGGTTGCAGTGAGGATTAAATGATATGATAATGCAAAGCTTTTAATATAACACCTGGCACTTGGAATATACTCAGTGAGTGTGAGTTGCCACAAGGATAGTGATAATTAAAATTATTAGCTTTTGCATTATAAGTGCCATGGTGAACCATGGAAAGGATGTTTTAAGAGCACCAAGGCAGAGTAATAAATCGTCCTGAAATAGATCAGTCTGAACAGAGAAGAGAAAGAAAGAATGCTGAGTAATGGGTCTTTAGTAGATACGAGAGAGGGAAAAAAAAGAAAAAAGAAACAAAAAATAAAATCCTAAGTGGTGGTCAAGAAAAACTTTTAAGGAAAGATGTGTTCATTTCAATGACTGTTTCATCTTAAGGAAGCAGCTGCAGCTACTGATCAAACCTGAGCCGTGGCCATGTTGATGAACATCATTATCATCATCATCCATAAATTCATTTGCTGCATCACGTCTTGGCATATGAATGCTTATTTGTTACAATTATCCCTTCAGTTTGACATGAAGAGAAAGCAGTCATAAAGAAATGTCTATTACCCTGGGACGCTCCTCCAAATAATTATAATTCTGAAGTGCTCCTCAAGCTGAAAGCAGATCAGACCTTCATGGAGGGCACATTCTAGGAAAACAGCAGGCTCATGCTTATTGTGCTTACAGCTCAAATCCTTGAATTCACAAGTCCCACCACACCAAAAACCATTATGTTCTAACCTTATTTTTATACCTGCAAATCCATCTTCTTCCATGAGCCACCAGTTCTTGAGTATATCTTGACCCTTTCTAGACACTAGTCAATGTGCTAAGGTTCTTCCATACATGACCTGACCATTCACCATCATTTTCGGGGAGATGCTACAATTACTTGGAGTTTTGCAGATAAGGACACTTAGGTACTGATCCAAATTTCACTGATTCAAAAGTGTTAAAACTTGTAATTTGAAATCAATCTAGACTCAAATGTCCATAGTTACTATCCTACAGTATATACACCTTGCGAATGCACTTTATTTTCTTTTATTTTTTAGAGCATCATTCAAATTCAAAATTCAAATTAATATAGGGAGGGGATGAGGTAAGTTGAGGTGAAGAAACAGAATGGGTGGGTGAAAGAAAAAACAAAAACAACCAAATTATCCAGCCATAAGCAACCAAAATTTGACCCGCTGACATGAAGTCAATACTGATTTGCAGCAACCCTCTATTGGGTTTTTGAGGCTGTAAATCTTTATGGGTGCAGAAAGCCTCATCTTTTTTTCCATGGAGCAGCTGGTGGGTTTGAACTTTGGATCTTACGATTAGCAGCCCAGTGCTTATTCTAAAGCTGAATACGATGTTCAAGAGTAACAACCACATGCTCAACTGAAAGAAAAAGATTTTTTTTAAAGTTATTAGAGGGAAATAGACCCCAGAACTAGATTGGCATTTAGACACAGGAAATTTATAAAGAGAAGGGAAAAAAAATGAACAAATTAAAAATATTTAAAATCCATTATAGGTAAATCTGTTTAACAGTAAAGCTCAATTAAATTCTGTTTTTAATTGGGTAAACTGAACCCAATAAACAGTTGAAGTCATGTAATAAACTGCTTTGTTCAACTAGTGAGTTAATCCCAAAACTGCCCAGTGACATGCATGAAGATACTGCCAGTGAGCTAGGCCGGCAGAATACGTAGGCGTAAAAAAGGACAAAAGACTCAATTAATTTGCACATGATCAGATGGCAGCTCATTGCTGGATTTGTACAACAAAAAACACACAGAGTTTTATTTAAATATTTATGAGAATGAATATTTAAAAGACTGTGTCTGTTTTAACTTTAGCACGCTGCTCAGGTAAAGGAGAAAGGTGGCATAATCCCTGGACACCTGGATTGAGGGTGGCCCACAAGTCTGCACTGTCTGATCAAAGGAACAAGCGTGCCTTTGGCTCCTACTCTGTCACAAGTACTGTAGCTCACTGTCCAATACTAGCACAGACAGATTACTTCACTTTCAATGGGGACTGCAGACGTAACTGTCACTTTTGCAATGTAACACTTTGGGGAACACAATAGCCGTTCTAAAAGGCAACACTAATTATGGAACTAACCTGTTTAGTCTCTTGCCCCAAAGATTTCAGCATTTAACTTGACTTCCCCATAATTCACTGTACTTCAGCAATTAAATTAATGGCAGTGGCAGCAGCACGGAATCCTTTAAACCCCGATGGGCTTGTTACTTTGATTAGACCAGATCAAGGAAGGTGCAGCTATTTGCAGGCAGATTAAAGGGACTCGGTTTTTTCACTGCCCTCAGAGCTAAAGGGTGAAAGGTCATATGTGTTGACATCTTACCAATATCCATCTGTGACAGTTTACAGTAAGGTTATTGTTAAAGAAGGCTTTGATACAGCAAGAGCATATGGATCAGGAGGTATGACCCATCCCCATATATTTCAGGCAAAGGTACCAAGTGGGTTTATGCCTTATTGCTTTCTCAACCTACTCTGATTGCCACTTTGTTGTTGTTGTTGCTGTTGTAAGCGTTGTTTAGTCAGTTCTGACCCTCTATAGGGTTTCGAGGAGCAGCTGGTGGGTCGAACTGCCAACCTTGTGGTTCGCAGTCCAGTGTTGATCCTACAGTGCTACACCACAATAAGTAATGCAGGAACATCTAGATTCTGAGCTCTGCCAGATATTTGGAGGCCTTCAGAGACATACAACAGTCCTTACTATTCTTTATGAGTTGGGGACTAGGCGAATTCTACTACATTTTAATCTTTGGTGGGGAAAAAAAAATAAGTGTTTCTTATAAGGTGTTTATCAATCATCCCCAAATGTAGTTTATCATTAAAATCACCTGTATTGTTTCATGCAGTTTTTAAAAAAAGAAAGCTTTTACCCTAGATATGTATTTCTTGGAGGTGAAGACCAGAAATCTGTAGCTGCTAAAATATCCCAAAGTGACTCTGATGATTATGTAGCTCATAGGATACATGGTAATTGTCTTTATGCAAAACTTTAAGAAAGTAGATATAAAGAAATGACAATGCTCAATTAACAAAAACAAAGAGCGGCTTATAAAAGCCGGGTGCCTGGGTTAGAATCACATTCTCCAACAGAAGCTGGGAGGATAACTAACTGAGCCCTTCTGACTCACAATTTCCTCACTTTTAAAATGGGGTTAATAACATCTACAAAATACATGTACAAGGAAAACACTTAGATATACAGTAAGCTGTGAAAGATTAATATTTTTGTTAAATTCCTGAACTTCTAGAGAACAGATCTCTCTGTAAAATAAACAAAATTTCCACACAACAGAAGTCTTTTTCCTGCTCACTCAAGCCTTCTTACTTAATACTGCACTTCTCTGCATTAAACCGACAGAATGAATAAATTAGAATTAAAAGCTACATGACTTAATTATTTACTCACTTCTCAGGCACTGTCAAATCACTACGAGCTTTCCTGAAACTGAAAAGAAAGAAAGAGGAAGGTAGGAAGCACGTATTTGCTGTCTGAAAAATACTTCCCAGTTTCAGAAGCATTACCAGGTATTCACAGAGGGATGGAACAGGGGAATCCAGCACTTCACAGACCAGGAAAACCTGCTTTTAAAAGGCTACATGTGGAAAAATGGTTTCACACTTCTTCAAAAAAAAAAAAAGAACAATTATTCCATTGCTGTCAAGTTAATTCCAACTCACAGTGACCCCACGTGACACAGTTGTTGTTATTGTTGCTAAGTGCTGTTGAGTCAGTTCTGACTTAGAACGACCCTGTGTAGTGTTTCCAACTCTATTAATCTGTGTGGGAACAGAAAGTCTCATCTTTCTCCTGCAGAGTGTCTGGTGGGCTCGAACCACATATCTACTTGTTTGAAATCCATTACTTAGCCTACAGAGCCATCTGGATTATGACAGAGTATTGTTGTTGTTAAGTGTCATTGAGTTGGTTCCAACTCGTAGCGACTGCACATAGGGTTTCTGGTGAGTTTGAACCACCGACCCTGTGGTTCAAACTGACCTTGTGGTTCAGTGCTTTATCTCACAGTGCCATATGACACAGTTGTTGTTGCTGTTAAGTACCATGGAGTCGGTTCTGACTCATAGTGACCCTGCACAGGGTTTCTGAGGCTGCAAATCTTTACAGGAACAGAAAGCCTCATCTTTCTCCTGCAGTACAGCTGGTAGTTTTGAACTGGCGACCTTGAGGTTAGCAGCCTGATTCGTAACCACTATGCTACCAGAGCACCTTATATGACACAGCAGAACTACCCTAATAGTATATCTTGTTGTTGTTGTTGTTAAGTGCCGTCGAGTCGGTTCCGACCCATAGAGACCCTGTACAGGGTTTCCGAGGGTGTAAATCTTTATAGGAGTAGAAAGCCTCATCTTTCTCCCGCGGAGTTGCTGGTAGTTTCGAACCGCTGACCTTAAGGTTCGCAGCCCGATTCGTAACCACTACGCTACCAGAGCTCCAATAGTATATCTTAGCAGATCACTAGGTCTTTGTCCAAAAGAGCAGCTGGCAGGTTCAAATTGCAGCTCTTTTGTTTAGTTGTTGTTGTTAAGTGCCGTTGAGTTGATTCTGACCCATAGCAACCCTGTAGAGGGTTTTCAAGGAGCAGCTGGTGAGCTGGAACCACCGACCTTACAGTTCAATGACTTTGCAATCTGATGCATTAGCCCACAGCGCCACAGCAGTTGTTGAGTAGCTGGACATTTAGCCGCTGCACCACCTCACTAGTGCTGTTGTTCTCGCAAACATATCTATCTGCTGCTGGGCTGAAAACGGGTGAATTCAGTTCCAGACCTTCAGGGTGACAAGGGCCATAGTCTCTCTAGCTGACCCGTAAGTCTGACTTCTTGTTATGCATCGTTACCACAATAGCAAAAGCAGAAAGGAAGAAAGAATAGATGATATGTCCCAACCTGACAAGAAGGTATGAAGGTATTTTTCCAAATCGAAGTCAGCAAAGCAAGAGTCTTAGAAAATACTTCAGGGTCAAAATAAGTTGGGAAAGGCTGCCAAATTATAGTTCTTTTTAGAGGTATAAAATCCTATTGCATATGAAATAAGGTAAATGTCTCAAAGTCTTTCTACAGATAAACCTATGGAATTCTGTTTGAATCTTCTCACTTACTTGCCACTTTAGGAAGTAACCTTTATCAGACTACATTTTGAGAAACAATGAAACTAGTCAAAGTATCTAGCCTAAGGAAATTATATAAATCATTGTCCATATTTCCTGCCTCATTGAAAGGAGAAAACATTTCCATGTCTTTAGACTAACCACTAGAATCATAGCTTCCTTCCAAGGGAAGTGAGACCTTTTTCTTTCTTTCATCCTTTTTAATGACAGTTGAGAAAACAGCATGGAAAGGCATGACTTTTTCTGAGAAACTTTATAAGTTGGGGACATTGTTGAGCATTTATAATACATGATAATTTGACAAATTGATCTTTTTATCACTTAAAAAAATCCCAGTGGTAAGAATAAAAAGCTAGAACTGTTTATTCAGAACCACCTTGGCAAAATAAATATATTCAATAAACACAGAAAACAGACAGCTTTAATTTTACATTTGGGCCAGGAGGTTCCATTTCTCCCAAAACATGTATCATCCCATATGTGCTGTGATTTACAATCCCAAAGCATTAAAGTTTAAATTGTGAATGTACGTTTTAGACTCATTGGAATTCTGATCCTATAGTCACTTGAAAATAGAAGCAGGCTGGAAATAAAATTCCCCACATTTTAAAGCCAGATGGCCTATATCAACTAAATATTTTTTTTTCCTTGTTCAAGAAGGAAATTTGTGTTGGAAATAGTGAATCAATTTAAATAAATGTGGATTTAAGGGATCCTTAATCATCAATAACAAATTTAGGACTCTATTTAAAGGGACTATATTTTAAGATTAAGATATTATAAATATAAAGAAAAAGAATATATGTAGCAACTCTGGCACAAAAGTATGTCTTTTAAAAAATTTACCTTAATAAGAAAAAAATAAAATGAAACAAAAAACTCACACTTCCCTCTTTCTTTGTGTTAATAAAGATTTTTACATGATTTTTATATGAACTTATTCTGGACATAACAAAAAATGTCTGATTCTGTCACTGAGTTGTCTGATATTAAATGTTATTCAATAGTGAGCCTATTTGTGGTTTTCCTTTTAATAAAATGAATTGCCAGAAAGAACCCAAGATCTAGAATATATTATGTAACATTTTTAAACAAACCTGTCTCTTGGGATCTCTCTATTACACAGGGAAGACACCCGAGCAGCTTGTGGGGACATTACCATGCTAAGTGATTCAGTTAAACGAAATCAAGGAACTAATAAAATGGATATATGACTTTATTCTCTTCATTGTATTTAACGTCTTCTTTCTTTAAGATGAAGAATGGCAGGTATAGAGTCACCTTAAAAAGCATATGTCAGAATGGAATTTTCTTTTCAACACTGTAAGGACAATCCAACTGTCCATGACATCATCACTTCAAATTATATCTTATTTGAGTTAAAAATGTTGGAGGCTTTTTTCTTCTTTGAGCTACCTCCATGTTTGTTCATTAAACAAAGTTAGTGTAGACGAAGAACAGTCAAATAAAACAGACCATCACTTCTTTAGGGCAAAGGAATTTAGGTGCAGGCAGTTCAAATCCACCAGCCACTCCAAAGCAGAATGATATGGCAATCTGCTTTTGCACATGGTTAAGTGACTGACTACTAGCAGAAAGTTTGGCAGTTTGAACCCACCCAGAGGTACCTCAGAAGGAGACAGGTATGAGAACCTGTTTCTTGAAAATCACAACCCTGAAACCCCATGGAGCAGTTCTACTCTGCATTATGGAGTCTCCAGAAGTAGGGATCAACTCAATGGCAAATAGCAAGAGCAATACAAGGTGTTGCAGTTTTAGGTACAGACAGTGTGGCACTGTGGGTTAATGCACCAGACTGCAAAGCCATTTGAAATGCAAGGTTTGCAGTTCAAGCTCACCAGCTGCTCCTCAGAAACCCTATACAGGGTCTCTATGGGTTGGAACCAATTCGATGGCACTTAACAACAACAACAACATCACAGTAAAGTGGCTATAGCAATAATGCGAATCATAGTAAAATACTGGTTTCCCAGTGCATATAAAATTTATGTTTATGCTTTGCTTCATACCACAAGGTCAGCAGTTTGAATCTATTAGAAGCTGTGGGAAAAAGACAAAGTTTTCTACTCCCACAAAAATTTACCATCTTGGAAACCCTACACAGGGTTGCTTTGAGTCAGAATCAACTCCACAGCACACAACCACCACCATACTTGAGTCTATTAAGTGTGCAAATAGCATTATGGATGACAAGGTAGGTTTATACAGTAAGGTCAGTGGTTCAAGCTCACCAGCCACTCCTCAGGAACCCTATATATGGAGTTGCTATGGGAGTCAGAACCGACTCAACAGCACTTAACAACAATAACAGCAAGTATTATAGAAAAGTATGATTTTTTTTTTAAGGATCACATATTGTTTATTTCATTTATATTACATTTCCAGTATAAGCAAATTTAGAGACAGAAAGGAGATTAGTGGTTGCCTAGGGGTGATGGCGGAAATCATCAGACAATCTCTTTGATATCTCAAGTGAGTAAAGT
>NW_006408564.1:11772543-11788720 GCF_000296735.1 Chrysochloris asiatica
GCCCAGGATCGGACATTGTTTCGTTCTGTTGTGCATGGGGTCGCTATGAGTCGGTTCCGACTCGATGGCACCCGATAACAACAACAAGGGGTGATGGCGGTGAGGAGTAATTGTAAATGGACATGAGGGTCTTATTGGAGGAATAAAAATGTTCTAAAATTGATTTATGGTGATAGTTGCAACACTCAATAAAATTACTAAAAATCATTGACTTATATGCTTGAAATGGGTGGATTTTATGATATGCAAAATGTATTTCCATAAAACTACTTTAAAACTTGGGTCGCAAATATGAATGAAATTGGTTTGGTACCTTATTACAAGATATCTCTTACCAAATTTTTCTATCACAACCAATCAACAGCAATAGTTGTCTGCTAGTTGGTGGTTAAGTAAGTTGAGTATTGCTCTCTGGATTTAGCAGCAAGGGTATCACTGATAAATTAAGTACATGGATAAGAGAAGTTGTCATGCAGGACTGTGACATAGAGGTGAAGGATAAAAACCAAGAGAAGTTGTAGAAGCTTGACTTTACAATAAACTTACAAATGAACCATATTTATTTATTTGTTGTTGTTAAGCGCTATCAAGTCAGTTCTGACTCACAGTGGCCCTCTATAGGGTTTTTGAGGAACAGCTGCTGGGTTTGAAGTGCTGACCTTGTGGTTCAAAGTCCAGTGCTAATTCTACAGCTCCACACCAGAAGTCCACCATACCCCTTGTTGTTGTTGTGAAGTGCCATCAAGTTGATTCCGACCCATAGCGACCCTGTGTAGGGTTTCCAAGGAGCAGCTGGTGAGTTTGAACCACCAGCCTTGCAGTTCAAATGACCTTGCAGTCTGACACAATGAACTAAAGTATAAAATATTTTCAGGATTTTCAAAATGTGACACAGACTTGAAGTGAGTGTAAGCTGTTGGAAGAATGGCATTCGCAGATTTGCTCAGTCGGGAGTTACCTACCACAAACCTTCAACTTGTAAAAAATGCAGTATCTGCAAAACTCAATAGAGTGAAGCACAATTATACAAGGTCTGCCTATAATGACTTATTGAACCTCATCTATTGGCATCATTCGATATTAATTCAGTTCATCATCATCATGCCTCCAAGAAAGTACTATGATAATGCGCATTTGTTAGAATGGCAGAGTGGCTTCTGGGCTGCTAAGTGGCGGACTATGGTTTGAGCGCAACTGTATGGCTTGGGAGTCCACGTTCTCGTGCAGCTAAGACAAGCCTTTAGAGCAGAGAGGAAATCAACCAGTTGTCCTCGAGTTGCTTCTGACTCACGATTACTCCATGTGTATCAGAATAGAACTATGTCCCACAGTGTTTTCAAACGTGTATATTTTAGAAGTGGATTGCCAGAATTTTCTTCATAGATGCCTTTGGGTGGGCCTCAACTTCCAACCTTTTGGCTAGCAGCCTAGTACATTAATCATTTACACTACATAAAGTCTGTAATTGAGGGATTTGGTCTACGCAGGGAGAACACGCCTGAGGAAATGACATTTGAGCTAAGAGGTGAAGCTAGAGAATTAAAATAGACCAAGAAGAACATTTAGGCTAAAGTAAAAAGTCCCTGCAAAGGATCAGTGGGGTTTAAAGGGTTTGGGAGCATGAGCACTAAAAGTCAGCCCTTTATTAAGATGGAGAACACAGTGGTGAGGATGGAGACAAGGGTAGGGAAAAGAGTTAGAGTCATGCTGGACAGAATGCTGCAAGCCTTTGAATGGAATTCTGCCCTTATCCTTAGAGCAATGGGAAGGCTACCACTCTGGGTGGTGCAAATCATTAACACACCACGCTGCTATCCGAAGGGTTGAATCTTCAAGCTGACCCAGAGGTACCTTGTAAGAAAGGTCTGGCAGTCTATTTCTGAAAAATCAACTATGGAAAACCCTATGGAGGACTTCTATTTTGACATATGTGGGGTTGCCTTGAGTCGGAATCAACTGCACAGCAATTGTTTAGGGTTTGTTTGTTTTTAAATATGTTACTACTATAAAAATATAAAGAAGACAACATATGCCAGTTCAACATTTTTCACATGTACAATTCAGTAAAACCAATGACATCAACCATGTTGAGCAGGAACTGGTTGTTTTTCAATAGGAGTCGCTCAAGGGTTCCAGCAGAGACGTCATCTGTCAATACCTATGGTTTGAAAAGTCCTTCCTGGCTGCATCTACCAGAGAGCATCACAAAGTTCATGACAAAAAAGGAATGAAAAGAGAAATGAATTTTTTCCATGAACTTTTTGAAGCTCCCTAGTATATACAAGGAGTCCTTGTAGGATGCTGTGGGTTAATGAGCTGGACTGCAAAGTCATTTTAAACCACAGAGTTGGCGGTTCAAACTCACCGGCCACTTCTTGGAAACCCTATATAGGGTTGCTATGGGTCAGAACTGACTTGATGGCATTTAACAACAACAAGTACACATAAGGAGTCCTGGGGTGGCACTGTAGGATAAGCCCAAGACTGCAACGTGGGTTTGAACTGCAAGATCTTTGGTTCAAACTCACCAGCTGCTCCTCAGAAACTGTATATAGGGTGGCTATGAGTCAGAACCAACTGAACGACACTTCACAACAACTACAGTACATACTTGAAGTCCTAATGTGACACTTTAGGATAAGCACTGGACTGCTAATTGCAAGGTCAGAGGTTCAAACCCACCAGTCCTTCCTTGGAAACCCCATAGTCAGAACAGACTCGACGGCACTTAACAAGCAGCAAAGTACATACAAAACAGCTGGAGTTTTCAGATCATGCTAAGGCAGGCAGGCAGGCATTGCAGAGTCTCCCCCAAGGGACTAACAAAGGCTGAAACCAGGTCTGTTCTACACGCTGACCAAGCACAGCTTCCAGGGGTAACTCCACAGCCTGACTTGGGCTGACCGCCTGAATGCTGCTCTGCGAAGGCAATCAGAGCTCCAGTTAATTTCTACCCACCTCTCATCCCATGGGCAAATCCTCTAGATTTCATCATGGAAAGAGAATTTGGAGAACATGAAGGATGAAAAATGTCGTTAAGTGCCGTTACATTGGTTACGACTCATAGCTACCCTGTATAGGTTTTCCTAGGATTGGCTGATGGTTTTGAACCACAGACCATGCAGTTACCAGTTCAGTGCTTATTCTACATCGCTACACCATTATTCTCTTCAAAATATTTTCTTGATTTGCAGGTGGCAGAAGTAGATAGATATTACATCACTTCATTCAATTCTATGGGATGTGTTCACACATACAACTATTTTGGTATTATATTATGTTAGGAAGGGGAAAAATGTATTTTTCTTATCTCTTGGGAATCAGTTTGGTTGTTAAAAAATTCTTCAAATAGATGTAAAATTATACAGGAATACATATTTCCCTGAAGAGAATATAATTTTTCATATTTTGGTTTATAGGGATTTAATCACATTCAGAGACCAATTGCCGAGAAACAACCATGGACAGGACTCTGTGGGACCAGGCCTTTGTGTCAGACTGCTCCCCCTAAAACTGTAATTCCACTGACAGTGATGAAATGCTCTACTCCACCCTTCCTCCCTCCCTTCTTCCACTTCCCCTTCTCTAAACAGAGGAAGGAAATCCTTAGGAAAGCCATCATTTATCAGAGGGGAGAAGAAACTTCTGAATTCCATAAATCACGGTCTTGCCAAACCATCAATGCAAGGAAGCATACAGCATGTTCTGAGAAGTCTCCATGGACCGGACATTTAATTTAATGGAACCTGAACTCCAGTTAAGGCTATGGCTTTGGGCAATTTACATAGCTCTGCTTGGCTTCAGTGTCCACATTTGCAAAATGGAGAAAGTAATAGTATCTACCTTATACTCTTAAATAATTAGCACAAAGCCTGCTGTGTGATGAACCTTGATGGTTGCTGCTGTTTGTTATTATCCACAAATATGAGTAACTTTACCTAAGAAAACAACTTTCATTGTGGTTTAGATCATGACCCTCCTAGCAAGACTCTCTGCTGCAAAGCTAGAAATCAGAAGCTTCTTTGATGGGAGAACATCATTTGCCCTTTATCTGCAGAGTGTGGGAGCTTTACCATAACGTCTTAATTTCCTCTTAAATCTTTTGAAAGCGTAAAAGTAAACAGAAGTAAAACCACTTAATAAGCAAAATTATGGCATAACTTAGCTACTAAAAGATCCTCTTGTCTTTTGCTCAAGAAGGCATGACCCAAAGAACAGAAATAGATCTTTCCAAGTTCCCCTGCATTCTTGAGACAAATAAAAAGCCTTCTGGCAAAGTTAACTTCATTTGAATCTTCCATTATAAAGAGTCTTATTTCATATAATGGGGTTACTATGATTGTAATAATTATAATTTTACTTATTTATTACACTAATGGTATATACCAAGGTGGCATCACACATCTGTATCTTTTAAACCAATTCTTTTTTTATTTCTTCAAAACACATGCTCACTCATATCATTCTGCAAAGTCTCGTACATTGCTGTTTTAAAAAGTGGACCAAGCCTTTGCTACCTTTCAATTCTATATGCTTTGTTTTCTTATAGAGACTACACAAATATTCCTAATCCTTCAAGAACTGACAGGATAGGAAAATGCCATATGCATCCAAAAGCCCCCAATCCCAAAGACTGCTAAGCAAGCTGGGATTGTTGGGGGATGGGGGCAGAAGAGGACTTAAATAGCAGTAATTATCATATCTCAAATTGCAAGGAAAACAATTGCTTCAAATACCATTATTCATTTAACTTTTCTGACAACCCGACATTTATCTCCCTTTAGTGTTATAGAAATGCTTCTTATTATATTCATTTTACAGAGACTGAATACTTTTAATACTAATGAGATGCATGTCCCAGAGTCAATCCTTTCCTTAAAAAAAAAAAAAAGTTTTATAAAGCAAAAGCAATTATGTTGATTGCAAACCAAAATGTGTTACAGTAAATGAAATAAAGGAAACTTAACAAACAGGCATTGCACTTTGAAGTTCTACTGCTCCACTCTCAAGGTATGGCTTTCAGAGAGGCACCAGAGCTGGACAATCCATCCCTGCAGATACAGTAGAGTTTCTTCAATAAAATTCATTTCAAGTCAAACCATAATTAAATTACTTAATTTGTAGTAGCACTGTTTCAAGATTAATTCAAGGGCTGAGGGGAGCTGGAGGCAGGGGATCACTTAGGAATCTATGTTTAAAAATTCCAGGAGAGAGAGAGACACCATGACAACTAGGACATGGATTATGGCCGTGGGAAGAGATTAAGGGAATGTGACAGGCAAGGGAAAAAGGAGTCTAGCTGGGAAGAAGACAACAGCAGACAGGAGAGATTAAGTGGCAGTGGAAAGGCCTTTAAACAACAGAAAATAGGAAGAAAGAGAGTAAGGTAGTGGTTTGGAGCAGAAGAATTTTCTTTTGGAAACACTGAGTTCTACGCAGCTGCACATGGAGATCAAATGTCACAGAAAATTGGAGATAAACAATACTGGGAGGCATATGAGAGGTGGCTATTATCAAATGCTCTCAAGTGGATTCCGACTCATAGAGACCCTGTATAGGATTTAAGAGGGGCAGCTGGTGAGTCGAGTTACTAACCTACAGTTCAAACTGATCTTACAGTCAAGAGGTTATGCTACTGTGCCACACCAGAACTATTATGATGAGGAAAAGACATTATTTTGAGAGATGTTTATAGAAAATTACACTGAGAACTCAGAAATAATTGTTGATGTATTTTTCTCCCAAGCACCAGCAGTGACACAATCAGGAAAGGGACTTTGTGGTCTTCCATGACAACCAAGGGAAATGAAGTAGATGAGACAGGCATAGGGTAAGAGACCGTAACCCAGACTGTACGTACCAACACTAAAAACTAGATTCTCTTCTGGTAGAGCAAGGCTAAATAATTTCCACTGTTAAGCTTTTTTTTTTTTAACCAAGGAAAAATGAGCATGTGTTCACATTATAATAATTTGAAAAATTCAGAATTAATGAAAAACTAAACTTCGGAATCTTGAATCAACGAACATAGCAACGGAGAATGGATGAAGCCCCAAAGGGCTTCTGTCATACTCATATATAATAAAAGCACCAGTCATGTTTATAGCCCAATTTTATAGGGCTAAATTAATGAGCAGTTTTGGAGTATTCTGGAAACTCCATAATAGTCATTTTTACATTACAGTTTTCGTATTTATTAATGATTAGGCAAGAAAATCATTAACTACATCTTAGAAGTGGTAGCAGGAAGGCCCAGGAAGCTTCACTTCACATATGTGCTCCTCTTGAGAAAATATCATCCTAGTTTTTCAATCACTAATAGAATTCACTGTGACAATGAGCCAGGTTGAATGATCTGCCACTCCCACCTCTAGAACTTTGCTCATGTCAAAAAAGGCATTGCATGTATTTCATTGATACAAACCAATCACTTCAGAAAAATGCAAAACTAATCATAATCAAAACAGCAGCTGCTGTTTAGGTTAGGTACAAAACCTGGAAAAGACGGGACTCATGTAAGTCGAAAACCTGTCAGAAATGGAAAACTCATTGGGTGTTTATGATGTGGTGGTTCTTAGGTGCTGTCAAGCCAGTTCTGACTCATAACAGCCCTAAGTACAAGAGAAAGAAACAGTGTCCAGTCTGAGAGAGTAATAGAAAACAGGTAAGAACACGATCAAAGGGGGAAAGCTTTTGAGACTCATTGAGTCCTGGTTCTCACAGGAATCATTGCATACGCCAAGTATTGTATGAAGCACTGTGTCTGCATTGCCTTTTTAATATTTCCAACATCTCTATAAGTTAGGTGTTCTGTGATGCTCATCTTACTGATGAGGAAATCAAACGTCAGGGATGGCACACAGCCATTAGGCAATAGGGTCAGACTTTAAAACCAGGTTGGTCTGATTTCAGAGCCCACACTTTAATTACTATATTGGTAACAGAGAGGGAGTGAAAGATAAAATGAGAAAGAGGAGAAATTTAGAAAGTGATTACCAAAACACTTGTTTTTTTCTTGGCTAAAGATGCAGGTGCTACAGGTCTGAGAAGCATTGTTTTCTTAGCTGATATTTATTTAAGGTAAGCAACAAATGAATATTAAACTCAATGGAAACAGAAAATGATTTACAACAGTGGTTATTACTGCGAAACCAGCATCACCAGAAACCCTCACTGACAAAGCAGCTGAGGAGTGGTTATAGCGAGAGCAGCTACTGTGCACTCAGGACTGCAGACATAGGAGAGGTTGGCCCCAGGAGACAGAGGGTTTGTGGAAAATCACAGGGAAACAGCAACTTCAGGGCCTTGGTCCAATCAGTTAAACTGCCCAAATCACAGTACTGAAAAAGGGATAGCAGGGACACTACCTCTAGGGTGTGTGGTTGTTGTTCTTAAGTGCCGTCGAGTCAATTCCAACCCATAGCGACCCTGTATAAGGTTTCCAAGGAGCAGCTGGTGAGTTTGAACCACCGACCTTGTAGTGCAAATGACTTTGTAGTCTTATGCATTAGCCCACAGCCCCACACCAGGGCTCCTCTAGGGTGTATGTTGTTAAGTGCCGTTGAGCCAGTTCTGACCCATAGCAACCCTGTATTGAGTTTCAAAGGAGGGGCTGGTGAGCTTGAACCACCGACCTTGCGGTTCAAACGACTCTGCAGTCTGATGCATTAGCCCACAGCGCCACACCAGGACTCTAGCACACACTATATGAGATAATATATGTAATACACTTAGCACAAGGACTGACATGCTGTTGCTAGATGTCACTGAGTCAATTCCAAAGCACAGTGACTGTGCACAATGGAACTAAACATTGTCTGGTCCTACGCCATCTTGACAACCGTTGCTATGTTTGAGCCTATTGTGCAGCCACTGTGTTGACTCATCTTGTTGAGGGGCTTCCTCATTTTTGGCTGACCCTCCATATTACCAACATCATGTCCTTCTCTAGGCACAGGTCCTTTCTGATAACATAGTCAAAGTACATGAGACAAAATCTTACCATCCTCCTTTTTAAGAAGTGTTCTGGCTGTACCTCTTAACAAGACTCTTCTTAGAGTCCATGGCATATTCAATATACTTTGCCAACACCAAGTTTGGTCACATTAGGAGATGCAGTGATGAGGCTGCTCCCACCATCTGCTCTAGGGAAGAAGACACAGCAGTCTGCTTCCATACAGTTTGCAGCCTTGGAAACCTTATGGGAAAGTTCTATTTTGTCCTATAGGCTTACTATGAGTAGGAATGGACTAGAAGGCAATGCTGTTTTTATTTATTTGTTTTTTGTCAGTGGGTACAAACAACTTAGTTGATTACTTATGAAGCAAAGAATAGGAAAATGGAGGATTTGTGTCTGGCTTGGTCCTAGGCAAATAAGAAGCATCTTCTAGTGTTACACCTAAGCCATTTGAGGAAGGTGGTCCTTTGCAGTAAGCATTTTTGAGGAACACACACAGGGGGACGTTTCTTTAATCTTTGCTTTCCAGAAGCAGAAGTCTCAGTTAGATTTCACACGATCACAAACAAAATTGTTTCACAATGTAGTATATTTAATTAAAGACATCATTATGGCATCATATATATTTTTTTAATCACCCTTTTCACATAAAAATAAGCACTAAGTAAGGGGATAAAAGAAAATCTGTTATGAACTCATTGTTGTCACTATTGTTGTCTTCTGGCTTGGAGTCTTCAGATTTATAGGGACCCTATTAGAACAGAGTAGAGCTGTCCTATAGGGTTTCCTAAACGGCACCCTTTACAGGAGAAGATTTCCAGGTCTTTCTCCTTCAGATCCATTTCTGAGTTCAATCTGCCAACCTTTCCCTTAGTAGCCAAGAGCTTACTTACTGTGCCGTCAGAACTCCGTAATCCATGAGCCAATGTATAGTGCCTGAGGCTTTTAGAATGGATTCCCTATTATTTTCATTCAACTTTGAATGCAATTTCATTTGTCAGGATGTTTTTATCCATAATTCCAAATATAACAACAATAACAACAATAAAACAGAATATGACTGTTGCATGAAATGAAGGTTAGTAAGAAAATTAGAAATTAATTCATTGTACCCCTTATGTTAACTTTTCCTTTCCGATGAAGAGCAATGAAGAGATAAGTGTTTACGCTGATCTTTGGGTTGCTAAACAGAATTGGGTCTTCTATTATTAATGAATGCATACTAATTCTTATACTAGACTAAGTACATTATGTAATTACTATACAAAGGAGCTTCAAAAGTTCATGGGATGTTTTTATTATTTTTTAATTTCCATTTTTCCACGAATTTTTGATAGCCCCATCACAGATCTCAATCTCTGCACAGCCCAGTTAGGGCACTACCTTTGTTTTTGTTTTTTTTAAAGAGTTTTGTGGTACAGTGGGTTAAACACTGGGCTGCTAACAGCAAGGTTGGTGGTTCAAACCCACTAGCCTCTGCACAGGAAAAAGATGAAGCTGTCTGCACCAAGAAAGACTTAGTCTCAGAAAATCTGTGGAGCAGCTCTGCTTTGTCCTGTAGATTCACTACCAGTCTTACAAATATAATAGCAATGGGGTAAGATTCTTTTTTAAAAAAAAAATTAAGACGATTTTGTATAATATTTTGCATTCTAAAATGGCGGCAAAAAAATCATACATCATTATTCTGGGCAATGAATTTTGTGCTTGATAATTCATTAGAAAGGAGCTCTGGTAGCATAGTGGTTATGAATCGGGTTGTGAACCGCAAGGTCAGCAGTTCAAAACTACCAGCTGTTCCAAGGGAGAAAGATGAGGCTTTCTGCTCCCATGAAGAAACCCTGCATAGGGTTGCTATGAGTCAGAACTGAGTCCACAGAACATAACCACCACCAATTAATTAGAGGTATATATCTACCTCACCATCATTATAGACATACAGAAGTAAACATACAGAGAACATAAATTTGCATGCATCATGAGTCAAATCGAAGCCATATTAAACTGTTTTTATTTTGGTGGACAGGACTTTAGTGTCTTTTAATAATCAACTCAGAACCAATATTTATTTCACTCAAACTTCTCTAATAAGAATACAGAACTCTTCCTTTTGGGGAGTGCTGTGAGTTAAAGGTGAGTTATCTTGGTCTGGTTTGAGTTCTACTTGTTCACACAGCAGTTAAGAAAGTATACACTGTAAGGATGCATGTAAATCCACAGCCAGGTAATAGGAAATTGACATTCACACTACAGAAATAGTCCACCAGCTGCTCTGCAGGAGAAAGATGAGGTTTTCTGTTCCCAGAAAGATGAACAGCCTCAGAAACCCTATGCAGGCTCACTATGAGTAAGAACAGACTTAAAAGCACACCACCACCACCATTGTAGAAATAACAATAGTAGTGGCAACAATGGTAATACCAAATAATAACAACAACAATGGGAACAATAAAAGCATCTACTAACTGCTTATGATGTGTTGGATATGAGTTGTTAAGTGCCAGTGAGTCAGTTCAATCCAATTCATATGGACCCTGACTAGGGTTTCCAAGGAGTGGCGGGTGGTTTTGAACCATTGACCTTGTGGGTAGATGTCCAGTGCTTATCCTACAGTGCCACATGTTATTTCACTATCAACTATAATTTTCTGAACGAACATTTTAAGTGATCCTCATTTACAGATGAAGAAATGACACAGAGAAAGACAAAAGATGGAAGGAGGACTAGATTCCAGACTGCCTGCAGAGGCAGAGCTTTCCACAGCAATCAGGTTAAAAGTCCTGGGTCCCGCCTGGTCCATATATCAGAGAATAGTCTTAGGCAACACATAAGATAAGAGAGTTAAGCAAACTAGAATGAAATTATTTTTCTGAAAACTTATGGGCTTTGCATAATTCTACAAACTCCAAACCATTACCTAAGCACTGTCATTTCATTTCTTAGTACCTCTTGCAATAAATAAATTGTACTCAATACTGAGAATCAGAAATGGCAAAAGCACCGGAATGATGATGGCGATGATGATAGTGAACAGGAGCAGCAGCAATAAAAGCATCATCAAAACCACCATCACTTACGTGCCAGGTATTAATATGCTGTTGGCATTACACACAACACACAGCCATATATTGCATGCTCCTCCATTTACTTAGCAAAATGTTTACACGTAACAGGTACTCTATTTTCTTTGCATACATAAATGAGTTAACAAATAATTGAAAAAGCAGAGTATGTTGAAGGCACAGAAAAAATATTCAGAAAAGACACACTGAAAATTCCCAATGACACAGAGACTATAATAACACCATATATGAAATCCAAACCACATCCATGGAGTGTGCTATTGAAATGAAATACAATATAACTATTACTTTGGGAATTACAGACAAGATCCAGTAAAAGACATTGTATTAATTATATTGTGTTCCATGGAACTTTTCTAAGGTTGCCCAGGACGCAAGACTGTAGAACATTCATGATGAAACTGTCAAAGAGGACTATACTTGAAGGACCTTTGGGAGAAGAGAGATTTGAAAATAATGTACTGCTTCTACTAGGCTTCAGACGTGCCTGTCTCTGCAAGTATGACCACATTATTGATTCTCTGAGGAAGAAAGGAAATATGACTTTGTCCCTTAACTGACATCAAAGCTTTACTGCTATGCCCCAAAGCATATACAAATAATTTTTATTTAGATAAAAAGTTCTGAGTGTCCTAGAAGACCAAAATGCCGTCTGGTCAAGAGGCACCAAATATCTGTGTATAAGTGTGAAAGAGAAATGGGAAAAGAGAAAAGGTAGTGTGTGTGTGTGTGTGTGTGTGTGTGTGTGTGTGTGTGTGTGAGTGAGCGTGCATATGTGTTGAAAGCCAGTATGTGAAATGTGCAAGCCTCCAGAATCAAAGGTATTGCAAATTCTCTGGAAAAAGAAAAAAAGAAGAGGCTCAGAAGTCTGTCACCATATCAGACAACGATGATTCTTAATGACAGAGAGATCACAGAAATAACTAACAAGTCCACCTTTGAAATGGAGACAAAGCTATTCTAGAGAAAATTTTCCATATCATCACTTGTCCAAGATTTCATAGACCAGTATGAAGTACAGTAGCACACCTGTTAATGAGTGCCCTTGTTAAAATGACAACGTTTATAAATGATCATACACTGCTAATTCTAATGCTGTTGTTGTTGTTAGGTGCCATTGAGTTGATTCCGACTCATAGCGATCCTATGTACAACACAAATAAACGTTACCTGGTCCCGCAGCATCCTCACAATCATTATCCTAGTTCACTTCACTGTTGTAGCCACTGAGTCAATCTATCTCATTGGGGGTCTTTCTCCTTTTGACTGCTCCTTTGCTTTACTTAGCATGATGTCTTTATACAGAGTGGTGTTTCCTGGCATCATGTCCAAAGTACATGAGATGAAGTCTTGCCACGCTTTCTTCTAAGGAGCATCCTGACTGTACTTCTTCTAAGATACATTTGTTTATTCTTCTGGCAGTCCACAGTATGTTTAATATTCTCCACAAACAGCCTTATTCAAAATGATCTATTCTTCTTTAATATTTCTTATTTATTTTCCAACTTTTGCATTCATATGATGTGGCTGAAAATACTATGGTTTGAGTCAGGCACACCTTATTCCTCAAGGTGGTATTTTTGTTTTTTAAGATTTTAAATAAAGATCTTTTGTAGCATATTTGTCCAACGCAATACAGCATTTGATTTCATGGAAGCTGCTGCTTCCATGGATATTGATTATGGATCTAAGTAAAATGAAATCCTAGACAACTTCAATATCTTATCTGTTTATCATGATGTTACTTATTGGTTCAGTTGGGAGGATTTTTGTTTTCTTTATGTTGAGGCATAATCCCTACTAAAGTTGGCAGTCTTTGAACTTCAAAGTAAATGCTTCAAATCCTCTTAGTTTTCAATAAACAAGTTTGTGTCATATACACATAGCAGACTGCTTATGAGTCTTTTTCCAATCCCGATGCCACATTCTTCTTTATTAATCCAGTTTCTCAGATAATTTCTCAGCATACAGATTCCATAGTATGGTGAAAGGTTACAACCCTAACACACACCTGTTCTGATTTTAAAGCACACAGTATCCTTTATTCTGTTTGAATAAGCAGACAAAACTTTTCTCAAATTAACTGGTTCCAGGAATTTACTGTAAAAATGTGTACACATTTGTCCTTTGTATGCCAAAATCTTGTTTCTAGGAATGGTTAGGCCAACTAAAGGGTATTCATGATGTTGAGCTACTTTAATGTTGTTGTTGTTGTTGTTAAGTTTTGTTGAGTCAATTCTGACCCATAGCGACCCTGTACAGGGTTCCCAATGAGAGACTGCTGAGTTTGAAGCACCGACCTTGTGGTTCATACTACCTTTGCAGTCCAGAACATTAACCCATGGCGCCACGTATTTCTTACTATTTGAAAAGAGTAGTTCTCACAAAGTTCTATCTAGTTGGCAATGTACAGGTTCCACATGAACATGAGGAAATCTTCTGGAATTCCTATTCTTCACAATGTTGTACATAATTTGTCATGAACCACACAATTGAATGCCTGTACATAGTCTAAAAATTGCAAGTAAACATCTTTCTGATACCTTCTGCTTTCAGGTAACACCCATCTGACTTCAGCAATGCCATCCTTGATTTCAAGTTCTCTTCTGCATTTGGCGTTGAATCTCTGGTAGTTGACTGTTGATGTACTCCTGTGATCATTTTTGGATTATCTTCACCAAAATCTCACTGGTGTATGATATTAATGATATTGCTATGCATTCTGTAGGATCACTCTTCTTTGGAAGCGGAACTCATGAATCTCCAGCCCGTTGGTCAAGTTGCTGTTTTCCAAATTTCTTCATCTAGACAAGTAAGTACTTCCTGCATTGTATCCATTTGTTGAAACATTTCTATTGGTATTCTATTAGTTCCTGAAGTCTTGTCAATTTAACAATGCCTTCAGTAACTTGGACTTCTTCCTTCAGTGCCATTGGTTCTTCATCATATGTTACCTCCTGAAATGACTGAATAGCAACTTATTCTTTTTGGCATAGTGACTCTGTGTGTTCATCCCATCTTCCTCTGATGCCATCTGAGTTGTTCAATATTTTGCCTATGTTGTTGTTGTTAACTGTCATCAAGTCAATTCTGACCTATAGCAACCCTGTATAGGGTTTTCAGGGAGCAGCTGGTGAGCTTGAACCACCAATATTGCTGTTCAAATGACTTTGCAGTCAGACGCATTAGCCCACAGCGTCACACCAGGACTCCATTTTGTCTATGGAGTACTTCGATATTTCAACTCGAGGCTTGGATTTTTTTTTACAGTTCTTCCAACTTGAAAAATGCTGAGTCTGTTCTTCTTTTTTGGATTTTAACAGCAGGCCCTTGAAAATTTCCTTATAATACTTCCCTTTGTCTTATAGAGACACCCTTTGAAATCTTCTGTTTAACTCTTTTACATCAACATTTATTTCTTTTGATTTATGTACTTTATGTTCAAAAGCAAGTTTCAGAGTCTCTTTAGCTACTCTATGATCAAGAGCACATTTCAGAGTTTCTTCCAACATCAATTTTGGTATTTTTTTTCTTCCCTGTCTTTTGAATGACTTTTGCTTTGTTCATGTAAGATATCCTTGATGTCATCTCATAACTTGTCAACTCTCATAGGAATCAGAAAGGACATAATTTCCTAAGTGTCATTGTTGTTGTTAAGTACCGTGGAGTTGGTTCCAACTCACAGTGACCCTACATAGGGTTTCTGAGGCTATAAATCTTTACGGGAGACAAAAGCCTCATCTTTCTCCTGTAAAAGGGCTGGTAGTTTTAAACTGCTGACCTTGAGGTTAGCAGCCCAATTCATAACCACTAAGGTCCAATAAATATTTACAGAATGTTTAAAGTGAAAAACAATACAGACATTTAAACATTTTGTGCATCTACAATTCAGTGACATCAAATACACTCCTCATGTTTTTCAAACATTGCCACCATTTGTTTCTAAAATTGTTTCTCACCCTTAATAGACGGGTGCTGTATCCTAAGCAATGAGTCCCCTTTTCTCCATCCTTCCCACCCACCCAACTTTGGTGTCCATATACATGCTTATTTGTTGTTGTTAAGTGCCGTCGAGTCGGTTCTGACCCATAGCGACCCTGTACAGGGTTTCCGAGGGTGTAAATCTTTACGGGAGTAGAAAGCCTCATCTTTCTCCCGCGGAGCGGCTGGTAGTTTCGAACCGCTGACCTTAAGGTTCGCAGCCCGATTCGTAGCCACTACGCTACCAGAGCTCCTTATACATGCTTATATATGGGGGATAATATCAAATTTGCCATTTTGTAACTGACTTATTTCACTCAGTGTAACTTTTACATGGTTCATTTATGCTGTGACATGTATTAGTACTTCATTTCTCCTTATTACTGTGTGTATTCCATTGTAAGGCGAATGGAAATAGCAAATGTTTTGTTACATATATATAATAAAAACAGTTACACAAGCAAAAAACAAGTATATGATTCTTCTAATTCATGAAAAAGAATGATAAAGTCATATATCAGATGTAATTTATTTAAGAATAAAAAGCATACTCCAATCATAAAACATTCACAAAGAGTTGGGGCTGAAGTGATCATAACATGGGCATATTTCCTATGCAGTACAAACAACTGTAAACCCTTGAACGATTCCCCAAAGACACCTAACATCAAACATCAATCAGTTTAGGATCCGTCAGCAAATTTAGCATAATTCAAAAAAGGGCTTAATAGGTTAGCCAAAGAGAGTGCTATATACCATCAGTTCTCTTAGTGATGACTAAAGATCTATAGGTCAGAGAGGGTAGGCTCTGATAACTCTTTCATTATTTATTTGTGGTCATATTCTGGATACTAGTCAACTCTTACAACTTCAAAATAAGCCCTTTTTATGTTACAAAGATGTGTTTCTGACAAACAAAGCCAAAACACTTCTTGGAAGAGATATATTAGGAGGTATATTATGTCATCTACAGTCCTATGTGTGGTTGCTGTGTGTCACAATCAAGTCGGGGACAGTGGATTTAAGGTATATACTATAGGCATTCAGGTGGTGCTATAGAATAAACACAGGACTACTAGATGAAAGGTCAGCAGTTCAAATCCATCAGCTGCTCCACAGGAGAAAGATGAAACTTTCTGTTCTCATTAAGGTTTAC
>NW_006408564.1:11789865-11805292 GCF_000296735.1 Chrysochloris asiatica
CACTAACCCTTTACTAAGCATGATGATCTTCTCCAGAGACTTGTCCCTCCTAATAACATGACAAAGTCTCATGTAACATTCAAAGAAGCATTCTGCCTGTACTTTTTCTAAGACAGATTTGTTCATTCTTCAGGCACGCCATGGTCTACTTAATATTCTTCACCAATACCATAATTCAAAAGCATTCATTCTTTATATGTTGTTGTTGTGTGCCGTGGAGTCGGTTCCGACTCATAGCGACCTTGTACAGGGTTTCCAAGGCTATAAATCTTTACAGGAGCAGAAAGCCTCATCTTTCTTCCACGGAACAGCTGATAATTTCGAACTGCTGACCTTGCGGTTCCCAGCCCGATTCGTAACCACTATGCTACCAGAGCTCCTTCTTTATACAGTTACTACTAATAAGGTTTTCAGCGATCAAGTATTTCTAGACATAGACTACCATGTTCTTCTTCCTAGTCTTTCTTAGTCTGGAAGTTCCACTGAAATCTGCTCATGAGCGACCATGTATTTTGATACACTGGTGGCACAGCTTCTAGCATCACAACAGGTAAGTTACCATAGCATGACAAATTGACAGACCAGTGCTAGTTTCCATAGGTGGCTGGATTTAATTCTGAGCTTTTAATTTTATTCCACTGGGTAATGTTTCTAACCAATATCAAGATGCTTTGATTACCATGGCTGTATGTATACAATGCTTAGATATCAGGGAGTATAAGATCTCCTGTTTTGTTCTTTCTCTTTTATAGTGCCATGGGTATTTGAGGATTCTTTCCTTTCTATAAGAGATTGGTCACCTGGCTCATCCATTTCAGAAAAGAATGTTGGGACGTACTCTACAGTATCTATAGATACAATATGAGTATCATAGTGCATCTATAGTTTGCTTTAGGTAGAATTTATATTTTCACTATATAAAGTCATCCAATCCATGAGCACACAATGACACTCCATTTCTGGAGGTATTTTTGTTTTTTTGTAGTAGTGTTTTATAATTTTCATTATATAAATCTTTTTCTGTCTCTGATTAGGTTAATTCTTAGGTATTTTCTCAAGCTGAGAGCTATTAGAAATAGATTTTTTTTTTTTCAGAGTAATCTTTGTTAGTGTAGAGGAACCCAATTGTTTTTGTTGTTGTTGTTTTGTATGTTGATCTTGTACTCTGCAATGTTGCTCAATTCTTCTATTATTTCTAGCAATTTTCTTGGGGACTCTTTAGAGTCTCTAATGACACCTCAAGTAGAGATAATTTTATTTTTTCCTTTCTGTTTTGGATACCTTCTACTTCTTTTTCCTGTTTTACTGCTCTGGCTGAGACTTCCAGTACAGTATTAAATAAGAGTGGTTATCATAGGCACCCTTACCTCATTCCTGTTCTCAAAGGAAAGGCTCTCAGTCTTTTTCATTGGGCATGTTTTCACTATTGATTTTGAAAATGTGCCCTTAATTATATTGAGAAATTTCTCTTCTATTCCTATTTTTCTGAGAGTTTTTATTAGAAAAGGGTATTAAATTTGATCAAATGTCTTACCTGTAATAATGGATAAGATCATATTATTTCCCTTTTTAATTTATGATTAAATTGATAGATTACATTGATTTTCTAAAGTTAAACCACTTTTGTAATCTTGATATGAATCCCACTTGATTGTGGTATTTATTTATTAATTAATTTATTTTTTATGTTGCTAAAGCCTATTGGCTAGAATTCTGTTGACCATTTTAATATCTATGTCTACGATGAATTTTGGTCTGTGATTTTCATTTCTGGATGTTTTTGTCTGATTTAGGTATCAGGGTATACCAGCATCCAATATTATTTGGAAGCCAATCACAGACGTCATATAATTTCAACTGAAATTTACATACACATCTCTTTGAAAGACAAAGGTGGGTGAAAAATAAGGCCCTTTAAAAAGGTTAAAAACTGTCAATAAAATTATCATTATCAGATATCTAAAAATAACAAAAATTAACAATAGTAACTATATAGTAAATGTTATATAACAATAGGAACTATATAGTAAATTTCCAACTGTCTGAGACATAGCTTCTTTCCAAATCTAGGTTTTTGTTGTTGTTTTTATTGTTTGTTTATTTTTAAAACAATGGGATTAAAGCTATTTTTAAGCCAATATAATTTTTATAAACAAAGTTAATTCAAATATGTCTTAATTAAAACCATTGCTTTATTGCTTTTACATAGATACATCAGAGAATGCAATTATGGACCAACAATTTTCTCAAAGCTTTATGAGGACTGACTTATTTGGTTTTCATTAAGTGCCATTGAGTCTGTTTTGACCTATAGTGACCCTGTATACGGTTTCCAAGGAGTGGATGGTGAGTTTGAACCACCAAGCTTGTGGTTCAAACTGACTAGGCAGTCCAGTGCATTAACCCACACCACCACACCAGGACTCCATTTAGATAGATACAAATTCTTTCTAATGAAGCAACACCATCGCAAGTAAAGTGGCTTTCCATAAACACAAGTTGTATGATAAGTTGTTAAGTATCTTTGAATTAGTTCCGACTCATAATGACCCTGTGTAGGGTATCCAAGGAGCAGCTGGTGAGTTTGACCCACCAACCTTGTGGATCAAATCCACCCTTCAGTACAGTGCTTTATTCCACAGCTCCACACTAGGACTCAGAGCTAATATTTACTAAAGACATTCTGTGTTCCAGGACACTTGGCTAAGCTTCTTTTATGAAATTTCATGGAATCCTCAGAACCTGTCCCAGCAATGTTTAGTTAGTAAGGGGCTGAGTAAAGTGTGTCTCTGTAGCATAAGCACTGGACTGCTACCAACAAGGTCAGCAATTCAAACCTACCAGCTGCTCCTCGAAACCCTACACAGGGTAGCTATGAGTCAGCACCGACTCAATGGCACTTAACAACAAACAACAATAAGCAAACCAAGTCAGCAGTGTACATTCATATCACTGCCTCATAACCAGCATTAGGGATACAAATGTTAAGAACTCCATGAAGGGAGGCATAAGAAAGAAGACACCAAATAGGTTCCAAAAGCTATTAAGGTAGAGTGAGAAACTGAATCACACTGCCTCCGTGCAATTTCATGTTAATTGTTCTTTTTCTAACTTTACTGCTTGGAGTCAGAAATATGATCTGGCTCAAATATGGAAACACTAACCAAGCAAGAGAATAACCTGTGGAAACGAACAGCTCAAGAGATACTACATATGCCTGAAATGGAGCCAGAGATGATGACGTGGAGCAATGGAGCAGCTGGAGACTTTAGATCCAGAGAGGGAGAGTGACTGTGTGCTCAAGACCTGGGGGGGGTAGGGGGAAGGATTGCATGGAGGGGATTGTAACCATGGCAATGAGATGATATATGATAGAATGAATGTAAAACTAATGTCCTCCCATGTAAACTATCACATAATTCACAATAAAACATTTAAGGGAAAAAAAAAAAAAAAAGAGATAGCTACATAGTGCTGTAAAACACGCAGGAGGCTGGAAGGCACACGTCTAATGTCATTTTCCTTCAATGTAACTTGAAGAAAATACAGCTCTGAAGCATAGCAATTCATTTGCTCTTGCTAAGTGTCAATGAGTTGATTCTGACTCACACCGACCCTGTACAGGGTTTCTGAGGAGCAGATGGTGGATTTGAACCATAGATCTTGTAGTTCATAGTCTAGTGTGTCTTCTACAATACCACACCAGGAGTCTGTTAGCAATTAGTGGGCACAGTTAAATACAATTATACAGCCTAAGAGCAATTTATCTTGCACTTGCCTCTCAATTACTTGATGCTTGGAGCTTTTGGCGGTGCCCAGCTATCTCAAACTTGCTAATGTAGAGAAATAAGTCTATTGTAAATTCAAAATCCTTCATCATCACATTTTATAGTACAAAACAGCAAGTCTCGAGTTAAGCTCCTTCTCTGACAAGTCAGATGATGAAGTCTTTAATGCCAAGTCATTTATACAGTAATCTAGCCTCCTAATTCAATCTCCTCTTTCCTGTTAGCTCAAAGATATAACCAGGTGACAAAGTTCAAGTTCATTACCCAGAGAATCTACTTCTCCAACGAAAGCAAACAGAATTTGGATGGACCTTCTAAGTGACTGTTATAAATGCCAATTGATCAGCGATACCTTATTCAGCTATTTACGAGTTCTTGTGTGAAGCCAACAGTCTGTGATCCAATGCAAATGTTCTGTGATGGCAGGCAAACCTGAAAACAACAGTCCTGACAAGGGCTTTGGTGGTATATAAAGCATAGAGACAAGGGTGAGCTTGCTTTAACGTAAACCTGTGGTAAATGATCAGGACTCAACAGCTTGGTTCTGACTCACAGGGATCCGGTACAGGGTCTCCTAGTCTGTAAATCTTTATGGGACCAGAAAGCCTCATCTTTCTCCCAAAGAACGGCTCACAGTTTCAAACAGCTGACCTTGTGATTAACAGTCCAACTCATAACCCACTATGATTCCAGGGCTCCTTGGCATCCACCGTGTTGTTGTTGTTTACTGCCGTCAAGTCAGTTCTGACTCATAGTGACCCTGTATAGGGCTTCCAAGGGGTGCCAAGTGAGCTTGAACCACCGACCTTGCAGTTCAAACCGACTTTGCAGTCCAGCGAATTAACCTACAGCATCATGCCAGTTTAGAAAGCCTCAAATTAGGGTTTAAAAAGACTTTCCCCTTGCATCTGAATTCAACGAAACACCAAACCAAACCTATGGCTGTTGAGTCAATTCTGACTTACAACAACCATATAGGACACAGCAGAATTGCCTCTTAAGTTGTCCAAGTCTTGGGGCAGCGCTGTGGATTAATGCACTGGACTGCAAAATCAGTTTGATCCACTAGGTTGGCAGTTCAAGTTCACCAGCCGCTCCTTGGAAACCCTGTGCAGGGTTGCTATGGGTCAGAACTGACTCAACAGCACTTAACAACAACAAGAATCTTTACAGAAGGAGACTGCTTCTTTTTATTCCATGGAGTAGCTAATCAATTCTAACCTTCAACCTTTTGGTTACCATCCAAGCTGTTAACCACTATGCCACCAGGGCTCCTTATGTGAATCCCAGTAATCCTGTATTTACTGAATTAACATTAATCATGGGACTGTTTGGAGTCCTGGTGTGGGTTAATGCGCTAGACTGCAAAGCAGTCTGAACTGCAAGGTCAGAGGTTCACGCTCACTATGTGCTCCTTGGCAACTCTATACAGGGTTGCTATGGGTCAGAACCGACTCGACAGCATTTGACAACAACAACAACAACAATGAAACTGTTTAAGGACAAAAGTCAAAAAAGGCCTGGCACCTAGAAGCTGGTAGTATTGCTGGGGTAGGGTCTTAGAGGCTCTCTGCTGGGCCAGGAGTTAACTTTTATAGCTGCCAGATCACAGGAAAGTCTAGGGGATCCTGTAAGAGGGAAGGACATCTAAAATGGCAGCCTTGGGGACACTCGTGATGATTCAGGGCTATGACCATGTACAATGAAAGGATTTTAGTATCTCAATAACCAGTATGACTAAACCAAAGCACAACAGCTAAGTCTCAGCAGCCTTGTATTGTCCTGGAGAGTACTTGAGTAAAGTCCAAACCACATCTTCAGGTAGTTCTTTAATCAAGTAATACGCTAAGTAATAATGGTGACAGTAACGACCTAGGTTTAAAATAAACTAAAAGGAGAGGTTATGTCAAACGTTTCAGAAGTTTTTGTTTTGTTTTGTTTTTGCTGTTGTTTGTTTTTTAATAAAAATACAGCAGATCTCCAAGGTGCAAAGAGTCTAGAAAATATTTTAAAGTTTATTTTCCCCAGTACAACAAGCTTTACTATTTCACCTATAATGATGTTTTATTGGTCACAAGTGTTGTTCTTGTAAAGTCCTGTTGAGTACGTTATATAAATATCTAAATACATTTAATTCTCTCATTCAAGTTCAAGATACTGAAAGATCCAAAGCAAAACGGGGTATTTAAAAGCTAAAAGCAATAGGGAGAACAGGGGATTTCACTACCAACAAGGAAGCAGAGTCGGAAGTGGAGTGTATCCTTTAGACCTTGAGATCCTTGCTCCTAGAACCTCTTTGACCCGGGAGGCTGAGCTGTGATACCAAAAAAGTGGTATGGCAGTGTCAGCAGCAGAGCTAAGAGCTAGAGCACAAGACAGAGTACTAGGCTTCTTGGCCCAAAAAGCAAGTAAAGCTGAGTGCTTTCAGGCAGGAGACTCACTTGTGGAGTGGGGTACCTTGAGTCATTTAATCCAGGAAGCTAGATTTGCTGACCTTTGATGCTCAGAACCTTTGGACTGAGCTTTTTAGTAGAGTGGAGTATTCTTTGAGCATTTATCAGCAATGTTAAATGATAATTAAATGTTAAAGCAGTTTTGTAACATTGCTTTGTAACATTACCCTAGCAAGTCAGAGGCCGTGGCACCACATGGCTTAAAGGCCAAGAGAGAGGCTCGCCTGTGATAAGGGGTGGGAAGCGGCTGTCATGACCAAGCAATGTGGCCTGAGCGATTCTGATCTTGAGTTGTAACCTGTTAGCTTCCCTAATGAACCCCACAATCTTGAGTACTGTCTATGAGTTCTGTGTGGTCATTACAAAGAATCATCAAGCACAGTAGAGAAGTAGAGAGTCCTGAAGGAACGCCACTTGGTATCAGAATTAGTGTGGAAGGTTGGAGGGTGGAGGTATGTCTGACATCAGCCTCACAGGAACTAGCCTTAGGTTGCCATGAAATTTGATTTCCCTCCCCTTGGTAAAGTAAGAGGTCAGATGCTTCTCCACGTCTTTTTATAGTAGGAAATTTGTGTTTGCAAAGCATACAGTTCTAAAGGTTTTCCTGAATACTTTGGATAACTATAAATGAATAAATTCTATTTTGCTGGCAGTGGTCCCTTTTCAACTTTACCTTCTACATCCTATCTCTTGCTACGTACTGAGAGGATTTCTACAGTGGTCCAAGAACTGAATAAGATGATGTCTAATGAATTGAGTTTTCAAGTGTGAGCATAAATGTCAGCAAAAGTAAACATTTTAAGTCACAGCACAAAATATATAACATTTGTTAGAGGAGAAAATGGTATTTTCTTCTTTTAAGCGAATACCATTATTAATCATTTTCCTTCAGAACAGACACAGAGTTCTTACATAACTATTTCTATTTACCTTTTTGTTTCAGAGGCATGGCTCCTGATTAGAAAATTTGAAAAAATCAAACTCAAGTTGCAAATCAGAACAGTAGCAAATTACCCTTAGAAAGCACAGAAGCACACACACACATGATCTCATTAGAAAACATGTGTTTGGACTTTTCCTTTCTGAGAAAGCAATCAAAACTTTGGCTTTCAACACTACTGAGTTTAATGGAGCATAAGTTAAACTCCCCACATAAGTGTTTGAATTTGCAAAAACACACTGAATTGAAAAAGGACCCCATAACTAAGATCAAATTGGAGTTTTGTAAAGTCTAGCTTACATTCATTTGGCCAGGCCAACGTGTAGCATTGACCCCACATACATTAACCAAAACCACGTGTGCCCACCCCACTAATCACTCACACCTGCTTCTTCCATGCTACCGCTCACTAAAATAGCAATTAGAACATCTGCCCACTTTAGATAAAGATTCTGTGCACATCCAAATTAGCATAACAGGCTCTTAAACTATTATTGCAAAAGGGGAAGCTGGCAATATGCTAATTTTTGAGGTTCTCTGCCTAATTTTCATTAGGCTCATCCTAATTTCTTTTCCAGCTTTGGCAAGAGAGGCTGTGCTTATTTTCCTAGGCAAAAGATGGCCATGCTCACAGATGGCAAAGCATGAGAAATTCCTAATGCTTCAAGTTTTCCAGGCACAAAACAGGAGGCATCAAACCAAAATCATCTGCTTGGTATTTTCATTGCTCTGAGCAAGTACTATTGCATCCTGAGTCTCTGTGTTTTTAACGAACTCAATGAAAGGCAGGAATTAACCCTTTAAGCTTTAGTATTTAATGCATGTACTTGTAGGCAAATATGAACAATGAATTTTAAAATACAAAGACATTATCAAGTTCTAGAACTCTGAATTAATAAAGCAGCACAAAGAAACACATCAGTATTCTACTAGTCCATAGATAATCAGAGTCTGTTGTAGTTAAGTGCTGTTGTGTCATGTTCTGACTCATAGACACCTTGTATACGGTATCCAAGGAGCAGTGGGTGAGTTTGAACTACTGACTTTGTGGTTCAAACTGACATTGTAGCCCAGTGCTTTATCCCACAGTAGCAACACCAGGACTCCAAACAGAGTCTGATGGTGGAGGTGCTGTGCTGTAGGGGCACAGGGTTTCCGAGGCTGTAAATCTTTACAGAAGCAGAAAACCTCATCGTTCTCCCAAGGAGCCACTGGTAGCTTCGAACTGCTCACCTTGAGGTTAGCAGCCGAACTCGTAACCACTACGTTACCAGAGCTCCTTTAATCAGAATCTAGATCATCAATATTCATAATCCTTTTGAGAGCCACAGAACTGATTATATCCAACTAATTTTACTTGTTTGTGCTCCTAGAGTTTTTATTTTTTTAAAAAAAATGGTTGTTGTTGTCAGGTGCCATCGAGTCGGAACCGACTCATAGCGACCCCATGCACAGCAGAACAAAACAATGTCCGATCCTGGGCCAACCTCACTACTGCTGCCACACTTGAGTCCATCAATGATGCCACCTGACCGATCCATCTCATTAGGGGTCTTCCTCTTTTTCTCTGACCCTCCACCTTACCCAGCAGGACATCCTTCTCCAGCGACTGTTTCCTCCGGACAATATGTCCAAAGTATGAGAGACTAAGCTTAGCCATCTTGGCCTCCTAGGAGCACTCTGGCTGCACTTCTTCCAAAACAGATCTATTGGTTCTTTTGGCAGTCCATGGCACTTTTCAATATTCTCCTCCAACACCACAACTCAAAGGCATCAATTCTTCTACGATCTTCCTTATTCACTGTCAAGCTTTTGCATCCATATGAGGCTATTGAAAATACCATGGCCTGGGTCAGGCGCACCTTAGTCCTCAAGCTGACATCTCTGCTCTTCAATACTTTAAAAAAGTTCCTGTGCAGCAGATTTGCCCAATGCAATACATCGTCTGATCTCTTGACTGCTGCTTCCGCGAGTTGACAGCTGATCCAAGAAGAATGAAGTCCTTGACAACTTCAATCTTTTCTCCATTGATAAGAAGGTTGTTTATTGGTCCAGTGGTGAGGATTTTTGTTTTCTTGACATTGAGATGTAATCCATATCGAAGGCTGTGCTCTTTGATCTTCATAAGTAAATGTTTCAAGTCCTCTTCACTTTCAGCAAGCAAGGTTGTATCATCTGCATATCACAGGTTGTTAATGAGTCTTCCACCAATCCTGATGCCACGTTTTTCTTCATAGAACCCAGCTTCTCGTATTATTTGCTCAGCATACAGGTGGAATAAGTATGGTGAAAGAATACAACCCTGTCTCACACCTTTCCCAATTTTAAAACATTCAGTTCCCATGTTCTGTTCGAACAACTGCTTCTTAGTCTAGGTACAGATTTCTCAGAAGTACAAAAAAAAAAATGGTAGTAAGCTAATATTTTCATGAAATCTACAAGCTAAATGGAGAAAAATGTTGCATGAGACATCACTTAGCACCCCCCCCCACCAATATCACTTTAAACAGGTAACAAAATATGTTACAGGTACGACAAAAAGAGACAATAGTAACTAAATTCAAAGTGTGTTTCAGATAATACTATTTATTTTAAAACAGAAAGTAACATTTATTCCTAAAATTCCATGATATATTTACTATAATTATTGCCAGAATACAAAAGTAGAAGCCGAGGTAAAGAAAGTTGAATTTATTTTCAAACTAGTAAATTCTCAAACCCAAGCGTCATTCTCAAATCTCTCACACTCTCAATAAATTTGAATGGAAATCAGGGGATAAACTATGTCCATTGACAGCCTCAGGGATTAAGACAGCAATGTCAATAATATGTCTTTATTGACTTGTACAAAATTTAAGCTTCACCACTACTCTCTTTTACTACCCATTGCTGCTGAGTTGATGCCAGTTCATAGTGACCTTAAATAGGGTTTCTGATACTATAAATTATTACAGGAACAGACAGCAACATCTTTCTCCCATAGAGGGTCTGGTGGTTTGAATTGCTGACCTTGTTTTAGCACAATGCCCGATCCACCATAGCTCCTCCTATCGTACTACTAAAGGGTCTTAATAACAGACAGCATTTACTGAGTACTAACTTTGTTCTAAGTTTAAATAACTAATTCTCAGATAACTCTTTTATAAAGTAGGTAACATCACTTTGGATATATTGTCAGGCAGGACCAATCCCCTGGAGAAGGAGACCATGCTTGGTGAAATGAAGGGTCATCAAAAAAGACGAAGACTTTCAGTGAGATGGACTGATACAGCGGCAGCAACAATGGGTTCAAATATAACAATTGTGAGGAAGGCACAATGCTAGACAGTGTTTCATTCTGCTGTGCATAGTGTTGTTATGAGTCAGAAGTGACTCGAAGACACCTAACAACAACAAAATAGACAGCAAGATGTTACATAACCTAAAGAGGCAGCAAAACCCAGCTTCGAACCAAAGTAGTCTGACCCAATCTTCATTCTCTGACTCGCCCCTATGTTATACTACCCTTTACTTCTGGAAAAACAAAAATAAAAGAAACAAAAAACAGTTGTCACTGAGCTGTGCACAAATAATGGCAACCCATGTGTGTAAGCAATTATTACAAAGTAAATGAACAGAAGTAAAGATACTGAAAAGCAATACACTAGATTGTCTAACCAAAAAAGTACACATTACACTCAAGTTCTCCTTGTACTTCCAGATTCAGGATTCTGTTGATTGCAGAAAAGAAGGCAATACATTTTAGGTCAACAGTAAGTCCATGAAATTAAATGGGGCTGAGTTGTTCACTAAAAACAAGATAAAAGATTTATGAAATCAGCTCATATCTGACAGGCAAACAAGTGTTGTTATATGCCATCAAGATGGTTCTGACTCATAGTGACCCTATGTACAACAAAACAAAACACTGTCCTGTCCCACACCTTCCTTACAATTGCTGCTATGCTTGAGCCCATTGTTGTTGTTGTTGTTGTTATGTGCTGTCGAGTCGGCTCTGACCCATAGCGACCCTGAACAGGGTTTCCAAGACTGTAAATCTTTATGGGAGCAGAAAGGCTCATCTTTCTCCCGCGGAGCAGCTGGTAGTTTTGAACTGCTGATCTTGCAGTTTATGGCCCGATTTGTAACTACTACGCTACCAGAGCTCCTTTGCAGATGCCATTTTATCAAGCCATCTCATTGGGGTCTCTCCTATATTCTTTTGTCCCTCCAGTTTACTAGGCATAATGTCCTCCAAAGACTGATCCTTCCTGATAATGTGTCTAAGGTACCTGAGATACTTGGCCTCTTAGAAGCATTCTGGCTGTATTTCTTTCAACACAGTAAGCTACTGAAATATGATTTTTAATTGTAGCAATAGCAAACTAGAGTCTATTTACATTTCTTCCAGCATGGTAAATAATTCTTTAATAAGATAAAATCAGCAACCAAACTGAAACACAGTATTTCCTTACACACACATATCTTAAGAAGGGACCCTACAAAAAGCAGGATTATTTAGTCAGCCCTCCATAGCCACAAGTTCTGCTTTCAAAGATTCAATCAACTGGGAATCAGAAATATTTGGGGTAGGAAAAAAAACACAACTCCTAAAAAGTAATTAAGTGGTCAAAGAAATCCCTCAAATGCTAAGAGGAAGTATAAAGGGTTATTTAGATAAAATTCACATTGTTTTAGGTATTATAAGTAATCTAGAGATGATGTGAAGTATGTAGGAGAAAGGGCTTAGGTTATATGCAAACAGTACACCATTTTTTATAAAGGACTCGAGCATCCATGGATTTTTAAATTCTCACATGGGAAGGGGAGGTGGTAGTACTAGATCCAATCCTTTGCAGATACCAAGGGACAATTGTAATAGAAATGCTGACACAACCAACCTTATAATGTTTCTTACCAAAAGCTATAATTATATTTTCTAATTATACACTGGCCGAAAGAAATGCCAACCAGAACAAAAACATAATAACTAGCTAGAAACAGTTCATCAGAATTCTTGGATTATAGAAAATGCATATGAAACACTATTATCTTCAGCCACAGCCAGAAGATGTCAGACAATCAATTCATATAAGATGCCAGCTTAATAAAATCTGCATACAAAATTTATGAATGCAGTAATATTCCTTTTTATCACAAGTTATTAATGGTCAATTTAATGAACATCTACAGTTGGAGTGCTTTGGTTCTGTGTGATATTTTAATCATCTTTAGCCATGGATTTAAATGCATTTCATTTTATAACCATCAGCTATTCAAGATAAGAAAGGCTTTACATAAGTATGAAGATATTTGGGGTAGGCTACCAATTTCATCTTTAGGCTGTTATTGATTTTCTTATAATTTATTACAATAGAAACAGAACTAACTGTTCCATTATAAAAATATTTGATTTAATGTCTACATTACAACACAAAAGGTTTCTTGAAGCTGTATTACATGTTCAGTTAGTTAAAAAAAAATTCCCTTCCATTCCCTTTCCAGTAAAGAACTTTCTAATCTTGTTTATACAAAATAATCTTCCTCAAAGCTATTATCTGCCAAAAAGTATCCTGCTAGAATATTGACATCTCAGACGTAGATGTTCTTGGAAATCAATGTGTCATATACCCTACGTAAAGTTTCTGACTCATTCTCATACATTGGTTGATAATATACTTTTAAAAACCTATTGTGCTCAACTCTACATTTCATTAGGCTACAGGCTAAAGGTAAATTTTATCATAGAGTACTTTTATGCAAGGAATAGGCAATGATTAAGAAAGCAGAAAAGCAACAGTAGATCTGTAAGAATGTAATCAGTGAGAGTTTAAAATTTTGATGACATTCTGTATTCAATGGAGTAAAGTGAAATAACTGAGTGTGTCTCACACTTGAACATTCGCATCTTAGTATCAAAACTACACTTATCTTTGGGAGTTATCTCATTTGGATATGATGCCAGAAGTTAAGAAAGCTGTGCCATAAATATTTCGTCGGTGTAAGACTTAGCAGGATATACTACTAGTAAATGCACAGAAATCTAACATAAAGGGGATTGTCATCAATCAAAATTGACTTCATTGCAAGAGGTTTGGTGCATACGGTTAACTGGTTATGCTATGAATCCAAAGGTTGGAGGCGTAAGGACTGACAGCACATATTTTAAAAATCAACCACTGAAGAGCTTATGGAGCACAGTTCTCCTGTGTCATGGGGTCATCATGATGCAGAATTGACTGGAAGGCAAATGCTGGTGGTAATGGAGTAAGAATCAGCATTAAGAAACAAACAGTGGCAGTTTTTAGGTTTACTCTTTTCAGCTTTATAAGAAGTTATTGGTAGGAATTAGTCAAGCCATGTACCCAAGACATTGAGTTGCATCCACTTATTCAATCTTCTGTCCTTTGTTTTCGAGAACCTACTATGTACCAGTCATCTGTGCTTTGCTGCATGCGTGATAATTGTTGTCCATAAACACTATCTAATATGAGGCATGATACATATACAAACACAACTGCAAATAAAGCAGGGTAAAAGGATCAAAGACAAGGAGAAATACAAATTAACAGTTTAGAGAAGATAAGTGTTACTTTTCTAGAAGAGGAAAAGGGAAGACTTTTATTTTTACAACAAAAAAAGAGCTGGAATTCAGAGAAGGAAGAGTATGGGGCATTTTTATAGAAATGGACAACATGAAATTGACTTCAAGACCAAAAGCACCTTGCAATGTCAATTTTGTGTTTAAAATACTGACTTTCAGCAATGCACAAATCTGTAGACTACAGTCATTTTCGAAACTTCTCTAAGAAGTATATCCAGAAGATCATCCTCATTAAATTTCATTGTAAGATTTCCTGAATCTGCCTAAATTTTTTCATCTGATCAGGCAAGCCAATAGATGCTTGTACTGTGAGGGTTAAAACAATGAGCTTATGAAGGGAATCTGTCAAATCCAATGATCAGCGAGCAATCGTTCCATTATTGGAGAGCACCTACGCTGCAATGTCAATTTTCAAGAAGTGTGCTTACATTTGCATTTTAATTAGGTCACACTTTCAATATCATCATATTAATTTTAGCTTAATCTTCTATTTTACTTCCATTTCCAAAACAACAATTTTCAATGTGGACATGAAGAAAAAAAAAAATTCTAATTTTATTTTGACAACTCATAAACAAACACTGAACTTCAAGAAGTAAGAACAGAGATATGACTGTATACAAAATTCTAAATATTATCAGTAGTTGGAATTTTAAAATATTCTGACGATAAATTATTAGAATCTTATCTAAGGACATAAATGTATATTGGTTGTTGTTGTTATTGTTGTCAGGTGCCATTGAGTTGGTACTGACTCACTGCGACTATATGCACAACAGAAAGAAACACTGCTGGGTCCTAGGTCAATGTTACAATCTTTACGCCTGCCCTAGCTCATCACTGCCACCACTGTACCAATCCATCTTCTTGGGCTCTTTCTCTTTTTCTCCAACCATCCACTTTATCAAACATGATATCCTTCTCCAGTGACTGTTTTCCTCCTGATAATACATACGAAGTATGAGAGACAAAATCTGGCCATCCTGGCTTTCTGGCTGCATTTCCTCCAACACAAATCTGTTTGTTCTTTTGGCAGTCCATGGTACTTTCAACATTCTCCTCTAGCACCATAATTCAAATGCATCAATTCTTCTGCAGTTTTCTTTATTCACGGTCCCACTTTTGCATGCATATGGGTTACTGAAAATACCATGGCTTGGGTCAGGCACCCCTTAGTCCTCAAGCTGACATTTTTGCTCTTCAATACTTTAAAGAGGACTTGTGCAGCAGATTTGCCTAATGAAATATGTCGTTTGATTTCTTGACTGCTGCTTCCATGCGTATTGATGATTCATTCAAACAAAAGGAAGTCTTTGACAACTTCAATCTTTCCTCCATTTATATGGATGTTGTTTATTGGTCCAGTGGTGAGGATTTTTGTTTTCTTTACATTGAGATGCAACCCATCCATACCAAAGGTATATTGCACAGAAAATGAAATTCAAGCTCTTGGGTGTCACCAGAACCTAACAGTGCCTAACACTTTAAAAATTAAAAACTAATTTTGATTAAGATTTTCCATTGAAACTGGGGCATGCATTGTATTGTGTTTTAGAAGTGGGGGTAGAGACAGTGGGAAATAAATCATAACATGCCTCTATTCATTTGGAGGGGGCTCTGGTAGCGTAGTGGTTACGAATCGGGCTGCAAACCTTAAGGTCAG
>NW_006408564.1:11805392-11814004 GCF_000296735.1 Chrysochloris asiatica
GTAAAGATTTACACCCTCGGAAACCCTGTACAGGGTCGCTATGGGTCGGAACCGACTCGACGGCACTTAACAACAACAACAACAGGTAAGAGTAAGGCATGAGGGTTAGGGTTAGGACTCTGGCTTAGGGTAAAGACTCTGGCTAGGTCCTGACTTCGTTTACTGTTAGGGTTACAGTTAGGACTAGGGTTAGCGATCAGGGTAAGGATTGAGCTAGGGCTAAGAGCAAGGCTCAATCTAGTTTTCAAAGTTACAGTTAGGTTTATTTTACACATTCATTAATTCATTTATTCTTGACACCTACTTGATTTCCAATTCATTTGGAAGTTCCCTAGTAGCCTCGTGGGTTATGTGTTGGGTTGTTAACTTCAAGGTCAGCAATTTGAATCCACCAGCTGCACCATGGGAATAACATGAGGCTTTCTGCTTCCACAAAGATTTACAGCCTACAAAACCATATACAGGGTCACTATGAATCAGAACTGACTCAATAGTATGGAACAGTAAGTACTTTAATCCCTCTTTTTACTGAACGGATTTTTTGTTGTTGTTGCAACTATATCTCTGATTCTCCATTTTCAGTCTTATAGGCCTGTTTTTGAGACCTCCTGGTGTGGCACTGTAAGACAAGCACTGAGCCACAAGGTCTATTTGGACTGTAAGGCTGGTAGTTCAAATCCACCAGTCACTCCTGAGAAACCCTATAGAGAGGGTTGCTGTGAGTTAGAACTGACTCAATGACACTTAACAACAACAAAGGCATATTTTACTTTGAATACTTCAATATCTTGGCTGAGTCTAGCTAATGTTATCATGTATGTTAGTCTCTGTCCAAAGTACACTCTTTAGCAATTTTTGTAAAGTTGGTTTGGTCTTTACAAGTTCTTTTAATTTCTATTTATCTGAAAATGACTAATTTTGCCATGAAATTTGATGGACAATGTTGTTGGAATCATAATTTTTGGTTGGAATTCCCCCTCCGCCCCCAAGAATTTTATATGTCAATTCATTGTCTTCTTGCCCACGTGGTTTCTGTTGTGGAATTCAGAGTTTAGTCGTATTATTTCTCTTTTGTAGGTAGCTTCCCGATTTTCCTGAGCTGATCTCAGGAATCTTTCTGGTATTTGGTTTTGAAAAGTTTGATTTTAATAATAGGTCTTGGTGTTTTTCTTTTGGAGTCTATCCTATTTGGAGTTCATTCAACTTCAGGAATGACAATCTTCTCATCTTTCATAATGTTGGGGACGTTTTCTTCCAATCACTTTTGGACAATCTTCTCAATGATTTTTTTTTTTTTTTTTTTGTCACTTCCTGTTCTGGAATTTCAATCACAAGTATGTTGCTCCTCTTGATAGTTTCCCACATAAACCTTAAGTTCTCTTTGGATTTTTCCCCCACCTGATTGTTTGTCTTGTTACTGTTGTTGTTGTTCAGTGCCTTCAAGTTGGTTCTTACTCATAGCAACCCTGTAGTCTAAGGCTTTAAAAAAAAAATCATTGCAGGAACAGAAAGCCTCATCTTTCTCCCCCAGAGATTCTAGCAGGCTTGAACCATGGAATTTGTGATTTGCAGTACAGTGCTATTGTATGGAGCTCTAGCTATAGCAGATGAGATCTTTCTAAGTTCTGTAGATTGGTCTTTACAAACTCTTTTAATTTAATTTCTATTTATCTGAAAATGACCTAATTTCAATTCTAATACTTTGCCATTTCAGTGTATTATATATGTCAAATTCTTATTGTTAGTCTTCCAGCTTTCTGATTACAGTTTTTGTATGGTTCTAGTGGTTACGAATCGGGCTGCGAACCTTAAGGTCAGTGGTTCGAAACTACCAGCCGCTCCGCGGGAGAAAGATGAGGCTTTCTACTCCCGTAAGGATTTACACCCTCGGAAACCCTGTACAGGGTCGCTACGGGTCGGCTCCGACTCGAAGGCACTTAACAACAACATAGTTTTGTCCATGTTTCCTTGCTTTTATCTGCAGTTTTCCTGACCATTCTTTTTGTTTGTTAGGGTTACCAAAACAGCATTTACAAAAAAAAAAAAAACTCGTTATCAGGTGGTTTTGGTACCATTTCAGGCACTGTATTTTCTACCTCTGCATTTTGGTCACTTGTGTGAGGTATTCTATCTTGTTTCATTGTGTAAACTGAAATTGCCTGTTTTCTCTGAGACATTGTGGTGTTGTGTTTATATTTTATTGATGATAGGATATCGGTACCACCTGTTTCCTCATGGATGTGGTAGATATTGGAAGTGTGAATGAAGTTCTCTGCTCATTGTTTGCGCAGTGTAGTTCGCAGTAGGTCCATGTGTCTCCAGAAGCAGGGGTACTATGCCAGTGCCTGGCCCTGGGAAGAGCAAAGGCTGCACATGAAAGGGTGCCATTCACTGCTGGGTTGGCAAAGATGGGAATGACCATGTCCCTGACTCCCAGGAGGGCATGGGAACACTGGAGAACTGCACCCTCATGCAGCCAACCTCCATTCACATCCTGTACCTGCAGGCCACTGTACTGACAGCCAATCGCAAAAGTTCAAGATGGTGACACTGCTCCATGCCAGCCTATAGTCTCCTGACTCTTGTGCAGTTTCCTCTTCCAGATGACACTCAATCTACCTCTCTGTCCTATCTTCTGATACTCAAGGTTCCAGGATCACCATCTGAATCTGTTTAATTCATTCTCCCACATCTTTGTAGCAGAGTGTGCTCACTGTATCTGCCTTCTCCGCCATCTTGTCTTCAATATCCTTTATCTATTTTTATGAGTTTTTACCTCCTGATTTTTCCAAACTAAAGAGCCAAGGATTAATATTGATTTAAATAAAAAAAAAAAATCTAAGTCATTATTAACATCATAGACTTCAGGCAATTGAAGCATTAAAGAAAACATTGCGATCTAATGTGTTTATGTCTGGAAAGACGTTATCATCAAAAAGTCAACTACCCCTAAATTAGTTTACAGATTCAACATCATTCTATTTGAAAACTTAGAAGGTTCTTCCACAGAGCTTCATGAAATAAAATAAAATGTATTTAAAAAAAACAAGAAAAGAACCCCAAACAACTACCAATCCATATGTGATCTGATATACACTTCCTTACACTGTAAATCTTTATGAAAGCAGAGAGCCTAATGATTGTCCCCAAGTGACTCATGTGTTTGAACTGCCAATATTTTGGTTAGCAGTGCAGTACTTATCTTACAGTATCAGGAGGGCAAAGATAAAATTTTAAAATGTGATGAAAAGTAAAGAATGACTTGTTTTGTAGACATAAAAGCAAAACTTATTGTCCTTTCTGATTCATACTGACCCTATAAGACACGGTAGAACTGCCTCACTATAGAATTTCCAAGGCTAGTACAGGGTCACTATGAGATGGAACCAACTCCACGGCACTTAACAACAACAACAACATAATGTTTATGGAAGTAATTCAACAGATTTTTCTCCTGGCAGTGTGACTGGTGGGTTTGAACCGTCAAAATTTCAGTTAGTAAAGTACACAGCTACTAAGTCAAGTGGGCACCTTCTAGACCTAACCCCTCAAAACCAAACCACTACTATAAAGTGAATGATAATTCATAGTGACCTTATATACCATTTCAGAGACTGTAAATATTTACAGTCAATTCCAACTCATAGTGAACTTATATATTGTTTTATATATTGTTTCACAGACTATACATATTTACAGGAGCAAAAAAACCCCATCCCCCGTGGAGCAACTGGTGGGTTTGAACCACTCTTCTAGTGGTTAGAAGCCCAATGATTAACCAACAGCACCAGCAGAGCTCCTTTCTAAACTTAAATCATAGTAAAGAAGCCCTTATGGTGCAGTGGCTATGTAAAGCAGTTAAGATTAAATGGTATTCTGTTCTCATAGAGATTAACCAAACAAACACCCAAACCCACTGTCATCTAGTCAAGTCTATTTCATAGCAACCTACAGGACAAGGAACTCTGGTAGCGTAGTGGTCATGAATCGGGCTGCGAACCGTAAGGTCAGCAGTTTCAAACTGCCAGCTGTTCCATGGGAAAAAGATGAGGCATTCTGCTCCCGTAAAGATTTACAGCCTCAGAAACCCTGTACAGGGTCGCTATGAGTCGGAACCAACTCCATGGCACATAACCACCAACAACCACCTACAGAATAAAGTAGAACTGCTCCATAGGGTTTCCACTGCTTAAAATCTTTATGGAAGCAAACTGCTTCATCTTTCTTCCAAGGATTTGTTAGTAAGTTTTAACAGTCAACCTTATGATAAGCAATGCAATGCTTAACCAACCTAGGAAACCTTACAGGGCAGTTCTACTCTGTTCTATTGGACTACTAAGAGTTGGAATAGACTAAATAGCACATGACAATAATAACATCATAGTAACCAAAACACGTACAGAAGTTGATCCAACACAATGAACAGGTAAGAAACCAAACCACACAAATATGTCAAGATAGTAGGGAAAGAACGTAATTGATTATTGGTTCTTCTCCAAGAATTGGTCCTTCTAGATGACATGTTGCAAGTACATGAAACAAAGTCTCGCTATCCCTCCTTATAAGCAGCATTCTGCCTGTTATTTCTTCTAAGATTTGTTTATTTTCTGTTGACGGTTACAGGTTTTTTGTTGTTGTTGTTTTCTTATGTAGCCAGATTTAATAATATGGTACACACATTTTACATCTAGTTTAAGATTTCCCCCTAACATTGAGATCATAATAATATTTTCTTCTGAAGTGCTACTGCTACTGTGTGCTAGTCAGTCACTTCGGAGTCATAGTGAGTGGCCCTGTGAAGGGTTTGCAAAGCTGTAAATCTAAAGAGAAGCAGAACACCTCATCTTTCTTCTGAAGAGCAGCTGGTGGATTCAAACTTTTAACTTTTATGTTAGTAGCCCAAGGTGCAACCTACTAGATACAAGACTCCCATTTGTTGTTGTTGTTGTTAGGTGCTATCAAGTCAGTACCAACTCATAGTGACCCTATGTACAACAGAACGAAACACTGCCTGGTCCTGGGCCAACCTCACTAGTGTTGCCACACTTGAGCCCACTGATTCTGCCACTTTGTCACTCCATCTCACTAGGGGTCTTCCTCTTTTTCACTGACCCTCCATCTTACCAAACATGATATACTTCTCCAGCGAATGGTCCTTATTGACAATATGTCCAAAGTATGAGAAAAGAGGTTTGTCCATCCTGGCCTCCAAGGAGCACTGTGGCTGCACTTCTTCCAATGCAGATCTGTTGGCTCTTTTGGTAGCCCACGGCACTTTCAATATTCTCCTTAACACCATAACTCAAATGCATCAATTCTTCTACAGTCTTCCTTATTCACTGTTCAGCTTTCACATGCATGTGAGATGACTGAAAATACCATGGCTTGGGTCAGGTGCACCTTAGTCCTCAAGCTGACATCTTTGTTCTTCAACATTTTAAAATGGTCTTGTGCAGCATATTTACCTAATGCAAAGCATCTTTGGATTTGTTGTCTGCTGCTTCCGTGAGTGTTGATAGTTGATCCAAGAAGAATAAAGTCCTTGACAACTTCAATTTTCTCTCTGTTGATATGAATGTTATTTATTGGTCCAAGGGTGAGGATTTTTGTTTTCTTTACATTGAGATATAATCCATACCGAAGGCTGTGCTCTTTGTTCTTCATCAGTAAATACCTTAAATCCTCTTCACTTTCAGCAAGCAAGGTTGTATCATCTGCATATTGCAGATTGTTAACGAGTCTTGCTCCAATCCTGATGTGACGTTTTTCTTCTTAGAACCCAGCTTCTTAGATTATTTGCTCAGCATACAGATTGAGTAAGTATGGTGAAAGAATACAACCCTGTTGCACACCTTTCTTCATTTTAAACCATTCAGTTGAATAAGTATAGTGAAAAAATACAACCCTGTCACACACCTTTCTTAATTTTAAACCATTCAGTGTCCCCATATTCTGTTCGAACAACTGCCTCTTGGTCCATGTACAGATTCCTCATGAGCATAATTAAGTGTTCCGAAATACTCATACTTCACAATATTGTCCATAGTTTGTCATGATCCACATAATAGAAAGCCTTTGTGTAGCCAATAAAGCACAGGTAAACATCTTTCTGATATTCCCTGCTTTGAGCCAAGATCCATTGGACATTGGCAATGATATCCCTCATCCCATGCCCTCTTCTGAATCTGGCTTGAACCTCTGGAAGTTCTCTATCAATGCATGCTTGTTTCTGTATTACGTTTAGTAAAACTTTACTCGCATGGGATATCAAAGAGATTGTCTGATGATTTCTGCATTCTGTTGGGTCACCTCTCTTTGGAATGGGCACAAATATGGATATCTTCCAATCAGTCAGCCAGATAGCTGTCTTCCAAATTTCTTGACATAGATGAGTGAGTGCCTCCAGTGCCACCTCACTTTCTTGAAAGATTTCCATTTTTATTCCATCAATTCCTGGTGCCTTGTTTTTACCAATTCTTTCAATGTATCTTGGACTTTTCCTTCAGTATCATTGGCTCTTGATCATATGCTACATCTGGAAACAGTTGAACATCAACCAATTCCTTTTGGTACAGTGACTCACTGTATTCCTTCCATCTTCTTTTGATGCTTTCTGCATCATTCAATCATTTGCCTAGAGAATCCTTCAGTAATGGAAGTCAAGGCTTGAATTGTTTCTTAAGTTCCCCCTTGAAAAATGCTGAGCATGTTCTTCCTTTTTGATTTTCTGATTCCAGATTTTACACATTTTGTTGTGTTGTGATATTTGACTTTGTCTTTTTGAGCTGACCTTTGAAATTTTCTGTTCAGCTCTTGTGCCTCTTGTACCTCCACATGAAGAAAGCAAAAAGTCATTAAGAAGACAAGAAAGAAGGAAAAGGTCAAAATGGATGTCAGAAGAGACACTGAAACTTGCTCTCCAGCATAGAGATGCTAAAGCAAATGGAAGAAAGAAGGAGACTCCCATTCGTGTTCTATTTTTCAATTATTTTTTCATATTTGGTATGAATTGTGAATATGCCAGGGAATGTCACAAGAACAACAACCAAAAAAAAACTGTCTTGGATGATACAAAACTAGAATGCTACTTACAAGAAAGGATGATAAGACTTAGTCTCCTGGTATGTGTTGGAACTGACTAGATGGCACCAAATAGCAACAACAATAACTGGAATATATGGCAAATTATGGTGACCTTGTTGGTTATCACCACACAAGGTGTGGAAGAGAGGTAAAGTATAGAACTACGTCTAGTAAGACACAGATAAACAACCTATAAAGCACAGGGGCAGCCCACTACAACAAAGAATTATCCAGTCCCCAATGGCAGTAGTTTCTTGGATGAGAAACTTTATCTTAAAGATTATTAAGAGGGGAAAAGTAGAGCATATAGACAGTGGGGGAAAAAGATAAGATTTGAAGGTGATAAGGTACCATCATATGTATATATAACTTCATATTTATTTATTTAAAATAATATACCATTGCTTTTTAGATGAACGTTCACATTGCAAATTACTCTCCCATTTGACAAATTGTTCTGTGACATTGCTTACAGTTTTCAGTCTATCAACATTTTCATTATTTCCATTCTGTTTCTTCTGTTTCCATTGCTCCAGCTTCTCTTCCCCTCCTTAGCTTCTCAACTTTGCTTCTGGCTAAATGCTGACCATTTAGTCTCATATTGTTAACTGTTTAAAGTAGTATATTACTCAAGGGAGATACTGTTTATCTTATAAGTCAAACTGTCAGTTGGCTGAAAGGTGATTTCCAGAAACAGCATCAGTTCAAAATTCAAAGACTATTTTAGGGCATTAGTCTCAGGGTTCCTCTAGTCCCTATCAGTCCAGCAGGTCAGGACTATTTTAGGAATTGAAATATTGTTCTACATTTTTCTTCCATTCAATCTGGAACTTTCTATTTTGTCCCTACTCAGAATGGTTGTCTGTAGTCAGGCACAATCTAATTCACTGATCCTATATTAGAAGAGCCTGCAATTTGTGTGGAATATTAGTCCTGTTGTAGCTGCAGTATAATAAATCAAAAGATCAGTGGTTCAAACCCACCAGATTCTCCTCAGAAATTTGATGGGCCATAGTCTGGACAGTTGAGATACAGAGAAATAACATGCATCAGTTTATCATGATTGGGAAGATGCCAAACATATGGCCTAACTAGGAGAAACTCTTAATGAAAGAAAAAATGTCTTCAGAATTATTACAGCAGAGTATGGTCATTCTGAAAGGATGTGTGAGCTATTGTTGAAATTTTATGTTTACATGTCTTAAAAACGGAAACAAGATGAGCAGTTGCTACCTACAATAAGTTACCAAAATGTGAAATGTATGACAGAAAGGACTCAAATTATGTTCCTTTTAAATATTCTCTCAGTTTGGGAAATAGCAAGACTTCTGAAGGGGCAAGATCAGGGCTGTAGAATGGATGGAGTAAGCTTTCTCAGGAAAATTCTCACAAGACAGTCTTTGCTAATCTCAAGGAATGAAGGGGAATTGTCTTGAATGAAAAAAATATTCCTCACTGCAATTGTGGCTCAAACTGATGTTGCGGTCTAGAGCATTATCCGGCAGCGGCATAAAAGAAATCCATATATA
>NW_006408564.1:11814104-11832985 GCF_000296735.1 Chrysochloris asiatica
TATATATATATATAAAGTTGTTGTTGTTATGTGCCGTGGAGTCGATTCCGACTCATAGCGACCCCGTACAGGGTTTCCAAGGCTGTAAATCTTTAAGGCAGCAGAAAGCCTCATCTTTCTCTCGTGGAACAGCTGGTAGTTTCGAACTGCTGACCTTGCGGTTCACAGCCCGATTTGTAACCACTACACTACGCTAGCTTAAATATTAAAAATACAGAGTATACAATGTGACAGACACCTATTATACTCGGATTATTTTTAAAATAAATAACATATTTATTTCCTTCACATATATATTTATATGTTGTTGTTAAGTGCCATCAAATAGGTTCTAATAACAGCCCTGTATAGGGATTGCAAAGGAACTCTGGTAGCGTTTGTTGTTGTTGTTGTTATATGCCGTGGAGTCGGTTCCGACTCATAGCAACCCTGCACAGGGTTTCCGAGGCTGCGTAGTGGTTACAAATTGGGCTGCTAACCTCAGGGTCAGCAGTTTGAAACTACCAGCTGTTCCGCAAAAGAAAGATGAGGCTTTCTGTTCCTGTAAAGATTTACAGCCTCAGAAACCCTATACAGGGTCGCTATGAGTCGGAACCGACTCCACGGGCACATAACATCAACAACATAGGGTTTCCGAGGAGCAACTGGTGGGTTTGAACTGCCAACCTTGTAGTTTGCAGTCCAGTGTTGATCCTACAGCACCACGCCAGAAGTCTTATGTATATATGTATTTGTTGTTGTTGTTAAGTGCCCTCGAGCTGACTCCAACCCATAGTGATCCTGTATAGGGTTTCCAAAGAGCAGCTGGTGAGCTTGAATCGCCAGCCTTGCAGTTCAAGGCAACTTTGCAGTTCAGCTCATTAACCCACAGCACCACACTAGGACTCTCTCTATATATGTATGTGTGTGTGTGTGTATCTATATACACACATATGCACATATATATGCATATATACATATATATGTTGTTGTTGTTAAGTGCCATCGAGTCGGATCCGACCCATAGCGACCCTGTACAGGGTTTCCATGTGCATACATATATGCATATATATGTGTGCATGTATGCATATATTGCTGTTGCTGTGAAGTGCCATCGAGTCAGTTCTAACCCGTAGCAACTCTGTATAGGGTTTCCAAGGAATGGCTGGAGAACTTGAACCACCAACCATGGAGTTCAAACAGATCTTGCAGACCAGCGCATCAATCCACAACGCCACACCAGGAGTCTTTACTATTTAATTTTTTATTGTTGTTATTAAATGCCATCCAGTTGGTTCTGACTCACAGTGACCCTGTATAGTGTTTTCAAAGAGCAGCTGGTGAGTTTGAACAGCTGACCTTGTAGTTAGCAACCTAGTGCTTATCCAACAGCACCATACCAGGACTCCTTAAATTTGATGAAGGTTACATAATTCTGTTCTTGGCAAGAATAAGATAATACATTTCCAGAAAAGCAATATTCTTACACTTAAAGATTCTGTGAGTTCCTCCAAACTACTTTGAGATCACAACCAGTGCACAATCTTTTTTCATGTAGTTCCTTATGACAGGGGTTAGCAGACTTTCTCTACAAAAGGCCAGATGGTAAAATATCTTAAACTTTGCAAGCCATATGGTATCTGTTACAACTACTCATCTCTGCCAGTGTAGCAAGAAAGCTGCCATAGCAGGATGGATAAATGTGGTAAATTGTGTATTATTATAACAAAACCAACCTATCAGTGGCCAGGATTCAGATATGGGGGCCATAGTTTGCTGATACCAGCAAAAATGGTACTACTTTAAAATGACACTTTAATTTTAAGATGCCTCTTCAAATCTTCCCTGAAAGCATAGTTTCAATAGGCACAGTAATGTTACACAACTAAATATAAACTCATATGCATTCAACAATTCAATAAATGAAACAATGTTCATTTTTTTTAAGATTTATTTTTTGTCAACTCCTTTCTGGAAGTATGTAAGATCTGATTTGCTAAATGATGAATTATAATTGGTTCCATTTGTTTAAATTATGCTATTAATGAGTCTTTCAAGTAAAATAAATACACATATCTCATCTTCAATTCGACTGAGGGGTTGGAATGACAAGGGCAGGGAAACTACACTCCTTATACAAATAATAGCTTTCTATTAGGTTTGTCATCGCACCTGAATAATTCCTTATAATCATGAATAATGATGTTATTCGACAGGCTAATGATACCATGATATTCAGCTCCAATCTATCTGTCTTTATCAAGAAGTTCAAATATTGGTATTCTGTTGCACTACTCAAAGTTGAACAAACATTTAAACAATATCATGCACCTTAATTATTCCTCCAAATGTAACCAGCAAGTCCCATTTTATGTTCTAGGAACTATGGACTACAAATCTATTTTAAAGAAACTTTACGTCTATCCATTGAAGCTCAACTCTTATAAAGGGAGTCTTACCTCAAACAGAGTCCCCAAATTGACTCAGGTTAGTCTTAATCAGTTGTTGCTGAAAATTTACTCTACAATGGAGATTTCTGACTATCAAAATCGTCCCAAAAGTTTCATATTATGTAATGTATCTGAAATACCCACTGTGATATCTTAAAAATGACATTTAAGATAAAAACAAAATAATTACATAATACATCTGAACTATAGCACCAATAAAGAAATATTCCATAATATTCTTCTTGTGCGGAGATGCCAGGAATGAGTTTTCCTGGGCGAATAAAGTGCCATGTTGTTGAGGCGGATGGTCACATCCCATCCATGACAAAGACCTACACTGGTGCATAGTTCATTAGGTCAGCTGACTGAAACCTTGGCAAGTAAGCCTACAAGGCACTATGGCCTGGTAAAGTTAGACAAAAACAATATAGGTATGCTTTTCAATGCAGTAGCCACCAGCACCTGCAGCTGCTTAAATTAAATGTATTATAAATTCAGCCTCTCAGATCACTAGCTACATTTCAGTCTGCAGTATCTACATGTGACTATATTATTGAACTTGCAGATTTACACGATATTTCTATTGTCACAGAAAGTTCTAGTGAGCAGAACTGGTCTATGCATTCAAAAAAGTACATTCAACATGGGCAGTGGGCTGTGGGCATGTATGCACAACATTATCATTGAGTAATATGAGATCTTTGGAGGCTGATTAGACAGCCACTAATAATAATAAATAAATGTAGGATGCAGCAGTGGACTGTAACGTCAGTTTGAACCATAAGGTTGGTGTTCATACTCACCAGCCACTCCTTGGAACCCCTATACAAGCGTGCTGTGAGTCACAACTGACTCGACGGCATTTAACAACAACAACAATAATATGAGCCCATTTCTTGGCACCCACCATTGAAAGACACAAATCAAAACTGAATTATAGTTTTAAAAGTTGTATTGTGAAAAAGATTGCCTTCTGTTCTACAACACAGAAAGCTTACAACTTGCCCGTCAGTGCAAATCTTGTGGTTAAGAGCAGAAACTCCACGACCAGGTTGCCCATGTTGGATCCTGCCTTCACTTCAGCCAAAGTACTTCATCTTTTGCAAATTAGTTCCTTGTTTGTGAGGTGGAGACAACAATGTAATGTGTGTTTGTGTATGTGAGTGAATTCTTCGAGTTAAAATTCGTAAGGCATGGACTCAGCACCTGACTCCAATGAAGCACTGCACAAAGTACTAGTATTTTAAAAACACCATCCCAGAACTTTGTACAGAGCTTGGCACACAGCAGCTGTGGATTCAGCCAAGATTTGTGGAAATGACTCTAGCTAGACTTTTGTGACCAGACATACCAACTGGCCAGTGTGTAGAGTTTGGATGGAGAAAATTGACTTATTTATAGAAATGATTTTTTTTTTTTACTCATTTTAAGAAATGACTGAAACAATAGTAATCCAGATGGTAACATACAAAAGTAACTCAGAAAATAATGCAGCCAGAGTTCCAGTTCATACATGCACAGGTTGTTCCAAACACAATGTATGTAAACACATCTCTGTGATCAGTAGATGGCTGCAGACAAATTCTCTCAGGGATATACCTGGCTTAGCCTTGTTAGGGGATCTTCAAAAAGAAAAGGGATCCAATCAAAATAGTGGCTTCTGAAAAGATCTCCTGGTCCAGTTACATTCAAGGCAGAAGTCAGTTGAGGAGATTATGGAGATAATTTTTTTATGATATCAAAGTGCTAATCTTGATAAAGTTTTATCAAAAAGCATGATGATTACAGGGGGCTTATTTTGAAGTTTTCAGAAAACTGAAAACTGCATTGGTTTAAAAAAAAGACCAAGAAAATTGCAATGAGGATTATTATTATTGTTGTTGTTGTTGTTATTAAAGACTACGCCGATACATTCTTTGAGATTAGCAAGGACAGTCCTGTGAAAGTTTTGCTGAGATACCTTACTCCATCTGCCCTACAGCTCTGATTTTGCTCCTTCAGAATTCTTCTTATTCCCCAAATTCAAAGAACAATTAAATGAAACACAAGTTGAATCCCTTGAGGATGCCAAAGCTACTGTTCTGAAGTGATAAAAATTGAAGAGCGCAGAATTCTTTAGGAAACACTTGTTTCTGTTATTGGTAAAGTGTCGATGAGTCCAATCCAGCTCATAGTGACCCTGTATAGGGTTGCCAGTGAGTGGCTGGTGATCTAGCAGTTCAAATTAACCTTCTGATCTGGTGATTCTGCTACATTGTCACACCAAGACTTGGAAACACTACTTTCAAAAGTGTATAGAGCCACAAAGAGGATATGTCCAAAAGCAATTGACTTCACATTTTGAAATTTTTATTTATCAAAAGTTTCCATGATTTTGTACTAATGCTTTCTGACTTCTCTTCATACATTTCACATTTTTGATAACTTATTGTAGGCAGCAACTAGTCATCTTTTAAACTACAGAAACAAAGAATTTCAACAATACAAATGACTGCCTTTCAGAATGACCACATTCTGCTGTAATAATTGTAAAGACAGTTTTTCTTTTATTAAGCATTTGTAACTAAGCCACATTTTTAGCATCTTTCCAATCATGATAATCTGATACATGTTATTTCTCTATATCTCTACTCTCTACAATATGACCCATCAAATTGTTTCATGGTTGTGAATCACAAGTATCTAGGGTGTTTTGTATTATTTTTGTTTTTTGTTTGTTTTCTGTTTTTATATTGTTTTCCCATTCCTCAGAGTAGGAAAGAAACGATACTGCTCAGCAATTTGCTTTTTAACCAAAACTTCAAGTGAATTTCAGTGCCATGGAATCTCAATTACTTTAAATTAAGATTTCATATATCCACTCTATGAAGAAATGTCAAGAAGCTAAGTACTTGGGAATCACTGCTTATCTCTTTTGGAAAGGTAATAAAGTGATAATCTATGAATACTCAATTATGCATATGAATGAATGCTACGTGCATCACATACCACTAGTAGGTATGGCAAATTCACAGAATATCTAAGATGTACATCTTTGCCATCAAGAAACTCCTTGGAGGAGATGGGATTCACATAAACCATGTAAACCAATGTTTATAAGGATGCTTGACTGAGAGCGCAACAAGTAAAAGTGTAAGATTTCAGAAAAAAGCAATCAAGTGATTCTAGGCGACAGCCATGTTAAAAAAAAAAAGGTCTCCTTTGGATCAGGTGGCAGAGCAGTCAGAGAAAATGTGATAGTAGTTATTATACTCAGTAGGTGTCCCAGGACCTTGTTCTTCTCTCAGTAAAAAGCTTAGATCTCAGAACAGAGTAAAACAACAACTAAGGCCTTCCTGGTTATTAACTCAAGCAGCCTGGGAAAAATCGCTAAGTCTTCACAAGGTGTCCAAAAGCTGTGTCTCAGTGGTCACCAAAGAATGAGCCAGCCTGGATGACCTTGTGCGACACAGCATGTTCATACCTTCTTGTGGCATCTGTAACAAAAACAACCAGATGATCTCTTCATTTTTTATCTAACCAAACACTTCATCCTTAAGTTACTTTTCCCATGTGTTTATGGCTTAACACTCCATTGATCCTAAAAGTTCTGGAGAGCATCTGATATTCTTCTTATTTCCCAGTAACTTCTTTGGTGCTTGTCACAGTAATACTGCATTATCATGAAAATACATCAATGAAATCAATTTAATAATTTAATAAATCCTTACTTAGCACCAACTGTGGAACAGACACTGTGCTAGGCACGGAATTAAAGGGCCTGCTAGATTCTGAAGACAGGTCATGGTGATGGCTGAAGAGACAATATCAGTAAGGTTTTGATGGGGAGCTAGGATTCAAGGTAAACTAAAAGAATGAAAACAAATTTATAAAATAATAATTCAACAATGGCTGCAACAGTACACTGACATGGTTCAAATGGGATTCAAACGAGGATGAGGAATGAGGAATATCATTGCTGGCATCAGATGAATCTTGGCTGAAAGCAGATAATACTAGAAAGGTGTTTGCCTGTGCTTTATTGATTACACAAAGGCTTTCAACTGTGTGGACAACACTGTGTAGAATGAGTACTCTGGAACACTTCATTGTGCTCATAAGGAACCTGTATATAGACCAAGAGGCAGTTGTTCAAACAAAACAAGGAAAAACTGAATGGCTTTAAATTAGGAAAGGTGTGCACTAGGGTTGTATTTTTTCACCATACTCATTCAATCTGTAGGATAAGCAAATAATCTGAGAAGCTGGATTATATGAAGAAGAATGTGGCATCAGGATTGCAAAGTGCAAAGATCTTAAAATACTTACTGATGAAGATCAAAAACCAATGTCTTTGGTATGGGTTGCCCCTCAATGTCAAGAAAACAAAGATCCTCACCCCTGGATCAATAAGCAACATTCATATAAATGGAGAAAGCACTGAAGTTGTCAAAGACTTCACATTGCTTAGATTAAAAATCAACAATACTCAGGGCAACAGCAGTCAATAAATCAAACGACATATTGCATTAGGTAAATCTGTTGCACAAGACCTCTTTAACATGTTTAAAATTAAAGATATTCAGTTTGAGGACTAAGGTGAGCCTGACCCAAGCCATGGTATTTTCAATAACCTCATATGCATGTGAATGCTGGACAATGGATAAAGAAGAATGCAGAAAATTGATGCATTTGAGCTATGGTATTTAAGGAGAATATCAAAAGTACCATGGACCACCAAAAGAATACACGAATCTGTGTTGCAAGAAGTACAACCGGAATGCTCCTTAAGAGCAAGGATGGTCAGAATTCGTCCTCACACTTTGGATATACAGTCAGGAAGGACCAGTACCTGGAAAAGGAAATGGTGCTTGGTGAAGTGGAAGGTCACACAAAAAGTGGAAGACCCTCCACGAGATGGACTGGCACAGTGGTGGCAGCAGTGAGCCAAGCGTAGCAACAATTCTGAGGGCGGCGCAGGAAGAATCAGCATTTCCTTCTGTTGTGCATTGGGTTGCTATGAGTCAGTATTCACTCGAGGGCACCTAACAACAATAAACTAAGGAAAACTTAATGATTAGTGAGATAATATATTGATTGACTTGCTGTTACTATTGTTAGGAGCTCTTGAATCGGTCTGACTCGCAGTGACCCTATATAGGGTTTCCAAGGATACTAATCTTTATGGGAGCAGAAAGTCTCACATTTCTCTCACAGAGTGGCTGCTAGGTTTGAACAGTCAATCTTATAGTTAGTAGGCCAGTGTGTGTCCTACAGAGCCACCAACACTCATGTATATTTATACACGTGTTGTTAAGTGTCATTGAGTTGGTTCCAACTCATTGTGACCCTGTATAGGATTTCTGAGTGGCTCCTGGTGGATACCACAGTCCTGTAGCTAGCAGTCCAGTGCACTTATCCTACAAGGCACACAAGTATCCCCCACATATTACATGATATAAATGTAAAAGGATTATCCTTTACTATGTCTTGTTGTAGTTAACTGACAGTGAGTTGGTTCCAGCTCATAGTGACCCTGTATAGGGGTTCCAAGGAATGGCTGGTAAGTCTGAATGGCTGATCTTATGGTTCAAACCAACCTGATGGTACAGTGGTTTATCCTATAGCGCCACACCAGGACTCCAACCATGTCTACATATGTCAAAATTTTGAATAGATATTTTATTTTTATTTAAATAATGCAAAATGAGGTATCACTATTAGGATGACTATAATCAAACAGAAGTGATAGTAAGGGTGTATAGAAATTGAAACCCTGTACATTACTGGTGGGAATGTAAAATGAGGCAGGCACTTTGGAAAATAGGCTGAGAGTTCTTAAAATGGCTAAGCATAGAGTGACCACTGCTATTACTGTTTTGGGGGTGCTGTATCATCCTTAGAACTATTATGTTTGAGTCCATGTTTGGAACAACTGTGTCTCTCCATCTCATTGAGCGTGGGGATGGGCATTCATTTTGTTAGTGACCCTCTACTTTACCAAGTATGATGGTGCTCCTCCAGGAAACAGTCCTTACTGATGATGTGTCCAATGCTGGTGAGACAAAGTCTGGTCATCACAGTTTCTAAAGAGCATTATTGCTGTACTTCTTCCAAGAAAGATTTGTTGAATCTTCTGGCAGTTCATGGTGCTTTCAATATTCTTTCCCAACATCATCATGCAAATGCATCTATTCCTGTCTGATCTTCCTTATTTGTTGTCCAGATTTCACAAGCACTAAAGGTGATTTGGAGCATGGTAACTCATTAGTATAAGCACTGGACTTTGAATCACAAGGTTGGCAGTTTGAACCCACCAGGTATTCCATTGGAGAAAGATGAGGCTTTCTGTACCTGCAAAGATATGAAGACTGTACAGGGTTGCTATGAGTCAAAATAAAATGAATGGCACTTAACAACAATAAGTCAATTGAAAATAACATGGCTTGTGTCAAGCATACCTTAGTCTTCAAACTGACAACCTTGCTCTTTGGCAAGAAATCCTTGGCAGCAGATGTGCCCAATGCATTACGTTTGATTTCTTGCCTGCTGTTTCCATGACCATAGATCCAAACAATGAAATTCTTGGCCACTTTAATCTTTTCTCTGCTTATCATGATGTTGTAAGGACTTTTACTTTCTTTGTATTGAGTTGTAATCTGTACTGATAACTGACTGTAGTCTTTGATCTTCATCAGTAGGATCTTGATCTTCATCAAGTCCTCTTTGCTTTTAGCAAACAAGGTTGTGTCATTTGCATATTTCAGGTTGTTAACGAACTTTCCTCCAATCCTGATGCTGCATTCTTCTTTATTTTCAACTTTTGTATTTCAATCACTGTTAATTATCAATGCATCTTGATTGCCTGTTTGATGAATTTCAGACTGAATAAATTAGTAGAATTCTTCAATTTCTTCATCATTAGTTGGTGTGTAAATTTGAATAATAGTTGTATATGCTACTCTTGTGTGTAGGCATATAAATATTATTCAATCACAAACAGTACTGTACTTCAAAATAGATCTTGAAATGTTCATTTTTACAATGAATGCAACACTTTTTTGGAATTTGTTATTCCCAGCATAGTAAACCATAGTATGATTCATAATGGCTGACACCTGGCCATTTCAACTTACTAACACCTAAGATATCAATCTCTATGTGTTCTAATTAATTCCAATATATTTGCAGTTGTTTACCCTCAATTTGAGTTGTGACCCACCAGGAAATTAAGGTTCCCAAAGCTTTACTCCATTAATGTTATTAAGGTTGGCTGTGCTTTGAGGAAGGAGCTCTGGTAGCATAGTGGTTACCAGTCGGGCTGATAACTATAGTCAGCAGTTCAAAAATGCCAGCCTTTTCATGGTAGAATGATGAGGCTTTCTGCTCCAGTAAAAAATTTACAGCCTCAGAAACCCCACGGAGGGTTGCTATGAGTCAGAAACAACTTCATGGCACATAACCACCATCACCACTACTTTGAAGACAACTCTTCCCAAGTTGTACTTTGAGTGCCTTCTAGTCTGAGGGGGCTCATCTGTTGGCACTGCATCATATGTCAGACAATGTTCCACTGCTATTCATAAGTTTTCAGTTGCGGGTTAATGTACTGGACTGCAAACTCAGTTTGAACCACAAGACTGGCAGTTGAAGCTCACCAGTCACCCCTCGGAAACCCTATACAGGGTTGTTGTGAGTTGGAACTGACTCATCAGAAATTAACAACAACAATGATCTCTCAGAATTAGGCTGCCGATTCCTTCTTCATAGTGTGTTTCAATGTGGGAGCTCTTCTGAAAACTGCCCACCATGAATAAATCTGTTGATATTTGAAATGCCAGTGGCATGGTTTTCAGCATCATAGGAACATACAAACCACCACAACATGGCAAACTGACATACAAGTGGGGTAAAGTGATGCTATTATGTGAGTTGCTTCCAACTCACAATGACCCTATATAGAGTTTCCAAAGAGCTGCTGGTAGGTTTGAACTGCTGATCTTATAGTTAGCAACCCAGTGCTTATTCTACAATGCCACATCAGGACTTCAGATCTACCATATGACCCAGTAATTCCACTTAAATACAGAGAATTGAAAAGAGATGCTCACACAAAAACTTCTCTGTGCTTGTTCATAGTAGAAATATTCATAATGTCTTCCAAATGAAAATATCCCAAGTGTCTGTCAACTGATGAGCTAAGGGTCACTATGAGTAAGGGGAAATAACTCAAATGTCCACTAACTGATGAGTGTATCAATTAAATATGACTTACATAGGGTTACTATGAATCAGAACTGACTCTTCAGCACCTAATAGCAACAAATGCATACAATGGGATATTATGATTCAGCAATAAAAAAGAGTAAAGTACTGATATATACTATAATACTGATGAGTCTTGAAACCATATTAAGTGAAATAATCAGTTACAAAAGACCACACATTCCATTTATATGATTCTATTTCTACCTGGCACTAGGATAAGCACTCGGCCTCAAGGTCGGTTTGAACCATAGGTCACAAGGTTGGATCAAATTCACCTGTTGCTACTCAGAAACCCTATACAAGGTCTCTATGAGTCAGAGCGGACTCAACAGCACTTAACAACAATATTTCTATCATATGTCCCGAAGAGGCAAATCCATGCTAACAAAAAGTAATTACTGGTTTCTAGGGGAGAAATGAAGAGTAATTACTAACGGATAAGGAATTTCTTTTTACACGCAAACAAACAAAAATTTTATTGTAGAGTTGATTCGGACTCATAAGGATCCTATAGGACCACAGTAGAACTGCCTCTAGGGTTTCCAAGGCTGTAATCTTTACAGAGGTAGGCTGCCCCTGTTTCTGCCATACAGGAGCTGGTAGATTCAAACCGCAGACTTTTTGTCTAGTAACTGAGCACTTTAACCACTGTACCACCAAGTCTCCCTAATTTCTACTTAGGGTGGTGGAAAATGTTCTAAAATTGATAATTGAATGTTGTTATTGTTGTTAGGTGCAATCCAGTCAGTTCTGACCCACAGCGACCCTATGTTGTTGTTAAGTACTGTGGAGTCTGACTCACAGCGACCCTATATAGGGTTTCCAAGGCTGCAAATCTTTATGGGAGCAGAAAGGCCCATCTTTCTCCCATGGAACAGCTGGTAGTTTCAAACTGCTGACCTTGTGGTTCGTAGCCCAATTTGTAACCACTACGCTACCAGAGATCCTTACAGCGACCCTATGTACAACTGAAGAAAATACCACCTGGTTCTGTGCTGTCCTCACAATGCTGCTCACTTGAGCACATTGTTGCTGTCACTGTGCCAATCCATCTTGTTGAGGATCTCCTTCTTTTTGTTGACCTTCCACTGTACCAAGCATGATGTTCTTCTTCAGAGACTGTTCTCTCCTGATAATATGTCCGAAGTATAAGAGATGAAGTCTGCCCATCTTGACTTCTAAGGAGCATTCTGATTTGTTATATAGCTCTGTGAATATCCTAAAAGCTGCTAAATTGTAAGCTTTGAATGGGTGAATTATATAAGAATTATATCTCAACAAACTTTTATATCAAAAAACCACAGCAACAACAACAACACTGGCAGAAAATAAGCAAGGCCATACCTTAAAATTTTACTAGCTGAATGTTTACAAAAAATGCAGCCATAATTTTGGCATTCCTATTTAACCATGTGGCTCGGATACATGATAATTTTAATTGCACTATATATCGTAACCTTAAGAAAAACCAAAACATACCAAGAAGCAACAAAACAAAATGCTAATGATATTAGTTAGCGACACAGGTGGTGGTGTTATTTGCCGTCGAGTTGATTCTGACCCACAGAGACCCTGTTTAGGGTTTCCAAGGAGCAGTTGGTGAGCTTGAACCACCGACCTTGCAGTTCAAAGGACTTTGCAGTTTGACACACTAGCTCACAGCACCATACCAGGGCTGAACCAGAAAATCTTGGGGTCAATTCTTGGCTCTCTCACTTAGTTGTGTGACTCAGATCAAATTACTTAGCTGATGTGAGGCTCAGTTTCCTCATTACTAAAACTGGGATAATCAATGTATTAAATATGTCCAATCATAATACCTTACTGTAGTTGTTGTTAAGTACTAGCAAATGAGGTCTGACTCACAGAGTCCCTGTGGAGGGTTTCTAAGGAGAAGCTAGTAGGTTTGAACCACCAAACTACGGTTAACAGTCTAGTGTTGATCTAACAGCACCACACAATGACTCTAATACTATTTATTATGAATTTAACAGTATCTCCCCAAATAGGTCATGATTTCTTGTATTATGTGGTTGTCATCAATTTGGTAATCCTATGTGTTATAAATCAAAATCTCTGCCTGTGGTTAATGATGCAGGATTGTTGTTGTTAAGTGCCGTCGAGTTGGTTATGACTCATAACGACCCCGTATAAGGTTTCCAAGGAGTGGCTGGTGAGCTTGAACTACTGACTTTGCAGTTTAAACCACCCTTACAGTCCAGCGCATTAACACACATAACCTTGACCCAACATGAGGTGAGTTTCCCTTGATATGACCTACTTAAACTTTCATCTTGCTGTTGTTGTTGTTAAGTATCCTTGAGTTATTTCCATAGTAACCCTGTATAGGGATTCCAAGGAGAAGCCGATGGGTTTGAACCACCAATCTTTTGGTCAACAGCAGGGCTTATTCAACATCAGCACACCAGGGCTCCAAAACAAAGAGAAAAACAAGCAGGGAAGGATAGACCTCAGTGCCACTAAGACAGTAGAGCCAGGAGTGGAGCACATCCTTTGAACTCAGGGTTCCTGTGCTAAGAACATCCTCGGTCCAGGGAAAGACTGATGCCAAGACATATGGAAATCTCCAACGGTCACCGAGCCCATAACTGTCAGAAAGAGACAAGGACCTTCCCTCAGAGCCAACCAAGTGAGAACTTCTTCCCTGGAGCTGACACCCTGAATTTGGACTTCTAGTCTTCTAAACTGTGAGATAGATAATAGATTTATGTTTGCTAAAGTCATCCACTTTCAGGTTCAATGATAGCAACAATAGTTAACTAAGACACCAATAATCAAATAAATGTAATTAAAGTAAAATGCCACTTTAATTTATGAAAGTATCATACATAAAGAAAATTATTGCTATTCAGTGTATGTTAAGTTGAATTTTTCCACTCTGCTTATGAATATAGAAACTTTATAAGGTTTTACAAGAAACTGGCCAGTATCTGAAGAAGTAGTAAAAGGTTCACTCACATTCTCTAATTTCTTGAAATTTACTCTAAAAAAAAAATTCTAAACATGGCAAAGGTGTCCAGTGCAGAATGACTTACATTAATGAAAATTCAGAAACAATAACAATTCAAATATAGGTGAAGAAAATCAATTATGGAAAATAAAATTGATGGAATATTGTGGAATCCCTGAGAAAAGAAATCAATAGACACTGTTTTAATGATGAAACTTGTGATGTTAGAAAAGAAAAATAAAGCATATATTATCACATAGAGAATGTTGGTTTTGTTGTTGTTAAGTGCTGTGGAGACGGTACTGACTCATCATAACAACCCTAAGATTTCGGAGGCTAAAAATCTTTGTGAGTGCAGAAAGACTCATCTTTCTCCTGCGGAGCACCTGATGGGTTCGAACTGCAGACCTTGTGATTCACAGTCCAGTGTTTTAGCATACAGAACCACTGTGGTCCCCATACAGAAAATATTAGCCTATATTATAACTGTTTAAGAGAAGATGGGAAGAAAACAAAAACATTTTAGAGGATTAACAGGAATTATTTCTGGCTAGTAGGATTATCACTCCTCTTTACTTTCTTCTTCATACTTCTGTGAAGTAGACCAAATTAATAGCATTAAACTTTTGTTCCTTCTATTTATAAAAATGCATGCAGTGTTTATTCATACATAAAAGAAAATAAGCCTTATTTTAAGTGATAGTACCAGATTTTATTAAAATATCAGCCTAATTTTACTAAACAGTTAAGTGCCTACAAAGCACAAATGATCAGGAAAAAAGAATTGTGAAGTATATTTTCCAAATATAAGCATATTTCACTGTTTATACTGAATGCTGCTAATCAACAGTATTCAGAGCCACCAATATGAGAGCTATAGTTAAAACACACACACACAAAAAAAAAACAAACAAAAAAAAAAACCATGAGCTCAACAAAATTACTGAGTAAGTAGTTTAAAATTCTTTATGATCCAAACCCAAATAGTTTCCATCACAACTCTTTTAAATTATAAATTGATTATATAATACATTTAACAAATGAACTTCCAAATACAACATACAGATCCAAGAAGTCTCCTGAAGTGTACAGAGCTTTGGCAACAGCAGATAATCTGTTCACCCAGAGACCAGCACATGTGAGAAAGCAATTAACAAAATGCAGAAGGAAGCTATTCAAAGGAGAAAATATGCTTTAAAAAGATTAAAAAAAAAAAAGAAGAATTAGTTTCTTAAAGTCATATAACTGTGAGCTATATGTAAGTTTTGCCTTCCTGCCCAATGGTAAACCCAATCGCAGGAATTAAATCTACCAAATTATTTTTCAAAGTTTGAGGAAGAAATAACTACATGATGTTGAATGGACTGAAAACACAAGTTATGATATTTGAGTTTAGGGTAGAAATCAAAATGCTTTCTGTCAGAAATCCATCATCAAGATGAGTCAATAGGTTATCAGCGATCAGGGGATGGGCTTGCTTCCCTACCCCTAAACATTTGCTATTCTATTAATTCTTGGATATTTGTCAAAGCTATTTTCTCTCTACCTATTTGGATCATAATCTACAAAGAAAGAAAGAGAAATTATAGCTGACATTATCTATCAGAAACATAGTACTTTTTGTTTTCAGTAATTAAAGGGCTAATTCAGGTCAGCTATGTAGAACATGGTCGCTTCCAGGCCCGTGGTATAGCCCAGTGGTTAAAGAAATCAACTTTGTGATCAGATCACCCTCAGTTACACCCACAACAAGATGGATTGAAATAGTGGCTACAACACTAGATTCAAGAATTGCAATGATGTGATGCTGGAACAGAGACCAGCTGTGTTTTGTTCTGTTGACACAGAGTCACTGTAGGTAGGAACCCACTCAGTAATTCTGCCTAATATCAATAATCACATCTCACCTTCACTACTTACAAGCGGGGTGAATTTGAACAGGTCACTTCCCTAATCCTACATTTGCTCATGTGTATTACACAAGATACAGGTAACTAAGTCAATCAGCATTCAAGAAATGGTAACACTCATCATTACAGAGAAAAAATAATTCAATAAAGAAGACATAAAAGCCAGGGCTTTTCAAAAGTCCCACTGCAAATGAGAGACTTAAATAACTAAATAATATTTAAGTAATTAAAAAAGAATTCACTTACGTACATATTATATGTACCTTTTGCTCACATTTATTCAACCACCACATATATATAAAGTGGCAAAGTCTGGTAGTAAGGGTTCAAGCTTAGAAGACAGACTGAATGTTAGAGTCTCAGTTACCTTCATGAATCACTGGGGTTCCTTTAGGCATCAGTTGTCTTTGGTTTATGCTTCTACTTTCCTTCCTGTCCCATCCTGCACTCTATACTGTGATGGATGCTGAGTCATACAGCAATGGGGGCCACAACTATGCGTTTCTGCCAGTATGGAGCCTCAAAGAGACAGGAAGAGGAAAGCAAGTGAGGTCAAAGTCTTCAGTTCCCCTGGCCACTTTTCTGAGGTTACCTCAAGTTGGCAGTGCCCACCTAGCCAAGACCATAGTTTCTCTCACTAGAATGCACTGAGTCCCTGCATGTACTGGTTCTACTAACTCCTCCCTAGAGTGAATCCTTTGGGGAGTAGTCTCATTGTTACTATAGGGGGAATACTTCATAAAGTCCTTTATAAAGAGGTCCTTCTCAGCTTTTGAGGAGTGCTAATGATTTGGAGAGAGATACTGATGTCTTTTGGGACTCTGACTGATTGAAGGATTTTACAGGGATCGTGAAGCAAGATTTAGATTCAGCACATCTAATGAGTTTTGACTTATGAGCCCGGTCTTACACTCAGGTGAATTACTTCACCTCCTATTTTCCGTTTAATTATCTGTAAAACAGGTTGGTAGGATTACATGACTATATAAACAATTAGCACCAATTTACACATAACAAGAACTCATTAAATGTTATTAGAAATAAAATGTTACCCACAAACCATTTTAATACATATCATACAACAAGTTACAAAAACATTTTTAGCTGCTTCTCATATTGGTCCACATTCTTTCTTACATTTATACGTTTCTTCACTTCCCTTCTGGATGAGATCATCTTGTAAGGTTTCTTACAGCTCTATTATTCTATGATTATCAGACTGTATATGGGGAAGACATTAGTCAGGCTCTATTTTTGATTGCTATTTTTTTGCGGTAAGTCTCAGAGAGCTGCCCCAAATCCCTTGCTGATTGTCTTGGCCAAGATGCTGTGAAACCCTTAGATTCCCGCCAACCAATGGCATTTGCTCACATGGACAAAAAGTTCTTTCCAAAATATAATAACCTTCTGTATCGTCATCTTTCTTCTCATGTTAATAAGCCTTAATTTGATAACATTAACCTCAAGGCGACCAAGTATGACCCAAGCATGCCAACTCATCTTAGTTTTTTGTAGAAGAGTCCATTAGGCCATTTGCAAAAGTCAGTTTTGATTACATCTCATTTTTAAGGCAATTTCATACCTATGACCAACTTTTTCATTAGCCTTATTTTCTTCCAATTAATCAACAAAGTTATGACTGAAATATGAAGCTTGCTGGTATTTTTCGATGGCAATACTCTTCACAGATAACAGAACTACAACATATATGTTATTTTACTTCTTCTTTTCATTTAGAGATAACTAATGAAGTAGCCCCAAAGTGCTTGTTACAAATCATACACAACTGTTATTTTGTTACACATGATCATTTGACAGTGATGATGGGTAGATAGAATAGGATGGATGTAGAGCCACAGCATCTGTAGCAATACGTTCAAAATTCATTTACTTTGTGAACATCAACTCCTTAATACTTGCCACTTACAACAAATTATTTATGATGTACTGCCTATATTATAAGGAGCTCTGGTAGTGTAGTGGTTATGAATTGGGCTGTGAACCACAAGGTCAGCAGTTTGAAACCACCATCTGTTCCACAGGAGAAAGATGAGGCTTTCTGCTCCCATAAAGATTTACAGCCTCAGAAACCCTGTACAGGGTCGCTATGAGTCGGAACCGACTCCACGACACATAACCATCACCACCTATATTATAGCAACTCTGTTATAGTTGTCAAATCAGCATCAGTCTTGGAGGCAGGTAATTTTTTTGTCTTGAAATCTTGGAGAAGTTAAGTTACCATCACTTGCTGTTGTTGTTAGGTGCCATCGAGTCGATACAGACTCATAACGACCCTATGCACAACATTAGTGGTTGGCAATATTTATAAATATCCATTCTCTCTTTCCCCCTGTGCTGATGAGCAGACACACTATTCCCCTCCTCTGACATTAGGATAGCCATGTGATTTGCTTTGAACCATGGGATGTGAATAGATAAAACATAGCCTTGAGTAAAAAGTTTTAAGTGTGTCCATGTGGCCTGGCTTGGTCTTTAAGTTCTTATCCTTCACCATGACAGTAACATGTTCCAGATATATACTGTTTCTGATGCCTGGGTCTGACAATGAAAACACAGGGCAGACCTAAACCTGGTTGAACCTAGATAAACCTAGAAGCACCACAGGTGACCTGCACAGCTACAGACAAGAAATGAATGTTGTTATCATCAGGATTCCAAGGCTGTTTGTTACTCTGTAGAGGTGTCTGGTATACTATTGCTATATCTTAGTCTATTCATTCACTGAAGTATCTTGGATGCTTGCTATATGCAAACAATTGCTGAAGTTAACATTATGAAAAATAACAAAACTAGAGAGTCTATGTTTTCATTATCTACAGGAAGCAGGTGGAAATCACATGATCATGCTAGCATATATACAGTTACAAACAGATAAATACTGTGAAGGAAAGGAACGTGGTTTCATTGGAGCCCATAATAAAAGCTGTCCTGACTGGGATTTTAGAAAAGACATTTGAGAAGATGGCAAACATGAGTTGAGATGAGTAGAGCGAGCAGGCATTAGCCAGGTGAAGAGTCAGTGAAAGAACACTGTAGTCAGGCCCTTTACCAGACCCCTTACAACTGACATGCAAAGTTCTTGTAGCTGCAGGGAATAAGATTTGGTGGAATAATGGAAGACTCTAGCATGGAATAATGGAAGACTGAGCAATCAGTCAGATCTGGTAAAAAGTAAGACTGGAGAGAAAGACTAAGCAAGACAGAGGAATTTGCAAGCCGTGCCAATATGTATACGTCCATATATGTATTGTTATTGTTAAGTACCGTAGAGTCAGTTACGACTCATAGGGTTTTTGCACA
>NW_006408564.1:11833402-11846687 GCF_000296735.1 Chrysochloris asiatica
GGAACAGCTAGTAGTTTTGAACTGCTGACCCTGAGGTTAGCAGCCAGATTTGTAACCACTACGCTACCAGAGCTCCCTCTTTATCCCAAGTGTAAAATAAAACCATCAAAGGCTGTTTAACGGGTATAAAGTGATCAGATGTATGTTTTGCAAAGGACTCTCTGACTACTACATGGAGAAAACATTTAAGAAAGGTGAAGTGAATGTGGAGAAACCAATCAGGAGTTTAGTGAGAAATGCTGGTAGAATGTGTAGGGGTGTAGCAATTAGCACACCGAATAAGATTTAAAACCAGGAAAACCTATGTGTGAGATATTGTATCATATATGAAGGGAGAAGGAATATTCCAAATCATCATAAAGAAAAGTTTGTTAATAATAAAGAGGAAAGATAATAAATAATGCCTCTGAATTATGAATCTGACTTAGCGTATCAGTTAATTTGACTACTTTACAGTAACTCATAATGGTAAGTAAATTAAACTCCCTGCCACTGCACTTACAGATGGAAAATGTCATTGTTGAATAAATCAAACTTCTGAAACTTGAGAATTTTAGAAGGAAACTTTGGATAAGTAGTGTAACAGAAATATAGATTTAATTCAAGATTTTAAGTTGAATTTTCTTTTTTCATACAGTTACCATTTATTTTTAAAAGATTAAAAGTATATATAACTATAAAGATGGTATGATAGTATTATAAAGTACCTCAAAATGCCCAAGACTCTGTGAAGTATTGTCTTGACACAGTTTATAGAAGAATTTCATTATCTTTAAACTCAATTTTTCCAAGAACTTTTTGAACTCCCTCATACTCTGAAAATTAGCTCAAATTCTATTCCTGCTACATGAAATTTAGGGTGTTTTTCTTTCATGTCTTATAAAGTTTAAGAAAACTTCCAATAATCTTTGAATTAGAGGCTGACAACATCACAGTTTATGAAACAGACAACTGCATAGCGGATAGATGACATCTTATCTAAATCCTGTATTATCTGTGGGTTTTTTAAAACAAAATCAAATACCACAGCTAGCTCATGAAACAGAGGATAGCATGATAGTGTGTATGTGTTTATACACATGCTTACATGCAGATCTCTGGTTCAAGTTTCCCCTCCCCAGGCCATGGAGTCTAGATCAATTTAGCTTCTCTTCCTTTTCACATTCTCTTGAACTACTCATATCTTCTCTGCTGCAAATCCCGATAAGGTTATCAAACACAATACTTTACCTATCCCAGGCAGATGGTCTGTTCTGGGGACTTGAGTTTTAGCAGTTCTGAGTGACACCAGGACATTCAATGGCTGGAGGCACATCATTTCAATGGTGGCATTCTAAAGAGACTGTCATTTCTGCAACCAGAATTCCTAGAGATGACTTAATTTCATTTATGTTTGAGGTCTGCTGCTGTTCAGCTTTTCCTCTATATTCTGTGACCTGCTCCTTATAGCTTCCCAATCCATTACTTTTATAGAAATGGAAGCTGATTCTCAGAATGGATAACTAATTTATCCAGAGTCACATGGGTAATAAATAAATGGATCAGATATGTTGATCTGATCCCATATCTGTGGTTTTAATACATTCACTATACTGCTTTCTGCCATCATCTTTCATTTACAATTTGTAAAATGCCCTGTGACATTTGCTTATTTCCCTAGTGAACCATTTAGAACTTACAATGAAGTGTAAACTACATCTGCTACTTTTCCATTTGTATGTGATAGATAACTTCAAAAGCGCGTCTCCTTAACTAGTCCTCTAAGTGCATTTATATTTTCATATTAGCTTCAGATGTCCTTTCTGTGGCTATGCTGCTACTCTGGAATGATCTTCCATCCTCTGTTGGTGATGATCTGTTTCATTTCTAGAGAAAACTGCCTCATTGGCCTCTTAAACATTATAGATATAGTCTTCCTATCTAATGAATATAGGAGAAATTTTCTTCATTTTCTTCTTTCACTGAATATTCTATATGCCTGGTTAAAAGGCCTTGCTACTAACTAACCCTTACCAACATTACCATTCACAAACATGTCAATGAACTAAGCAAATCCCAAGGGCTTCAGCCTATATTTGGGCTAAATGGTTGAAGTCAATTGTTTAGACCACCCATACTAGTTTCCTAGGGCCACCATAACAAAGTATCACAAAGTCAGTGGATTTAAAGAACAGAAATGGATTATTTCACATTTCTGGAAACTAGAAGTCCAAATCAACACATTAGCTGGGCCATGTTCCTTCCAAAGACCCTAGGGGATGATCCTTTCTTCTCTCTCTTAGCTTTTGGCAGCCCCAAGTGTTCCTTGAATTTTATACACATCTTTAGACCATCCTTCATCTGTGTGCCACCCTGTGTCTGTTCTCCTCTTTTATAGGGACATCACTCAGACTAGATTATGATTCACCCTACTCCAGAATTATTGTTGTTTTTAGGTGCCATCGAGTCAACACTATGAATTATAGTGACCCTAAGTACTGAACAGAACTAAACACTGCCTGGTCCTGGGCCAACCTCACAATTTTTGCTATACCTGAGCCCATTGCTGCGGCCACTGTGCCAATTCATTCATGGGGGTCTTCCTGTTTTTCACTGACCCTCCACGTTGCCAAGCACGATGTCCTTCTCCAGGGACTGGTCCCTCTTGATAATTTGTCTGAAGTATGAGAAACAAAGTCTGGCCATCCTGGCTTCCAAGGTGCACTCTAGCTGTATTTCTTCAAACACAGATCTGCTGGTTCTTTTGGCAGTCCATGGTACTTTCAATATTCGCCTCCAACACCATAACTCAAATTCATATATTCTTGTGGCATCATGTTAACTTAACTGATAATATCTTTAAAAACCCTATTTCTAAACAAGGTGACATTAAGAAGTATCAGGGGTTAAGTTTCAACCTATCTTTATTATGAGATATAATTCCATATGTAACACCATTCATTGTCTGTGTTACTATTCCTTTCACTCTGTTTCTTTTACTTCTGTCTCCTGACAGAGAGTAAAATGGCAACTTCAATAGCAAAATAATCTGAAACCTATACAATCAAGACCGGGAATTAAGAGGACAGTAAAAATTCGTCAGGTGCCTGAGCAGAGAAGTAAGAGTCAGCTTGAGGGAGCAGGGACAAGTGAAACGGCACTGAAAACCAAGTATATTTCAGACCATAAAGATTTATAAACAATGTTTTCAATGCATAATTATTCTAATTTCAAAGCTAATTTCATACATACTACAAATCCCAATAAGGACAATTGTTGATAATTTTTGCAAGAGTTTAAAGTCATTTCATTTTTGTTCTCCTTTCAAAACCCTCTAGGTCAAGGCGAATCTCTATGTGGGGTAAACAATAACAAACTCAGCTCCTAACCAAAAGACTGGAGGTTCAAGTCCACCCAGAGATGCCTCAGACGGAAGCCTTCACAATCTACTATCAAAAGCAGCCATTTAACACGGCTGTGGAGCACATGAGTACTGTCATACACATGGAGTCATCATGACTTGGCGCTGACTTGATGCCAACTGATTTTTAGGGCAATGTGATCTCTTCTACACATTACTCTCATTCCTCCAATTTGGATGGAGCATTTTCTCAGTGTAATGGCACCTTTTACGTGTTTTATATTTTTCTCAGGTATTTTTATAAACTCAAGTCTAATACCTCGCCTTCCACCAATGTCAGTACCAATGAACTGGAATGGAAGAATTTCATTAGAAAAGGAGATCTTATGGGAAAAAAATAAAGAACAGATTCTAAACCAGAGACCTGGGTTCAAGTCCCAGCATATGATCTACTAGCTGAAGTGCTTTAGGCAATCACTTTATATTTCTGAACCTCACAATATGGAATGTAATGCCTAACCTGCAGGATTATTTTAAGAATTAAAAACCAAAAAAAAGTATGATTTTAATCCAACATCTGGCACAAGGAAATTGTGACTATACGATCATTAATTTTAAATGTTCTGAGTGCTTTTATGCCACTCTGTGCTGTAGTACACACTGACAATGCAATGATGAATCACAGAAACAAGATCTCTAGCATTTCCAGTATTGACATCTAATATAACAATTCCTTGTTAATATAAAACTTTAACAAGGAATGCTGATAAGGGGTGCAAAGTGTTAGGGTACTCCTATTTCCAATATTAAAATGTTAAAACATACATTCAACAGGAAGAATAAGAATCTGGGCTCCAGAATCAGACTTGATTTAAGTCCTATTCTCTTTCCTTTACCTGTGAAATGAAGGTAACAACTATTATATAGGGTTTCCGTCAGGATACACAGAAAATATGCCAAGTATTTAGAACAGTGCTGGATACATCCTAAGCATTCCTTTACTTTATCTATCATTGCTATGATTCCATCAGTACTGAAATTTTTAGAGAAATGGTTATTATGCTTAAGAATGTCTCCTCCTGCATGCACACAAACTGCTTTGGTATTTTGTTGTTGTTGGTTGCTTTTTGTTTGTTTATTTTCTTTGTAACTTTTTATTATAGATAGACTGAAGGTTTTCAGAGCAGATCATTAGTTTTACATTCAACACATCATATATTTCGTTTTATCTCAATGACTGTAATCCCCTCAATGTATCATCACTTATTCCACCTTCCTCTGTTTGTTTCTTGTTTACATTCCTCTTCCTTTCCCAGCTCTTCTGAACTTTCTTCTTGGATATATGCTGCCCTTTTGATTTCCAATCCCTGGCCATTCTATGGCGTGCGTATTTCACTAATGCTGTTGTCCTCCTATATTACTTGGCTGAAAATTGAGTCACAGGGGTGAGCGCAGTTCCAGACCTTAAGAGTAACCAAGAGTCATAGGGTTAGCTTCCTCGGGACTCCATCGAACCAGTTGTTGTTGTTAAGTGCTGTTAAGTCGATTCTGACTCATAGTAACTCTGTATAGGGTTTCCAAGGAGCAGCTGGTGAGCCTGAACCACCGACCTTGCAGTTCAAATGACTTTGCAGTCTGACGCATTAGCCCATACCACCACACCGATCTAACCAGTAGGCCTTGTCTTTTTCATGATTTTGTGTTTTGTTAGACATTTTCTCTTACTCTATCCAGGCCTCCCTAAAGTGATCCCTTTCAGAGCAGTTGGCAATGTTATTCAAGCTTCATTTAGTTCTTCTAGTCTCAAGGTTGTGGAGAGTGATATCGATGCGTTCTATTCGTCTGTTGGACTAACTATTTCTAAATGCTTTCAATTTTTATCACTCTTCTTTTCTCCAGACAAGGAGACACTAATAGTTGTACTGAGGAATGAGAGAGAGAATTCTTAGTATATGGATTTTAATGAAAGTATCAACGTAAACCCATGATTAAAATTATATGTGGGGAGTCCTATGGTTCTGTAGGATAAGCACTGGATTGTGAACTACAAAATCAGTGGTGTTGAGTCCACCAGTTGCTCCATGGAAGAAAAATAGGGCTTTCTGTTCTCTCAAACATTTACAGGCTCAGAAATCCTATGCAGGGTCACTGTAAGAGGGATCCAACTTCAAGCCCCTTAGCAACAACAAGAGAAGTATTGAACAGGTTTAAAAACAATGTTATACCATGTCTGAATTAGTTAGTCCTATAGGAGCTCTGGTAGCGTAGTGGTTACGAATCGGGCTGCGAACCTTAAGGTCAGCAGTTCGAAACTACCAGCGGCTCCGCGGGAGAAAGATGAGGCTTTCTACTCCCGTAAGGATTTACACCCTCGGAAACCGTGTACAGGGTCGCTATGGGTCGGAAGCGACTCGACGGCACTTAACAACAACAACATTGTAATACAAATATCACAAATGGGTGACTTGCAAGAACAGAAGTTTATTTTCTCATCGAGGCTGAAGTCAGCTCCAGGGGAAGCGCCTTATTTTTCTAAGCTTCTGTAGCTCAGATATCCCTTGTTTCTTTGGTGATTCTCTCATGGCGTCTGTCTTCCCCCATTTATGATTGTTATTGTTGTTCAGTGCCGTAGAGTCAATTCTGACCCATAGTGACCCTGTATAGGGTTTCTGAGGAGCAGCTGGTGAGCTTGAACCGCTGACCTTGCAGTTCAAACCGCTTTGCAGTCTGGTGCATTAACCCACAGCGCCACACCAGGACTCCTTGCTGTTGTTGGTAAGTGTCATTAAGTTAGTCCTGACTCATAGCGACCCTGTGTACTGTTTCTGAGACTAGAGCATCCATTAGGTTTGAATCACTGACTTTACAGTTAGGAGTCCAGTGCTTATCCTATAGTGCCACACCAGGTCTCCATGTGTGATTTGTCTGTATCAAATATTCTCTTTTATAACTCAGAAATATTTGTGTTTATGACATATCTATACCGATATGGTCTCAATAAGATATCACTGAAAATCCTATTTCCCTATAGGACTATACCCACAGTGTTAAGATTCCAATACATATTTTGGGGGACACAATTCACCCCAGTAGCAATGAGCACATCTATCACTCAAATCTAGGTTTCTACGTGCCATTCTTGACTAAAATGAACCAGAAATCTTTGGACATTTGTATTCCAGAGCTGCAGCAAGGACAATACAAGATGAATTTGGAACACCCTGTGTGAAGTACGGAAATGTTCAGAGGCTACTAGTAATAGAGTCATGTTAATGAAGAACGGAATCCTGGTGTGGCACTGTGGTTTAATGTGCTGGACTGAAAAGTCGGTTCCAGCCGCAACGTTGGGGATTCAAGCTTACCAGCCGCTCCTCATAAACCCTAAATATAAGGGTCATTATATGTCAGAACCAATTTCATGGCACTTACCAACAACAACAATGAAGAAAGATTCACTGCCAAAGTGGGTACATCTATGCATGAAAAATAACTGAAATAAAATAATCTGAGTCAAATAGATGAGAGAGAGAAAAAGAGGCAGAGAGAAAGTAAAAAAAAAAAAAAAAAAGAACAAAGTTCTTCATCATAGAAGAATTCCAGGTAATTGTAGAATGAACAATATAATTAGAAAGGCAACATATTAGAACTAAACCAGGCAAGGATCATCAATGAATGCTAAAACTATTGTGTGGAGGAATTTACTAGGGAACAACATATTCACATGTGAATTGAAATGATGCTTAGAAAAAGACTGATTTCTGTATCCATGGTAACAAGTAGCCTCTAAAACCAGATTTAAATCTTTTTTTTTTTTGACATCCTTTTACAAGTCAACAATCACTAACAAATTCTCAGCGCTGAAAGTCAGTCAATCAGAAATTCTTCACACATCCCCAAGTGCTGACCAGTCAACTTCCCTTTCTGCTGAATGAACATGCTTCTGAAAATCTGCCAGTCCTAGCACTCTACACTCCCAGAAACCCTGCTCTAAGATCAGCAGTTTGGTCTGCTCAGAGAAACTATGCCTGAACATAACAAGTATTATCCTTTGCAGTAAATTTAGCCCTTTATTTTTTGGTAATGAGTGGTGTTTGCAACATCACTATGTATTAACAAAAGACCCTGAGTGGCCCAAATGGTTAAAATGCTTGGCTGCTTAAGGATAAGACTGGAGGTTTGAGTCCCCTCAGAGGTACTTCAGAAGAAAGGCTTAGTGATCTACTTCCAAATAATTAACATTGAAGAACCTATGGAGGTTCAGCGCTGACATACATGCGGTCATCATGAGTCAAAGCTGACTCAACAGTACATGGTACTGGTGCTAATATATAACCTTACAAGGAAAAATGTACCTTATACAACAGGGCTATCTGGTAGCCACCATCTGGCTACCTGGGCAAGTTTGGCATTGTCAAGAGTAATTCAAATGGGCTGACACCTTTCATGGGATGCAGTGGCAGGTAGATTACATCACTATTGGTTATTTAATCAGAAATGTTTGATTTAAACTAAATCATAAGAAAACAGATGAACCAAGAAAGTGGGGGTATTACATGGTACAATTGGCTGAGACTATTTAAATGTCTAGGAAGCACCCAAGCAAGAAGGAAACTGCTAAACATTAAAAGACACCAAAAAGATTTCATAATCAAATACAATGTTGACCCTTGACTGGACCTTGTATCATGGAGGGGTGAGAGAGGAGGGCAGATGGAAATCCCAACAGAGAGCCTTTGAATATGGAAATCACCATGGCATCATTGCATTCCTGTGATGTGTTCTTTGGTGCAGTAATAGTGTTGAAGGAGGATGCCCTTCTTTCCGGGAAGTGCATGCTTACTTTTGAGAACTGAAGCGCCCCAGTGTCTGCAGCAGCCTACGGTTGGGTCATTTGGCAGCAGGCAAGAATCTTTCCATAGAGAACCAGGGCACAGGTATAGCAAGATCTTCACGTTGATGAATCGTGATAAGTTATACACAGGTTTTCAGACCAGTGTGAGGTTTTTTCCCCCTATTTTCTTATGGTATGAAGTTTTTATTTATTTATTTTTATTTTGAAAGATAAGTTCACATATTAAAAATGGAATCAACCAGATATGTTCCCTCTGCCCCACGTTTTCGCTCTGAATCAAAATAAATCTGTTGTACTGTAAGTATTTTTGAAAGTCATCTCATTATCGTTTTTAGCAGAAGGAGGGGTCCAAATAAGCAAACAAAGTTTGAAATATTTAACTTGAAAATTTACTTTCCTCCCACATGAAAACCAAAAGACAAATGTTCTCTAGTTAAGAATAGCAGAGATAAGATTTCCTTCTGAGTTTAAAACCCTTCAGTCTTTATTGCAAGGCATTTAATCGTCGATGTGAATAAGACAACTTGTAAGTTTATGACAGGAGCAGAATCCTGTTCCATCAGGAGAAACTGGAGCGCTCACAACTCAATGATATAGATGATCAGAAATGCCAAGGGCATCTTTGGTCTCCAAGAACTCTCCCTCCCTCTGCTGCCCACACTGTCTTTGGTGTCTAACTCTGAGGAGTCCCTGGTGGGAGGACAGGCCTTAATCTGTCAGCAGAGCACATCAGCAGAGGCTGCCTCACAGGATTAAATGCAGCTGGTTACCAAGTCCCCAGGGGGGACACTGAACTGCTGCAGACAAGGGGAAGCAAAATGGACAAGAGATTGGGCACTTCAGATGAACGAGTGAACATGTAGCTTCTGGAGAAAAACCATTGACCTGGAGCACAAGGGGAGCAGCGTGAGAAGCAAGCCCGTCAGGCAACGGCAACAAGATCTGAGAATGAGCCGGATTGTGAAGAGTATCCAACATGGACCGTGGGGTGGGAGGTGACTTGGACTAAAGCTGGCAGAAAGCAGAAGAACCTTCTGCACAAACAGTAGATCCCCACTCTGTTCCCTGGCACAGGATGCAAGCAATGCCGCACAACATGATGGGTAGGGGAAGGAAAGAAAATCTCTGTGTTTACATGATGAGAACTGCAAAGCGTTGAGGGAAATTCAGTGAGGGCAGAGGGATGATCACATAACATCAGGACTTCTGGATTAATAGGAAGAGAAGTTCATTCTCATAGTAACCTTACCCACAAGGAACTAATCACACATAAAGAAAATTGCCACTTTTCTACACCTGACTCTGTCAAGGAAAACAAGCTAGCCAGGGTAGTTTAAGCTTGAATAATACAATATTCACAAAAAGAAGAAAAACTAAGAAAACCTGTTGTTGTTGTTGTTGTTGTTGAGTACTATGGAGTCGGTTCCAACTCGTAGTGACCCTGCACAGGGTTTCCAAGGCTGTAAATCTTTATGGGAGCAGAAAGCCTCATCTTTCTTCTGCAGAACAGCTGGTAGTTTCAAACTGCTGACCTTGTGGTTAGCTGCCCAATTTGTAACCACTACACTACCAGAGCACTAAAATCACATTCAACTCTTGTATAACTCTCACAATGAAATAGAAACTTGCCAACAATGATGGAACCAATATTTGGACTCTTTATTTGCACCAGGCATAATTTCTGCATATAATTTATGTGATGCTCAAAAGAACCCACATAAGTAAGTACTGCCTTTCCCCAACCAACTCATGATGCCCTCAGCACAATGGCATGAAAATCTGACAGGTACTACATCACAGGATCAGTAGCAGATGGGACCATTGTTATACATAGGGTTTTTGTTGGCTGATTTTAAGAAGCAGATTTCCAGGCCTTTGCCCCTAGTCTGTCTTTATCTGAACATGTCACTGAAATCTACTTGGCATCACTGTACCACACAAGCTTCCACTGACTGATTAGTGGATGTGAATGAGATGCCCTGGCTGAAAATCAAACCCAAGTCTCAAACATGGAAGGGGAGAATTCTACCACTGAAGGCACGATTTTCATTGTTTAAAGAATAAACTACCTAGGCCTTCCTACTAGAAGCAGCAGAACTGGGATTCACACCTAGGCACTATGGCTCCAAGGCTTATATGCTTCAGCCTTATGAATAGGGCCTATCAGTGTTCAAAATCTTCTTCCCCCTCAGGAAATAATGCTCACACCTTTTTTCTTTTTTTCTATAGAGGAAATAAAAGTAGAAACAGTGATCTCTGGAAGCAGTGAGAAGACACAGTTGAGAAAAGTGTTTGCAAATCTTTGGAGTCTACACCCTTTAAACTATTAAGACATTGGCTGAAACCAAAGATCTTTTGGAGTCCTGGTGTGGCACTGTAAGATAATGACTGCATCACAAGGTCAGTTTGAACTGCAAGGTCAGCAGTTCAAACTCACCAGCTGCTCCTCGGAAACCCTATCCAGGGTTGCTATGAGTCGGAACCAGCTCGAAGGTGCTTAACAACAACAAAATAAAGATTTTTGGCTTATGTGGATTTTAACTATAAATATTTAGACATTAGAACAAAGAACATTTAAAAATATTTGTGAATGTATTTTAAAAAATAATTAACCTGTCAATATAAGTGTTTTGCTAAACAGTCATATTTTGAAAAATTAGTGTTTAGAGTAGCATTATTGATGGGAGACAATTGAGTCTCACTTCTCAATCTGTCATGATATGTTGTTTCTGTTCAGATATAGAGAGAGGAGAAAGTTGGCCACATACAGACGTGAAGGTGGAAAAGGAAAGAGCCCACAGACTTCCTCAAGAGTCTCAAGGACTCCCAGAGACCCAAGTAGCACTGGTTAGGAGCACAGACACTGGAGTCTGACCATCTGGATTTGAACATGGCTCTGCCACTTAACAGCTATGTGATCTAGATTAAGTAAATTCTCAATTCTTCATTTATAAAATGGATATACAAATAGTACAAACTTCCTAGCATTGTCTTAAGTATTAAGACAATGATCATTTATCAAATACTTCAAAATTTATCCATGTTTAAATAATCATTATAAGATGGTGTTTCAGAAAGTTTATGATGAAATGAAATGAAAATATGATGAAATTTTTGAAGACCCCTCATAAGAATAATATTAGATAAGTAAAAATTTAAATGATCACTTGTTTTTTGCAGGTATAATCTCTTTCATGGGATAACAACTTTATTCTGAGTTTTATATTCTCATAGCTCGAACAATGATAGGTATCATGTGAGAGGAGAACAGTTATGTTCACATTATAATATGAACAGTTATATTAGGGGCTCCAGTAAATTAAGAATTTTGTTGCGATGCATATTTCAACTTCCAGGGATTATGAAAAAACAACAACTGGAATCTCCACCATAAGGAAGATGGGCAACAGCACCCTCTCTCTAAAACCCTTTCCATTCAGTCACATCAAACAGTGGAAATTCTTTAAAACAATTTCTGTTGAATTTTAGCTTTAGAAACAGGTCATGGGTCTATAATGCTAAGAGATTTTTAAAACTATATTTAATGACAAACATTTGGTGAACAGTTAAGAGAAATCAAGATGCAATATTATTCACACCATGCCGGCCCTCTACAGCAAAGATCCAAAAACCACCAAGGAAAATAGATTCAGGTGACAGTACTGAAACCTTGAACATCCAAAGGAAAGATAAAAGATTGAATAAAACACTGGCTGGAAGGAAACATTAAACAAATGCAATAAATGAGGAGAAACATGAAAAAGAGAAACTCTGCCGTATGTCTTATCTCAGTGTGGCTACCCTGAGAGATGCTAGCTGTGGTCCCAGATGAGGAGCACAGTAGAGCAACTTCACAGGAAACATAGTGAAAGAAGTATGGCTCTCCCTATTTGCAGATGAAATGAGAAAATTTTAGAGACTCTACAAGAAATCTACTGGAACTCGTGGAAGGATTTAGCCAAGTGGCAGGATAAAATATCAGCATACAAAAGTTACTTGGCTTCCTTTACACTAACAAAGAAAACTCAGAAAATAAATGAGGGAAAAAATAGCACTTACAATGCCCTCCAAAAGAAAATAATTAGAAATAAATCTAACTAGGGATGTAAAAGACTTAAACAGAGAAAACTACAAAACACAACTGTTAGAAACCTGCATAAATTGAAAAACATACCATGCTCATAGACAGGAAGACTTAACATTACAAAAATGATAAAACTACTTAAATGATCTATCGATATAATGCAATCCTGATCTAAATTCCAAAATAATCTTTAATGAGATGGAAAAAGGAACCACCAAGTTTTATGGAAAGGCAAGAGGCCCTGGATAAGGAAAGCATTACTGAAGAAAAACAAAGTAGGAAATCACACACTTCTTGACCTCAGAGCCCATTATACAGTCACAGTAGTCAAAACAGACTGGTACAAATACAACAGATGACACATAGACCAACAGAACAGTATTTCAAACTCAGAAGAAAATCCATCCACCTGTGGATAGCTGATCTTTGTTAGAGTGCTGAAACTCCTTAGTGGCAAAATGACAGTTTCTTTAACAAATGATGCTGTCAACACTGGATATCTATTTGCAGAAAATGAAACAATATCCCTACTTCACATTATACACAAAAAAACTAACTCAAGATGGATCAAAGACCTACATGTAAAACCTAAAACTAGGTCATAGAAGAAAAAAATAGGGTAAAGGCACTAATTCATGGTATAAGTAGACCAGCAACAATTTTTTAAAAAAAAAGACCAATAGCAGAAGTTAAGCCACATGACTATGACCTCCTATAAACCAAATACTTATACTCATCAAAACACTTCTTCAGAAGAATAAAAAGAGAACCCGAGGACATGGAGAGACAGAGCAGCCAAGGACTCTAGACTCATGGAAAGAGAAAGGCTGTGTGCTGGCGGCACAGAGGCAGGCTTACAGAATGAGCCTTTTGGTTGTTTAAATGATTATATATTCCTGAGTGTTTTTGTATACAAAAACAAAAAAACAGAAGGAATAGAAGCAAATACTGTTGAATGATATGCATAGAGGAGATTGTAATCATTGCAATGAAACAATGAGGGTAAAAC
>NW_006408564.1:11846812-11854075 GCF_000296735.1 Chrysochloris asiatica
GCCCACAGGCAACTAAAAGAAGTCTGGCTTATCTAATGAGGGCCTAATCTCTAAAATTTATAGAAAACTCTAATATCTCAACAACAAAAAGACAAACAATCCAATTTAAAAATGAACAAAACTCATGAACAGGCACACAACAAGGAAGACAATCAGAAGACAAATAAATACATATGAGATGCTCCTGACTATTGTTGTTGTGAAGTGCCGTTGAGTCTATTCTGAACCACAGCGACACTGTACAGGGTTTCCAAGGAGCAACTGGTGAACTTGAATCACTGACCTTGCATTGTTATTTCTGTTACATGCTATCTAGTCATTTCTGACTCACATAAACTTTATATAGGAGTTTCCAGGAGCAGCTGGTACATTTGAAGTACAGACATTACAGTTAGCAGTCCAGTGCTTATCCTACAGATTCACACCAGGATGCAAATCAAAACTGTAATGAGATTCCATCTCACAACACAATAATGGTACTTATCACAAAACAAAATAACAAACACTGGTGAGGTTGTGGGGAGATGACACTCTCATAAACTGACAGTGAGAATGAGCAACCACTATGGAAAATAGTATGGCACTTCCTCAAAAAGCTGGAAATAAAAAAAAAAAAAATAACACCATAGGGTCCAGCAACTCCACTCCCAGGTATATACCCTAGATAAATAAAAGCCAGACAAAAATAGACATATGGACAGTTATGGTCATTGCAGCATCATCCACAGTAGCGAAACTATGGAGCTAATCTGAAGTTGATCAATGGATAAACAAACTGTGGTGAATACACAGAATTGACAATTATGCAGTGTTAAAGACTGATGAATCCACAAAACATCTCAGACAACCTTAAGGACATTATGCTGAGTTCAAAAGGCCAATCAAATATTATGTGAAAATGATTATCTTAAAAGTTCAAGAAAAGGCTGATAATACAGGAAAAAAAAGTTATTTGAGAGTTACCACAGATGGAAGGGTATGGGTGGGAAAATCACTAATTAGACAGTAGACACATGCTAACTTTGATGACAAGAAAGCCAATACAGAATACAGGGAAGTCAGCATAACATGAGTAAGTGAAAGGAAGGTGCTGAAGGATAAGGAAGACAAAAAGGCAAAATTGGTAAATACTATTACTTACATATTACTGCAACAACAGTAATTATAAACGATAATATTTGCACAGATACATAGGTAGTTATGGAAGCTAAACAGGGTTGGAAGGCTTATGGCTGTGGATGCATGCACATATATAGAGTTGGCAGTGGATATTCCTACATACACATTTATTTGTTACGAATCGGGCTGCGAACCTTAAGGTCAGCGGTTCGAAACTACCAGCTGCTCCGCGGGAGAAATATCAGACTTTCTACTCCCATAAAGATTCACACCCTCGGAAACCCTGTACAGGGTCGCTATGGGTCGAAACCGACTCGACGGCACTTAACAACAACAACAACAACTGCAACTATATGCATGGATACAGCGCAGAGGGGGCATAGTCATGAAATCCTTTTAGCCATAACCAAACACCTTCTAGGAGCTCTCATAGCGTAGTGGTTATGAATCAGGTGCTAATTTCACGGTGAGCAGTTCAAAACTATTAACTGTTCCGTGGGACAAAGATGAGGTTTTCTGCTCCCATAAAATTTACAGCCTCAGAAACCCTGTACAGGGTCACTGTGAGTCAGAACCGACCCCACGGCACACAACAACAACAACAAAGACCTTCTGGGACTAGGATGCTGGGCTTGAGGGTATAGATCCTAGTGTCTGGGACATCCAGGTAAACTGACATACTAGCCTGTAAAGACAATGTTTTACATCCTACTTTGGTGAGTAACAAATGGGTCTTAACAGCTTTCGAGAGGTTATCTAAGTTATAGTTATTGGTGCTTTTTGTCCAGAGCAGAGAAGAGTGAAAAAAACAAAGTTTAAGGAAACAGTTAGTCCAACGTGAACACAGTCTCCACCAACCTAAAACTGCACGGTGCCTGGCTACCATCACTGAACATGCTCTCTGGGATCACACTAGAAGGTATCATCAGGTAGAATAGGGAAACAGGTAAAACTAAATTTAAATTTGTAAACAACACCAGACTTAATGGTCAGAGAGGGATTGGTGGAACGTCCAGGACCATGGTCTGCTAACTTAGACTTGAAACAACTCGTAGAGATCCCCTTTAAACCACACAAAAGACAGGTCTATAAACTGAACACGTTCCTCAGAAGAATCAACTATAAGACACCAAAAGGGTGACATTTACCCCAAAGCAAAGAAGGCAGGATGGGGGAGGAAAACTGGGAATATGGAAATGAGAAACCTAAGGTGAAAATGGGGCAGTGCTAAAATATTGTGAGGTTTGCAACGAAGGCCATGGAACAGTCAGTATATAAACTGCTGAATGGGAAACTAATTTGGTCTATAAACTTTCACAGAAGCTACAATAAAAAATTAAAAATAAAAAAGATTATATACATATATATATATGTGTGTGTGTGTTATTGGCAGTTCTAAGAACTGATGAAACTTATTCAGAAGGCTGTCTCAGAATAGAGAGCATAGAATTTGTTACAGAAACCTGCTGTTGTTGTTGTTGTGTGCCATCCAGTCAGTTCTGACCCATAGTGACCCTGTATAGGGTTTCCTAGGAGTGACTGGTAAACTTGAACCAGTGAGCTTGAGCCGTCGACCTTGCGGTGCAAACCAACTTTGCAGTCTAGCGCATTAACCCACAGTGCCTGATAATTATGACTAAATGTATCCTTCTTCCATCTAATATCACCATACCTTTTACATATGCTTAGATTTCTTTTCCTCTCCAATAAAGATATATTTTTAGAGAGAATCTGAGTCACACACTGGACTGATAACCACAAACCTGACAGTTCAAAGCTAGTAGCTGCTCCTTGGTAGAGCGATGAGGCTGTCCCCTCCCATAAAGATTCGCAAGCTTGAAAAGCCTATATGAGGTCTCCGAGAATCAGAATCGACTCAAGGGCAGTGGGATCCGCATCACAGGAAATAGGCTATTTTCCATCCCTCTCTTAATTCGCTTCCATAGGTCTGCAAGCAGATGATCCCCTGATATTTCTGAGGCTTTCTTGTTCTTCATCAATAGTCAAAGGACAGAGTCTTCAGCCTAAAGAAATGATCAGGCTAAATGGGAATTGTCATGTATGATTTATCATTTTCAAGGAACTACAATATTACAGAATGCACTTTATATGATAATGATATTAAGTATAATCCAGAATGGAAAACAACAGATGTAACTTCAAACTAAAAACATCTTTGATGATTCAGAAGGCACATTACAATTCTGGCACATTTCCTAAGATATACCTTTTTTAATATTACCTTTATGCAGGAAATATGTAAAACCAGCAATTAATAATAGAAAGACTACTTAAGAGTTCAATAAAGAGGATGCTCACCTGTGTTATAATTTGTAGTCTGCAAACACACAGCTCTGTTTCTAGACTAGTGCTAGCTGGTACATTGCTCCACCCCCCGGTCTCTTTATTAATAGCTGGGGCATAGCCAAGAAGATGAAGTGAATTTTTAAAGCATGTCTATGAAGTGTTATGAACTTTTTGGCTATAGAATACTAGTAAAAGAAAAGAAATAAAAAGCACACACATCTGAAACAAACACATACACACATACAAGAAAATTTAGTCACATGTTGCATAATGTCTCTTTGGGCAACATACGATATACATCTGTGTGCTCATAAGGTTAGTGCAGAGTTCAGAAATCCAGATCGGAGGACGGGACATAGTGAAACAATATGTGGATGTCCACATCTCTCATATACAAACCAATTGTGATGTGAAAAGCATTATGGTATAGCATATATAGAGTGTATAATACATATGTCTTCATTGTCATAATAAATGCCTATTACTGGCTCATATGTGTACTGCACAGTACTTTCTGCCTAAAACCTTGCCCTATAACAGTGTACACTTTGACTTATAGTCGGCAGCATCCAGTCTATTTATCCCGTGTCTTGTCTCTCTGTTTAATTTTCTTTTGAAAATAATAACATGAAATGCATCAGGGTTCCCAAATGAAGCAAACTCAGAGAGTGACAGAGGTAGCAAAAGGCAAAGTGTAAGTATCAACTTGGAAGTGAAGCACAAGATTATTAAATAACACAAAAGTGGAATATCAGTGAATGCTATTGCTTGTGACTTATGCATAGCACACTCAAGAATCACGTGATCCTCAAAAGCAATCAAATATTTTCCAAGGATCATCTCCACTTAAAGTTACAAGGATAATGAAAATATGAGAGGGACCTAAATCAGATATGGAGAAATTGCTAATGATATGGACTGAGGACCAAAGATGAAAGCAAATTTCTCTCAGCATATTGATGGTCACTCTTAAGGCACAAAACATGTCTGAGACACTTAGAGAAAAAGCAGGTCCAGACTATGATATGGTGTTTTCACAACATCCAAACTATATAACATCCTAGTTCATGAATGTATCATGGACTTCAAGTGACTCAAGACTGTACATAAATATTTAGTTAATCTCAAATAGAAAAAAATCTCTACAGTAGGAAAAATCTCTAAGTGTAAAAGCAATAGATAACCTTACAAATTAAAATCTTGATAACCTTAACTATAACAAATATTAATATTTGTGTGTGGTGCTGTGGGGTAATGCGCTGTACTGCAAGATCAATTTGAACTGCAAGGTTGGTGGTTCAAGTTCACCAGCCTCTCCTTGGAAACCCTATAAAGGGACACTATGAGTCAGAACCAATTCAATAGCACTTTTCAACAATAATTAACTTAATATGTCAATAGTATCATAAGTAAACAGGCCAGCGTCAAAGTAGTAACACTATTCGCAACAAACATGATAGAAGATTAATTTCTAAAAGACACTTAACAAATTGAGTTTTTAAAATATTCCAATAAAAATTGAGCCAAGTCTATTAGCATAAAATTTAATAATAAGCACAAATATATACATTTAAAAGTTAAATGACCAGCAGTCAGAGAATTCAAATGGAAACTATGAGATGCATATAATCTATCACATTGGCCAAAGTTATTGTTGTTAGGTGCCAATGAGTCAGTACCAACTCATAGCAACCCTATGTACAACAGAACGAAACACTGCCCAGTGCTGGACCAACCTCACAATTGCTGCCATGCTTAAGTCCACTGATGCTGCCACTTTGCCAATCCATCTCACTGGGGGTCTTCCTCTTTTTCTCTGATCCTCCACCTTACCAAACATGATATCCTTCTCCAGCAACTGGTCCCTCTTGAATATGTCCAAAGTATGAGAGATGAAGTTTGGCCAAAGTTAGGACAAATAAAAAAAAAAATCTAGTGCTTAAGACTGATGAGGATATACTTAAATGTGTAATATCATGCACTGCGGGGACATGGTGGCTCCCTACGATAAACACTGGACTGTGAAACATAAGGTCTGCAGTTTGAGTCCACCCGCTGCTCTGTGAGGGAAAGATGAAGCTTTCTGCTCCTTCGAAGATTTAAAACCTCAGAAACCCTATACAGTTCTCTATGAGTCTGACCCAGCTCGACTGCACTTAACAGCAACAACGTCATGAACTGCTGGTGTAAAAGAAATTTAGCAATATATATCAATTTCAACACTCATAAAATTGTAGCAAGTGATTTCACAGTTTAAGAAAATTACCTGAAATATGATCAAAGTCCTCTAAAAGTCAAAATATTTATTACACATAGGTTAAAATCGCTAATAAATAAGATACTATATAATAGATTCATAGCCATGGTGCAGTGATGTAAGATAAACATTGGACTACTAACTGAAAGGTCAGTGGTTCAATCCCACCAACAACCATTAAAAACCCTATACATGGCCTCTATGAGTTGTAACCAAGTCTATAGCACTTAACAATAGTAACCACATACTAGTTTCATATGTGACACCATCATTAAAAACTTTAGAGTGGTGCATATTTTAAAACATCATATAATTCCAACAAGAAAAAGTAAAACAGAAGGTCATAAAAGGCTACATATTTTATATTACATCTTTACAGAAATGTCACATTGAGGAATAAGGTGTACCTGACCCAAGTCATGGTATTTTCGATCATCTCATATGCATGTGAAAGCTGAACAACGAATAAGGATTACAAAGGAAGAATTGATGCCTTTGAATTACAGTGTTTTAGAAGAATATTGAATATATTATGAATTGCCAGAAGAGCAAAGAAATCTGTCTTGGAAGAAGCACAGCCAGAAGAACCCTTAGAAACAAGAATGGCAAGACATCATCTCAGATACTTTGGACATGTTATCAGGAGGGAGCACCTAAAGAAGAACATCATGCTTGAAAAAAGCAGAGGGTCAGCCAAGGTCAGAAAGATCCTCAACAAGACAGATTAACATAATGGCAGCAGCAATGAACTCAAGAATAGTGAGGATGGCATGGGACCAGGCAGTGTTTCAGAATTGAATCAATCGCACCTAACAACAACAACAGCATATATTTTATAATCCCACTTTTTATACACAAACACACACACAGACACTCACATGTAGTCCTGGTGTGGTGCTGTGGGCTAATGCGTCAGACTGCAAAGCCGTTTGAACTGCAAGGTCAGCGGTTCAAGCTCACCAGCTGCCCCTTGGAAACCCATACAGGGTCGCTATGGATCAGAATCCACTTGATGGCACGTCACAACAATATACAGACAGAGTCCTAGCGAGGCTCTGTGGGTTAATGTGCTGGAATGCAAAGTTGGTTTGATCCGCAAATTTGGCAGTTCAAGCTCACCAGCTGCTCCTCAGAAACGCTATGCAGGATCTCTATGGGTCAGAATTGACACGACAGCACTTAACACAACAGCATATATGTAAACATATACATATATGTATACATACATACTCACTGCATAGGGTTTCCAAGACTTTAATTGTTCATGGGAGCAGAAAACCTCATCTTGCTTCCCTGAAGTGGCTGATGGGCTCAAACTGGGGAACCTATGGTTCAAAGTCCAGTGTTTATCATTCTCGCTCACTCTTGAGCTCGCTCTGGTAGTGTAGTGGTTACGAATCAGGCTGCGAACTGCAAGGTCAGCCTCAGAAACTCTGTACAGGGTCTCTATGAGTCGGAACCGACTCCACAGCACATAACAATAACAACTATATATATATATAGCTCTGGTAGTGTAGTGGTTACGAATCAGGCTGTGAAACTTAAGGTCAGCAATTCGAAACTACCAGCCACAGGAGAAA
>NW_006408564.1:11854486-11894983 GCF_000296735.1 Chrysochloris asiatica
GAGTCGGAACCGACTCCACGGCACATAACAACAACTATGTATATATATATACACACACACACACACACACACATTGCTGTTGCTTAGTGCAAATGAGTCGGTTCTGACTTATAATGACCCTGTGTATCAGGGGTAGAGAATTTATAGGGTCTGGCCCTGCCAAGGCAACCACAGTTCCAACCATCACACTGGTGGTGGTGCTGTGCCACGGAGTCAGTTCTGATTCATAGTGACCCTGAATAGGGTTTCTGAGGCTGTAAACCTTTACAGAGGCAGAAAGCCTCATCTTTCTCCAGCGGAACGACTGGCAGTTTCAAACTTTGCTGATCTTAAGGTTAGCAGTCCAAACTGTAATCACTACGCTTAGCCATCACATTGTTGTTGTTGCTATTAAGTGCTGTTGAATCGGTTCTGACCCATATAGACCCTGTGTAGAGTTTCCGAGAAGCAGCTGGTGAGCTTGAACCTCCAACAGTGCGGATCAAAGCAACTTAGCAGTCTAGAACATTAAACCACAGGGCCACACCAGAACCCCTAGCCATTACATTAGGGATGAGTTCATTAAATGTGTAATTAAACATAGTAGGCTAGGTTCTAAGTTGATAATTTTGTATGGCCCATGAATGGTGTTATAAATTTTGGCAGAAAAAAGGTTCCCTGCCCCTATTGTATAAAGGAGCTCTGGTAACATAGTGGTTATGAATCGGGCTGCTAATCTCACGGTCAGCAGTTCGAAACTACCAGCTGTTCCACAGGAGAAAGATGAGGCTTTCTGCTCCCATAAAGATTTATAGCCTTGGAAACCCTGTACAGGGCGGCTGTGAGTTGGAACCAATACCACAAAACAACAACCACAACCCCTACTGTATGGACCCCTGGTGTGCCACTTTGGGTTAATATGTTAGACTACAAGATTGGTTTGAACTGCAAGGTCGGCAGTTCAAGCTCACCAGCTGCTCCTCGGAACTGACTCGATGTCTCTTAACCGCAATAACCAAATGGTCTGCAAAAGAGAGGTGAAGCTATCTGTATGTCTATATGTCAATAACATCATAAGCAAACTGAAAAGGCTGGTAGGTCCAGACAATGATATGGAATATAGGGTTACCAAGAAGTGGCTGGTAGGTTTGAACCACCAACCTTGTGATTGTCAGTCAAGTACTTATCCTACAACACCACATCTATATGTTTGAGTCCTGGTGTAGCATTGTACAATAAGCACTTGACTTGATAAACTGGAAAGAAAAGATGATAAACTGGAAGGAAAATGGACATTTCAGCAGGGATTAATTCTTAAAAATGAAACTATAAATTATAGATTTTTTTTCATTTCTAAAATAGAAAGAAAACTATGAGATTTAAAAATCCGTTACATATGATATAAATTAAATTGCTTTTATATAGACATAATTCAAACAAAACATTTATGTAGTCAAGCAATTCATTAGCTGGTAACTATTATATTATACTGAGATTTTCAAGTAATTTGGATAAATATAACTTCTATTCTCCATAATATTTGAGTAGTTTCAGAACTGCATTAGTACTGAGCTACCAACTGTGTACTGATTATTCTATCTAGAGGTTGAGATGAGGAGAAAAGTGAGAAAAAGATAGAGGGGAAGGGGAAAAAGCGGGGCAAAGAGCCTTAACTTGAGATGGAATAAAAGAGAATCACATCCTCAGTTCAGAAACTAAGCACCAGACAAACCCTCCCAGCACACAAAGGTCAAGTGTTACTAAATGAAGACCTATCACTTATTAGAGAATTGTTAACAGTCTCATCGCTCTGAGGATTGTACAAAGATACTTAGAGGTGCTTCACTTAAAAAAAAAAAAAACAACATTAAAATTAGCTCAAACAGGAAGACACTATCTTGGTGGCATTGTTAGTGCCATCGAGTCAGTTCCGGGTCATTTTTCAGTGCTATGCGTGGAATAAAGGCACGTGTCCAATGACTCCCATTATGGGTAATGAGACTTCAAAATCCAGACTAAATACCCCTGAGGGTCTCATTTCAAAATCAAGATGGCAAAGCAATGCTAAATCATGAATGAACTCCAGGATTATTCACATACCCACTCTTCCCAGATGCTAAAAGCAGTATAAAATAGTAATATTTTGGTTTTCTTTTGTTACTTTGAGCATGTTTCATGCACAAAAATAAGGGGAGTGAGAAAGAAATGAAAAAGGCTCCGAGAACATATATTTCATTATCAGTTTATTAATTTGTTTTAAATCCCAGTTGTTATTTTAGTACATTTTTCAATTGAGTTAATTTCGAATTGCGTCTGCTGCAAGGTTAGCAATTCAAACCCATCAGCCACTCAAGAAAGAAAAATGAGACCTTCTGCTTCCCGTAAAGATGTGCAGCCTTGAAAACCCTATACAGGGCTGCTGTGAGTCAGAACTGACTCAATGGCGCTTAACAACAACAACAAAGTGCAATATTTACATAGAGATCCAGGGACTTCCTTTTAATTCCATTTAATCTCCAGTTTTACAAATTTAGAGCCACTATGAAATGACATCTTTTACCCTGACCCCAAACCCTTGACCTGCCTTAAAGTATAAAGATAATGGCCAATAAAATAACTATATTATACCATGCTCCCACAAACCAAATACTGATAGTCTTCCTCTTCCACTTTACCTAAGGAGCCCTAGTGGTACTGTAGGCTAAGCATTAGGCAGCCAGCGGCAAGACTGGCAGTTCAAACCCATCTGCCGGTGTAAAGAGAGAAAGATGAGGCCAGCTGCTTCTGTAGATATTTACAGTCTCAGAAACCCTAAGGGTCCTGCAAGGTAACTATGAGTTCAAATTGGCCCCATGACAATGGGTTTGGTTTGGGGTTTTGTTCACTTTACCTGGATTTAGTCCTTACAACAACAGCCCGATTCATAACCACTACGCTACCAGAGCTCCTTTTAGTGGAAATACAATATCACCTCAGATAGCAGGAGTTGGGGAAGGGCAACCCCATTTTTTGAGATTTAGAAAACAACCAAAAAGGTGGGTCACTTAATTGAGATACCCTGTTGTTGTTGTTGTTAAGTGCCATCGAGTCGGTTCCGGCCCATAGTGATCTTGTATAGGGCTTCCGAGGAGCAGCTGGTGAGCTTGAACCACTGACGTTGCAATTCAAACAGCTTTGCAGTCTGGCACATTAATCCACAGCGCCACACCAGGACCCTAGACAGGTGTAATATCCAGTTGTTCAACAAGTACAAACAAAGCTAATTGAAGTGAATGGATACACACTTGTAAGAAAGCAGAGCACTTCCATCTCCTGTGTGTGTGCTCAAAACCAGGGACAGGATCTGGAGAGAGCCTCCCCAACCACCATTTCCATTGTGTGAGGCTTGTGGTACCATCAGGAAAGGCCTCTGTGTGGCAGAGACACAAGGCAGGGACCAGAAGGAGAAGAGACAGAGAGGTATGTGAAGGTCAGAGGGAAGTGTGTGTCTGGTAAGAGACAATAGCTGATGCAAAGGCCTAGCCAGAAGAACTAGCTCTCATAGACAAGGGCCAAAATCCTGGATGCCTCCATGAGCACATGAGATTTTACTTTAAATAAAACAAATGGCAGTTAGAAGTTCTTAAAGCAAAAGATAAGCATGTTCTGATTTGTATATTTAAAGCCCATGCTAACTACTGTATGCTGTTCAAGTTGAGGGTGGGATGGGTTAGGGAGGTGAAAACAAGGCAACTAAAGAGATTACTGTGGGAGTCCAGGCAAAATGTGGTACATGGTCAAGATGGTGAATAGTGATCAGGCTCTGAACATTTTTTGGATGGGAGATTCCCTGGATTTTAAGGTTGTTTTAGGAATACTGTCAATTACATATTGTGGCATCATATCCATGTTGAAAGACTCAAAGAAAAACTGACTACATAATCCTTAAAATTGGGACTATTTCTGTACTTCCAGAGCAATCATCCTACTTTTAACCTCATAACCAAATGTTCTGTCTTTGTTGTTGTCGTGAAGTGTCATCGAGTCAATTCTGACTGATGGCAACCCTGTATACTGTTTCCAAGGAGAGGCTGGTGAGTTTGAACCACCAACCTTGCAGCTCAAACTGACCTTGCAGACCAGCACATTATCCTGCCACACCAGAACTCTTTCTGCCTTTAGTAGGTGCTAATAAGTAAACAGACATTCTATACCAACATATTTCATACACTAGCCTCAATCTGATTCCATTTTAATGTCCTTACTTTCTTGTTGACTCTTGTTTCTTATTTTAAAACTATCTGATTTTATTATATTTTTATCCTTCACCCAGAACCATATGAAACTCTTTGCTATCAGATCAAATTCTGTCTCATAGAAACCATAGAAGATAAAATAGAACTGCCTTTTATAAACAACTCAGAATATAAACAAATAGACAAAATTATCCTAATGACAATTATCTTAGCTATCTAATGCATGTAAGTAAAGTAAAAGATTTTTGTATTAAAGGGAAAACAAACAAACAAAAAATATACCAAAATACATATAATTCTATAAAAAATATAGAAACTATAGAAAGAAATGGAAACATATATTTATAAATAACTAATGTGTGTAAGGAGCTCTGGTAGCGTAGTGGTTACGAATCGGGCTGCGAACCTTAAGGTCAGCGGTTCGAAACTACCAGCTGCTCCGCGGGAGAAAGATGAGGCTTTCTACTCCCGTAAGGATTTACACCCTCGGAAACCCTGTACAGGGTCGCTATGGGTCGGAACCGACTCGACGGCACTTAACAACAACAACACAATGTGTGTGAAAACTGGTATTAAGGAAAGCCAAGAAAATCGGGTAATAAAACTTGATAGAAGGTCTCAAGAAATATTGTGAAGAGCTCTCTAGATCTACTGACGAAGGCAAGACAGTAGCAAATGTACTCTTGGGAAATCATAGCTCATCAGTTGATGAGACACTGACTCCTGCTAATTTCTGATTGTTGTTGTTGTTGTTGTTAAGTGCCATCGAGTCGGTTCCGACCCATAGCGACCCTGTACAGGGTTTCCGAGGGTATAAATCTTTACGGGAGTAGAAAGCCTCATCTTTCTCCCACGGAGCGGCTGGTAGTTTCGAACCGCTGACCTTAAGGTTCGCAGCCCGATTCATAACCACTACGCTACCAGAGCTCCTTTTAGTGGAAATACAATATCACCTCAGATAGCAGGACTCCAATGAGCAAGTACTGACTTCACTGTCCTGACTGGAATCTATGAAAACTGTATTTGAATTGAGTGGAGTGGCTTTTCAATACTCAAACTTTTCAAAATCGTTTCAGTGCAGGCTGCTTGGGAGTGATCACTATTAATCATGCATCCTAGTGTATGTACCCACATATGTGTTGTTGTTGTTGTTGTTGTTAAATGCTGCTGAGCCAGTTTTGCTCATAGCTGCCCTGCACAGGGTTTCCGAGGCTATAAACCTTCTCAAGAGCAGAAAGCCTCTTTCACTGGTAGAACAGCTGGTGTTTGGCTCAAATTGCCAAACTTGTGATTCGCAGGTTATTCTACAGAGCCAACGTGCTCCCAAATGTGTGTGTTGGTGTTAAGTGCTGTTGAGTGGTTTCCAAGGAGCAGCTGATGGGTTTGAACTGTCAACCTTGCAACTAGCATTCCCGTGCTTATTCTTTAGCACCACAGAACATATGAAAAAATCCACGTAGAAACTAATCTTATCCTCCACCCTTTAGAGTTTAGTGTATTTATCAAATCATTCAATTTGTTAAATGAGAGCTCTTGTCCTTTTTGAGGAGCCATAGTGTTGCAGTAGGTTAAGTGTTGTGCTGCTAACCGAAAATCTCGCAGTTTGAATCTGCAAGCCACTTCACAGCAGAAAGATGTGACTGTTTGCTTCCATAAAGAGTACAGTCTCAGAAATCCTATGGAGCAGTTTGCCTCTGTCCTGTAGTGAGTTCTGGTATGGTGCTGCAGAGTAAGCACTGAGCGGCTCACTACCAAGTTGACAGTTCAAAATCACGTGCTGCTCTTTGGAAACTCTTACAGGGTCTCTGTGAGTTGAAACAGACTCAACAGCACTTAACAACAGCAACATAACATCACTATGAGCCAGAATCAGCTCAGTGACAGTTGGTTTGATTTGCTTTCTTGTTCTTCTTAGCGCCAAAGCTTCAAAGCCAAGATGGTCCAACAGGATTACTCACTGAACAAATTACCTTCACAAATATCTACTGAAAACCTGGAAACCATTCCTGCGTTCACAGAGCTCATATCATCCTCAACCAAAGGCACACAATAAACAAAACAAATAAGAAGTTACACTGTGAGTTAGAAATCAAGTGCTACAACCACAACAACAACAAAAGTGTGGGTATTTGTAATTTAAAACAATTCAATGGGGGAGACTGTCCCAAGGAGGTAGTGTATGAGTACATGTAAACAAAGACTAGAAGGGATGACAGAGCATGACATGCCTGCATCAGGAGGAACAACATCCTAACTAGAGGGAACAGCTCGTGTAAAGGCTATGATGTAAAAACTAGGTGCTTAGATTGTTCAAGGAACAACTAGGATGTAAGTGCAGCTTGAGAGAGCAAATGTGGGATGTGAGGGTGTAGGAGATGGAGTCCAAGAGAGCAATGAAGGAAAAAGTGAGTAAAAGAAATAAAAATCAGGCATTGTGACAACACTGGCTTTAGTTTAAGGAAAACAAGGAGAAGTGACATGGATTCCATGTGACTAATAGGATCACAGTGGCAAAAAAGTTTCCATTATGCTTAATGTATAAATTGGTACGTCTTCAGTTTAGACTGTACAACATTAAGATTAGAATTGGAAAAATAACATGAGAGGAACTTGGCTTTCAGAAGATATTGGTTGAATAAATACATTTTCTTTTCCCTAACCACACTGCACTGAATTAAAATTAAATTTATCCCACAGATATTTGTCACCCATCTACTGTATTCAAGATTCTGTTCTTAAGAATTAAAGCAATCAACAAATAACATCATGTGAACAGTCTCTTTCTTCCTTAGGATTTATTCCATCACTCTGCTTGTGTAGCCAACATGCTTAAGAGTTCTCATTCAGTAGGGTAAGGGTGTCTCCTTTGCCTTCAGTTTTCCAGCCATAGTACATTAATGCCCTTCCTGGTCCTTTAATGATACCTTAGGTAGACTCTATGACTTGGCAATCAACTTTGCATAATTAAAAGTCCCTCCAGTTTAAACTCTCAATGTCAGATGAAAAATATGTCTTATTTAAGATCTAAGCCTGACCAATTCAACCGCACTCCCTACTTATTCCCCTAACCTGAGAGTGAGCTTTCATGTATTAGAGGCAGCATGATGGTCTTAGATAACTAACAGTTAGAGGTGAAAGGCAGCCCTCTTCTAGCTCAAATTTCATCTCTTCTGACAATGTGATGGTCTCTGCATGGATCATAATTAATATGCATATCTTACCTAGAAAGATATTCAAGTTTCATTTCACCCCAGCCCTATCTGTTTCTGAGGATCCACTGACAACAGAACAGTCATGCCTCCTTCTATAATTTTGCCAGTAGCCCTTGGCCCAACACTCTTCATCCATCAGCTCCTCAGTTGGCCCAGAGTCTACCCAAACACCCTGTGTCATCTGCGCACTACTCTGATATTCATGGACCTGTACAGGAATCAGGTGCCTCTGCATTTCTTTCCAGAAAACTGGGATTTTGTCTTCATCACCTTTCCAGCTCTTTCTTGTCTTATCAGTCCAGCAGTCCTTTCCTGGTCCAGCATTCAAAAATGCACAAATGAGAAGTAAGCACATTTCTCTGTGCAGTTACAATCTCAATTGTTGTTGTTAAGTACCGCGGAGTCGGTTCCAACTCATAGTGACCCTGCACAGGGTTTCTGAGGCTGCAAATCTTTACGGGAGCAGAAAGCCTCATCTTTCTCCCTAGGAATGGCTGGTAGTTTTGAACTACCAACCTTGAGGTTAGCAGCCCGATTCATAACCACTACACTACCAGAGCAATCTGAATCTCAATAGCACAGAGCAAATTGAAAGCTCTTCCAAGCAACTCACATGATGCTGCAAGTCCATCTGACATAAACCTACATAAGCCTGCAGGTTTCTAGTTCAGCCACAACTGACCAGGGAACAAAATGCCAACAACCTTGCTTTGAGCCATCTTCTGCACCGAGAAATCATGCCAGAGAAAGGGAAGAGAAAATCCTCTCAGTTCTCCTCATTCCAACAGTCTTTCTTTTCCCTCACCACATCTGCCCTCAAGTAGTTTGGAAGTACAGAGGTACGCTTCAGTGTGGGGAGACTGGTTCTGCTCCTGTCTCTCAATAATATGGGTGTGGGGATGGTATCTGTCCTTCAGTTGGTCAACAATGTATAAATTGTCGGGTGGTGGTGGTCGTGGTGGTTATGTGCTGTAGAGTCGCTTCTGACTCATAGCGACCCTGTACAGGGTGTCCGAGGCTGTAAATCTTTACGGGAGCAGAAAGCCTTATCTTTCTCCCACGGAGTGGCTGGTAGTTTCGAGCTGCTGATCTTAAGGGTCACAGCCTAATTCATAACCACTACACTACCAGAGCTCCTTATATATAATAGGGTCCAAATATACAGAGCTATGGTGACATGAGAACACAACATACTAGCTAGCATTCTATTCATCTGCATGTCAAACATTCAATGTAATCCCATTAATTTATTTTATCCTTATGTATGTCCTTTGACAATTAGTAAAGCAATCATTTCTAGTGATGAGAGTATCCTGGTTTACTTTCACAGTATAAGCCCTCGACAGATAATTCTTAGTCCTAGCAAATCTATTGAACAGAAAATAAATCTTGGAGATGAAAAGATCTCTTGATAACTACAGGCATTTCAAAAACTATTATAAAAGAAAAAAAATCAGAGAGCCAGATGAATTTAGCTCCTACTGGACCCATTTTAACTTAGAGCAAATTATGTTGCTATCCTAGCCTAGTCCCCTCCTGAAGGCACCAGAGAGTAAAGCTTGAACCTTATAGCTCCAAGGAATTGTTCTTTTCAGAAATCACCAAGGTCAGTCCTATTCTTAAAGGACAGTGAAGACAATGATAAAACAGTAATACCATCAAAGTAAAATATCAATGGCATAGGGCAGATTTAGGAAAAAATAACACCGAAAGTAGGGCAACTGGGAAAAATTTAAGAATAATTCCTCTGCATGCCTAGGTAATGATACATGATCACTTGCTGGACATGAAAAAGCAACTAGAAATGGTAGAAAGAACATTAAGAGGAGAATCAAGGGTCCTGACCCTCATGAACTGGGGTTCCACTTCCCCATTTAAACATCTCATAGACCAATATGGATATAACAAAAATGGTGACTCCAATAATGTATCAATAGTTATAAATATTATATTTATTACATTTTAAGTAGTATATACTGAAAATACTATTTTAAAATAAGCTCTAAGTAAGTTGTATGTTTAAGTCAAAAAGTATTGCTACATGGGTTCTTGTTTATACATCCATGGGTTTATTTCAAACAAAACTTGCTTAAACAGGACTCTGAGGTCAATGGATGGCTGAAGATAAGTTCCCTTATTAATACACTTAGTCTAGTTGCTGTGAAGTGCTGTCAAGTTGGTTATAACTCGGTGACCCAGCAACCTTGTGGTTAGCAGTCCAGTACTTATCCTACAGTGCCACACCAGGAACTAGGGTACCTGAGTTGTTATATTTCAGTCCATTCCTGCTGCCACTGTGCCAGTCCATCTCATTAGAGGGTCTTCATCTTTTTTGTTGATCCTCCACTTTCCCAAGCATGATATCCTTATCCAGGAACTGGCACCTACTAATAATATGTCCAAAGTATGAGAGATGAAGTCTTGCCATCCTGGCTTGTAAGGATCATTTTGCCTTTACTTCTTCCAAAACAGACGTGTTTGTTCTGTTAGCAGTCCATGGTACTTTGAATAGTCTCCTCCAATAACATAACTCAAATGCACCAATTCTTCTATGGTTATATTTATTCACTGTCCAAGTTTCACATGCATATGAGGATACAGAAAACACCTTGGTTAAATCAAGAGGATCTTAGCCTCAAACTAACATCTTTGCTCTTGAAAACTTTAAACTGAAATTGTACAGCAGATTTGCCTTATGTAATATGTTGTTTGATTTCCTGAGCACTGCTTCCATCTACGGTCGGGTAGATCCAAGTAAAATTAAGTCTTTGACAACTTCAGTCTTTTCTCTATTAATCATGATGTTATTTATTCATTCAGTGGTAAGGATACTGGTTTTCTTTACAGTGAGGTGCAACCCATATCAAAGGCTCTGATCTTTGATCTTCATCACTATTTTAAGTACTCTTCACTCTCAGTAAGGATGAACTCTCTGTATATCATAGGTTGTTAATGAGTCTTCTTCCAATCCTGATGCTATATTCCTCTTCATATAATCTAGTTTCTCAGAATATTTGCTTAGCTTACAGACTGAATATGTATGGTGTAACACTGGTACATACCTTCCCAAATTTTAAAACTTTCAGTATTCCCTTGTTCTGTTCTAATCACTGCCTCTTGGTCTAGGTACAGGTTCCTTATGAGCACAATTAAGTGTTCCAGAATACTCATTCTCCACAACATTATTTGTAGCTTGTCAGGACCCACACAGTGGAAAAGTCTATGCACAGTCAATAAAACACAGGTACACATCTTACATTCATTGCTATTTATCAGCCAAGGTCCATCTGATGCCAGCAATGATATTCCTCGTTCTATGCCCTCCTCTGAATCTGGCTTGAACCTCTAGCAGTTCTCTGTCAACGTACTGTTGTAACCGGTTTTTAATTATCTGTAGCAAAATTTTACTTGCTTGTGATATTAATGATGTCCAATAATTTCCACATTCTGTTGGGTTACCTCTCTTTGGAATAGGCACAAATATGGGTTTTTTTCCAATCAGTTAGCCAGGTATCTGTCTTCCAAATTTCTTGGCATAGAGAATGAGTACCTCCAATGTTGCATAAATTTGTTGAAAGATTTCAATTTGTATTTCATCAATTACTGAAGCCTTGTTTTTGCCAATACACCTTGGATTTCTTCCCTCAGTGTCATTGGCTCTTGATCATATGCTACCTTTTGAAATGGTTGAACATCAACCATTTCTTTTTGGTACAGTGACTGTATATTTCTTCTATATTCTTTCAATATTTTGCCCATAGAATTCTTCAATATTTCAAGTTGAGGTCTGAATTTTTCCCTCAGTTTTTTCAGCTTGAGAAATGCTGAGTATATTCTTTCATTTTGGTTTTTCTAACTCCATGTCTTTTCATATTTCATTAAAATACTTGACTTAGCCTTCTCAAGCTACCCTTTGAAATTTTCTGTTCAGATATTTTACCTCCTCATTTCTTCCATTTGTTTTAGCATCTCTATATTGCAGAGCAAGTTTTAGAGTATCTTGTGACACCAATTTTGAAGACAAGAAAGAATTGTCTTCTTAATGACCTTTTGCTTTTTTCCTGTATGAAGTTCTCGATATCACCCAAAGTTCCTAGACTTCTGTCCTAGTGTCTAGTACATCAAATATGTCTCTGAGATGACATGTAAATTCATGTGGAATACATTCAAGGTCATACTTTGGCTCACATGGATGTTTTAATTTTCTTCAGCTTCAGTCGGAACTTGCATCTGAGCAATAGATGGTCAGTTTCACAGTCTACCCCTGTCCTTGTTTTGAATAATGATCTGGATATAGGATTTCTACCATTTCTGGCCACAGATGTAGTCAATTTGTTTGTTTGTGTTGGATTCCATCCGGTGAGGTTCATGTGTATAGTAATATTTTATGTTGTTTAAAAAAGGCTTCCGCAATGAATGAGTCATTGGTCTTGTAAAATTTTATCATATGATCTCCAATATCGTTTCTATCACTAAGGCCATATTTTCCAACTGCTTATACTTCATCTTTGTTTCTAACCTTTGCAATCCAATCACCAGTGATTATCAGTACATCCTAAGTTCATATCTGATCAATTACAGACAGGAGAAGCTGGAGGAAGTTTTCAATTTTAGTGGTTGATGCACAAATTTGAATAATAATGGTATTAACTTTTCTTCCTTGTAGGCGTATAGATACTTTCCTAACATAGACAGCATTATATGTCAAGAAAGATCTTGAAACATACTTTTTGATGATAAGTGCTGCACCATTCCTCTTGAATTTATGGGTTTTTTTTTTCATAGTAATACATGATTGTGAGATTTCAAATGACCAGTACCAGCCCATTTCATCTCATTAATGCCTACAATATCATGCTTTATGTATTTATTTCATTTTTGACAGCTTTCAATTTTCCTAGATTATATTTCATACACTGCATGTTCTGATTATCAGTGGACGTTTACAGCTGTTTTTCCTCAGTTTGAGCTGTGTAGCCCATAAGCAAATAAAGGACCCGGAAGTTTTACTTCATTTGCGTCATCATGGTCAACTCTACTTTGAGGAGGCACCTCTTCCCAGTTGTATTTTGAGTGCCTTCCAACCTACGGGACTCATCTTACAGCACTATGTCTAGCATTATTCTAGTTCTATTCATCCTGTTTCAATATTCTATAATGTGGTGTTTCAGATAGTGTTACACTGCTAGTCATAAGGTTGTCAGTGGCTAAACATTCAGAAGTAGTTCACCTCTCTTTCTTCCTAGTCTGTCTTAGTCTGTAAGCTCAGCTGAAACCTGTTTACCATGAGTGACCCTGTTGGTATTTAAAATACCAATGCCATAACTTCTAGCATCTCAGGGCCATGCAAGCCACCACAGGATGACAAAATGACAGATGAATGGTGGCAGAAGGTATGGGTTAATGTGCTGGACTGCAAGGTCAGTGTGAACCACAAGGTCGGTGGTTCAAGCTCGCCAGCCACTCCTCAAAAACCATATACAAGGTTGCTATCAGTCGGAACTGACTTGATGGCACTTAGCAACAACAACAACAACAAGGGAGTTATCTTAACAGATTTTCTCAAAAGACACAGAATGACTGTGGCGGCCTATTAGAAAGAAATTTTAAGAAAATTGAGAAAAATGCCAGGAACGTTGTGCCCAGAAACATTGTTGTATCTTGGCAATATACTTGCTCATTCTTCTAGGGCAGCAAGGGCTGTCCTGTGAGAGATTCGCTGGGAAACCTTACCTCATCCAGCCTACAGCCCTGATCTTGACCATTCAGACTTTTATTCTTCCCTAAAATGCAAAGAACATTTAAAAGGAACATGATTTAACTCTCTAATGGACACCCGAACTGCCCTTTGATGAGGTATAAATCAGAGCGCAGGATTCATCAGAGAAGTTTTGGCTGACTGATGATGGTGGTGGTGTGCCATCAAGCTGGTTCTGAATCACAGGCACCCTGTATAGGGTTTCCGAGGATACAAATCTTTAGGGGAGCATAAAAACCTCATGTTTTTTTCAAATGCAACAAGGAGATTTGAACCCCTGGCTTTGAGTGCAACTTGTAATCCACTAAGCTACTAGGGCTCTAAGGCAGTGTTAGAGAGATGACAACATCACATTCAGAATTTTGTAGACCTACATGGAAGATATGCTGAGAAACAATAGTTTCAGGGTTTGATTTTTTGTTGTTGTTGTTTTAAATAATGGTTTCTATGACTATGTAACAATATTTGTTTTTTACTTAGCCCAGTGTATGAGGGGATGTCAAAAAGGTAGTTGAAAAATTCCATGAGCTTTTAACTCTATTTTCCATGAACATTTTAAAAGTCCTTCTATTCTCCACTCTCAAACCCAAACACACACAAAAGGAAAGACAGAGAGGCAAAGAGTACATTGTTTCAGTATCTCTACTACAGTTAGGCATTCCCCTAAACTGGTGATAGGATACTTGCTACCAGTTCACAAAAGGGAGCTGACCATTTGAAACAAAGATGGAGTTCTACAGTTTTTAATTCACTGGTATTCAAGAATAAATACCATGCTTGATCCCAGAGATCCAATGGCAACTTCCTCCCATAAGTCTTCACCACTCTACAGCTGTTGCTGAATTATATGCATAGCCTATCTATTCATGTTGTTAATATAACAACGTATGTCTGTGTGTACTGCCCCCTAAACAGTGCTCAGTACATCTCTGCCTTTTCCCCAGGGACTCCACAGACCTCCCAAAACTCTGTGTATACAGAGGTAAATAAGTTAATGTCTGCCCAGTACAGGGCTTCCAGAGGTTATCTCTGCTGCTCTCAATAGACAGGATTCCTGTGTCCAACTGGTACATATAAAAATTACTCTGATACCTAAGACATGTCTATCGACATCCTGACCCTCAACTATAAGTACATCCAGGTCCAGCCAAGATTTCTGACATATATTTAAAGACTGAAGCAGGAATCTCAGAAAAATAGCCGAAATGCCAAAAGCAGTTCAGATACTTGCTACTGTAGAGAACTCTTCTTAGGACTAGGCCAATTTAGGATTTATGTCCCAGAGCTATTTGTAAATTTATATTTATTTTTTCATTCAATTAGCTTGGGATAGGAAATGGGAGCTAAGTAAATAAACTCGATCTTTAATTTATAATTAATATAAATAATCATGGGAACTGTAAAAAAATTAGCCATATAGACATATTATGCATTATATAATAAATATGAAATATATATAAAGCTCTGCTAGAAGAAAACCACCTTGACTTTCTATACTGTAGAAAATCCATATATATTCATTCAATAGATTTTAGCACTTTTGATATGTGGATTAAAATATAAGATAAACATAAACTGCCTACTGGTATTCTAACAAATCAAATCTATTTTCACTCCAAATGGAAATTAGACTATATTTTGCATTATTTGAGTTAATTGCATGACAGTTTTTATGAATAATGATGCATTATTCCATTCATTACTTCCAATTATGTTCCGTTACAAGTGCAAGGCTGGTAACACCATGACCAGCCTTTTCCTATTCCTCACAATCTGATGACTCGCACAGAAAGCAGGTCAAAAATATGCCCAGAATGAAATGAACAGAGTTCAGTAATTGCTAACCATGACAGTTTAAAATTACCTGAGAAACATTACACGTGAGAGTAAACAGAAAGAGGGAACAGCTTTCCACATTACAGGATACCTGCGTTAGTAATTAACATGAGAAATATTCAAAGTGTCATTTTGACATGTATAATTATCATCTTACCATTTGCCATAGCTGGGGAGACAGCATCCTTAATATCCTCCCTCCCCTCTCACACATTAACAGAATTATCCCTGTACAGATAGTCAGATTATAAGGTGTCCTTTTCTGGATGTGATACTCCAGTCTTTGTGCATTGCTGAGAGTATGCAGAAATCTGCTAAAAGCACTGATCAAAGGGCCAGTTGGATTCTTCTCCTCTAATGCATAGCTAGGGTCAGTCAGCCCATCCCGCTCAATTCACAGCAGGGTCTGAAGTCAGAAGGTAAATCCTATTCTGAAGAAGAGGGGTCAAGGGCAAGGAAAGGTAGTCAAAACTAAGTAATTAAGCACAGGTCCAGGTGAATCACAAGGCCACACAGAAGGTGTCCTCTCCAGGGAGCGGGGAGCAAGGAGCCAGGAGAGCCAAAAGGAGAGAGGGGTTAGAAAGAAGCATCCTGAATGAGATTTGGAGACCAATACTTATGTGCCTAAGGCACGAGATTTCCATGGGTGAGTCAGGGCAAAATTTCCATGGGGTCAGGGCAAAATGCACAAAATTCACTCATCTTTCTCCATCCAATTTTAAGCATTCCTTGCACATGTACCAGGTTCCTATTTAATTCTTTCAGTGTTGGGTCGCAACAATCCATCATTCTGTCTATAATAAAAATAAAGATGCCAGTCTCAACCGTAGGAACAAAAAATTAACTAGGGAGAGAAACAATCTGGCAAGGAGTGCTTTTCTCTGGTAGCCAGGACCATTACTGCCCTCTGACAGTATCCTCAGAAAGCAGCCTCAGAATCCCTCTCAACACTATGAGCTCACTGTCAACTAATGAACTAATATTTGACATAAAATGCATTTGCTTACTGTGCAGTAATTCCTCAGATGACAAGTCAAGATGAGTAACAGTCAAGCAAAGTCTGCCTTAAAGTGGGGGACTGGGAGGACCACCTGTGACAGATTCTAGAGACAGAAAAAACGCTGGTAATTAATTTAAAGAAAGACGAAAGCCTCCAAGAGCTTCCTTTGTTCCTGCTGACCAATGCCATCAAAAGTCAGTTCTACTTGGTGACAGCGTCCTCTAATGACATAAGGGTTGTTGTTGTTGTTGTTGTTGTTCATTGCCAGTGAGTCAGTTCCAACTAACGGTAACCCTGTACAGGGTTTCTGAGGCTGTAATTCTTTATGGGAGTAGAAAGACTAATCCTTCTCCAAACAATAGTCTGGTGGGTTTGAACTTCTGACCATTGGGTTAGCAGTACAGTGCTTGATCTCCAGTGCTACTAGTGCTCCTTAACTTAAGGGACATATTTATATAGAGACTCATTTCAGGGAAAGGGGGTTAGGGTTGGAGAGGGAGTAACAGAGCAGTTACATCTGATTACAGAGAATCAACTTGCCGCACTGTAGTTTAAAGCAAAGAGATCTTTAGACATTTCTCCAAAAGTGTTTTTAAGCTTGTTAATATACAACAAGCATACACAAGGGGAAAAAGACACGTGCTTAGGGCAATTTTAAGAGCCCAAATCTATCTTTAGCAATAAAAATACTAAAATAGTGCTCGCACTCATTTTATGTGTACAGGAAGGTTTAAAAAGAAACTCCTTTGAGAAATGAAAGATCATCAGATCACTAATAACTTCAGTTTCCTGAACAATTAAGGGAATTCACAAGACTATAACCTACTCAGGAAATGACAAATATTTCTGCTTTTTAAAGAAGGACTAAAAGGGCATTTTTATCTATAGCATCTGTTCCGTAGAAATCACTGTAAGTAATAGAGCAATTTTTATTATATTTTAAATTTATTTCAAGAGTGCTTTGCATGACAATTGTCAGAAAACAGAAAAATCTTAATATTGCTGTATTTGAACAGGCAAAATTTGTTACTAAAAGGTCTTTTTCAGAGTTCTCTTTTGTATCTATTGAGTTTGGATGGCACAGTATAATTTCCATTGCACCAAACTTTAGTTTCAAACGAGTCAGCAAAATGTCCTTTCAGTTACCTGGTCTAATTCTTCATAAATACACTTTGGAAGTGTATGCTCCATGCATCATCTTAACATCCTTTGGCCCTGATAACATTCTGTGTGATGCTCCCATTGGAAAATATCTGCTTTTTAATATCTGATTCAATAAGCTGTTGACAAATGATTTGTATAATATAGTATAGCCAGCGAGCCAGGTTTTCTGTCATTACACACCACAAATAGTCCGTCCACAAATGTTGCTGTGTTCCCCTTGTGTTAGAGTTCCTTGTGCCATTCTGAATAGCAATGCAAAGATCAATACACTGTCTTCTGAAAACAACAGGATATAACAAATGAATAATTTTATTTACAATAAAAGTCCCAGTCCCCAAATGGATTCCACTAATGTTCAAATTCATTTTTCATGTTCAATCCAAGATGAAAGGTAAACATGGCACAACACAAGGAGAGGGGAGAGTGAAAAGAAATATTAGGCATACTGGTTCGAATTTATTTAAGCCATGAACGATAGCAGGGCTTCACCAAGACATGTGAATAAAATGTTCACTGCAGAATTTGGATGCAGTCTCTAAAATGTGCCTGTTCTTTCACCAAGGCATTCTGCAAAAAACATTTTCCAGTAATAAGAAATTAATGGATTAAAGGCATTCTGACATATACTTCTAGAGTATTGCACTGCAGCAGGTGAAGCCTATTAAATTGGCTTTAAAATGCTGTTTGCAACGAACAGAATTGTTTGCTTTAGGTGGGGAGAAGGAGAGACTGAAGTGACTCTTTTGAGACTGAAGCAAACAATCTTGCTTCAAAAGCATATCTTTAGCCCCTGATCTGACAGTTCTTCGCCTTCTGTGAAAGGGGAAAAAAAATCAGCGAGCAAAATCATCAGAAAAAGAAGGTTGGCAGGGGGAGCAAAATGTTAGAGAGGAAACCAGTTCAAAGATGACATTTACAAGTCTTTTATGAATGGCACGCTCCCCAAAGGGTACCCAAATATAGTTATTTTAGAAAAAGAATTTATCAGAAACACAAAACACAGCATTTCATTTCTCATAAAGATGCTAATAAACTGCCTTGAAAACAAAGACTTGTCCATTGAGCAATCAACCCATGGTAGAAATGGCAAAGAATCTTTCCCATCTGCCATCAATTCATTCCACTGCTCTTAGATTTAGACTTAGTTCAGTATACCACTCACACAGAAACAGGATTGTAATTGACAAAGCATGGAGGGAAACTTGGGCAACTACAGCTTACAAATGACACTAAAAGTCTGGGATAAAATGATGACAAGACTTGGCTCTGTGTATGGAGATACTGAAATGCAGTATTTCAGCAGATATTTACTTGTCCCATCCCATTCACTGGAACCACCTATATGGTACCTGATGCTTATAGTTTCCATTTAAATTCAGGCAACATAGTGCTAATGGATGCTGAAAAGAAACAGATGCATGAAAGCAGGTGTTAGCCCCACCCCTTCCTAGAAGTAAATGACAGTGCAAGGGCAAACTGGAACACACATAATTCTGACACGAGTAAGACAGGGACAAGTGTTAGGCACGGTTCCTGGAACAGTAATAACTGTTATCAGTGATAACTGCTGAGAGAAAATGACATGAGAATAAACAACAAGTAACCAAAACAAATGTTGTTGTTGTTGTTAAGGGCCGTTGAGTCGGTTTCGACCCATAGCAACCCTGTACAGGGTTTCCGAGGGTGTAAATCTTTACGGGAGTAGAAAGCCTGATCTTTCTCCCGCGGAGCAGCTGGTAGTTTCGAACCACTGACCTTAAGGTTCGCAGCCTGATTCGTAACCACTACGCTACCAGAGCTACTTAACCAAAACAAATAGTATAGTTTTTTTTTTTTTCTTAAGTGGGCAGGACAGGTATCAATCAAACTTCAGTAGATATTAACAGGATGGGAAGGAACTCAAGGTGCATAGTGTGCTACGGGAAACCATAGTGAAGGGTAAATACAAGCAATGTTAAGAAGGATAGACTGAGCCAAGATAATAAACATCTTTTTAAAAACTGTACTAAAGATTTTGGAGTTTATCTTCAAGAAACATGGAAATTCATGAATGGTTTGTTAGCAAAGGAATGAGGATGGTGTGATGAGAAATCTGCTATGCAATGAGTTTGTAGGCTCCACTAGAGAATTCCAGAAGCAGGGAGCCAGAAAAAAGCAAGATGAACCACACCACTGGGTTAGACTAGGGCAGGCAGAATGGAAAGTGAGGTGGGGAGAGGCAAATTAAAACCCACTGCAGAGATCTCACTGTATATTTTATGAAACGTTAGTGGGCAGAGCTATTCACAGCTTCAATTCCCAAATCTCAGGACAAAAGAATATAGCTGTCTGCAGGTAAATGGATGCCTTATTAAAATTCATCTCACAGTTGTAACCTAACAGAGTTTACAAAGGGTAAAGTAAAATAAAAAGTTACAAAATCATCATATAAAAAGGATTGTCTGAATGCATTATCCACTGGCCCTGAGACCATTTTAAAAACCGGCTATGTGAAATAGCCTTAGAGATTATTCTGATTACAAAAACGTTCTGACTCGTGTTATTCTCATCCTCAGAGCAGGCTGGGTTCTTCGCCCTACCTTTCAACAAACTGAGGTTTGCTCATTCTAATAAAACATCTACTATGAGCATGACATTTACCCAACTATGTAATCTGACCAGGAATCACTGCATAAATGACAATTTCATCTGGTAAAAAAAAAAAATTTGTTATAGCTCATTAATTGCTCAGTCTTCAGGACAGATATTTCCCTAGAACCAGACGTTTTAATTTCTCTTGAGTTCAGACATAAAGATGCCACAAGTCTTACATATTACCCTTTAAGAGTTGGTTAAAAAGACCATAGAATATCAAGTTACTTATTATTATATGAGGGGGAAAATGACGAAGCAAAGTTCATTCCATTATTAGCCATCAGCAAGATGCACATCTCTAAAATCACACTTTGTCTCAATCTAAAATAATAAAATTTGCTCATTGAATTCACCTTTTAATCCCAAATTCTCTTAGTCCTTCAATGGAAATTAATTAAACTGGCACAGAAAGAGAGATGGCATTTAAACCGTATTCAATGACCTCTGATTTTCCAGATATTCTTTGCATAAAATATTCCTCACAGGAAAAAGACTACCTGCAAACTTACAGCAAAGCCAAATAAAAAGAAATATGCTTTAGTTAATCCCAAAAACTCAAGGTACTTTAGATGAACTCAATACAAAACAAGTGTACAATTCAAAATTTTCATGTTTCAAGACCAGTCAATAACATTCTAGATTTTTTTTCTTTATACTTAAATAAAAAATAGTGTTTTTTTTTAATACTGAGCACTCATTTTAGACTCAGCTTTAGTTTTATAAATTTTAAAAATGATTTTAAAACATTAGCAAGAAAATGTTCATATGAAATTATTTACAAATTTATTGCCAAGTGTACAAGCTTTATAAACTGACAGTTTTAATTAGCTAAATTGGATTCAAAGCTTTTGGGAGTCTCTCATACACTATCTTTTGCTATGTGTTTTTCTTATTTACACATTTTGTTTTTCAACATACAATAGCTACATAGCCAAGGATGAGGATTATTCAGAAAGTTCTCAAGCACTTTGAAAATTTTCACTGAAAAAACAAACTTTTTCTGAAAAAAAAAATTTTTTGGCATATATATACACATTCAGAATTACTGAGAAAATAATTTTATAGTGAAATGATGTCTCAGTGTGGAAAAATATTTATTATTTCAATACATGAAATTTTATATTTTGTTGCCTTCTGCATAGTAAATTAAGTTAGACGGAAAGGCAAAAAATCTGAAGAGTTAGTTCAAAATTTCTATGCACACAAATACAAGTGATAAATTCGATAACATAAAAACAACCCATTAGAACTTCTCACCAATTCTTGTTGTTTCTACGGCAAAAGAATAAAGCTCCTGAAGTTGGTCGAGGTAATAATACAATTTGGTGGTCAGAGTCCACTGTCAATGCCAAGTAACAACAATCTACAAATTGCACTCTTTTTCCAAAAGAAAATGCTATTTCAGGTTTTAACATGAAAAAAAAAAAATTATATATATATATATATATATATATACATATATACATATATGTATTCTTTTTTTATAACTGTATTTATGTGCATTAATTTAATTAAAATGCATACCCTGAATAATCTCTTTGAGGCAAATACACCATGTCAGTCTCAAATCATCACACAATTCCTAACATTCACATCACAAAGATGGCACCCAATTGATATCCCACTATTAAAATTCACAATAGACAAACTGAAAACAAAATGCCCATGATCTCCATTGGGCCCATTTTAGAAGCACCTATTTATTTACACAGCTACAGTAGTGAAAAGGTCAAGCAAAAATTTACCTCCAAAGCCATGGTTGCTAAGCAACTCTTTTCAGAAGTTCTGCAACACTGATCAAGCATATTACTGGTGCCACCAACTAGATTCAGAATAAATGTGAATAACAACTTACCTGGTCTCTCCAAAGCGGCGAGGAGGATTCCTTGTTTACTTTCCTGGACGGACCTGGGACCCACTGCTGTATTCATTTGGTCATCTAGGCTTGGAGATTTATTTTTTCTTAAACAAACAAGAAAAGGATACGTCCTGGTACCACAGGCTTCCTGTTCACAAGGGCAAAGGACAGTTCTGTCTTGAGAAACACCACAGAGGGCTTGATGAGATGTTGGCCAAATCTGAATGACATTTTCTTACGGGTGAAGTCTGAAAGAGAAGATAGTTTTAAAAACGGCCATTTATAAAATTTTAATAAGAAAATCAACTCAATGCCACTTGAAGGAAAGCAAATTCAATTACTATAGATTCTTAGGTATAAGAGGACACCCTTTACAGTTTTCCCATTTAATGCCCGTTATGATGTATACTGGTTAAATTCTCTTAATATAGGATGATCTTGCTGCATGTATATGTGGCCTTGACTGTAGTTTGTGTTTTCCAGAAGAAGTTTGCATATGGATAACAGAAGTCTCTCTTCATAAATCGCTGTACTTTCAGTTTACCTTACTCCAAATCCACGAGGTACTATTTGCCAAGTTAACTTTTATCTTTACCTTGTCATTTGATTATCTTTGCTACACTGAAAATTTCATTGCTAAGCATTGACTATTACCCTTTTAATTCATAATTGCTTTCCCAACTGGCTTTATCTTTTTGTTTATTGTCTTAATTATCTAGTGTTGCTACAATAGAAACACCACAAGATTTTAACAAACAGAAATTTATTCTCTCACATTCTAGGAAGCTACAAATCCAAATTCAGACTACTGGCTTTCGTAGAATATTTTCTCTCTTTGTGGGGTTCTAGGGAAAGGTCCTCACATACTTTCAGCATCTATAGCTCCAGCATTCCTTGGAGGAATTCATGTGTCTTTGTATTAATCTGCCACTGGATTCTAGAAGCTTCAAAGGACCTCACGTCCAATGGATGCACTCTATCCCAGCTATTATTTCTTAGTAATAGTAGGTTCTTCTTCTCTGCTCACATCTCTTCTTCTATCTCTTTATATAATGTGAAGCACTGGTGGTGCTGTTGTAAGTGTTGAGCTGCTAACCACAAGGTTGGAAGTTCAAAACCACCAGCTACTCTTCAGAAGAAAGAAGAGACTGCTTGCCTCCATAAAGAATTACAGGCTCAGAAACCTTATATTAGGTCACAAGGGGTCAGAATTGACTAGGTAGCAGTCAATTCTGCCATCTAGGCTGGTTATAAGATAAATGGTGTTGCATGCCACACTCCTAGGAAATCCCTTACATTGGATTAGTATTGTGATGGGATCAAGTGTAGTGTATTTAATCCTCTTATTGGTTTATCACAGTACATCAAATTATTAGGGATCATCACATAACCATAATATCACATTATCACATAACTACAAAACCACTGAGGATCTTGGCTAAGCCAAGCTGATGCATATTTTTGGAGGACAAATTCAATCTATATTTATAGAAGAGTGATTTATAAATAAAAAAATTGCAATCACTGTTTGACCTCTTCACATATGGGAAAAACACTGTATGATGCAGAAAGCATCAAATGCAGAAAGAAGTAATACACAGAGTCACTGTACCAAAAAGAAACGCTCGATGTGCAACCATTTCAAGAAGTAGCATATGAACAAGAGCCAATGGTACTAAAGGAAGATGTCCAATGTGCACTGAAGGCATTGGAAAACAACAAGGCTCTGGGAATTGATGGAATATAAGTAGAAATATTTCACAAAAAACATGATGCAGCACTGGAGGTACTCACTCTTCTATGCCGAGAAATTTGGAAGGCAGCTACCTGGCCAACTGACTGGAAGAGACCCATATTCGTGCCCATTTCAAAGAGAAGTGACCCAACAGACTGCAGAAGTCATCAGGCAATATCATTAATATCGTGTGCAAGTAACATTTTACTAAAGATAAATTTTAAATGCCTGCAATTATACATTGACAGAGAATTGCCAGGGGTTCAAGTCTTTTGATTGTGTGGATCATGACAAGCTAGGGACAACATTGCAGACAATGAGTATTCTGGAACACTTAATTGTGCTCATGAGAAAAATGTACACAGACCAAGAGGGAGCTGTTCGAACAGAACATGGGAACACTGAATGGTTTAAAATTAGGAAAGTTATGTGACAGGGTTGTATTCTTTCACCATACTTAGCCTTCAGTCTGTATGCTGGGCATTTAATCTGAGAATCTGTATTATATAAAGTACATGTCATCAGGATTGGAGGAAGACTCATTAACAACCTGCGCCATGCAGATGATACAACTTTTCTTGCTAAGAGTGAAGAAGACTTAAAATGCTGATGAAGATCAAAGACCACAGCCTTCAGTATGGGTTTCATCTCAATGTAAAGGAGACAAATAACCTCACCATTGGACCAATCACAAACATTCATATAAATGGAGAAAAGACTGAAGTTGTCAAAGACTTCATTTTGCTTGAATCAAGCATCAATACTCACGAAAGCAGCAATCAAGAAATCAAATGACGTATTGCATTAGGCAAATCTGCTGCGCAAGACTTTTTTAAAAATGCTCAAGAGCAAAGATGTTAGCTTAAGGACTAAGATGCACCTGACCCAGGACATGGTATTTTCAATAACTGCATATGCGTGTGAAAGTTGGGCAGTGAATAAGGAAGACCATAGAAGAATTGATATATTTGACTTAAGGTTCTGGAGGAGAATATTGAAAGTTCCATGGACTGCCAAAAGAACAAACAAATCTGCGTTGGAAGAAGTACAGCCAAAATGTTCCTTGGCAGCCAGGATGGCCAGACTTTGTCTCTCACACTTTGGACATATTATCAATGGGGACCAGTCCCAGGAGAAGGATCTCATGTTTGGTCAATGGACCGTCAGAGAAAAGGAGGAAGACCTTCATTGAGATGGACTGGCACAGTGACAGCAGCCAACTGGCTCAAACATAGCAACAACTGTGAGGTTGGCGCAGGACTGAGCAGTGTTTTGTTCTGTTTTGCATAGGGTGGTTATGAGTCAGTCCCAACTCAACAACACCAAACAACAACAGGAACTATTATAGTAAAACTTCCAAAATCAAAGATAAAATAAATGAGATAAAGAAGACAGAAGCAAAATACACTAATAAAAGAGCAACGAATCAGAATGCAGTAAAGTATGTGAAGTGTTACCCACATGACTTTCTGGGGAAAATCAAAGACGGGGTTGAAGTAGGATATGAGAGTTGGCATCTAGGGTGAGCCAAATCCCTTCAGTATCCACATCACAAGTTATATTTTTCCATAAATCAGACATCTATATGTGACAGAGTTGTTTTATGAATGACTGAGAGTCACCCTCCCTGGGAGACCATTTCATTTTTCTAATTCAGGAAACACCTTACTACAGAACTGATGAAGAAAGATTAATTCATAGAAAAAGAAAAACAGGATTACAAAAATGATCAACTCAGAGAATGGTTGGCCATTTAAAAAAGCAAAACTGCCATACAAAATCTGCGTAATCATTCAATGATTCATATATTATCAATATGACTGACACACATACACACACACAACCACAGAGGGTTGTACAAATGTCCTCTACTATAGAAGTACCACAGAGCCAGAACTTTACTCATAACAAAAGAAATAAAATGTAGGATTAAACCACAACAACAACAAAAAAAAACATTTACAACTATCTTATAAAAACACTGGGCCAATAAAATGTCAAAGGAGCATCCACCATATTGGTTCTTACACTGGTGAGATGTTGGTCCCTGGATCTGCAACATCCTCATCATTTGGAAACTTGTCATCAATGCAAATATTCAGACCCTACCACAGACTTACTGAACCAGAAACTCTGGAGGAAGAGCCCAGCAATCTGTAGTTTACAATAAGCAGTCCAGGGGACTCAGGGCCACTAGTCTAATTGAATTATCCTCCCAGTTCTCGGGTCCTTCCCTAGAGAATCCCTGCCAAGTAGCTGACTAGCGCATATTTGAACATGCCCAGCAATGGTAAGTGCAAAGTCCATCCATTCCTCCAAAGAGAGTCAATTCCATTAATTACACAGGTTTTCTTCCTATCAAGTCCATTTATATGGCATGGATTTATTCCTCAAGACCCTATAAAAGTGCCAGGAAAATGGCAACTCTTCAGACATTTGGAAGTAATCATTTTTTTATTTTCCCTAGTTTTTCCAGATAAACATAGAATAGCATTTCAATCTTTCTGCAAACAGCATTGATTTAAGTCACCAGCAGTTGTGGCTTGGCGTTCCCAGCATGTATTCTCTGTAATTCTGCCATAACACCTCTATTCTTCTTTGGGCAATTAATTATGCCACGATATGCTATATGTGAGACTACTCCTATTGCCTGATACTAAGGATGTGAAGTCCGCTGCCAGACGACATGATTCAGGATTGGGTACTAGAACACAAAATGAGCAAATCAAATCAAGGGTATTAGACAGAGAATTATTGTGAATTCTAAGGTGGCTCCATAGGATAACACTGAACTGCGAACCACAAGGTCAGTGATTTCAGTCTACCAATAGCACGGTGGGAAAAACATACAACTTTTCTGTTCCCACAAAGATTTAAAGCCTTGGAAACCCTATATTGAGTTGCTTTAAGTCCGAACTGAACTACCTCCACAGCACTTAATAACAACAACATGGGGTAAAGACTTGTTTTTTTGTTTTTGTTTTTTTCTTGTGAGGTTACCAAGCTGATAGGACAAGAACCTGGAACAACTAGATATTGCACTAACACGAGTCTGTAAGATATTATATTAACAGTGAGATGAGTATACCCCAAACACAGAGAGACTCATACCTGATGAGTTTATTTAAGTTCCTGGATCACACAATGCTAGGAGGTAGCCATACCTGGAGTTTGGTTTCTCTAAAGGAGAACTGTACAGAACTGTCAGAAGCAGAAGCTCTAGTTTATGGGCTCCTATTATCACTGCCAAGGAGCTCTGGTAACGTAGTGGTTACAAATCGGGCTGTGAACCATAAGGTCAGTAGTTCGAAACTACCAGCCGCTCAGTGGGAGAAAGGTAACTTGGCTTTCTGCTCCCATAAAGATTTACAGCCTCAGAAACCCTGTACAGGGTCGCTTTGGGTTGGAACTGACTCCACGGCACTTAACAACAACAACAACATTATCACTGCCATGAAATGTCCTTCTTTCGGTTTTCCATTTCCTTTTCATTACCATTTCCCCTTTATAACTCATGTCAAGTTTCATTCCCTCCCTTCCCACCAAAGGGACTCACTTTTTTTCCATAATGAACGTAGTGCTATTTACTTGTTTGTTCACCTCTGTTCATGTACATTAAAAACATATTACATCTCTTACACATGGTCTTTAATTTTATAGTAATCAGCTTATGCTTTAAAGCTTACTTTAGTTTTTTTCTCTCAACATTGTTTACAGATTCATCCATGGTTCTATAAATAGATTTAGTTCAATAGTTAAGTAAGTTCACACTGCTTATTCTTTCTCACTGCATTCCACTGTGATTTTACTCATCCATTCCTCTAGTGCCTAAGAGGTACCTTGACTCAAATCTTTTATCACACAGAACACCCCAAGAGCTGTCCTTCAATATATTTCCCTGAATATTTATTTCTGCTGCTGATGAAGCTGCATACTGTCCATCAGTTCAGAGCAACCCAGGATAGGGTTTTCATGGCTGTACACTGGGGACAAAAAGCCTCATCTTTCTCTTGAGGAGTGGCTGGTGAATTCGAACTGCCAACCTTATGGTTAGTAGCCCAACACATAACCCACTACACTACCAGGGCTCCTTGATATTTACACTAGAGTACTATTATTATGAGAGTACAGTGGCTCTGTAGGAAAAGCACTGGACTGTAAGTCACAAGGTTGGGGATTTGAGGCCACCAGTGACTACAAGGGAGAAAAATGAGGCTCCTTTAGACTTGATAGCACTTAACAATAGCAACTATGATTATATCTCAGGGTATGTTGTTATTAGAAACCATCCATTTGCCTTTTGTATATAAAATGAAACACTGACTGGTCCAGCCATCTTCACAGTTACTGATATTGTGGCAACTGTGTATTCTGAGTGACTTCAAACCTAGGGTTCATCTTCCAGCTCTACATTAGACAACATTCTGTTGTGATTCGTATAGTTTTCAATGACTAATTTTTGTAAGGAAGTCGCCAGGTCTTTATTAGTCTGGAAGTCCTGCGGAAATCTATCCACCATGGGTGACACTGCTAGTATTTGAAATATTGGTGGCATAGTTTCCAATGTCATAGCAACACATAAGACACCAAATTGACAGGTGAGTGGTGGTTATACATACACTTAATATTTCTAAAAGTTATGTACCAGTTTCCATTCCCAGCAGCAATATGTGATAGCTTTTGTTGATACGATAGGTAAAAGATATCAGCTAATTTAAATTTGCTCCTAGTTCCAGTGTGGCACTAAAGGATAAGCAATGGACTGCTAATGATAAGGTCAGCAGTTCAAACCTACTATCCACTCTCAGAAACCCTACAAAAGGTTGCAATGGGTCAGAACCAACTCGATGGCTCTGAACAACAATAACAATAGAGGTGTATGTATATGTTTGTACAAATTTCTCCTTCTAGGGAATCTCAATTTATATAGTTTGTCCTGTTTTCTATTGATTCCCTTACTTTTATATTCTCATTTCACAGACTCTCTTGTATATTCTAAATATCGATCTTGGTCTGTTAAGCATTACAATTACCTTGTACCATCTGTTATTTTTTCTATTGTGTCCTCCACTGAACAAAAAACATTCATTTTGATATATTCAAATTCACCATTTTTCATGGTTGTTTTTTTAATAGTTGCTGTTGTTGCTTTTGGCTTTGTGCGTCTCATGTAACAAATCCCTCTCCACCATTTTTTCCTATTGCTTTGTATATATTCAATCCACCAGGAGCTCTGTTTATTGTATAAAGCACAAAAGCAGTTTCATTTTCCTCCATTTGTGAGCCAACTTTCCCATCACTTTTGATAGGAATAACTACACCAAATTCCCATATGTACATAGCAGAGAGTCTGGAGTCTAGTCTACTTTGTTGATTCTATGCCAAATGCTGGAGAACTGGAGAACAGAGTTTGCTAAATGTTTTCTATAAAGGACCAAATCCAGCGGGCCACAGAGTCTCTGTACCAATAACTCAACTTTGCTATCGCAGCATGAAAGCAGCCATAAACAATCCATAAATGAATGGGTGTGTCTGTGTCCCAGTATAATTTTATTTAAAAGAAACAGACTGCATTCTGGACTTGGCATGTAAGATATAGCTTGCCAACTGCTGTTGTAGAATGTTAATGTCTTGTAGAACTAATTTCCCTCTTTGTTTTTCTTTACTTATTCTCCCATGAAGATTTCAGATCCAACTCTGCTCCTTCAAAAAAAAAAGTTACTGATCAGAAGTTGACTGAAACTATACTGAATTTAAATCTTAATGGAGGCAAGGTGCCATCTTTAGGATATTCAATCAAGCCATTTACACATAGTAAAAATACATTTGTGCTCTATGTTGCTGAAGTTGTTAAGTGTCATCCAGTTGGTTCCAACTCACAGCAACCCTGTACAGGGCTTCCGAGAAGCAGCTGGTGGATTTGAATCAACAACCTTGCCATTAGCAGTCCAGAGGTAATTCTATATCAGGATTCCTGTAATACTGTAATAAGATTTTTGCAATACTCTTAAATTTCCCTAATATGCTTTATGTATTCTTTCTTAGATTTATTCCTAAATAGCTATTATCTTAAATCACTATTAAAATTAGTATCTTCTTATCATCATTGCTTACAACCAGTACAAAGGAACTGTACTGATTTTTACAGGTTGCTTTTAAAGCTGGGAACATAGCTGAATTCATATTGTTATTAATAGTCTCTACTGATTGTCTTTAGCTTGAGGACTAAGGTGTGCCTGATCCAAGCCATGGTATTCTCAATAACCTCATATGCATGTGAAAGCTGGACAGTGAATAAGGAAGGCCATAGAAAAATTGATGCCTTTGAGTTATGGTGTTGGAGGAGAATATTCAAAGTACCATGGGTGCCAAAAGAACCAACAGATCTGTGTTGGAAGAAGTGCAGCCAGAGTGCTCCTTGGAGGCCAGGATGGAGCTCATATTTTGTCTCTCATACTTTGGATATATTGTCAGGAGGGAGCAGTCACTGGAGAAGGATATAATGTTTGGTAAGGTGGAGGGTCAGAGGAAAAGAGGAAGACCGCCAACAAGATGGATTGGCCAAGTGGCAGCATCAATGGACTCAAGCATGGCAACAACAGTGAGGTTGGCCCAGGATTGGGCAGTGTTTCATTCTGCTGTACATAAGGTCGCTAAGGGTCGGTACCAACTCAATTGTACCTATCAACAACAACAACAACAAATGATTGTCTTGGATTTTCCATCTAAATATTTTTTACCTAGAAATGTGACAGTTATATTTACTCATTTCATTTCTTATAAAGTGTGAGTGTTTGTCTTATCGCATTGGTGAGGTAGCTGGTAAAATATTAATTAGTAGAAATAACACAGGCATCCTTGACTTGTCCCCAATCTCAAAAGAAATGAGTTTAATGTTTTATTTTTTGATTATGAGTGATATCTGTGATAGCTTTTTAGTAGGAAGTCTTTATCAAGTTAAAAAAAACTATATCCTGTTCCTTGCTTGTTAAGAAATGATTCAATTTATAAAGACAAAAAGACTTGATTTCATTAAATGCTTTTTCTGTAACATTGACCACAAACTTTCTTACCGTTTGTCTTTAAGGTAGTAAATTATCTTGAGAGATTTTTTTTTCAAAGATTGACCCATTCTTGCATTTTTATAAATAATTACACATAGTTAAAATGCATGTTTTCTAAATAAATGTCTAGATTTTATATTCAGGGATTTTCAGCCTTAGAAATTAACCTGATTGGCAACTATACATATATTTTATGTTAATTTACATAAATTTTGTCATTAAGATCAAACTTTTTTCATTATCAATTTTTCAAAGAACCAGCTTTTGTTTTTATTAGTCTATTGTGGTGGTGATTTCCTGTGCTTGTATTGCTCCTATTTTTTTTTGTTGTTTGTTTGTTTCTTCATATAAATTATGCTATAGTTTTTGTAGCCACTTGAGTCAAACACTTGCTTATAAGCTTCAGGCTTTCTGGGTCTTATGGGGTAACCAATGGTATAAAGTTCCTTTCTATACATCTGTCAAATTTTGACCTATAGGGCTTTATCATTCAAGTCTAAAATTTTCTTTACCAGAAATATGGGATATTTTTTCTGTTTCTGTGAATGACTTCTGATTTTATTGTACTGTAGTTAAAAAAAACTAACTGCATAATGCAAATAATTTAGAATTTGACACTTCTTTCCTGATCTATTACAAGATGAAGCTTGCTGTCATGGATTGAATTGTTTTCCCACACACACACAAAAAAAAGTGTGTTAGTTTGGTTGGACCATGATTCTCAGTGGTTTGAGAGTTATGTGATGGTCCCCCATGGTGCGATCTTCTGTAATAAAATAATAAAAGGATTAAGGATGGGATGCTGCTGTTGTTGCTAAGAGCCACTTAGTGGGTTCCAACTTACAGGGACCCTGTGTAAGATTTCCAAGGAGCAGATGGTGAGTTTGAACCGCTGCCCTTTTGGTTAGCAGTAGAGTGCTTATCCTACTCTACCCTTAATTCTATCACAACTGTATCTTACATACAGGATATTCCTAAGGCTGTGGAATGTAATATATTTTATCTTACAAGAGATAAAAGAAGAGAGATGTTAGCAGAGAACTAGGAACCCACTACCACCAAGAATGGAGTCCTGGTTTGGCGCTGTAGGATACAGGACCACAAGGTCATTCAAACTGCAAGGTCAGTGGCTCAAATTCACTAGCCACTCCTTGTAATCCCTATATATTGTGAAGTTCCTAGATTCAGGGAATAGCTACCTCTGGCTTTCTACTCCCGTAAGGATTTACACCCTCGGAAACCCTGTACAGGGTCGCTATGGGTCAGAACTGACTCGACGGCACTTAACAACAACAACAACAAAGGAATGCTGGGCCTACAGATGCTGAAAGGTAACAAGGACCTTTCTCCAGAACTGGTACTCTTAATTGCGATTTTTAGCCTCCTAACCTGTGAGAGAATATATGTGTTTGTTAAAGGCATCCACTTGTGGTATTTTTGTTATAGTGGTACTAGGTAACTTACCTAATCTGCTCATACTCCAAAGTAAAATATATTCTGTATTTGTTCAGTGAGAAGTTCGCTGTATGTGGTAGATCACAATTGTAAATTATTATCCAAATCTTCTCTATCTCTGCTTATTTTCTGTGTGATTGCTTCATCAGTTACAGAGGACTGTGTTAAAAATTTAACTGCAATTGCTAAATCAATGTCAAGAGTGCCATACATTTTTCCTTTCTGTATTTCAAAACTGTATGATTGCTTGTGTATACTTTCCTGCTAGTTGCATTTTCTAGATCTGTTTATTATCCCTTTTACTTCTTCTTTATATTCCACAAGTAAGCCTTTTCCATCTCATTATTTCCAGCCTGTGTCTGTCCTTTAAATTGTCTTCTTGAACAGCATATTTACTATAACATCTTATTTTTCTACACATTCTGAAACTCTGTATTGATTAGTTTAACCCCTGTGTGCTTTTTTCTTATTTTTTCTTTTAGTTTACTCTTCTGCTTTTTAGGAATTATGGCTATCATTTCCAGTAATCCTACATCTCTTGACCCTTCTTTCTGTCTTCCCATGTCTTTATTTTTTCCCTGATGTCTTTTGCTTATTTTTTCCTTTTAATTTTTTTTTAACTTATACAGAAAAATATACAACAGCTTGTACACATTCAATTTCATTTCATTGATTACAGTCTTTAAATTGTGTAACCATTCTCATCTCCTTTTCTGAGTTGTTCCTCATCCACCAACCTAAACTCACTGTTTTTTTCTTTACTTTTTATTGTGAATTGAATGAAAGTTGACAGAAAAGGCATCAGTTAAAGGTGATGATCTTGTCTGTAAACCTGATGCTTTCTGAAAGAAAGATTCAACTCCTTTTATTGTTTATTTTATTAATTCTAATATGTATTCCAGGAGTACTGGTGTGGAGCCATACAATAAACATTGCTAACCATAAGGACAGTGGTTCAAAACCACAAGCTGCTCCCTGGAAACCCTATTCAGGGTCTCTATGAGTTGGAACCGACTGAAAGGCACTTAACAACATCAAATATACAACACATTTATGTTTTTTTCTCCAAAGAAATGTATTTTTCACAGCTACTACATTTAATTATTTATATGTCCTGTTTTCAATATCCTATCTCATCACTGTGGGAATTTACTGTTCTTATTTTAAATTACTTGTATTTTGGCTGTCCTTCCTCTACCATCGGTTGCTCCAGTTGTTTTTCTAACTGCTCAGGCTCTCAAGTCTACTCTATAAGTTTATACTTTATTCTCTTGGGATCCTTATCTTTGCAAGCTAATAAAATCTAAGAAGGGTAAAAGTCTATGTCTCACTTGGTGTGTTTAAGGAAAGGGGGTAAAATTGAATACCTGTGCTACATTTTTAGCTTAATATACATAACTTCTCCTTGGTTGTGGATTGACATGTGTCCTCACAGTAATATGTGTTGGAATCATAAAGCCTCTATTTATGGATGTGATCCCATTTTTTTAAAATAGGATTTTCTCTGTGTGTTGATGGGGTCATAGTGGTATTGGATATGCCTTTACTCTAATCACTTTTGAGATATAAGAAAAGCAAATCAGGCACAGAGACAAGTAAGCACAAATGGGAAGAAAGCAGATACCACATGGAGACTGTCAAGGAACCAAGGAATGTTGGGGCTACAGCAATAGTTTCCCCAAAACAGCAGGGAGAAATCCTTCTTCCGTAGTTGGTGCTCTGAATTCTGAAACGTAGTCTCCTAACATGTGAGAAAATGAATTCCTGTTTCTTACAGTCATCCACCTATAGCATTTCTGTTACCAAAGCATTAGCAGCTGACTACCCTCTAGTCTTGGTTACCTTTCCTTTCCAGGCACCACCTACGCCTACAAGCTATTACATTTCTTCTCATGAGTTTAACTTGCCAACACTTTTAAAAAGTTGATTGCCTTCTGACCTCTCCTCTATTCCTTCCCCTTTGGTGCATCCATACAATTTACAAACTTCCCTTTCTGGATGGAAGCATAAAGGAGGTAGGGGGGTATTCAAAATGTGTGGCTTTGAGTCTCAGCTCTGCCACTCCTTTTCTACTCTTGAACAATTCATTGACTTTCTCATTGCCAGGAATCTTATCTTAAAACATTGAATAAAAAAGGCTATGAAGCACAGCTCACTTTGTCTGTCACATGAAAAAGCCATCCCAAAATGCTATTAAAAAAAAAAAAAAAAAATCTCTACTGAAATCGAATTCTGCCTCTTCTTTGGAGTTTAATTCTACCTATTTGTGTTGCTGAAAGACATGCTTCCTCAAGTTTTAATTGCTATGAAGAAGACAAAAAGTATTCCAAGAACCATAAGGAACAATTAGGAAAAAACCTTAAGAGGCAATATAGCACAACCGGAAGATGCAGGTATCTCTAGGATCTGAAGCTGTCTGCAAGGCTGAGATAAATATTAAATGTTTTCCTGTCACATAAAAATGACAGAAAGCAATTTTATTTTTGGCTAAAATAAATTTGCTGAATCTTCTCTACTAAAAAAGAAGGCTGGATGTAACAATATTCTGTTGGTTTCTTAAGAGAAAACCATCTCCTGAGAACTCTATTTCTAGTGAATATGGAGATGATGGATTCTGGCACCCAGAAAACACCAAGTACTGGGTAATTCAGGGACATCAGTACAAGGTCCGATGCCAAGATTTATTAGTGGGACTTATGTCAGAAAAAGAAGCAATTGGATTTACTCCAGAAACAATAACTAAACCATGTGTGGTGCTGTGAGTTAATGCGCCGGACTGCAAAGTTGGTTTGAGCCGCAAGATCAGCAGTTCATCAGCCTGTCCTTGGAAACCCTATACAGGGTTGTTATGGGTCAGAACTGACTTGACAGCACTTAACAACAACAACAACAACAACAACAACAGATGTCTATTATGATAAACAAACAAGCCACCCCCATTACCAGTGAGTCCATTATGGGGCACAGTGACCCTATAAGAAAGAGAAAAACTGCACCATTGGGGTACACGGCTGACATTTCTAGAGAAAACACATCTTTCTCCTATGGAGTGGAGCCAATTTATCAGCCAAGGGTTTAACCAATATGCAGCAGGACTCCTCTGAAATGGACAGAAGTGAGTATATTAATGAAAACCAAGGCTCTCTGCTAGGTCTGGATCTTCTATCTGGCTCATCTTCCTATTTCCTGTTCTATGGACTTAAGCTAATGACCTGCTGTATTACTTGCTGATCCTATTATTTGCCAGAGCTGGTAAGTGCCAGACCTGCCTGCCTATTGGCTGGCTTACCAATCTTGATTCATCAGGTCTGCAACTGCATGAGTCAGAAGCCTCCGGCTTGAAATCTAACCCACAAGCTTAGTACTCATCAGCTCTACAATTGTGAGGCAATTTCTTTGCTATAAACCCCTTCTCTATATATACATCTGTAAGGTTCACTGGTTTTGCTTCTCTAGAGAACCCAGTCTAAGACAATATGTAAACATCAATAATAGTCATATCTACTGATCTTCCTTGTGGGTATATGGATATTATCCTATCAATGACAGCTTTGTGCTTTGGGATAGATCTTGAAGTGCTCTTTTTGACAATCAGTGTGACACCATTCCTCTTCAATTTGTCATTCCCAACAAAGTAGACAACATGATTGTCTGATTCAAAATGGCTGGTCCCAGGCCATTTTATCCAACTAATGTTCAGGATATTGATTTTTAAGCATTCCATTTCATTTCTGACAACTTTCACTCTTCCCTAATTCATAGTTAATACAGTCCACATACCCTTTACAACTAATGACTGCTTGCAGTAGTTTCTTCTCATCATGAGTCATTCCACATTAGCACATGAAGGTCTTGAAAGCTTTTCATCTGTGCAATTAAAGTGGACTCTGTTTTGATGAGGCAGCTCGTCCATAGTCATATTTGAGTGCTTTCCAACCTGAGGAGCTCATCTTGTACCATAATACCAGAAAATGTTCTGTTCCTATGCACAAGGTTTTAAACATACTGATTTTTTTCATGAGTAAATCACCAAGTTTTTCTTCTCAGTCTGTCTTTGTCTGTCTGTCTTAGCCTGATAGCTCTGCTGAAAGACATGGATGACCCTGTTGGCATTTGCATAGCTTCTAGGACCACAGCAACATGAAGTTACTAGAGAATGAAAAACTGACAAATGAGTGCTAGTTGCAACATATACATAAATATATTTTAAAATACATTATGCAATATGGATGGTACTGTAGCACACTGGCTCTGTAGGATAAGCACTATACTGAAAACCACAACGTCAGCAGTTCAAACCACTCCCAGGAGAAAGAAGAGGCTTTCTACTCCCCTTAAGATTACAGCCTTAGAAACCCTATACGGGTGCCTATGAATCAGAACCGACTCAATGGCACTTAGAAACAACAAGATCTTCTATTTCTATTCAATTGTCATAGTTATCTAGTGTCACTGTAATAGAAATACCACAAGTGATTATTTGAAGAAGCAGAAATTTATTTTCTCACATTTAGGAGTCTAGAAGTCTAAATTCAAGGCTAGCTCTATGGGAAGGTTTTCTCTCTCTGGCAGCTCTCAGGGAAGGTTATGGTCTCCTTTCAATATCTATGGCCAGCATTTGTTGGAGATCTCTATGTACCTTGATATCAATCTTGATCTGTGTCTAGGACATTCTAGCACAAAGTATCCTATAACTGTCCATGGGTCCAAAGGACACACTCCATTCTTGCTCTTCATTCATTTCTTTCATTTTATCTCTAGCAAGATACAAGCTGTGACTCAAGCAAGGGGGTGAGGAGGGGTGTGACTTTAGTCACTCCCTCTTATAAGATGGTGTCTCAAGATACAGCCACACATACAATAGGATGAATGTAAAACTGATGTTCTTCCATGTAAACTGTCACATAATTCACAAAACTTAAAAAAAAAAGATACAGTCCACACTAATCCTGTCTCATTAATATATAAACATTAGGATAAACAACAGATCACAAAACGGTGGACTCTCCCATTATATCATAAAATAGATGACAACCACACAATCCTGGGGATCATAGCCTAGCTACACTGACACATGTTGGTAGTGGTATGTGGGGGACACAAAATTCAATCCATAACACCAATTAATAACTTTTTCTTAATATTCTTTAGTGATAACTATGTTTGAATCAAGAATTTAAAAGATGTGACTTAAGGTATTTACTGCATTTCTATTTTTCACACTTTCACCTGTAGAAATTATTTGTATAGCTCCCCTACCTTTCTACCTCCATTAGCTCTCACCAGCAGGTGTTGTTGTTGTTGCTAGGTGACACTGAGTTGGTACCGACTCACAGTGACTCTATGCACAACAGAAGGAAACAATGCCCGGTCCTGGGCCAAGCTCACAATTGTTGCCACTCTTGAGTCCACTGATGCTATCACTTTGCCAATCCATCTCGCTGGGTGTCTTCCTCTTTTTATCTGACCTCCCACCTTACCAAACATGATAACCTTCTCCAGCGACTGGTCCCTTCTAACAGTATGTCCGAAGTATGAGAGACGAAATTTGGCCATCCTGGCCTCCAAGGAGCACTCTGAGTGTACTTTGATATATACTGCTAAATATCTGCCAACAAAAGTTTCCAAAAATCTTCATTCAGCTATAGATAGGGAGATGACCACTTATCCCATAACCTTGCCAATACTGGTAAGTCTCTGAGTTTCCAACTCTCTAATAAAAATGTATCATTATTCAGGAATAATAATTACCAAGCTAAAATAATGGGCCAAGAAAACTGATGTTTCCTAGGCAACCAGGAAGCCAGACATGATGATAAATGAAACACAGTTCTTTTGGATGAAAGAAAGCAAAATTTGTAATTCCTTTTAACTAGATGAAAAACAAAGATGTCATTCCATTATTGTGGGGAGTGGTAATATTTACTGTAAAAATAATCTGCTATTTTTATACACTGACATGATTCAACAAATAGTAAGAATCTAGATACAGGGTCACCATGAGTTGGAATGACTCAGCACGTAACAACAACAAAGCAGTCCTTAGAGGCATTCACATGTTTGAAGGACATAAGAAGCCTTACTTCAGATGACTCTAGATACTTTGACCAACTGGGGAACATGTTTCTATTTCAGGAAAATTCACTGAAAAAGCTGGACACTCAAGTGTTAACCAAAAATGTAAATTTGACAAACTGCTAGCTTAGGTTATCAAGACTAACCTTAAAGGAAAAATAACCTGTCATCTCAACAAGGAACAACACATTCAACTGGCTAGATTCTCAAACATATTTTATTAATGCCTTGAAAAACAATCAAGGCACATGATTGCATTTTTGGTGCCATGCATTTAGGTTTATATGATCTGTAAAACAGTCTAAAGAAACAGGCTTATGTGAAAATTACACAACAGACAGTGTAATCATTCCCAAAAAAGGTGACAAGAAGAACAAAGAAAAAGGAAAAGCAGCCTGAAATGTTTCAGAATTTAAGCAAACAAAAGTGAACCTGGAACATTGTTATAAAAAGAAAACAAAACAATTTTAGTAAAGATTATTAATTCATCAACCTATGGAATCACTAAATAAACATTTTCAATTGTTAACAACTCAAGGAAAATTCTGAAGCATAGTTATTTTTAGCAGAAAATACACAGGTGTTTCAAAATTCCGATAGCTTTTAGAGATTTCAGTCATTCATCTACCTGTCCTTCCCTCTACCCAATCTACCCCATCATCTACACCCACGCACAACCATCAACTTTTGCTAGTTTTGCATCTTTAACCTTACTTCCCTTCCCTTTCCACAAAGATGTTCAGGATCTGCTTCCCCTGAATTATTTGGTCATCAAATTCTACTTTCTTTTGCAAATAATTTTTATTCACTAGCCATATTAATTTCATGATATATCTTGAAGTTCAACAATAAATGTGGTAGGATAATATTCAGATGCACCAACCACTACAGCCCCTGATAATGAAACTGAAGAATTCTACGAACTGCTTTGATCTGAAATTGATCAAATGTGCAATCAAGCTGTATTGATAGTTACTGGTGATTGGAATGCAAAGAAACAAAGAGGAAGGATCAATATTTGGAAAACATGGACTTGGTGATAGAAATGAAGCTGGAGATCTCATTATAGAATTTTCAAGACCAGTGACTTATTAATTGCACATACTTGTTTTAAACAATATAAAAGACAACTATACACATGGACATCACCAGATGAAATACACAAGAATCAAATTGACTACATCTGTGGCAAGAGAAAGTGTAAAAGCTCCATCAGCAGTCAAAACAGAGGCAGATTGTGGAACAGACCATAGATTTTTCCCATGCATGTTGAGGCTGAAGCTAAAAAAAAAAAAAAAAAAGTCCACGAGAGCCAAAATATGACCTTGAACACACTCACCTGAATTTAGAGATGATCACAATAGCAGATTTAATGCATTCGTCAATAATGACTATAGACCAAAAGAGCCGTGGTATGACATCAAGAACATCATACGAGAAGAAAGAAAAAGGTTATTAAAGAGAAAGGAATGAAAGAAAACACCAAAATGGATGTCAAAAGATACTCTGAAATTTGCTCTCTAGCATAGAGATGCTGAAGTGCATTGAAAAAATGAGGATGTCAAAGAGTTGAACAGAAAATTTCAAAGGGCAGATTAAAAAGACAAAGTAAAATTTGATAATCTAAAGGGAAGAGTGCACTCAACATTTCTCAAGCTCAAAGAACTGAAGAAAAATTGAAACCTAGACTTGCTATATAGATGGATTCTTAAGGCAAAATATTGAGCGATGCAGAAAGCATCAAAAGAAGATAGACGATACATGCAGAGTCACTATACCAAAAAGAAATGGTCAACGTTCAACCATTTCAAGAAGGAGCGTATGATCAAGAACCAATGGTAATTAAGGAAGAAGCCCAAGCTGCACTGAAAGTATTGGTAAAAAACAAGAATTTAGTAACTTATAGAGTACACATTGACATTTTTCAACACACTAATCTACAATTACTCATCTATGCACTAGAGTTACTCATCTACATCATAAAATTTGGAAGACCGCTACCTGGTGAACTGATTGTAAGAAATGCATATTTGTGCCCATTCTAAAGAAAGGTGACCCAGCACAATACAGAAATCATGTAACAATATCATGAAAATCACATGCAAGTAAAACTTTTCTGAAGATAAATTAAAAATGGTTGCAACAACACATGGGCAGAAACTGCCAGAAACTCAAGCCAGACTCAGAAGAGGACATGGAACTAGGAATTTCATTGCTAACCTCAGGTGGATCTTGGTTGAAAGCAGAGAACATCAGAATGATGCTTAGTTGTTCTTTATTGACTATACAAAGACTTTCAACTGTGTAGATCATAACAAGCTAGGAAAAACATTGCAAAGATTGGGTATCTCATAACATTTAATTGTGCTCATGAGAAACCTAGATCAAGGGGCACAGAACAAAAACCAAGAGGCAGTCATTCGAACAGAACAAGGGAATACTGAATGGTTTAAAATCAGGAAAGGTGTGTGCCACAGTTGTATTCTTTCACC
>NW_006408564.1:11895846-11919870 GCF_000296735.1 Chrysochloris asiatica
ACTATTGTTCTAGTTTTGAACAAGATGGGCCAAGCTCCCAGTCTCATGGAGCCTTCTAGGTGTAAGGTGAGGAGGAATGGTAACGGTTGTTGCTGTTATGTGTCTTCAAGTCATTTCTAACTCTATGCACAACAGAACAAAACACTGTCAAGTCCTGAACTATCCTCACAAGTGTTGCTACCACTATGTCAATCCACCTTGTTGGGGTCTGCCTCTTTTTTGCTGACCATACACTTTTTCAAGATGATGTCCTTTTCCAGAAACTAGTTGCTCCTGATATGTCTTAAGTATGAAAGACACAGTCTCGCCATTCTGGAATCTGAGGACTATTTGGACTATACTTCTTCCAACACAGATTTGTTTGTTCTTCTGAAATTCATGACATTTCTAATATTCTTCTCCAACATCATAACTCAAATGCACCAATTCTTCTATGGTCTTCATTATTCACTGTCCAACTTCCACATGCACATGAGGTGACTGAAAATATCATGGCACATCTTAGTCATCAAACTGCTATCTTTGTTCTTAAACACTTTAAAGAGCTATTGTGCAGGTCTGTCTTATGCAATAAGCCATTTGATTTTTTGACTGTTATTTCCTTAAGTCCTGATTGTGTACCCAAGCACATTATGTGTGCTTGGGACATACAGAAACAGCAGTTTTTGACAACTGTGATCTTTTTCCATTTTCATGATGTTATTAATTGATCCAGTTAAGAGGATTTTGGCTTTCTTTACAGTGAAGTGTAATCCATCCTGAAGGCTGCAGTCTGTGATCTTCATCAGTAAGTATTTTAAAGTCTTCTTTCTTTTCAGCAAGCAAGTTTGCATCATCTGCATATTGCAGGTTAGTCATGTGTCTTCCTCTAATCCTTATGCTATGCTCTCCTTCATATAAACCAGCTTCTCAGATTATTTGTTTAGCATACAGAATGAATAAACAGGGTGAAAGGATACCACCCTGGCATACACCTTTCTTGATTTTAAACCATTCAGGAACACTTTGCTTTGTTCTAACAATCACCTCTTGATCTCTGTATAGGTTTTTCATAAGCTCAAATAAATGTTGTGGAATACCCATTCGTTGCAATAGTATCCATAATTTGTCATCATCTACACAGTTGAAAGCCTTTTCATAGTCAATAAAGCACAAATAAACATCTTTCTGATATTCTGTGCTTTCAACTAAGATCCATCTGGGGTCAACAATGATATCCCTAGTGTCATGTCATTGTCTGAATTCAGCTTGAATTTATGACAGTTCCTTGTCATACTGTTGCAACTGTTTCCAAATTACACAAAGCGAAATTTTACTTGCCTGTGTAATTAATTACATTGCCTGATGATTTCTGCATTCCTTTAGTCATTTCTCATTGGAATGGACACAAATATGGATCCCTTCTGGTCTGCTAGTCATGTGGCTTTCTTCCAAATTTCTGGGCATAGATGACCTGAGCACCTTCAGCATGCATCAGTTTGTTGAAGGATTTCAATCTGTTTCCCATCAATTCCCAGATCTTTATATGTTTTACTAATGCCTTCAGTACACTTAAGACTGCTTCCTTCATTACCACTGACTGGCACTTGATCATATGCTACCTCTTACAATGCTTCAACACCGACCTTGTCTTTTTGGTACAGTGTCTCTATATATTTCTTCATCTTCTTTTCATGCTTTCTGCATCATTCAATATTTTACTGATCTTGTTGTAGTTATTAAGTGCTGTTGAGTTGGTCCAACTCCTAGCAACCCTGTATAGGGTTTCCGAGGAGTGACTGGTGAGTCTGAACTGCCAATCTCATGGTTCAAACTGATCTTGAAATTCAGTGCTTATTCAACAGAACCACACTACAGCTGTATTTGACCTACAGAATCTTTCAATACTGCAAGTCGAAGCTTGAGATTTTTTCTTTAGCTCTTTCAACCTGAGAAATCCTGAACATGTTTTTTCATTTTTGTTTTCTAACTCTACTTCTTTGCACATTTCATGAAAATACTTTACTTTGTCATCTCATGCTGCCCTCTGAATTTTCTATTCTGTTCTTTTACCTCCTCATTTCTTTCATTCATTTTAGCATCTCTGTTCTAGAGAGCAAATTCAGAGTGATTTCTGACATCTATTTTGGTCTTTTATTTCTCTCTTTATTTTTAATGACCCTTTATTTTCTTACTGTATGACATTATTGATGCCCTTCTACAACTCTTGTGGTCTTCGGTTAGTAGTATCTAATGTTTCAAAGATTTTACTGAGATGGTCTCTAAATTCAGGTGGGATATGCTCAAGGTCATATTTGGCTCTCATGACCTTGTTTTAATTTTCTTCAGCTTCAGGCTGAACTTGAATAGGAGAAATCCATAGCCTGCTCCACAGTTTGTCCCTGGTCTTGTGTTGGCTGATGATATGGAGCTTTTTCATAGAGTCTTACCACAGATGTACTCAATTTGATTTCTCTATACTTCATCTGGTGAGGTCCATGTGCATTTAATGTTGTTTAAAACAAGTATTTGCAATGAAAATGTCATTGGTCTTGCAAAGTTCTATTATGTGATCTCCAGCATCATTTCCATCACCAAGTCCATATTTTTCATCTACTGATCCTTCCTTTTTGCTTCCAACCTTTGCATTCTAATCACCAGTCATTATTAATAAGTCTTGATCACATAAATAATCAATTTCAGACTTAATAAGCTGATAGAATTCTTAAATTTCATCATCTCTGGTTTTAGTGGCTGGTGGATAAATTTGAAAATTAACAGTTTTAACTATTCTTCCTTGTTGTTGTTAAGTGCCACCGAGTTGATTCCAATACATAACAACTCTGTATAGGGTTTTCAAGGAGCAACTGGACTTGAACTGCTGACCTTGTGGTTCAAACTGATCTTATGGTCCAAAGCATTATCATGCAGTACAACACCAGAATACCAGTCTTCATTATAGACATACACCATTTTTCTTGAACTTGTCTCTCCAGGCATAGTCAACCATATGACTATCAGATTCAAAATGGCTGACACCAGTCCATTTCAGCTCAGTAACCTAAGATATCTATTTTTATTTGCTGTGTTTCATTGTTGACAATTTCCAATGTCTCTAAATTCCTACTTCATATAGTCTATGTTTAGATTATTAAAAGATGTTTGCAGTTGTTTCTCCTCATTTCAAGTTGTATCACACCAGCAATTTAAGCTCCTGAGAGCTTTCCTCCATTCATGTCATCATAATCAGCTTTACTTCTAGGAGGCCGAGCTTCCCTAGTCTTATTTTTTGCGCCTTCCAACCTGAGCCATTCATCTTTGTGGCACTATATCTGACAATATTCTTGAGATATTCAAAATGTTTTCATCTTCAGTACTATATCTGACAATGTGCTGGTGCTATTTATAAGATTTTCAGCAGCTAACCACTCAGAAGTAGTCACCCCTCCTTCTTTCTAGTCTGTGTTAGTCTGGAAGGTCAACTGAAATTATCCAGCATGAGTGACCCTATCGACATTTCAAATACTCGTAGTATATCTTCAAGCATCACTGTAACACACAAGCCACCACAGTACAACAAACTGCCAGATGAATGGTGGATTTTGCCCAAAGAATCATTGAATATTGCATGTTGAAGTTTTGTTTTTTTCCCCCCAGTTATTTTAGCTTGAGAAATGCATTCATTTTGGTTTCCAAAGTCCAGGCACTGTACATTTTATTATAATGTTTGACTTTGTCTTCTTGGATATGCCTTTTGAAATTTGCTGATCAGCTTTTTTACCTCCTCATGTTTTAGATTTAGATTTGCTTTAGATTCTCTATGCTCAAGAGTGTATTTCAGACTCTCTTGTGACATCCATTTTGGTCTTTACTTTTTTTCAGGGATTTAAAATTACCTGTTGCTTTCTTCAAGGATGATGTTCTTGATGACCTCCTACAACTCTTTATGGTCTTAAGTCATTAGCATCTAATGGGGATCACAGAAAGTAAGTTTAATTCTGGTTGTGATTTCAAGGAAATAATCAGGATGCAAGGTCAGGGAATAAAAAGAGAATAGAGAACCCAGAAGTAAACCCATCTACATATAGTCAGCCAAGGGCCAAAACACATTAAATGGGGACGAGATAGATTGTTCAACAAATGGTGCTGGCAAAAGTGGAAATCCACCTGCAGAATGAAACAAGACCCATATCTCATATCCTTCAAGAAATGAACTCAACATTTAAAACTTAAATGTAAAACCTAGAATTATTAAAATTATTAAAAAAAAAAAAAAAAAAAGTAAAACCTAGAATTATTAAAATTATTAAAAAAAAAAAAAAAAAAAACAGAGATAAACTTTAGGGTTTTGATACATGGCACAAGTATACTCTTGTTGTTAAGTACTGTTGATCTTGTTCCAACTCACAGAAACCCTATGTACAACAGAAGAAAACAAAACCTGCTCCTGCAGCAGCCTCACAACTGTTGCCGTTGCTGTGCCAATGCATCTCTTTGGGGGTCTCCCTCTTTTTAGTTCTCCCTCCAGTTGACCAAGCATGATATACTTCTCTGGGGACTGGTACCTCCTGATTACATGCCTGAAGTATGAGAGACAAAGTCTGGCCAACTAGGCTTCTAAGGAACATTTTGGTTGTACTTCTTCCAAAACATCTTTCTTGGTTCTTATGGAAACCCATGGTACCTTTAACATTCTTCTTCAACACATATGGCAACTCAATATTTGACTTTTTGTAAAACTGTCAAAATGATTTCCTAAGTGGCTGCATCATTTTACATTCCCCCACCAATGTAAGAGGGTTTCAATTTCTCCATATGCTTGCCAATACCCCACCCAGATATTATAATTTAATTTGTTTAGCTGAGACTTGCATAACAGTATTTTTTTTATTGTTTATTTTCTGTTTTTAAAAGTTCCCACAGTAATCATAATGAATAGTGATGTTTAAGAAGTATAGTGGCTTACACATTGGGTTACTAACCACAAGGTCACCAGAGTTTTGAAAGGAGAAAGATGAGGCTTTCTGCTCCCTTTAAGATTTATAGTCTTGGAAACCCAATACAGGGTCATTACGATTTAGAACCAACTAGACAGGGCACACCACTACTGTGACCACAGTAATGATAAAGTGTAGCGATGGTTAAGAACCCCCCTCTTGCCTGTTCACTGCCAACTTCCTGACATACACTTATACTTGCTTCCTATATTGCCTCACAGCTTTTGGGACCCATTACATTCTTGCCACCCCACTGCCCAAAGTGATATCTGCTTTGTAGCTAACTCATGCAATAAGGCTATGAAAGACAACGAAGACATGATCTTATATTTATAATTATCTCATTTCTATTTTCAAGATTAGTGAATGCTCATACAAATTATATTTTGAAATAATTTGCGTATGTATATAGAGGCCTTCAAAATTTTTGTGGAAAAATTCCACAATCTTTTCATTAGTTTTTTCCCCCATGGAGTTTTTGAAGCCCCCTTGTTCATGTGCATGGAGTTAATGGGTGGTATGCAAGGTTAGCACTTAATTATACTCCGAAAGGTTGCTTTGTGGTTTGAACTACAAGTGCCATGGAAGATGGGCCTGGTAATGTGTTTCTGAACAGTCACGGCCTTAAAGAGCCTGTGGAGCCATTCTAAGCTGCACGCGTGGGGTCTCCATGGGTTGAAACTGACATGGCAGCAACTAACAGCAGCATTAGTGTGCAAGGGGGAAATCTGAAAGCTAATAATCATTCTCCTCTGGGACAAATGGCTTTCATTCAATTCTATGTCTTTTCTACTACTTCCATTTTTGACCATGATCATGCACTAGAGAAGCTACTTTAAGGGTTCAATATCAAGTTCCATGAGTGATGAGAATTGCCAACCCCCTTTCCATATGATCTTTTGATGACATTTTCTTTAAAAAGAGTTTACATGTAAAAACGACTGGTTCTCACATTATTTTTCTCTAGTAAGAAAGACTTGTCCTGGTGTGGCGCTGCAGGAGAATGCACTTGACCACAAGGTCAATTTGAATCGCCATGTACGTAGTGTAAACTCATCAGTCAATTCTCAGAAACCCTATACAAGGTTTCTGTGAGTCAGAACCAACCCCACAGCACTTAATTACAACAGCAGTAAGAAAGATATGGAAAATATCATGCTGAATGAAAGAAGTCAGTCACAGAAGGACATATATATTGTACGACCCAAATTTCATAAAATACCTAGAGCACTCAATTGTATAGAGACCAAAGTTTGCTGCTGCTTACCAGGTGGTGAGGGGAGGAAGAAAGGGAGAGTCATTGCTTTGGGGCACTTGGTTTTAGTTAAGGATGCTAAGAAAGTTTAGATAGATGGACCACATGCTAAACATAAGTAATGCCACTGAATTATGCAAGTTAACATGTTGAAATGGTAAATACTTTTAATATTTATATTTTCCACAATAAAGAAAGAACAACGTATGGAGTAAGTAAATGAATTCTATGTGTTCTGTACTTCAACTCTGATCCTGAGTATTAAACATTAGTATATGGGCAAAAATGTCTAAAATTCAAAAGTACTACAGCAACTCATTTTAATAAGTGTCTCCTGTCAAATTAATGCCGGGGGTGAAGGTATAGGCCTAAAGAATAAATAGCCTGTGTTTGCCGATAGCCATCTCAGGCTGAAATGACAGAAGCCTGGATTAAAAGACACTAGAGTTTTAAACTGAAGCACAAAGTCTGGTAAGCTAAGGAATTCAAATTAACAGTAGATGTTCCAAAACCATACCTTCATATGAACTGTAATAGCAGATGGGGATGTTATAAGTTATGAAATTAATACTTACAGAAGAGGATCCAAAAAGGAGAGTCGTATTAAGATCATGTATTTCTCTTGAGAAACCAAATTAATGTAACATTATCTACTGATTTCCTGCTTATACCATACCCTTGGAGTCCTGATGTAGAATAAGCACTGTACTGGTAACTATAAGGTTGACTGTTGAAACCCACCAGTAATATATCAGGAAACCTGATACAGGGTCACTATGAATTGGAACCAATTCAACGGCACTTATCACCAACACAACAGCCATACTCTTTACACATCATGAAATATCAACCAATGTTCATCTCCACAGGCTGCCTGGTAACACTGCAAATGTGTGAGGACAACTCGTTCTGAAAGGCTTCTAAAATGTATCCAAATCAATTGTGATCTTCCAGAAACAACCATATGTTGTTGTTGTTAAGTGCCATCAAGCAGTTGTGACCCTGTATAGGGTATCAAAGGAGTGGCTGGTAAGATTGAACCACTGTTCTTGGAGTTACCAGTCAGTGCTTATCCAATAATAACACATCAAGACTTTAGCATCTCTTTATTAGTGCACAGATCTCTCAAAGTTTGAGACACCTTGGGTCTCTTATTTTTCTCTCTTTCTTCTTTGAGTCTTCCGACATATTAACAACAAAAACAAAGGAACATCAAAACAAAACTTCTGAGTTGCATTATAATTTAAATAGAAGCAATGAAGAAATGAAATAGTTCAACACAAGTGAATATAAGCCAATGATTACTATCTCTGCATACACTAAAAATGATCATACCAATTTTTTGACTAATGTAATATGTCAGGATTTTTTGTGGCAAAGTGATGCCACTCACAGGTTTTTGGTAAAAGAAAATAGTAAAGCCAATTATGGTTTTACTTATAACCACGTGTCACTTGTAATCTATAAACTTACTTCTATTCTTGGTGTTCTATCATATTCAGCAATTTCTTCCAGCAGTAGTCTGCTATTCAATAAATAATTACAGCACTGCTATGTTGAGAACATACATTGAATATTCTCGGTCTATCCTGCCCAATAGCATATGAAGAAGATAATAAAATCCAAATCCCAGCCCTTGAATCCAAGGCCATCTCAGACCACTAAGCCATTGATTTCCCACAAGCTCTCAGAGAACACTGGTTAAACAAACTCATAAAGAGTCAAACTTTGGTCTCTAGGCTATGTCTTCATTGGAACCAACACTGGAGGTTTCACAACAGCAGCTGATAATCAAGAAGGGCTCTCAGTCACAGTATATTGGGACAATATGTCCCAAGTTCTGCACACATGCTGCTCATAACACACTAGAATTAGACATGAATTTGAGAAAAAACAATAAAGTCTTGATCCTTCTTCTACCATCACGACTTTTGCATTGCTTCATTATGCAGGGCTCCATCCAGGATAATTTTGCTTTTTCATTGTTTGACAAATGCCTTCCATTTCCGCACTCCAGATACTAGTGAGTTTTGCTGAGGAGTTCTTGGAGTGGTAATAGCATTTTTTGTTTCTCTTGTTTTTCCATTTCCCAGTCCTCTCACCATGATAGGCACTCGTCAGGGAATCTCCATCCCTACCCACCTCATTACCTCTTCACTCTATTTGTCATCATTTAGGAAATTCAGAACTCTTAATTATTAGCTTACTCTTGTGAACAGTAATGAGGCTCCAGCTGCCTAAATGGGGAGCATCATCGTCGATAACGAGCAGGCCGACTGAGACCCACACCTGAATCCCATCACATGGCTCCATTGTTCTGTCCAGGTGGGAAGTTTCTGTCTACAGGCAAGTTTCTACAGGTGAGCTGGAGCTTGCAGGGGAGCTATTACGCATTCACTTTGGTCTTATGATTCACACTGACTATAAACTGCTTTCCTGTGTGGTCAGACTCATTTACATAGTGATTATTATTTCCCTTTGAATAATATTTTACTGTTTCATTCTTCCTTGTCTTCCTCTTCACTTAAAGAGCTTACTGGAGCTGAGACTTCTCAAAGAGACCACTAATTGGTCATCATCCTACTGCTACTTGTGATCTCCATGTACCCTTAAAAATGAGGTCCTTCCTTTTAGCTGGTTGAGCTATCTGTGTACAAACTTTCTGTGATATCTCCTATAGCGATCAGCAAACTTTCCCAAACACAAGAGGTGCTAAACAAATATTATTTGACATGGATACATTTTTCTGAGAATAGAAGAAAGACAGGCCCAGACCCACAGGAGATAGAAAAGGATAAAAGATAAAGAATTTGCTGGTCTCCCCTGAAGCTATGACAACAATGTCTTAACAGTAACTAGGGAAAATAGAGCTGACCCCAAATCCATCTCTTTCTAGACTTTATATTCTTTTATATCAGCAAGTCTTACACCACTGACATCACATAAGCTTTGAATGCACGCTCCTATGTGCTGGGTCCTATGGTTGGCGCTTGTCCTGCAGTAGCTCATTTAAGCCCTAACAATCTGCACAGTAGATATGAAGGAAAACAAACCCAGAGAAGTCAGATGATTTGGTTGAGGTCCTATTAACTAAGATCCCAAAGTTTTTCTCAGTATATGAACCATCAAGCATTACTAAGGGAAGAACAAAATAGAGTGAAGGTCTGGATGGGTTCTGTGGTATGGCAGCACCCCAAAGGTGATGGAGACCAGTGACAGATACAGGAACAACGGCATCACCTTGGTGGTGCAGCTCTGCCTGCATCCCTGTGGCTGTTGACTCATATCCACAATGATCATCATGCTAAACATGGTCTAGGAATTACTGGGCACAGGGTATGGCTAAAGGAGGCTCTCTTTTTTGCAGTTTTATAAAGTGAACAGTTTCTAAAATTAATACCTGGGGACCAGTGTTGACGCATAATACACCAGGAAAAAACACTGTGTACTGACATCCCTGATGCAGAGGTGGGAAACTTGTGAACTAACATTTGTAAACGTTGGTTTACAACACATGTAAGCATGTGTTGGTCATATGGAGAAGAACTAATATTCCTGTTGCCCTTACTACAGAAATGGCATTAGTCTAAATGTTTTATGTAAATATCTCAATCCTCTCACTAGTTTAGTCAGGTAGGTATTTGCATCATCCTGATTTCACTAAAGAGGAAAGCACATTTTGCCTCATCACTTGTTCAAGTTCACACAGCAAGTGGTGGAGCTGAGATTTTTACCCAAGCCCCTTCTCTACTTCCAACAATGTTAGGAAAGCTGTTCTGCCCATCCCATTACGTGCTGTACTACTTATTTTTAATGTAAATGACTGTCCAAACTATGAATATCCAGATGTGTGAGCAGAGGCGATGGCCAGAAGAATTAAGAAAAAGACATGACTCTCAGGTAAGACATTAATTTTCATGTACACAATTGCTACCAACCGTAGAGTCAGTTTGAATGGTCTTCCATAGTTGGAAAGAGAACATGAAAAACTTCTAAGTTGGTCATGTACATTCTCAAATGGTCAATAGATAGGCTTAGGGCATGGTCAAATTCTCTTTAGCTCTCTAAAAGGTTCAGTTTTCATCTCCTTGTTTGATTCATCCATGATTTTTTTAAAAGCAAATTCATATAGACTTAGGGGGCAACTGTAATCCCAAGTGTGTATACTGTTGCTAGTAGTAGTTTATGACAACTCTCATTGCCAAGTGTGCTGAAAAGCACAACATCATTACTGTAAAATGACAAGCAATCACTAATTAAGTGCACATGTATTGTTTCACAGTGGGTTTTGCATCCCAGGAAAACGGCAGGGAGTGTTCTCCCAGTGTGGCATCTTAGAGCTCTGTAGTCTCAAGGCCCTTGCTTTTCAAATAACATTTCAGATGCTTCCTTTTGGTGTTTGAACTCATACATTTGAACCTTGGTTTAATAATAAATATGAGGCAGGGCCATTGCTTTTCATAAAAGCAACACATAGAATTTAAGTGGAGAAAATGTATGTTGAAGTTTGATCCTAGTTTTAAGTCATCTTGTTTAGATGACCTCCACCGAAGAGTCCTACTGGGACAGGGACTTTGTTGGTGCAACTTCACTCCTATCTTTATAGCCCTTGCCTTTGTGTGCCTTAGTGCAAACTGGCAGAAACCACACATGGACGAGTTGCTGACAAGATAAAGACCGTGCACTCTAGACCTTGCTCCACTTCTTTTCTCTGAGGGGGGAAATACAGTCTGAACTGCTCTCCTATGATCTCCTGACCTGCTTCCCTGTCTGGTACACACACATGGTAAAGTGAAGACTTTACAGTTCAGGTCAGGGCTTCATTCGGTACGCTCTTTAAAACACTCAGCGAGCACGAGTAACTCCTCCTGCTAAACTACCCAGTAAGATCATTATCTCGCTAAACACACATCCCTATGAACTGACACCAATAAGAAGGGGGAAACCATTCACGGGCTGACTCATTGACTGGTTTATTCTACATCAGGAAAACTCTACACCTGAGACTCAGGCTGTCAATTTCTCATCCTGCACCCATGACAGGCATCACTAATCAACTATGGCATGTTCTCCTGCAGGATCTTCTTAACAGCCTTCCAGGTAGTCATTACCAATCGATGAACACTACCAAATGATGTGCAAAGCAAAATTTTTGCTAAGGTTTTAAATTTTAAACTAATGATTCAAGGAAATCTTTCAGGACAGTCCATTTCAGGTGAAGGATATGATAGCACATGTGTCTTCCAGGATCTTAACTCTTTCAATTAAGAACAAGAATAATAAACTTCTAGCACAGAAATAATATGTTCTATGGTAATCCTATGACTAATCACCTTGTTAATAAATATCTAAAGACCACATTTTTCTCTGGGTTTCTAGCTTCCATGGGAACATTCTGATTGTGACATAATTTTTAAATTATTTGGTTTATTCAGAGTTTTATATTAGTAAATGTCAAGCCTCTTATTAATTAGCAAATTCATAAATCCACCGTAGTACTAATTTTCAAACTGTACAGGGAATTAACAGGAGGGAAAAAAAGAAATAAAGAGACAATTAAAATTTCTCTAGGGGCAATCATTTCTGTGAAATTCAGCACAAAGCAACCAAACATTTGCCCATTTTGAGGATGAATTTAGAAAGGATTACAAAGATGTGTCACTGTCACTGAAAACAACTGAAGCACTCAATGACAGTGCTGTACTCTCAGTTACAGCTAAAGTCCCTGATGACATTTCCTCAGGCTGCTGTTGTGGAGCTTTCTCTTCTTGCCTTCAATTTCGTTAAAATGTACTTTTCCAGCAGTTTCTCATTTAATAATGTTTCATTATGTCTTTACTGTTGGTGTACTTTTGCTCACTTCACAAGACAATGCATACTTTAATGTTCAGATCCTCCAAAGCTGCCCCACAAGAGGGCTCTTGCTCAATGAATCTTTGCCAATATCCATCTCACTTTTTCTACTAGCCCACTGAGAGGGTAGAAAGCATACATGAAGAACGTTGTCCCTCTTACAAGCATTTAAGCCATTTATTTATGAAGCCATCTTACAAACACCATTAAACAAATTTGTCTGTTTGCCTACTTCACCTTCAATTGCTTAAGTCTACTGCTAACATGTTGGAGTTTTGACATGTTGGTGGCCATGGAAACCACCTGTCTGATTCACAGCATGAGGTTATTTTCTTTCATGGATTTCCTAGGCTGTGCGGTACAGGCCAGAGTGTTATGTTCAGAGCAGTTACATGCAGATACCTCAGGATGAAGTCAAGTACAGATATCCTAGGATGAAGGCTGAGGTCAAGTACAGACATCTCAAGATGAAGGCTCCCAAAGGTTTCAGATCACAGTTAATAACAATGAAAATAAATGCTGCAATGAGGAAAGTGTACACAGATTGTAAGTCCATAAACAAGATAGCACACAGATAGCTGAAGCTTCCTTTAGAGGGCAATGGTCTTCCATTTCATGTCTATCAATGACTCAATCCATTAAAGAATGATGTCTTAATCATTTAAGCATAACAAAGACACACAAACACACACACCTATATGTAGTAGTGACTCTCCTGACATTCTGTATTTATAGTACCCTACTCACACTACTAACAGCACCCCTCACTGGCACTATAAGTATATACTCATATACTAGATCACTTAGACTGATCAGCTTACTATATGAAGATACACAATTCATGAGCTTGAGCAAGTGCAACAGAAAAGGCAGGGCAGAACCAGCAAGATGGAAGAAAAATCTCTCAATACTGCTAAGATAGAAGAACAAACAGAAAAAGGATTAGAAACTCTGAAGAAAGTCTAAGATTCATGTGGGACAACATAAAGAAGAATAACTTGAGAATTATTTGAATTCAGAAACAGGAAAAAATCAAAGAAGACCACAGAGGAGATAAATGAAGATCTGCTGGAAGAAAGTTCCCCTAACATTCTGAAAAACAAAAAAAATAAGCATTCAAGAAGCTCAATGAGCCCCAGGAAAGATACATCCCAAAGCAAAATCATCAAGACATATCATAATCAAGCTCTCTAAAATTAAAGATAAGGAGAGAATCCAGAAAGTAGCTAGAGAAAAGAGAAGTGTTACTTACAAAGGCTATCAGAAAAGACTAAGCTAACATCTTTCACAGAAACCAAGCAGGGAAGAAGGCAATGGGGAAACATGTATAAAACCCTGAAAGAAAACAACAACAAAAACAACAACAAAACTACCAACCAAGAATAGTCTAGCCAGCAAAGCTGTCAATCAAATATAACAGCATAATAAAAAACTTTCCAGGATAAACAGAAGGTAAAGGACTTTGTTAAAGCAAACCCAGTGCTTCAAAACATCCTAAAGGGAGTTCTTTGGACTGAGAACCAACAAAAACAAACAACAACCAGAGAATTGCATACATGGCAACACCACCCAGAACTCAATAGACAGATGGAAGGGTCCAGAACAGAACAGAACTGTAAGAAGGAATTCAGAGGATCTGGGAGGTCAAATTATGATCAAAACAGTTACAATGTGAAAGAAGGTAAAAAATATAGGAACAGAGATCCAGGTGATGAAGAGGTCAGGTAGACTGCAAGATAAAATAGTCTATTTTAAATGGAGGAGAAATTTAATATAGAATAACCTTGAAGAAAATTAATACTTCACAATATACCAAGAAAATGAAAATCCAAGAGGAACATGGAGACATTAAAAATATGAAGCTTAAGAAAAGATATCCATACTAAAAGAAAGAAAGAAAAAAATATTTGTTGGCTACCAGGGGCAAGAGGAATGGGACAGTAGAACACAAGTGAGGAGATAAACATATCATAGTTCAGGTGTTGGGGAGGGCAATCCACAAGAAGGGGGAAAGGAATGGAAGCACAAGGTAGCTAGGGGAACACTTAGGCAGATTTGCATGGGCTAAATGGGACATAGATAAACAGTGATACATGTTCAACCTTGGAAAAACATGACTCTATGATACAGGGATTGAGGCATAGTCTGAAGAGGGTAAATAATGGTAAGATGCTTGATTGTCTTATGAATGTTGGGTTCCCTTGCCTACTGCTGTAAAATAGACACTTGAGTGGGATGGAAAGGAATATAGGGAAACATGATTACAGAAAACTTATAAGCCCGTCTTCAGCCTATAACTGATTGTAATACCTAAAAGGGGTTCTAGAACTTTCCCAGTGAAATAGGCTTATTGTGGAGCTTTTGTAGGGTATAGGACTTTAGGTGGAATCTTGAGCTCCATCCATAACCTTCTGGGGTGGGACACCCCACTTGAAAGGATATGCAGACCAGCATGGAGTGGCTAGAGGAACAGAAGCTACTTTTTGAAAGAAAGCGCAGCAGGAAAAATCTAAAACAAAAATGGCAGTCTGATTGACAGCTACAAGAACAAACAAGTGTTTCTCCAGGGAGCCATCAGGGCAAGTAATCAAGTCCCTTCAGGACAAACCCCACTCCAAAGCAGAAACTCATAAAGAACATACAAGCAGGCATGTAAGCTTGCTGACAACCACACTGGTCTGCTGGTGAGTGGAAGTGTGGTGAGACCCGAGGACTCTTAAGTCCACGGACAAGGACCCAATCATAGAAGGCTAGAGCTGCGAATGAAGCGTCCAGCTGATATGAAGTGAGGGGAGATGCACAAGAATGCCCAAACTTGAAGATAGTACCCATTTGACCTAACTTCGATGGCTTGATGATCAGAACTCGACTAGAGGAAGATAAAGAAATTTTATAAAGGAAACAAGTGTAAATTACTACAATTTTATGAACTTGACCTATACTTATGAATGTAGTAACTCAAAATACCAACTGAGAGGGAATGAGTCTTCACATTAAAAATCAAACATAACTCCTTTGTACATAGGGTTGATAGGGATGGGCAACTTAGACATTGGCTACCTAAAATGGGGTGCAATAAAGTTACAAAGTGGTTGGCTTACAAGTTTGTAAGAGGGAGTTTAGTTTCTGAGTAGGGGGGCGTGGATTTAGACTCTCCACTGAATAGTTTTCATTTTGGCTAGACAGGTCTGGTGAAAGGAGATGGGGTAAGAGTCTTATGATTGAATAGTGAGTAATTATTATCATGACTAATAGCGGTTCTGTGGGAGAAAGATGAGACGGTCTGCTCCCATAAAGATTTACAGCCTCAGAAACCCTATGTAGGGTCGCTATGAGTCGGAACCAACTCCACGGTAAACAACAACAACAACTGTGATTGTCATAAATATAAAGGTGGGAGTTTTGTAACATAAAGGGGGGAAGTAGTTAATCTTACATTCCAGGAACAGAGGATCCAGCTGGGGTCAACTGCCATGAGAGATTAAACAACAGAGAGATTAAACACAAGAACGACAGAAAAGAAAAAAAAAAAAAAAAAAAAAACACACACACAAGACACAATTGAAATATACTTAAGTTGGGACCAGGTGGGACAGAGCACTCTGATGGAGATATTGCAGAACTGACCAAAGCAGCGAGTTTACTATATACACAGTTCAAGGGGAAGCGCTGGGGGCAGGGAAAAGAATAACATCTGGTGTTATTGATGCATGCAGTAAGCCGGACTTTAGCTGGGACACTGATAAGGGTGGCTAGAATGTTGCAGACTGAGCCGAAGGACATAGTTAAATACAAGGAAAGACTTTGCAAGTTCCCGGTCCCCTAAGGTAGTCCTGCATGTTCCTCAGGGGTGGGGCTTGTGTTGGAAGCAGCCAGAGTTTCTGGACCACAACTGTTCAGTTGCAATCCTTTGGTTAAACTATCCCCAAATCAGGTAACTTTGGCTCAGATGCTCCCAACAGGATCCTAGAACCATCAAAGGAGAAGAGCATGAGCAGAATGTGAGACCCTATGCAGAGAAGCAGTGACACCACAGATGGAGGCAGAGATGATGATGTGGAGAGATAGAGCAGCTGAGGACTCTAGACTCATGGAAAGAGAAAAGCTATGTGATGGCAGCCAGGAGGCAGGCTTGCAGAATGTGCCCTTTGGTTGTTTAAATTATTATAATTCTTGAGTATTTTGTATATATCAAAAGAAACAACAACAAACAAACAAATAAAAACAAAGGGAATAGAAGCAAATACTGTTGAACGGTGACGCATGGAGGGGATTATGGCAATTATAAGAAATATGATAGGATGAGTGCAAAACTGATGTTCTCCAATGTAAACTATCACTCAATGCACAATGAAAGGGAAGAATTTCCCCCACCACCACCACCACCACTGTTAGGCAATGAACTTCCTACCTAACATTTGCACCACAGTCCAATACATACTAGCCTGTTACCAGAATGGTAGTCACTAGTTCGCCTGATGGGAGGATTGTGTGTGTGTGCATGTGTAAAACAGAAGATGGGAGAGGTATAGGGAAGCAGAGACAGACAGGGAAGAGACAGAGAGCTGGCAATACAGGGTGGAAGTGGGACAATCATAGAGTCAGAGAATAGAAAGACTTTACCTAATAGAGACATAAACTTCTTATTTTACGTTCCAGATACAAAGCAGTCAGCCAGAGCTTGGCAAATGGCCAATACCCATTAAACATTAGTTGAATGAATAGCTGATGGATGTACTTTTCCACGTCTTTATTAATATCTCATATGGTTGGTTGGTTATGTGCCGTGGAATCAGTTCTAACACATAGCGACTCTGTATAGGGTTTCTGAGGCTATAAGACTTTACAGGAGCAGAAAGCCTCATCTTTCTCCCATGGTACAGTTGGTAGTTTTGAACTGTTGACCTTGAGGTTAGCAGCCCACCTTGTAACCATTACGCTACCAGAGCTCCTCAATATCTCATACAAACCTGTTTTTTATAAACCAAATGAATACAGCTGTATGGCTTTAGGGCACTGAGGTATGCATAGGAATTTGAGATCCAATTACCTATCAGGCTGCTACCGTGATGGAATCTATGTAATAACCAATCCCACTTTGAAGCAAAGAACAAAGTCAGTACTGGAGGCCCAGTTTTATATAGAGCTACTTGTTGTCGTTTAACACGCTGGACTGCAAAGTCGGTTTGAACCACAAGGTCAGTGGTTCAAGCTCACTGGCCACTTCTCAAAAACCCTATACAGGATCGCTATGGGTTGTAGCTCACTTAAAGGCACATAAAAACAATTCTCCAAGTCACATTCAACAGATTTTAGTTCATTCTTTTTCTCCCTTTCCTCCTCTGATTAAGCCAGTTACAGTCAAGTCAGAGAAGTGAAATCCTCAGGCTAAGAGCTAGTTGAAGGATATGTGAGCTTTCCCATGACCCCCAGTCTCAGATGATGATGAAATCGGAGAGGAAAAAAGAAAACTTCTATCAAAGATGCTGAAATGAGTAAATCTGCAGTAGCCATTTGGACAGAGGACAGGTGAATAGCCCAATTCTTCTCACAAAGATGAGAAAAGAAAAAGTTCAGGCCATTACCCAGTGTGACTTGAAAAGGCAACTCATAGCCCGAGCACTGCAGCTCTGATACCATTCAAATAAAAATGAGAATTGGAGAAAGAAATCCTGGTGCCTCATTCTCTCTCAGAAATGTTCATGGCTTTGCTCTGAAGTGTCGTGGACAATGGCTTTTCACCAAATGACACAGCCTTTGGCATTCTCTTCATAAAAGAATAGATTACACAAAAACTCAGAAAAAAAACTTCTTACCAACTCCACAGGCACCATTCTTAATAACAAAATACTTCCCACTTTCTATTATCCAGACAGTAAACTCTTTCAATTAAAAAAACATATTTGTGATGCTCCATAGACTATTCAATGGCTAGTCCTCTACACCACATTCTTTTCCTATTTTCATTCGAGTTCTCTATTCAACATGCCAGGCTCTATGCTAGTTGATGGGGATATACTGATGCACAAGAATAAAGTGGCCTCATCATAATGGAACGCAGAGTCTATCTGCCTTTTACTAACCACTGCATATTATTTTTTTCTATAAATATATATTAAACACTGCTCTGGTCACTTATGAGGATAAAGCAGTGGATAAAACAGGGAAGCTCCCTTCTCTGATAGGAGAAAGGGTACAATAAACAAGTAAAATCGTATGACTTTTAGATAACTCTAAGAGCTACGTAAAAATTAAATGGGATAATGGAGCTGAGAGGGATAGGGTGGCAGCAGGATAGTTGCCCGAGTGACATAGTTATTTGACCCATCCCTTAAAGAAACGTCACTGGAGAGCTGGCTAAATTAAGGAGCCAGTTGAGCACAGACCGGGGATGTATGGTAAGTATTAAACCCCTCAGCTTGATGATCAGGAATGGTCAGCTAGCTAAGCTCAAATATAAACTTTTACAATTTTTATGAAAAATACAGCTCTTCCTGTTAATGGAAAATGACAATACTCAGTTCCTACTTGTAATTCTTACTACTAAACACCAGCAGGCACAAGCATGTCCTTGAAAAATGCCAGAGCAATACATGTCATTGACTTAAGCAAGAGGGAAATGAATATTACTCAAAGAACAACAATCACCAATTCAATTAGTTTATACATAGCCATGTTATATACAAAGTTATTTTAAAAAATTAAACTACAAAAACAAAGAACATCAACCCTCAAGATAACTTACTCTGTCAGATATTATGGCTGGTGATAAGAAATAGACAGAAAATGGTTGCATGGTTCAACATTTTAAGGAATCACTGGCACCTTAACTACTATAGCAAAACAAACAAATTTACCCCTGGAATTCAACCTCTAATCTACAAAGGCCATTTTTAATGAGTTTCCTTTCAGCTTTAAGCTGAGCACATTTTCTGAACTCCAAATTTATTTAGAAAAAGAAGCCCATAGCCAAAGAAATAACCATTACGAGGTCATCAGCAACCATCTTTGCACAGGAGACAAAGCACTGCTTGTAGAAAAATCACCATGCTGTTGTGAGGACTTATTCCTTGGATATTCTTTCTAGAAAACACATTTGTAAAAATTTAATTAGGATGGGGATTTATTCTTTCTTTTCAAAAATCGTCCTCTTGGAACTGGAAAATAGACCATTCAATCACCAAATGTTTGCCTTGTTTGTCCTGTTGTTATTGCAGATGAGTGGTTCTGACTCATGTACAGGGTTTCCAAGGAATGGCTGATGGGTTTGAACTGCAGACTTTAAGGTTAGCAGTCCAGTGCTTATCCTACAACCCCACCCCAGGACTCCTTATCTGTGGCTAAACTCAAACAAGTTTCCTATCACAGGTGAGCTATTTTTACGAGTGTTTTCTACCCAAATTCAGCAGAGGGTTGACAAAGAGCAAGGCAACATTCCAGGCATTATTTTAAAAATAGAATTCTATTTTAACCTTCCAGGATGTAGAACAGTTCATTTTGAATTTGTAAATTCAATACCGAGTACTTCATTTTTTAAGTCTGCTTCTGAGGATGCTTCTTGACCATCAAAGAGGACTGGTTCAATTTATTTCAGTACTAGAATAACGTGATCAATGTCTGGGATTTTATTCCAGTCCTGTATCCTACTATAAAGTCCATTATTTTGCAAACTAGGTTAACTGATTACATAAAATGACAGGGTGAAGGAACGTGGATGTTGTTATGTGCCGTGGAGTCAGTTCTGACTCATAGCAACCCCTGTACAGGGTTTCTGAGGTGGTAAATCTTCACAGGAACAGAAAACCTCATCTTTCTCCCATGAAACAGCTGGTACGTTTGAACTGCTGACCACGAGATTAGCAGCCCGATTCGTAGCCACTATGCTACCAGATTTGCTGTTGTTGTGAAGGACTGTAAATTTGGTTCTGACCCATAGCGAACCTGCACAGGGTTTTTGAGGAGCAGTTGGTAAGCTTGAACCACCGACCTTGCAGTTCAAACGGCTTTGCAGTCTGATGCTACCAGATGTTGTTGTTGTTGTTGTGAAGTGCCGTCGAGTCGGTTCCAACCCATAGCGACCCTGTATAGGGTTTCCAAGGAGCAGCTGGTGAGCTTGAACTACCGAGTTTGCAGTTCAAATGGCTTTGTAGTCTGGTGCATTAACCCACAGCACCACACCAGGACTCCTGATGTTGTTGTTGTTGTGAAGTGCTGTTGAGTCAGTTCCGACCCATAGCGACCCTGTATAGGGTTTTTGAGGAGCAGCTGGTGAGCTAGAACCACCGACCTTGCAGCTCAAATAGTTTTGCACTCTGGCACATTAACCCACAGCGCCACAGCAGGACTCTAGGACTCCTGATGTTGTTGTTAAGTACCATGGAGTCAGTTCCGACTCATAGTGACCCTATACCGTGTTTCTGAGACTGTAAATCTTTACGGGAGCACAAAGCCTCATCTTTCTCCCACGGAACCGCTGGTAGATTCAAACTGCTGACCTTGAAGTTGGCAGCCCGATTTGTAACCACTACCAGAACTATAGGACTCCTGATAGATGGGTATAAATCTATCCCTACTTCTCCAATCATATATGTTTCACTAAAGAATCAGCAGAACAAGGGATGAAGGCAATGAAACAAAACAAAACAGATACCTACAATCAATTCCTATCCATGGCAACCTCATATGTGTCAGAGTAGAGCTGTACTCCATGGAGTTTTCAATGAGTGGTTTTTCAATGGGTGATTCTTCTGAGGTACCTATGAAGACAATCCAAAAATCCATGTGACTCAGCAATGGATTTTTAGGCTGTCTTTCAAAAGATCCTGGGTGATACAAATGGTTAACATACTCAGCTGCTGACATAAAATTGGAGGCTTGAGTCCAACCAGAGGTTCCTTAGACAGATGATGAAGATAACGCGAAGATAGCACTGGTAGCATAGTAGTTACGAATTGGGCTGCGAACCACAAGGTCAGCAGTACAAAACTACCAGCTGTTTTGCAGGAGAAAGATGAGGCTTTCTGCTCCCATAAAGATTTACAGCCTCGGAAACCCTGTACAGGGTTGCTATGAGTCGGAACCGACTCCACAGCACAAAACCAACCAACCATGTAAATAATTGCACTGAAAAACATCCATAGTAGTGGATTTTTACTCATCAGTAACATGTGTTCAGGTATGACATGCTATGATAAAATATCTACACTGGGACCAAGAGTTTTGGAGTGCAAAGAGATCAGAAGGAGTCGGGAACCACAACCTATGTTTGACACTTACTTTTCAGGATGCCATTAGAATGTTGTACCTTTGTGAAACTTTTCCCATTTTAAGTGCTTAGCACTCTACCCACCCTGTAAGATAGCACTCACTGCCTGGGCTTGTTTATTTGCTGCTCTCACTCACCAGAGGGTGATTTCCATGAGGGCTTCAACAATAGCAAGCATATTAATAATAATAATAACCTCAAGAGTCTAGCATATGTTTTGACACAAAGTAGACAATTGGGGGTTGGATTGAACCACAGTAAATTCACATCAAATTCTGCCAACCCAAGAATGAGGGAAGAGTACACTCCTTCCAGTATTCTCAGAACACTTAGTAACCATTGTAACTCGCAGGAGATTGGCAAGCAAGACCTACAATTGTGCTCTCTAAGGCACATCTCAAAGAGCATTGCTTTGGGTCTTTAATAACTCCAGTGACTAAATGGCAAAGCCACAAGCTGTTATTAAGAACACTGAATAATGTATTACCAACACTGAATTTAAGAAAAATTTGTCATCTAGGGGAAAAAGATGAATTAATATCAATTAGTCTTCTTTTACATTGGTAGATTAGGCAGAACTCTTTTGACTTCTGAGGAGAATTTGAGGAAAATGTTCCAGTAAGTAGGAATTTGCATATATTCAAGGAGCAAAAAGCAGGCCCCTCAAAGGGTTACCTAGGGTAATGCTCAAGATGAAGTACAAAAGACATGGTATTTCTGCAGCAAAAAGGCTTGGTGGTGGGAAGGAAAGAAAGAAAGACTTTAGAGTGAACAGAGAGAGCTTATGGTTTCAAAAGACATAAAATTATAATTACAATAGAGCAGTGTGATTACACAAGAAGCAATGCTATTAAGGACCCCCACTGGTAAGAGAGTGTTCTTTGAAAAGTAAAATGCTGAAAAGATCAGACAGCAAGCTAGCAAATGCTATTATATAAGGTCCTTCAGAAGGGTTCCCTTTCCTGAACATCTCCCTTCAAATACAAAATAAACATGTTTGATTTGTGGTAAGGGAATAAACTACAAGAGATCCTCCACTAGATTTGGGGAAATCATTTCTTCGACCTTTGCTTTTCATTTCTAAAATGAAGGACTGGACCAAGGCAGTGTTCCCCAAACTTGTTCTGTAGGAATGAGGAGGCATGATGGTTGTGTTTTTTAGTTGCATTTGTTAAGTGGGTCCTGACTCATGGTGATTCCATGAACAAGGGAATAAAATGATGCTGGGATCAGCTTAGGATCAAACCTCTGTGGTCCAGAGTTTTAATTACCTTATTTTCAAAAGTTACTTGAAAAATATTCCATATTCAAAAAATACAGAGAAGGGTAGTGTGATTGTTTAGGTTTTATATCAACTTGACTGGGACAGGATTCCCAATAGTTTAGCAATTGAGATGAGGCTATCCCCTTGGAGAAACCTAATACAGGCATAGTTAGCTCTATGATGTTTGGTATGAGCAGGTATAATTAGTTAACTGTGTGATGACTGGCTATTAGTAGCCAATCAATTGGAAGGATATATCCTTGAAGGTGTGGCCTGCTCCCAGTAAAACAGACATGCAGCGAAATCTTGCTTTTTTTTTTATTCTGGAACTTGGAACTTCTGTCTGCCTATCTACCCGGCCTGCCAATCTTAACCAGATGACCTGGATTTGGGACTCTTCCACCTCTATAATTGTGAGCCACGTCCTTGAGGTAAACGTCTCTCTTTCTCAATATATATATATATATACACACACACACACATACATACATACAAATTGTTGTTGTTATTGTTAAGTGTCGTTAAGTTGATTCCGACCCATAGAGACTCTGTATAGGGTTTCCAAGGAGCAACTGGTGAGCTTGAACTACCGACCTTGTAGTTCAAAAGACTTTGCAGTCTGACACATTAGCCCACAGTGCCACACGGGACTCCATAGTGGCGGTAGCTATATGCTTATATGCCTTGGAGTTAGTTCGGACTCAAAGTGACTTAGTCTAGGGTTTCTGAGGCTATAAATCTTTACAGGAGCAGAATGCCTCATCTTTCTCCTGCGGAACTGCTGGTAGTTTTGAACTGTTGACTGTGAGATAAACAGCCTGACTTATAACCACTATGCTACCATAGATCAGTATATATTACATATGCAAATTTTGAATGATGCAGAAAGCATCAAGAGAAGATGGAAGGAATACACAGTGGCATTGTACCAAAAGGAAATGGTTAATGTTCAACCGTTTCAAGAGATAGCATATGATCAAGAGCCAATGATACTGAAGGAGGATATCCAAGGTGCGCTGAAAGAATTGGCAAAGAACAAGACACCAGGAATTGATGGAATAAAAACTGAAATCTTTCAAGAAAGTAAGACAGCACAGGAGGCACTCACTCATCTATGCCAAGAAATTTGGAAGACAACTATTTGGCCAACAGATTGGAAGAGATCCGTATTTGTGCCCATTCCAAAGAGAGGTGACCCAATGGAATGTGGAAATCACTGGACTATTTCTTTGATATCCCATGTGAGTAAAGTTTTACTAAAGGTAATACAGAAATGGCTGCAAGCATACATTGACAGAGGACTTACAGAGGTTCAAGCTGGATTCAGAAGAGGCTGTGAAATGAGAGATATCATTGCTGATGTCCAATGGATCTTGGCTGAAAGCAGAGAATATCAGAAAGATGTTTACCT
>NW_006408564.1:11920120-11958351 GCF_000296735.1 Chrysochloris asiatica
AAGAGGCAGTTGTTCGAACAGAACATAAGAACACTGAATGGTTTAAAATTAAGAAAGGTGTACAACAAGGTTGTATTCTTTCACCATACTTATTCAACCTGCATACTGAGCAAATAATATGAGAAGTTGGGTTCTATGAAGAAAAACATGGCATAAGGATTGGAGGAAGATTCATTAACAACCTGTGATATGCAGATGATACAACCTTGCTTGCTGAAAGTGAAGAGGAGTTAAAACATTTACTGATGAAGATCAAAGAGTACAGCCTTCATCATGGATTGCATCTCAATGTAAAGAAAACAAAAATCCTCACCACTGGACAAATAAACGGCATTCTGATCAACGGAGTAAAGATTGAAGTTGTCAAGGACTTCATTCTTCTTGGATCAACTATCTACACTCATGGAAGCAGCAGTCAAAAAAATCAGATGACATATTGCATTAGGCAAATCTGCTACACAAGATCTTTTTAAAGTGTTAAAGAGCAAAGATGTCAGCTTGAGGACTAAGATGTGCCTGACCCAAGCCACGGTATTTTCAATAACCTCATAGGATGTGAAAGCTAGACAGTGAATAAGGAAGACCGTAGAAGAATTGATGCTTTTGAGTTATGGTGTTGGAGGAGAATATTCAAAGTGCCATGGGCTGCCAAAAGAACCAACAAATCCGTTTTGGAAGAAGTGCAGCCAGAGTGTTCCTTGGAGGCCAAGACGGCCAAACTTTGTCATACTTCGGACATATTGTCAGGAGGGACCAGTCGCTGGAGAAGGATATCATGTTTGGTAAGGTGGAGGGTCAGAGAAAAAGAGGAAGACCCCCAATGAGATGGATTGGCCTAGTGGCAGCATCGATGGACTCAAGAGTGGCAACAGTAGCAAAGTTGGCCCCGGATCGGGCAGTGTTTCATTCTGTTGTGCATAATGTCTCTATGAATCGATACCGACTCGATGGCACCTAACAACAACAACATACAAGTCTCACTTGTTTTGCTTCTTTAAAGAACCCAGCTTAAGACAGGTAGGATAATCCAACTATACACATTTGTTCAAAAGTTATCAGAAAGTTACCTATATTAATACTGTTGTCCCAAAGGGGAATATAATCTGCATTATTTCTCTAATCACAGAATTCTTTTGCGACAAAGCATTGCAAGAGACTAGTGTTTTATTGACCACCCATTAAAAATTTCTTGAATATAAAGATCTTTCAAGTCCATCTCAGGGCTTAGTTTCTATGAAAGATCAATTATGATCATTTGAAATCAACATCACAGACAAATGACTAACATTGAAGCTGCCAATCAGTATTTAGGTAGAAATTAGATGCAGAATTCCCTATTTCTATCCAAAGCAATACACAGAAGCAGTAAGTAGCACTCTGTAACACACATCTATATGTAGAATTCCTTCTTTTTATTTTAATTACACCAAGCTGAGTATCAGTGGACTAGATTCACTCAGTAGTTCATAATTAATATTTACTGCATTTATTGAATATGTCCATCACATCCTAGCCTTTAGGCATGTTTGCAAATAGCATAAGAGAAAAAAAAGACTTGATAACATAATGGCTTAAAATCCACTGACAATATTTTCAGAACGACCACACAAACACACATATCCCACCCACACGCATGCTTGTGTGTTCTCTACCTGCCATCCTGGAAGCCAACTGTGAATTCCATCAGTATTCTCTGTGTAACCCATTCCCTGGGTTTCTCTCCCGAGCCCCTGCCCAACCCCTACTTGCCTAAACCCTAGAATATAAAACAAAAACATACAGTCCATAGATAGAAAGAATAAACCCCCAAAACCAAACCCACTGCCATCAGATCAATTCTGACTCATAGAAGCCTTTCCATGGGAAAAAGGATTGGATCCCCCATGTCCTTTCTTTTGAGCCAAGGCAAAAGTCCCTTATATAACCTAGTATAAAAAGGGAAATGGGGGCAGGAAGCAGACTGAGACCAGTTAATATAACTAGGAGAGTTACTGAATCATCATCAGAAAAGCTTGTCTCTCCAGCATGTTACAAAATGCTTAAAACCCTTCAGTTCATCCTCTTGACTTCCCCATGATGTTGTTGTTGTTGTTGTTAGGTGTCATGGAGTCAGTACCGACTCATAGCGGTACCATTATTTCCATTTGGGGGTTGATAAAACTGAAGCTCAACGAAGTGAAATTTATTCTCCAAGCTCCAAGGTTACTAAGTGGCAGGTCCAGGTTCTGCCCCATGTGTGATCAAAGCCAAAACTCAAGCTCTTCACCAGAATTGCTGACTTTGTGCCAGAAAACCTGCTCTTGGGAAGGTTAAGTCATTTGCTCAATTGTGCAGAGCTCATAAATCAGAGGTCCTGGACACAAATCATCAGCCCACTGCAGGGCACTGCGACGAAGTGTGTGGACCTCCCACTCCTTACACCTCTGATTACTTGTACAGTCCAATGAAATCCTACTAACATTTATGACCACTTCATTCAGATGGTCTCCTTACCTCTAGATGTACCTATCTCTTTCCAGATGTGGATTTCTGAACCAAATCAGATGCTTTGTTCACAAATGTCTGAGTTCCATCTCCTGCACCTTTCTCTCCACTTCAACCAAGTTCAAATTAAGTATATGTAATGGACATAGGAAGGATAGCACCAAATACTGGGAAAATCTGCCTAAAAGATGTATTCCCCTCCAATAGCCTGTAGTCTGGATGTCTGTTCTCTAGAGAAGTATGCCTGACCTTTCTGAATCACAGAAAGACCTGCAGAATCCAGAACAACTCTATGAAAACACAACAGATTTGCTTTCTTTCTGCTGTTCTTCTAAGAGGACAGAGGAGGTGGTCACCCCAGTTACTTACAGACAGGACAGTGCAGAATCAAACCACTCTCCTCACTTAGATTCTGACCTTCTTGCCTCTGGACAGGAAACTGAAGATCCTTTCACTGGTGATAATTCACTGCACATTCTTTTACCTTTTGTGTACTTGTCACAACTGTGTTTTGCTTGCTTATGAAAAAATAATTCCAAAAGCTGAAGGTACTACAAAGGGCCCGGGGTGAGGCAACTCTCCAAGACATTGAGCGCCCTCTCCTTTTTGTCTGCCTTCCATTTTTACACTTTGTGTCTTTTTTTGTAGGACATTAAAAGAAGCAAATTAAGCAAAGCCATAAATGACTGTAATTTATGTCATAAATTGTCAAGTCTCATGCATGATTGTACTCTCTTTGCCATCTTCTCCTTCTTTAACTAACTTAGATCTTCCTACTCGTTTTGAGCCTAGCTCAGAAGAGCACTAGCCCTTTCAACGTTTGTTCAGAAGAGTACCATCTAGGTAACATCTGGTAAAGGAACAGAGTTGAGGTAAGCACAGCAATCTTAGGAAAGCTGTCAGCCACAAGGGAAAGAAGCTTTAGGGAATACCAGTAAGCTCTATCTATATTCTCCTCTGACCCTTTCAAGAACCATGGCCTGACAATGGTAGTAAGTTCAGGTTCTGGGGAACCCATCTATCCTTGGACAACAATGCCTACATTGACTATACTGTGGTCCAATTTAATACTTTGAAATAAAGGACTTACTGAAGTCTGTGTCTCTGGAAGATTGTTCCCAAGGGAAAGCCAGAGCTGGATCAGTTGACCCTTACTTCTAGTGGCTCTTTCACTTCTTCCATCTCCCAGGAAAAGAAACTCATCGTAGATATTTCCATCCTTCCAAAACCATCTTCCTTCTTCCAGAAAGATTCACTTGCCACCTCAGCTACGTTTTGATGTGACCTTTCCACACTGTGTTCCCCTTACTTATGCACTTGTCTCTCCAGGTGACTGACTATATGAGTGTCCTGAGGTCAGAGATATTGTTTAAGTCATCTTGCTAACCCCAAGACGAGAGATGATGGAAAGAGTCTACGAAAGAATGAAAACAAATAAAGGAATGAAAAGCAGAATTGTAAAAATCTTAGTCCTGAAAGATTTTACCTGCTAATAGTCAAGAAAAATATATAGTGAAACACAAGACAAGGGCAAGAATACGTAGTAAAGGAGGGAGAAACACTGAACTTGGCTAAGAAGGAGATGGCAAGCTAGTTTGAAATATGAGTATAAATAAGACTATGCAGGTGCAGAAGGAGGGGTGAGAAGGCTGGGTTGGAGGAAAGTGGTTTCCTGATTTTGAATCTGAGAAGATAAGGGAGTGACAATGGTAGCTGAGTTGAGGTCCAAGATGCCACAAGACTTTCTATGTCAAACACTGAAAGTTGTTTTGATATGTTTTGTTGTTTTCTCTAGACATTAGAGAGCGGCACACAAGGAATATTAACCAGATTGTGACATCCAGGAGCACCACACACAGCAGACTCCTGGTGATGAGGAAGCCCATGAGATGTGGTAGAAATAGAATTAAACAAGGGCAGAAGAAGCCCTTATCAATCACCTATTTATTCAAGCAAGATTTTCATTTGCAAGAATTAAAGAGAAAAGAGTATATTACAAAAGAAAAGAATGAACATTAACAGACAGAGCAGTTGGCATCAGAAACAAAGAATTCACAGGTCACACAGGAACCTGCAAATGTGTATTCTATAGAGATACTATATATGTATATATTCTATATGATATATGTTGTTTCCGTTAAGTGACATTAAGTCAGTTCCGACTCATAGTGACCCTGTATAGTGTTTCTAAGAAGTGGCTGGTGGGTTTGAACTGCCGACCTTATGCTTACCCTACAACATCACACCAGGACTCCATACAGGATAACAATTCCACTTATAATAGCCACACAAAAGATGAAACACTTGGGAATGAACCTAATCAGAGAAACAAAAGACCTATAAAAAACATTATTACAAGAAATAAAAAAATCCTGAGGAAATGGAGAACTATACTATGCTCATGAATAGGAAGACTTAACAATGAGACAACATTAACACTACACAAAACAATCTAGAGATATAATGCTATCCCAATCCAGATTCCAATATCATTCTTTACAGAGATGAAAAAACTAATCACTAATTTTATATGTAAAGGAAAGAGACTCCAGATAAGCAAAGCATTATTTAAAAAAGAACAACACTGTAGGAGACCTCTCACTTCTTGATCTCAAAACCTATTGCCCAGCCACACTAGTCCAAATAGCCTGGTATTAGAACAATGAAAGACACCTAGAACAATGGACAGAAATGAGAGCCCAGAAACAAATCCATCAACCTATGATCAGTTGATTTTCAACAAAGAACCAAAAGGCATCAAATGAGAAAGAGATAGCCTCTTCAACAAATGGTGCTGAAATCCATTTACAGAAAAATGAAAGAAGATCCATGTGTCACACCGTATACTAAAATGACCTCAATGTTGATTAAAGACCTAAATGTATAACCTATAACTATACAGATCATCAATAAGACAATAGGAACAAACTTAGGAACTCTAATACATGGCATAAATACACTATCAAACAACTTAAATCATACAAACAGAAGACAAAATACATGGCTGGAGCCTCCTAGAAATTAGACACTTGTATGCATCAAAGGATTTCACCAAAAGAGTAAAAAGGGACCCCACAGACTTGGAAAAAATAATTGCAATGACTTAACAGACAAAGGACTACTCTCCAAAATTTATAAAACATTTCACCACATCAATGAAAAGAAGACAACTAATCCAATTGAAAAATGGAGAGGCTATGAACAGACACTTCACCAATGAAGACATTCAGGCAACCAGCAAACTTATGATGAAGTGCTCACAACCATTAGCCACTGAGGTTGTTGTTGCTAAGTGCATTGAGTAGGTTCCAACCCATAGTGATCTTGCACAGGGTTTCAAAGGAGTGGATAGTGAGCTTGAACTGTTGACCTTATAGTTCAACCCGACTTTGCAGTCCAGCACATTAATCCACAGCACCACACCAGGACTTCCATTAGAGAGATTCATATCAAAACACCAATGATATACAATCTTACTCCAGCATTAACAGCAAACTTCCAAAAAACAGAAAACAACATATGCTGGTGAGTATGTGAAGTCCTACACTGCTGGTAGGACTGTAAAATGGTGCAAATACTGTGGAAACTGGCATAGCACTTTCTCACAAAGTTGGAAAAAGAAATACCATATGACCCAGCAATCTCTCTACTTGGTATACATCCTCAAAAAATAAGAACTGTCACACAAATACATATGTGCACACCCATGGTCATCATAGCACTACATACAACAGCAAAAAGATGGAGACAGTCTAAATGCCCATCAACAGAAGAATGGTTAAGCAAACTTTGGTACATATACATAATGGAATACTATGCATTGCTGAATAATGGAGATTCTATAAAATAACCTCACAACATAAATGAACCTGAAGGACATTATGCTGAGTGAAATTAGTTTATCACAAAAGATCAAATGTTGCATGAAACCACTGTGATAAACAGTTAGGAAAATATTTCTTGCTAAATGAAACATTTTATGATAGTTACAGGGTGGGTGGGGGTCAGAGTAGGGGAAAAATAAAATGAATAGAGATAAATACTGTTAACTCATGGTATAAGGAATGGATTGCAATTATTGTAATGCCATGGAGTGTGTAACTATTTTTTAATGTCAGGCTGATGATCTGTTTTATAAACTTTCACTCAATTTACAATAATTAAAAAAAAAGGACAACTATGGTTTAAAAAAATGTTAATGGAGAATGTCCATGAGCTTTTTGAAGCCCATTCATACACTGTTGTTGTTAAGTGCTATCATAACCCTGTATAGGGTTTTCAAGGCCTAGCTGGTCAATTTGAACCGTTGTCCTTGCTATTCAAATTGACCTCACGGTCCAGTCACAGTGCCACACCAGGAATCTGTTAGGTGCCATCGAGTTGGTACCAACTCATAGTGACCCTATGAACAGACCCTAATATAGTATACATATATTAGAATATGGCATAAAAACACTATCAAACCTAATATATGGTGGTAGTTATATGCTATGGAGTTGGTTCCTACTCATAGCAACCCTGTCGGTATAGGGTTTCCAAGGTTATGAATCTTTACTGGAGCAGAAAGCCTCACCTTTCTCCAGAAACAGCTTTATGTTATTGTTGGTAAGTGTTGTCAAGTTGGTTTTGACCCATAGTGAGCCTGTATGGGGTTCTTGAGGTGTGGTTGGTGAGCTTGAACCACTGACCTTGCTCTTCAAACTGACTTTGCAGTCCAGCGCATTCACCCACAACACCACACCAGTTTTATATTAGAATATATACATTCTAATATATATTCTGGAGTCATGGTATGGCACTGTAGGATCAGTGCTGAATCACAAGGTCATTTGAACTGCAATGTCGGGGGTTCCATCTCACCAGCTGCTCCTTGGAAACCCTATACAGGGTCACTATGAGTCGTAAGCAAATAGAAGGCAATTAATAACAACAACAATATATATTCTAATTCAAATTTTCAGAGAGGATGAAGTACCCATTGTATTGATCTGTTAAAAAGAGGTGGTTTATCCATTAGGAAATAGAATTAATTTCTGTTTGGTTCATACCAAAAGTTCTGCATGCTTTGTTGACTTCCATTATCCAAACCAGAAAGGAATTCCAGGAAAGACAGGGCAGAGAACAGAGGAAAATAAACCTAGAGCAAAACAAAGATTAGCCACCACAAGTGGCTATTAAAAAGTAAAAAAATATGAGTGTAAAAAGTAGGAAGATAGTTGGAAACTAAGAATATGATTGGTAAAACTAAATATACACATATGCACATGATATGGAACACAAAGTACAAGAGATTTCTGAGGGTAACATGACAAGAAAATGGAAGAAGTGAATGAAAAATCAGGAAACATATAGAAAGGGGGTACCAGAGAGACCTCTGTGATAAATAAATGCCAAGGCTACAGTGTCTGGGAATGCTCTAGGGAAAAACGTCAGCTAAAGGGAGGAAATGAAACCTGATAATTCTTTAGGATTCAATAACATGTAATGATAAAACTGTTCCTTTGCCCCCCGAGTGCTTGGAGAATAAAAGTATCTAAGACAATCTGTTCCCTTCCTATATCCGAAAGAAGCTTTTTGTTTCGAAAGCTCTGTGGTGCCACACAATTCCATGACGTTAATCAATTTATTTCAATTCAAAGTGAAGCATAAATGAAAGGTCCCCATTTCGGAAAAGGCCATGAAAATGTGAAGATGTTATTATTTCCAAGAGAGGAGAGGCAAAATTCTCTGTCTGACACATTTCAGAAAGGTTCAATCAGCCAGGGCAGGGGACTAGATTTAAAATAGAAAAGCAATGGGAAAAGAGTTTCCCACGTAAAAGAGATGGCTGATGAAAAACCACCCCTCCGGAGTCAACTCTATTAATACCCATTTTACCAAGCAGTTTGAAAACATAACAAATTTCTCCTAATTTCCTATGGCTTCTGGTTCTAATTACAAATTTGTATTAATACGTGTGTGTATGTGCATCTTGGAAGAACTGCGAGGTGAACTATAGCAGAAAAATTAACCATTGGAAACCCAGGAGTTTTCTACTCTGACATACATGGGGATGCAATGAGTCAGAGTCAAAAAGACAACAATGAGTGCATACACTCACATACACACATTGTTTCAATTCAGTGATAGAGATAACTGTATATTAACTTGTAGATTACTATCTTAAAATGTTGTTTATTGCCATCAAGTTGGTTCTGGACTCATGGCAACCCTACATAGGGTATCCAAGGAGCAGCTGGTGGATTTGAACAGACAACCCTGCAGTTAAGAGTCGAGTATTTATCCTATAACAACATGCCAGGAATCTTCATCTAAACATGGAAAAGCATCAGCACATTGTATTTCAAAACAAAGAAGAATATTAAAGAAAATCACAGCACAGTATTTCACTCCTTGATTGGCTCCTTTCTTTAATAGGTATTTACTGGGCATCTACCACATCACAGGCATAGAGCTTGGCATCTCATGATTGTATGTCTGAACCTCATGAGCCAAGCACAATCAACTAATCCAAGAATTAAGCTCTCATATACCAAATCTTGGAATTTCATTTTAGCAGCAATTTGAAGAATCAAGTACATAGGCTTGTGACATGTCTTAAAAACTACCCAGATAGTTCTCCCCTAATTCTTCCCCTACAACTAAGTGCCCCATGCTATCTGTTGTTGGTAAGTGCCGTCAAGTAAGTTCTGACCAATAGCAACCCTGTATAGGGTTTACGAGGAGTGACTAGTGAGCTTGAACTACCTAACTTGCGGTTCAAACCGATTTTGCAGTCCATTGCATGAGCCCACAGCACCACACCAGGACTCCTGCCCATTAAACATCACAGTTACAAGATTCAGACAGAAGTTACAATACTACTTTAATGAAAGAAAACTACATAAGGCAGCGGGTAACACATCTCTTAATAAAAATGTAGTCAATGATTTATTTAATTTGGTGGCAGAGTCTACTTTTAAATGATCCAAAAATTGATTTTTGTAAGAAAAAAAAAACAAAAAATAAACAGTAGATTCCCAGTGTCCATGCTGTTCTAAAGAAAAAATTGTTTGAACATTTAGATTTCAGTGCTAAGAGGCCTTCTTGCATCTATTTGAATTTGGTTGGAAATTTTTGTTATTTATTTAAATTAAAGGAATATATATTACTGTCCAGTTACCCTCAGGTCTTTTATGAAAACAAGTTGCTCTATCTTAATGAGGTTAGCTTTAGAATGACATCTGAATCATTAGTTGCCTCATTAACTGCTATGAAACAGACTTCAGTCTTAAGAGCTTTCACATTTCTAATATTAGCTAATAATAATTCAATTGCTTCAACAACTTCAGGTGACTTCGAATTTCACAGTAAACTATTCACCAAGCTAAGGGGATCACTTTAAGTTTCTGAAGGGTCTACACTCAGTAGACTTCACTCTGGCTCCAGCTCAGTGCTGTCAACCAAGAGAATGAAAACGATGGAAAAGTGTCAGCCCATCTTCGAAAACCTATTATTGATCACTAGTACCGGAAACGGAGATTTAAATACACAGAAAAGGACAGAGAACTACAATCTTTGTACTCAACTGATAATGATCTGTATTATCTGCTCTTTGAGTTTAATATAGGAAATACATCTTTTTCTTATAAATTACCTTTATATTTATAAATTTTCTTATATACTTTCATTTGCCTGATATAAAGCAATTTAATTTCTATCCTGTTGTTGTTGTTGTTAAGTGCCATCGAGTCGTTTCCGACCCATAGTGACCCTGTACAGGGTTTCCGAGGCTGTAAATCTTTATGGGAGGAGAATGCCTCATCTTTCTCCTGCGGAACAGCTGGTAGTTTCGAACTGCTGGCCTTAAGGTTTGCGGCCCGATTCGTAACCACTATGCTACCAGAGCTCCTTTCTATTCTACATGGAACAAATTTTTTTCTATGCAAAAAAAGTCATTTTGAAAATTATTTTAAGTGAAAACAAGTTCAAAAGTTAATGTAAAATACTGTAGATGACTCTACAGAGAAACCCGGTCTTGTACAACCTTATGTCAATAGTGGAAAATAAATGAACTGTTTAATAAGAAGAGGAGTCACATTTTACCACAGCTTGATATAGTCACAAGAAGTTTATGCTATGTTTACATGAGCACTTCTCCAAATTTCATTTTTGACTACTGGGGAGAGCTAACTCCTGAGAGGCATTTCCTAGATGTCTTCTTTTATATATTATGTCTTCAGTTAGGGAATTAATCACATGCAATGGAATAAAATTCTGAAACTAAAAGTGGCCTTGTGATTTAACCTTAAATGACCTGTTGAAAGAAACACTGTTCAAGTTTCTTGGTTCTGATCTCTATACAGATGAAATGACCCTTTCTCCCATCACTTGTTGAAGGAAACATGCCTTTGGACAATTTCCTGATCATAAAAATTATGGAAAGTAATGCACTGGGGATACAGATGTTTTTGGAAATTTTTAATCCAATGAATGTAATTTTTGATTTAGCATGAAACTACTTATGTACAGAATATATATCCATAAATACATTTACCAACATAGTTATGCATCTATTCGGCATCCTTGTGTGGTGATATACCCACCAGCTACTCCTGGGAAACTCTATATGGGGTTGCTAGGAGTTGGAACTGATTCTAATTCAACAGCACTTAACAACAACAACAATGTATTTATATACACACAAAGGTTTTTAGTCTTTTAGTTGTTTGAGTTGATCTTGAATTGCGGTCATTCGGTGGTACAAAGAGTTAACACATTCAGCTGCCAAGAGAGACACCTTGGAAGAAAGCCTGGAGATCTACTTCAGAAAAATCAACCAGTGAAAACATTATGGAACACAGTCTTACTCAGATATACATGGGGTTGGCATGAGTCAAAACAGACTCACAGGAAACTCGGTTGGTTTTTGTTTTTGCTTCTTTATCTTGCATTACCTAAACTAGTATTACAATTTGAAGTGAACTTGAGATGTGAAAATTAACAACCTCTCATTTTATTCAGACTAAGAGAAATGTCTGCATATTCTCCTGAGTGGAGATGGGAGTCGGGAAATGGCTAGTCAGTATCAGTCAGGCTTCAGAGAAACATTAATGTCTTGAGATTTCTATCAAATTAATGGCCCAGGTAACAAAAGGCAAGGAACTTTGGTCACTTGCTCACTTACTGGCCTCTTCTGTATGTATTCCCACTACAATAAATGAAGCACGAATCATTTGAGTAATGAGTCAGAAAATGTTCAGCAACCTCAGTACAACACCAGACTTGATACATAAGATAAATTTTAGAGATACAGGTAGTCACTGGATTACTAACCAGTTTCATTCCTAAATCTGACTTTATGTCAAATTTGCATCAAAGTTGAAACTGTTAGTTAAGGTTCATATCAAACATAACTTAGTCAGAGTTTATCTTAGTATATAGTATATGTTGCTGTTGTTAAGTGCCATTGCATAGTAACCCTCTACAGGTTTTCCGAGGATTGGCTGGTAAGTTTGAACCAGCAAACTTGTGGTCAAAGACAAGCTTGAGGTCCACTGCTTATCCTACAGTGCCATACCAGGACTCCTTTATTTCCATCAAAAAATTAAGAAAAATACTTCCAGATACACTAAAACACCTTTCCACAAAACTAGAAGTTATAATAATAACAATGCTTTGATACATATAGCAAAGTAGCTCCTGTTTGTTATTATGAGCCATTGTATGTACCTCGTATTTTTAATACAATAGGCTTTACAAGGGTTGTGGAGTCCTGGTGTGGCATTTTGGGATAATGCACCAGACCTCAAGATGGGTTTTAACTGCAAGGTCAGTGATTCAAATTCACCAGCAGCTCCATGGAAACGCTATACAGGGTTGCTCTGAGTAGTAACCCACTTGATGGCACTTAACAACAGATGATCATGATAGGGATTACTTTAGGTTTTAATCACAAAAACATCTTTAGCTGATTTCAATTTCTATTTTAATACTGAACCCCAATTTATCCCTCTGTTATTATTATTATTATTTTCCACCTTTCAGTTGTGGCAGAAAGCTAGCGACACAATAATTACTTGTTGCTGAATGAAATCATGGGGTGAGTATGCAATCATGTATGACATCAGTAGATTGAGAATTATTGTTGTTGTGAAGTGCCATCGAGTTGGTTTTGAATCATAGCAACCTGTATAGGGTTTCAAGAGGTGCAGTGGGTGGGTTTGAACTGCTAGCTTTATGGTTCCCAGCCTACTGATGATCCACAGCACTACAGCAGAAGTCTGAACTGAGGATTACAAGCCCTAAATTCGAGTATTGTTTTGACAATTCATAGCCTGTCTAGTTCAGGCAAGTTACTGCACCTCAGAGATATGGAGGGTTTGGTTCCAGACCAACACAATAAAGCAGATATCACAATCAAGTGATCCATACAGATTTCTTGGTTTTCCAGCATGAATATAAAAGTTACACTTATACTACACTACAATCCACAAAGCATTATAGAGAAGTTTAAAATAGTGTGATAATTCCCAAATATCATACACGCTGTAAGAAAGATGGTGTAGATGGACTTGCCCAATGCAGGGTTGCACAAACCTCCAATTTATAAAAAAGTGCATTTACCTGAGAAATGCAATAAAGTGAAGCACAATAAAATGAATATGCCTGGACTAAGTGTCATCTTGCATGATGATGCTTATCAATTAGTTGGGGCTGACTGGAGTAATTACATTGGGTATTGGTCGGATGGAGTACCATGATTGATGAGTGATGCCTGCCAAGGCATTAGGACAAGTAAGGAGTAGCCATTTTACTTTGCATTTTCCATTCATTGACCAGAGCAATGCTGCTCAAATGTAAATACAAATCACCTAGTACCGGTTTAAAAATGTAAACTCTGATTCAATCAGCCTGGTGGTGTGGCTGAGATTTTGCATTTTGACAGGCTGCTAGGTGATGTGATACTGGGGCTGCTGGTCCAGGGAGGACATATAGGAGGAGGGAGATAGTCCCTTATTGACTTGCCTGAATACAGAACCACAACTTCCTATTTTATGTTTGTGAAAAGGTGCTTACTAACCATATTCCAGGAACAGTGTTAAGCCTAGTAACAGCATTAATTCATTTAATTCTCACATAACACCACAGAGAGAGTGAAACATCTATAGGCAAGGAAAGGGAAGTCTAAAGAGAGTAAGTCATTTGCCTAACATCACAGAACTGAAAGGTGGTCTAACTGAGATTAGAACCCAGAGAGTCAAACCTCAGCACCTTGTTCTTCACATCTATAATAAGTTGTCTCATATCAGAACAACACTGGAGTGCTTACTTAGTACCAGTCACTAGGCTATTTTACATGCATTATCTTTCTCGCTTTTCATAACAACCCAAAGCGATGGGTAATATTATTTTTATTTTACAGATAAGAAAATTAATTAACCTTCCTTCAACTGCCTCAAGCTCCCTGAAACTCTAGTGATTCTTATTTAAGCAAAAGATTAGATCAACAAAATATCTACAATGAACTAAACACAAGGAACAGTATGTTAACCAGGAGAAAAACTGAGCACCAGCTAAAAAAAATGCTTAACATTATCAGTGAATGTGTAAAAGATTCTCTTATAAATTGAAGCTATGCAAATGAATTTGTGACAAGGGAGATCAAATGTCTCTGCAGAGTTTAGCCAAGAGGTTATCAAAGTTCAAATGACTATTGGTCCCAAGCAGAATTCAACAGGGGGATTCACAGTTGGAGAAGTATCAGAAAAACATTTTTATCACCCTCTTTTACTGTCTAAAACATCGCTTATTAACAAGCTAATGAAATAAGATTGTATCAGCACATTTCCCTGGAGACAAGCCTCCAATATAAACATTTGACAATGGATGCTGCACTTTGGCATGCTTAAGAGAAAACACCACAGTAACAAGAGAGCAGGATTCTTCCTTCACTTTGATTTCAGGAGTGAACCAGGAGCTCGCAAACTTGACTGTATTTTGGAATCAAGGGGAGGGGAGTTTAAAAGATACTGATGTTTAGACCTTACCCCAAAGATTCTGATTTTATTGGACCATGATGCAACCTGGACATCAAGATATTTTAAATTTCCCCAATTGTGCAGTGTTCTTCCAAGGTTGAAAATCACTTGATTAAAGCAATGCCTGCTCCAAGTGATACCAAATAGTTGTTTAAGAAATAAATGTCTAGTTGGCAGATGCCAATACCTTTGGGTGGATAAGAGAGCCTTTCTTCCCTGAAATTATGGTTAAATTTCATAAAATCCGACCAGTGGAAATGATTCCCAGCAGCCCATGTGCATCAGAGTAGAAATGTGTTCCACGGTTATCAATGGCTGACTTTTTGGAAGTAGATCATCAAGCCTTTCTTCTGAGGTGCCTCTGAATAGACTTAAACTTCCAATCTTTTGGTTAGCAGCTGAGTGTGTTAACCATTTGTTCTACCCAAGGACTCCACAATTTTATAAGCAGGTACATTTTAATAACAACAAAGACAACAAAATTTATCAAATGTTTTACTGTCAAAAATAAAGGTGGGGCGCTCCCCTTAGCAGAATTGTTTCCACTGGAGGGCAATCTCCTCTTGGGAAGAAACAAATGGAGACTCAACCTTCTTACCAGAGCAAAGTTACACATACTGGCAAAGAAGGAAACATTTGCCTGAGTTTCATTTCAAGACAATTTCCATGCGACAAAGCATTTGGGGTAAAAAGAATTTCTATTCTATGTCAAGATACTGCCAAATTAACTGTCTGGAGGGCCTTCAAACATTTTACTTAGGAATCACTTAACTTGAATAGATGTAGCCAATCTACTTGAGACAAGACACAGTTACAGTGCAAGTTATATTGGTTCTTATGTATTAATTTTGTTTACTTCAGAAAGTATTTCCTTGCTAAAATGAAAAGAATAGAATTTTAATACAAAAGTTAAATATTCACATAAAGAGAAAGCCCAGAAGAGTACAAGCGTAACACCTCATGGCAATGATGATGATAACACACAATATGTGACTGATTCTAAATGTATCATATGTCATTTTCTATGCTAAGCAATTTATTCTTGTTAGCTGCCCTGGAATTAACACCAACTCACAGAAGTCCCATGTGTGACTGGGAAAGACTTCATTCAGTTCGCCACCATCTTCATGACCCACTGTTGAGTCCATATGGTTGAGTCCATTGTTGCAACTTTTGTGCAACATAGGGGGCTCGTATTCCAGCGATATGTAGAATGACAGTCGACTGTGATCTTGGAAGCAGATTGCTCCTCTGAAACTTTTCATTCATGAGTGGCCGGCTAATATCTGAAATACTAGAGGCATAGCTTTGACTTACACAGCAACATGAAGTCACCACTGTGCAGCACACTCTGAATGGTTAAAATAAATTCTTCAGAGACCATCCATCAAATAAGTGACTTAGACCCAGTCTGTCTAACTCCAAGCAAGCTCTTGAACAACCAGTGTTATTGTATTGCTAATTAAGTCAGCAGCAATGTCCTTGTGCATCACAAGACAAGTCTAAATCAGGGCATGTTCAGGCAGACAAACATGAGAAGAAAATCAGGTTATAAAAGAAACTATTCAGAGGTGGTTTCAGAAAAACAAGAAATTATTTATTCACCTTACTGTTTGTTATTATCTGAAGAATTTTCACAAGCCGTTCAAGGTTCCTTTTCATTTCCTTATACAATTCCTGTCAATCCATTAAGGATTGATTTGGCATTACCTGACCTAAGGAGCTCTGGTAGTGGAGTGGTTATGAGTCGGGCTGCTCAAGTTTAACAGTTTGAGATGACCAACCATTCAGCAGGAGAAAGATGATCCTTTTTATTCACGTAAACATTTACAGCCTAGGAATCAACTCCACAGCACACCACTACCACCACCAGTGCTGTCCTAGACTCCTGGTGTGGCACTGTAGGATCAACACTGGACTTGGAACCACAAGGTCAGCAGTTCAAACCCACAGTTTGCTCCTTGAAGAACTTAAATTCAGTCATTGTAAGCTGAAACTGACTCGACGGCACTTAACAATACTGCTGTCCTGGTATGGTGCTGAAGGATAAGCACTAAATGATAAGCTCAATTTGAATAGCAAGGAGGGTGTTCAAACCCACCAGCCGCTCCTCAGAAACCTTATACCAGGTCACGATAAGTCAGAACTAACTCTACAGTACTTAACAACAACAACACTGCTGTCTTCAGTCACTGTGCAGATGCTTGAACTCACTGGTCATGTTGCTTCGAAGATTTATTTCCTAGATCATAGCTTAGCAAAAGTTTACTGTAAACAGTCAGACAGTTAAATATTTTAGAGTCTGCAGGCTCCCTAGTTCCTGTCACAAATATTCTACTCTGTTGTTGCAGCATAGAAGCCACCATAGACAATACTAAAAGAAAGGGCAAGGGTGTGTTCCAATAAAACTTTATGGACACTGAACCAGGAATTTCATATCACTTTATATGTCATGAATTCTTTTTCTCCTTTAGATTTTCCCTCAACCATTCAGAAATATAAAAAGTAACTTTAACTCACAATGTATATGAAAACTGGCAGCATGCTAAATTTGGTTTATGGGGTAGAATCTGCAGACCCTTGCCCTAGCTGCTCAAGTGTCTCGTGTTCAAGGCACTCCAACTATAACAAAATGTGCAAAATATTTTCTATCATTTTCTAAGAGCTCATCTGGCAATGGTCTCATTTTTAAAAAACAAATATAAAATATAAAATATCCCCCAATACCAGATGTATCAGAATGCCCTGCCTTCGCCCAAACTACAATCACAAACAATAGTCTTTGCAGTAAAAAGTTACTCAGTTGAATCAACAGCTCTCTAGGAAATATTAGCAATTTGTTGTTAAGGTGCCGTCAAGTTGATTCTGACTCATAAGGAATCACTGATCAGTCCTGTGCCACCTACACATGTGTTGTTATGTTTGACCCCAATGTTGCTGTCACTGGGTCAATCCGTCTTGTTAGTAGTCTCCCTCTCTCTTTTGCTGACCCTCTACTTTACCAAACACGATGTCCTTCTCCAGGGACTGGTCCCTCCTGATAATGTACCTAGAGAACCAGAGATCAAGTCTCGCCATCCCCGCTTTCAAGGAACATTCTGGCTGCACTTCTTCCAATACAGACCTGTTTATTTTTCTGGCAGTCCATGGTACTTTTAATATTCTTCACAAACACTGTAATTTAAATGCATATATTCTTCTCTAGTGTTCCTTATTCATTGTTCAACTTTCAAATGCATATGAGAAAACTGGAAATATCATGGCTTAGGTAAAGCACATTTTAGTACTCACACTGACATCTTTGGTTTTTTACACTTCAAAGAGATATTTTGCAGCAAATTTGCCTAATGAAATGTTTGTTTGATTGCTTGACAGATGCTTCTATTAGTGTTGATTGTGGGTCCAAGCAAAATGAAGTATTTCATGACTTCAATCTTTTCTCCATTTATCATGATGTTATTTATTAATCCAGTTGTGAGAATTTTTGTTTTCTTTACATTCATGTGAAATCCATACAGAAAGCTGCTATCTTTGATATTTATTAGTACTTCAAGTCCTCTTTGCTTCCAGCAAGCACGGTTATATCATCTGCATATCGCAGGGTTTTAATGAATCTTCCTCCAGTTCTGATGCTGTGTTCTTCTTCATGTAATCCAAAATTTCAGATTATTTGTTCAACATACAGATTGAACAAGTATGGTGAAAGGATATAAATAACCTTGCCATATATCTGTCTTGATTTTAAACCTTTCAGTATTTCCTTAAAGGACTGCCTTTTGTGCTGTGTACAGGTTCTTCATGAGTACAAAAGTGCTCTAGAATACAGTCATTATAATGTTATTCATAGTTTGTTTTAAACCCATATAGATTCTTTCTGGTAGTTTCTGGTATTCTCTGCTTTCAGCCAAGATCCATCAAATGTCAGCAATGATATCTCTCATTCCATGTCCTCTTCAGAATTTGGCTTGAATTTTTTATAGTTCCCTGTCAATATACTGCTGCAACTGTTTTTGAATTATCTTCAGCAAAATGTTACTTGAATGTGATATTAAGTACATTGTTCAATGATTTCTGTATTCCATTGGGTCACCTTTTTTTGGAATGGGTACAAATATGGATCTCTTCTAATAAGTTGGCCAAGTAGCTGCCTTCCTAATTTCTTGGCAGACATGAGTTAGCTCATCCATGGCTGCATTCGTTTGTTGAAACATTTTGATTTGTATTTCATCAGTTCCTGGAGTCTTGTTTTCCATTAATGCCTTCAATGCAGCAACTAAAAACAACTAATGTTGTCTTTCCTTCAACAACATTAGTTCTTGATCATACACTACCTCTTGAAATGGTAGAGTACAGACCAATTCATGTTACTACAGTGACTGTGTATTCCTTCCATCTTCTTTTGGTGCTTTCTGCATCATTCAATATTTTGTCCATAGACTCCTTCAGTATTGCAAGATAAGGCTACAGTTTTTTCTTTAGTTCTTTCAGCTTGAGAAATGCTGAGAATGTTCGTTCCTCTTGGTTTTCTAACTCCAGAACTTTGCACATTCTATTATAATACTTGACTTTGTCTTTTCCAGATGCCTTTGAAAATGTTCTGTTCAAATGACTTCCTCATTTCTTCCAGTTGCTTGAGCTTTTCTATGCTTAGGAGCAAGTTTCAGAGTCTCTTGCAACATCCATTGTTGCCTTTCCTGTCTTTTTAATGGCCTTTTGCTTTCTTTGTGTATGATGTTCTTTACACCACCTCATAATTTTTCTAGTCTTTAGTCATTAGTGTCTAATGTACGAAATTTGTTCATGAGATGGTTTCTAAATTCAGGTGGGATCTATTCATGGTCATATTTTGGCTATCCTTGACTTGTTTTAATTTTCTTTAGCTTCAGCCTGAAATTGTGTATGAACTATTGGTCTGTTCCAGTTTGCCCCTGGCCTTACTTTGGCTGATGATATGGAGCTTTTCCACTGTCTCTTCCCACAGATGTAGCCAATTTGATTCCTACATATTCCATCTAGTGAGGGACATATATATAGTCACCTTTTATGTTGTTGAAAAAGGTGTCTGCAATGAATAAACTGTCAGCCTTGCAAAATTCTATCATGCAATTTAAAGAATTTCCATCACCAAGGCCGTGTTTATCAACTATGGATTCTTCCTCTTTGTTTCCAACTTTCACATCCCATTCACCAGGAATTATCAATGCATCTTGATTGCCTGTTTGATCAACTTCCGACGGAAGACATTGGTTGTTGTTGTTAAATGCTATCCAGTCGGTTCCGACCCATAGCAATCCTGTACAGGGTTTCCGAGGCTGGAAATCTTTACAGGAGCAGAAAGCCTCATCTTTCTCCCGCAGAGCAGCTAGTAGGTTCAAACTTAAGGTTCGCAGCCCGATTCAGAACCACTACGCTACCAGAGCTCCTTGACGACGTTGGTAGATGTCTTCAATTTGATCATCATTGCCTTTAGTAAATAATAGTGTTAGTAACATCTTCCTTACAGCCTATGTTATTCTATCACAGACAGACCATATTGCACTTCAAGATAGACTTCAAAATGCTTTTGTTAACGTTGAGTGTGACCTTATTCTTCTTCAATGGACTATTCCTGGCAGGGTAAAACATATGATTTTGTGATTCAAAATAGCTAATACCCATCCATTTCAGCTCACCAATGCCTATGATATTGATCTCTATAAGTGGTATGTAATTTTTTTTTAATGATTTCAATTTTCCTAGATTCACACTTCATAAATTCCATGTTATGAGCATTAATGGATGTTTTCAGTTGTTTCTTCTCAGTTGGAGTTGTACTTCAACAGCAAATGAAGATCTTAAAGGCGTCACTCCATTCCCATCATCATAGTCAACTCTACTTTGAGGAGGCAGTTCTTTCCCTGTGGTATTTTGAGCGTCTTCCAAACTGAGGGAGTGAGATTTCTCACACTGTATCAGACAATGTTGCTGTTATTACATGCCATTGAGCCAGTTCTGACTCATAGCAACCATGTGCAGGGTTTTCAAGGAGTTTGGCTGATGGGTTTGAACTACCAATCTTTCATTTAGAAGTTCAGTGCTTATCCTACAGCACCACACCAGGCCAATAATTCACTGCTCTTCATAAGGTTTTCTATGGCTATTCAGAAGTGGTTTGCCTAACGTGTCCTAGTCTGAAAAATCTGGTGAAACCTGTCCATCATAGGTGACCCTGTTGGAATTTTAAAAAGCATAGCTTACAACATCACACCCAAATCACATTACAACAAACGGACAAAGGAAATATCCCCAGTTTTCTCTCATTTTCTAAGAGCTCATTTAACAAATGTCTCATTCTCAAAGAGCAAGAGTAGCCCAAATACCATTCTGTCAATTTCCTAGCTCCCCTATAGTCACTTTTTAGTATTAGACACACTTTACTCTGTATTACAAAGTCTCCCAATTAAATCATCAACTCTCTAGAAAGTATCAGCAATAACAAACAAACAATATCAATATCTACTGTAAAACATTACACCACAAACAATTTAAAATTTTCTGTGATTCTAATGCTTCTTTTTGAGAAAGGGTTATAAAATCTTGAATTTGAAAGCTACCCTAAAGATTGCACAAGGCAGACATTGCTACAAGACATTCTTAAGAGAAGAATGGTAGCTCTGAAGCATTCTTTATTTGCTTTATTATTAATTATTAATTAATGGGAACTAAGAACGTCCCAGTAAGCTCCCAGGAAAAGGCTTATGGGAACTACTTACTAAATTTCAAATTAACATCAGTTGGTGTAAATTGCCATTGGCCATGGCAAGAGTATTTACATGGAAATCCATAAGTAGTACAAATCATCACTTTTTTTTTTTCCTTTGAGCGTCAAGTGTTAACGTTTACCAGCTAACCACTGCCCATTAATCCTTTTCAACAGAAAAGTTCATCTTCAATGTTTTACACCCAGAGACACACTAAGGGCCAATATCAGGGAGTTCAGACAAAAGAGATTCGTTCAAAACAAAAACAAGTGACCATAAAATAAATCAGTGCTTTGGATCACCCTTTACTCACTGCTCTTTTACAATCCAAAAGTTAAATGTACTTCCCACTTTCTATTAAATATAGTCTACGGAATTCAAACATTTTACCTAGGATTGCAATTTTATCAAACTTATTATCTGCTCTAATTATAAGGGTTCATCTCACTTGGAAAAAGGGAAAGAAATTACAAAGGGTTCTACTTCCTCATATAACTGTGATCCGAGAGGGGTCATTTTTTCCTGCTGCACAATGTTATTTAGTTAATTATCCACAAAGCTCCAACCCATTGCTTGTTTCTTTATTTTTGCTGCAACTAAGTGAAAATACTTGCAGTGCCCTATGTTCCAGGACTCTGTGTTGTTTGTTTGTAGGCAGGAGGCTCTCTGGTTATTTCTGGTGTATGCCTCACTGCACTGAACTAACCTAATCTAAACAAATCATTTTGATTTCTTTTTTTTGTACTTACTGTCTTCATCTTAGTTTTGCATCAACAAAACTATTGTAGTACAAACATTCCCCTTTAACTTGGCAAGACTAGAAAATTTAAAAAAAGATTTACAGCTACTAGGTGAGTTGGAATATCTAAAACGGATTATATTCCTATTTGCCAGTAAATATGATAACAGTTCATACAAGAGTAGGTTAAAGTTGAGTGGTCTATACCTAATTCTGAAACAAATTTCCCTTTAAGCCTTAGAAAAGAATATCCAGGACTTAAGTGTTCCAGAAATTATACAACACCATATCCATGCATAATCAGAAATGTGTATGCTCAAATAAATCTACCTCTCCAATCCTCAGAAGGCAAGTTTTGGAGTCAGACACAGATGAATTTTGCTCAAGTTCCACTGACAGTCTTTGCATTATGTGGCCACAGCATTATTCACCCTGGGGTTATTCATACACAATTTTAATTATTTATTTATGGACTCACGCGGTGTTATTTTTCATTCAGATCCAAAGCTAGTTACACATTCTGCAACAAAAATATTTAAATAAAATTCTGATACCTACAAAGTCTGGCAGAGAAAGCAGGGAAGATCTATCAATACTCTGGGGGGCAGTCAACAAAGTACGTCTACAAATTAAAGCTGGCTGGGTACTTAAAGGACAATCTCAGCCCAAAGTCAACAGTTCAATAAATAAATTCTTATTCCAATTTCTTTATTAGACACAACTTCCAGCAGCATTTCCCTTCCCCTCCCTTTTCTTTGATCAGTTCATAATTAATAGAGCAGAATCAATGACCTGGAACCCTTTCATAATCTATGAAAATATTTCCCCAACTGGATTCCGTGGGACATTATTATGAGAGCTATTCCAGTTGTTTCACTCTTAAAAGAGAGAGCGAGAAGAAGATCCAAATTAGAGTCACTCTGCGGAGATGTTTCCTTTAACTGGTTTTCTTTCTTTGGGGACTTCTCAGAGCCTTTAATATGCTAACGTGCACTGGGATTCTCCAAGCAGAGCATTATAGGCTACAAAGTTTTCTGATTTTAAACTAAAGTACACTCTTCTCATGAAGCACCTCTAAGAACAGTGTCCCAAGAAACACACTTTGAAGTATGTTGATTATACAGCCCAGCTAAGATTGAAGCAAGAAAGCTGAAATCAGAGCATTAAGGAATGATGAATCACCTGAGATGCCTCAGACACAAGCTTGCTGGTAGCAGTTAAGAGGTTGCTCTGGAGACTTGTTGAGTTCTGCCTCACCCCATTTCCAGCCTATCAAAAGAAATCACTGAAATGTGGCAGGGTGGGAGGTCAGTAATCCTGTAGGATACCCTCCTTTCCCCATTAATGTTATAATTCCTATGACTTGCCACTGGCCCACTGAAATAGGCAGATGTGTGGTAATACCGTAAACTTCAAAGTTAGGAATAAACAATACAACAAACCTTCAAATGTAGCTTGGAAGAAGCAACTGGACTATTAATGAATTTTGCCTAGGAATAAATTTATTCAATTTAAAAGACTTCCTTCCAGCCATGTTCTATATAAGTAACATATTCAAACCGATAATCACTGATCTAATGAAAGGAAGTTTATGAAATGTTTTGTTTTGTCCCTTTAGTTGAGGGGCAAAATAATAACAATGGAAATAAACATAGGCTTAGAGGCTAAGTAGCTCACCCTTCTAATTTTACAACTGGGAAAACCAAGGCTCAAGAAAGTTTAATATCTGGTTAAGGTCATACCACAAGGAGCTCTAGTAACGTAGTGGTTACGAATTGAGCTGCTAACCTCAGGGTCAGCAGTTCAAAACTACCATCTGTTTCATGGGAGAAAGATGAGGCTTTCTTCTCCCATAAAGACTTACAGCCTCTGAAGCCCTGTACAGGGTCGCTATGAGTCAGAACCGACTCCATGGCACATAACCACCACCACCACCACCACCACCACAGTCATACCATAGATGTCAGCTAATGGAAAATCTGGTTTTCAGCTCTATTCACAGCTTTTCACCAATGGATCCAGTGGCCCATGTGTTTATCTCTATTTCTATTCCCTCCTTCTTTATTAATAAAAGCATCACCATTCTCTGAGTTTCTCTAAATGCCAGGCACTGCACAAGGAAACTTACATATCAACATATTATAAGCAGTCCCTGTAATATAACAAACTAATCCTATGACCATCCATTTTTAAAATGGTTTGTGTATTTTTTATGTATATTATGTATTAAAAGGTGTGTGTGGTGGATAAGCACTGGACTACTAGCCACAAGTTCCAACCTACAACCATTCTTTGGGAGAAAAATAAAGCATTCTACTCCCATAAATATGTACAGCTTTGGAACAACACTGCATATAAACTTACATCTGAGTGTATATGTAATGTTTCCAACCACCAAAGACAAATAAAGACCAGATTTCTAAAGATATTGAAAATAAAAGGAAACTCAAATGAAAACTGAAAAAAAAAGAAAAATACAAAGAGGTTATCTATATATGTCAAGACCAACTTACAACGGAGTCAATGAAATAAAACCCCATCATAAGTCAGGGACTACGTGTATCTTAGTTCATCCTCTGACCACGGCATTGTGACCAATCTTATCTTCCTTAATTTCACAGGCATGACTTAGAAAAGTTACATAACATGTCCAAGCCCACACATCTCAACAGTGGCAGAATCTACAGATTTAGCCAGAACGCATGCCTGATGCCTGGCTCCAAAGTTCAGCCAGTTCACATATTTGCTCTTTTTCTTCCTCCACCCTTTTTGTTCCTATTTTCATCTAAAAATCAGCGATGATTCAAAGCAAAGGTCAGCTGTCCATAACTTACCTCAAATGTTCTTTCTTCCTTGCTCCTAAAGACAAATGATCATCTTCCATTATCTACTTAGACCAGGAAGGATTTAAGTTGAGATAAGTGTGCATAAAATGAGTTGAATGTCATTACAAATTTGGTACCTTGGAGGGACTATTATCTTAGCCTTTAGGGAAATGGAACATGATCATAGATGCATTCTTTCTTCTCATATCAACTGACAAAGAAATGATGAATTCGCTAACAATTCTCCACCAACTTTTGAAAAATATGTGTCATCAATAAAGGAAACACAGTCAAATGAATTTGGAATTCAGGGACAAAATTTGAAAAAGGTCACTGTTGAAAATTCTCAAAAGACTGAGAGGGAGAAAGGAATGGTATAGTGTGCAGACGATTTGCGGCCAGGGTTTTCTAAGCCTGGATCTTCCTAGCCCCACCTCAGACCACTAAGTCAAAATTTGGGGCATGTGATGCAGAACATACACCTGCATTTGGGCAGGCTATTCCTAGTGATTAAAATTTGCACCACTGTAACCTACCCTTGAGAAGCCCAATGGCTCCATATGATAAGCACTGGGCTGTGAATCACAGGGCTGTGGTTCAAGCCCACTAGCCACTCTGTGGAAGAAAGATGAGGCTTTCTGCACCTGCAAAGATTTAAAAGCCTCAGAAACCCTATACAGGGCTGCTATGATTTGGAATGGACACAAAACCGCTTAATAATAACAAAAATCTACCTTTATGGATTCTGATGCTTTGCAAGTTTCAAGCACAGGAAAAGTTGGACATATAGGAGATCATTTTTGCAGGAATCTATGAGAGAGTGATAATGACATTCTCCTTAGGGAGAGGCTGGTCTCTGTGGTCAATACATCAGTTATACTTGGCCAGTAACGTCCTTGCATGAAGTCATTAATCAACAGTATTATGTAACAAGACCGCTTTTCTTGGTATGAATTTTAAACTCAACAAGAAAGTAAATTTTAACTGCAATTTTTGTTCGTAGAAAACATAACATATGCAAGCACAGGATACCACACGTAAATATATGCAAAGCATTTATAGTGAAAAATGATCATTCTCTCACTCCAGTCTTTCTAGGTACACCCCTAGTTGCTTGTACTTCACAAACACTATGCAGAGTTGCATATACATGTGTAAGTGTGTATAACCTTTTGTTTATGTAATGGAGGGAGATCCATGATACACACAGACCTCTCGCTTTCTCTTTTTAATACTTTTTATTGTGATTTGGGTGAAAGTTTACAGAGCCAATTGATTTTCCATTCAACAATTTTCTTTTTTGACAATGATTGCAATCCTCACAAAGTATCAGCATTCGTCTCACTTCCTCCCTATGTTTAGTTCCCACTTGTCTTTTTTTCTTATCGCTTCTTGCCTTCTGAGCTATATCCCTGGACAAATGTTGCCCTTTTAGTCTGAAATGGCTGATTGTTCTAAGGAGTGCATACCTCCCTGGTGTTTCTGTTGGCCTAACAGACGTGTGCACTGTTTGACTGAAAGTTCACCCATAGGAGTGAGTTCACTTCTAGGCTTGAAGAGAGACTAAAAACCATAGTCTTAGGGCTCTACCAGTCTCTAGCAGACCAGTAAGCCTACACTTTTTTGCATTTTGTTCCACAGTTTTCTCTCAGTCTATTCAGGACCTCCTATTGTGATCGCTTTCAGAGTGGTTGGCAGTGGTAATTGACCACCTAGTTCTTTTGGTCTCAGGGTCTCAGAGGCTGAGGTTGGCATTGTCCATAGCTCCATTGGACTGTTTCCATGTTCCTTTGATTTTCTTTACTCTTCCCTGGATGGGGAGAGACTAATAATTGCACCTTAGATGGTCTCTCACAAGTTTTTAAGATTCTAGTTGCTACTCACGTTTCTCCTTAATCACAACCTTGGAGACCATTCTGCACATTGCTGTTGTTTATAATTATGGCTGAGTTGGTTTTTGAGGAGCAGCTGGTGAGTTTGAACCGAGTTTGTGGTTAGCCATATAGTGTTGTGTGTTTTTTTCCGCCATTAAAATGTTGTATGCTACATGTAGGCATTCCTTTATTAAATTCTTTATATTCTAAAACTAAGTTTTCAGGCTTCTTTCTTTTTTTAGTCTCTTCATGAAATACATATCTTTAAACAACCATTTCAGAACTAGAGAGTCAGTCTTTAATAATAATTAATTAATTACAGTATTGGACATCTGATATAAACATTTTTTTCTATTACAATTTAAGACATGATTGTTCATTGATTTGTCATTGAGATAGGCTAGCTTCCGATTGTTTTGTGCTTTTTTTTTTTTCCTTCTTAAGTATTTATTTTTACAAAGCAAACATTTCTCTAATTTCATGCCACAGTTTTGGCAGTGAACAACCAAAAAGAGCCCTTCCCCTGTCCCCCATTAGAATGTTCCAACAGTTATAAATAGCTCTTTTTTTCATCATGTACAGAAATACTGGCTTCAAAATTAGTATACTGAACACAGCATATATAGCACATTGCATATCATTGATATACATATATATTTTAAAGTGGCTTTCTTTGACTTAGATGAAGTTAAAATGCAAACCATAGCCAGTTTTGGCAAGTATTTCTATAAGACCATATTGCACAAAATTCCTTAATACATTATGCCATTGGATTAACTAGTAACTATTAACAACTACGTGGAAAGGAAGCAGTTACTGCATATAGGCAGGGTCTGGTAGTATACCAGGAGACTCTTCATAGGACTACAAGCACAGTTTTCTTGCAAGAAGAATGGATTGTTGAATAAAACAAACTCAATTGGCAATTCATTAGCTGTAAGTGGTATATTTTGGCAAACTTAACCATGAATAACCTTGATAAAAATTGAAATAAAGACCTACATCACGATACCAGGACCCTTAGCACATTACTACATAAAAATAAATAAATAAAACAAAGCCGCTGTCCTTGAGTCGGTTCTGACTCATAGCGATCCTACAGGATAGAGCAGAACTTCCTCAAATAGTTTTCAAGGCTATAAATCTTTATGGAAGCAGCCTGCCATAGCGTTCTCTCACAGAGCGACTGGTGGATTGGAACCATCAACCTTTTAATTAGCAGCCGAATGCTTTAACCACCAGGAGTCACCAGGACTCCTACATTATTACATGTTGTTGTCGTTAAGTGCTGCCAAGTTGGTTCTAACTAACAGCGACATTACTACAGAGATATACATAATTATTTTTAACACCCTGAAAGCCTTAAATCATATGGATATAAGAGAAATCATTCAATTTACATTTTACAAGTATTTGTATTTTCCCTAGTCTTTTGCTAATACAAATAATGCTACAAGAGTATTCTTCATCATATTTCTTTGCTCATATGTGGGGATTTATCTTTAGGATAATTCTTTAGAAGCAAAATTGTAAGGGCAAAAGTTAATGCAATTTTATTTGTGATATTACCAAATTTTCCCTTTGAAGAGGTTGCAGCCATTTAAACTCCTATTACTAGTACCTAACATGACTTGTTTTCCCCCCATATGCTCACCAATACAGTGTATTTCTGATTATAATGTAAATTTCCACAGAGGCTTCCTACTGGAGAGAGAAAGTGCTGACCAGCTCACATGAATGTGACTTGCCAGCTATATTTCTCCTTGAAAAGGGATGCATTGGCATTCTAATTTATCTTCCTCTTATGAGGTAGGTAAGTATAAGTCAGTGGCCTTGACTCTCCTCAACTCTCAGTAAATGGACTAATTTGAGTTTCTGAACTTGCAAACCTAGGTCAACAGTAATGCCACCCAGAAAGTATTCATGTACAAGATCCTACTGAAAGGTTGTTACAGCCTTTTCATTTTATTCATTGGACATTTAAGGATACATTGCAGAAGTAACAAATTTCTTCTAAGCAATCAGCCATTTAAATTGCCACAAAGATGAAAAGTTTTTGAAAGAGTGATCATAGATCAGTTTTTTCTCACTCAAGTCTGCAAGAGTAATGAAATTCTGCTGGATGTTTCAGACCAAATCTCCTTAACAGACAACAGGAATCTACTTTAAACAAAATTTGTCCATAGACCCGATGTTCTACTTCATAAATTAGAAGCATTCCTACTCCAGTTGCTGTCACTGATTGTCAGAACAGAAAACCGGAACACGCTCTCGCCTTTCACCTCTGTGTTCCACCACTAGGGAAAACAGATAACGTGCTGTTTCTTCCAGTAATTCTGAGGATGTTATCGATTTATTGTTTATTTTTCACTGAGTCCAAGCACTTAGGAGGAAACAGGGTGTAATATATACGCACTTTCAGAAAACTGCTTTAATGTTATAAATAATATCCCAAAGCATTAATGAGCCTTTTAGAAGTGCCTGCCTTGCAACAGGGAGTTACTTAAGCACTGGAAATTCAATCAACAAATATTAATTTTGCAACTTCTATGTGCATGCCTGAAAATCTTATTTAGTAAGTAAAATAAGTCTGAGAAAGACTGCATTAATTCACTCTATATAGAGTACTCACTATGTGCCAGGCATGTATTCATCTCCAAAGATAAAAACAGATTATAATGTTTTCAAGTTACGTAGAGTCCTATGGATGACACAGCCAAGTCATGGGGTAACTTTAATACAGAAGGAAAAAGCACAGGCTAGGATGTTATCATTGTTGTTAAGTGCTGTGGAGTCTTCTGCAACTCATAATGACCCTGTATTGGGTTTCTGAGTAGTGGCTGGTGGGTTTGAACCACCAACCTTGCAATTCAAACTGCCCTTGCCATCCAGTGCTTATCCTATAGCATCACACCAAGACTCTTGTTGTTGTTATGTGTGGCTGAGTCAATTCCAACCCATAGCAACCCTGTATAGGGTTCCCAGGGAGCAGCTCGTAAGCTTGAACCCCAACCTTGCAGTTCAAACAACTTTGCAGTCTGACGCATTAGCCAGACTCTTAAGATCTTAAAAATAGGACTCTTAATGAGGCCTTGGGAAATAAGGAAGGTTTCCAGGAATAGGCAATACAATAAGATTCCTATGTAGGACTTGGCCAGTAGAAAGAATGGGCAGGGAGAGGTAAACATTATTGCCAATCTTCAAAGTTCATCTAAACCCCATGAAAGTCAGGGTCCACCTAAAATAGAGTGTACCAAGGTTAGAATATGTATACCCTCATGATATAAATCAAATCTTTACAGTTTCCTCAAAAATTAAGCTCACCAATGTGAAAACAAAAGAGTGCCAAGCACACCCTAACTCCAACTACAAGATGTTTTCTACCACAGATAACCAACATTTTTACAAACTTTGAAAAATTCTGTAGACATTTTACCAATTCTAGACGAATCTCTCTTGATGCATAGATCAAGTGACAGTCGTTTGAAAAGAACAAGGGAATACTACATGGCTTAAAAACAGGAAAAGTGTGTATCAAGGCTGGATTCTTTCACCTTATTTATTCAATCTATGTGCTGAACAAATAACCCCAGAAGCTGGACTAAATGAAGAATAACAAAGCATCAGATGTGCAGATGATACATTGCTTGCTGAAAGTGAAGGGGACTTGAAGCAATTACTGATGAAGATCAAAGACTAAAACTTATAGTATGGAGCACATCTTGATATAAATAAAACACAAATCTTCACAATTAGATCAGTAAGCAACTAGTGATTAATGGAAAAAAAAAAATTGGTGTTGGCAAAGATCTGATTTTACTTGGATCCACAATCAACACCAATGGAAGCCAACACCAGTCAAAAAAGTGAATGAATTTTGCATTGGGCATATCTGCTGTGAAAGACCTCTTTAAAGCATTAAAAACCACACATGTCACTTAGAGGACTAAGGTACACTTGACCCAAAACATGCCATTTTTCAATCGCCTAACATGCATGCAAAAACTAGACAATGAATAAAGAAGACAGAAAGAAGAATGGATGCATTTGAACTATGATGTGGTGAAGAATACTAAGCATATGATGGACTGCCAAAAGAGTATTCCAAAACAATTAACTGTGCTCATGAGTAACCTCTACATAGACCAAGAGGCAACCCACTAGAACAGAACAAGGGAATACTGAACAGATTAAAATTAGGAAGGATGTACTTCAGGGCTGTATTCTTTCACCATATTTATTCAATCTGCATGCTGAGAAAATAATCTGAGAAACTGGATTATATGAAGAGGAACATATAATATGAAGAAGAACATACAGGATTGGAAGAAGTCATTAACAACCCACAATATGCAGATGACACAACTTTGCTTGCTGAAATGAAGAGGAATTAAAATACTTACTGATGAAGATCAAAGACCACAGCCTTCAGTGTGGGATGTAGCTTATTCTAAAGAAAATATATTGAGTAATATCATGAGACATGGAGAAAAGATTGGAGTTATCAAAGATTGAATTTTGTTTGGATCCACAGTCAACGCTCATGAAAGAAGTCAAGACATCAAATGACATACTGTGTTAGGCAAATCTGCTGCACAAAACCTCTTTAAAGTATTCAAGAACACAGATGTCAGTTTGAGGACTAATGTATGCCTGACCCAAGCCATGGTATTTTCAATAACCTCATATGCATGTGAAAGTTGGACAATGAATAAAGAAGATCACAGAAGAATTGATGCATTTGAGATATGGTGTTGGAGAAGAATATAAAAAACACTAAGAACTTCCAGAAGAACAAACAAATCTGTGTTCAAGGAAGTACAGTCACAATGCTCCTTAGAAGACAATATGGAAAAATGGCATCTCTCATACTTCAGACATGTTATCAAAGGGAACAGACCCTGGAGAAGGACATCATGCTTGGTAAAGAGGAGCATCGGTGAAAAAGAAGACCCTCAAATAAATGAATTGACACAGTGGCAGCACAATTGTGAGGATGAGACAGGACAGGGCAGTGTTTCATTTTGCATAGGGTTGCTAAGAGTCAGAACTAACTCAACAGCACCTAGAAACAAAAGCAGCCTAAAAAACAAACAAATCTGTCTTGGAAAAAGTACAGCCAGAATCTTCTTAGAAGCAAAGATGGTGAGACTTCATATGATATACATTGGTTATACTATCTGCAGGGACCACTTCCTAGATAAAGATATCATGATTGGTAATGTTCAGGGTGAATAAAAAAGATGAAAACTTTCAAGGTGCAGCTACTGGTCTCTCTATGTGTGGAAGAAAGAAGAGTGATGAGAACTGAGGAAACATGGAATCAGTCAGTCCAATGGCCTAATGGAACATGTGAACATCAGTCTCCATGACTCTAGTGCTGGAAGAACTACACAGTGTCCGGCTACTTCTGCCAACAACCCTGAAAGGGATCACATTAGAGAATCCTGGATAGGGTGGCAGAAAATGTGGAACTCAAAATAATTTAATAATAATTATAATACAAGACTGGATCTACTTGTAAGAAATTGACTGGAGGAACCTGAAACTGTGGCCCTCAACAACCCTTCAGGTCTGGAAAGGAACGTACAATCATGGTCGAATTTTTCAGCCAAGCAACCGATAGTTTTACAGGTGGGGAACAACAACACTAGCCAGTGTGCTTATTATGGAATGGTCAATCATTCAAAATCATAAGGGCAACATATGCCTAAGGACACGGCTAAGAAAGGATACGAAGGTGGGTGGAATGGAAATCGGAACCATACAGACGAAGCTGGACAAGTGTTGCTGCTGGAGGAGACTGTAATCATTGAGATAAAACAGGTATATGGTTTGCGGACTGTAAAGCTGATGATCTTGTCTGTAAACGTTTGCTACTTAAAATGAGTTGAACAGACACAGTGTCTGTAACAATGGGCTCAAACATGGCAAGAACTGCGAGGATGCTTCAGGACCAGGAGGTGCTTCGTTATATACATCCAACTTTAGGGCACCTAAGAGTCTCCTACCTACACCCCACCCTGCAACCTCACATCACCACCATTAAGTGCAGTGTGAGCTTCTAGTTATGATGCCCAACTTCTCTGCACTTAAAAAATGTTGGAACCTAATTAGAGCTTATCTTAGAGGAAGATGATGGACTTGCCAGACTGAGACGTATTTTCCTTCCCTACTGTTTACATTATTTTGACAGCAAGGAAGTCTAAAAAGGAACTGGTTCCAAACAAACTCCCCATAGAATATCAACAAAGAAAAACAGCCACTGAGCTGTATAAATCCACTTGCTACAAACTCTTAGACACACATCATAACCAGCAATATGAAGTTTAATCCTTATAGGAAAACAACTCAAACTCCAGATACATTCATTCTGCCCTCCCCAACTTGTACAGGACTAAAGTTAGCAGTGCTTCAATATGCTATGCTATGAAACAAGATGAAAATGGCAAACGGGAAAATGAAATGAGCCTGCTGAGATTCATTCTTTAGTTTGTTCATTCAAATACATTGCAGAAGGGAGTGCTTTCCATAAAGAAATTATTCAGTTTTGACACTCTCTAACTTGTGCTGTTTGGAGAAGAATTGTCTGGTTCTATCAAACAAAGGAAAGTTTTAAATGTCCCACGAATTATGTGGCTCTGGGAGAAGACAGAGTTTGGGGAAGCCAAAGAACATGGAACATTTACTTCTACCATATTGAAATAATTTAAGGGGAATCACTTTGGGTTGCTGCAGTCACTCCTGGTTCTGTGCTCTAAATGCTAAATGGAACAGCTTTCCATGTGCTCTCTCTAGCATTTAAGGGGGAAAAGAGAAAAGGGAAATCAGATTTCATACTTTCCTTTAATGAAAGGCTGCTAAAGTGATTTATCTTCAAAAAATGAACTTACACTCAAAGCTGCATATATGTTTATATGCTAAATTCCACATATCTTATCAAAATTAGGTAGGAATAGGGATAAGAGAAATTTCCCCCCCTTATTTTTGGTCTTTAAGATACCAACTCACCCAAGAAAAGTACTACTTTGGAATGATTTTTATTATATTATAAATAACAGCACTATCCCAAGTGATACTTCTTTATAGTAATATTCTTTGGTACGTTTCTTTATATACACACACCCATTACTGAAGAAAGGTAATTTGGGTTTCTAGTACAAGAACAGTTTGGTGTGGTGCTGTAGGATAAGCACTGGACTGCAAACCACATGGTCAGCAGTTTAAACCCTCCAGCTGCTTCTCGGAAGCCCTATATAGGATGACTATGAGTCAGAACAAACTTGACGATACTTAACAACAACAACAGAGGAACGAAAGATCTGAAATTACTGATGAAAAAAATTCATAACCAAGAATCCTCCCCAGTCCTCTATTCTATTAGCGTGCTTTGTTACTCAATGATAAAAATAGCTTGGCAATTTAAAAACATACTCTTGGAGTACATTGCTGTTGCTGTTAAATCCTGTTAAGGAAGTTTTGACTCATAGTGACCCTGTATAGGGTTTTTGAGGAGCTGCTGGTGGGTTTGAACCACCGACCTTGTGGTTGCAGTCTAGTGCTTATCTTACAGTGCTACACCAGGGGTCTGTTATAGCTGTATAATAACTGGGTATGGCTGTTACCTCCAAGAATATTGTCTGCCCCCACGTATGACTTTCTGTTACTTCATGCTATTGACCTGTCCTATGAACAAAGCAGAGTGTATCTGGGCACCTCTCTTTTACGAAAACCCTGCTTTCTCCCAGCTGACAACCCTAGAATTAAGTACTCAGAGCCAGCCAATGTGCAAAACACTTCTCCCCCAGTGCCACGTTCTTCAGAGGGTCATGAAGTCAATCAGATTCGACTCTACAAATAAAACTAATTCCTATAATAAGAGATGGGAGGTAGCATTAATATTTCTAAGACCAAATACTCTCCCTCAGGTAATATAAATTTATAGGTATGACTTTTCCCAATGCTCTATCGACTGCCCATGGTATATGAAAGTAATTAGGTTTCTCTGAAAACTCTATGTGTGTAACCACAAAAGAAAAGCCTCTTCAGTGTCACTTTTAACGTTTCCATAAATACTACCACCCATAAAAATACTGTTTGCCGTTTTCTTTACAGAAACTAGGCCCCCTTAGTAACTGAAGAGGTGTAAAAGGTTTTAGAAACAGGGACTGGCATAGTGCCACTTGGAGAAGCACACAGTTCTGTCCCAATAGAGATTTGATCAGGCCACAAGTCAAGGAGTCTCCTGCAAAATACAGTGCAGACAAACTGTGAAACTGACCACTGCAGCTCAGCTCTTCCAGACGACACCAGTACCTTCCTAGGTCCAGTGTGAGAAGTTGCCTTAGTGTGCTTCTCTCTCTGCATCCTGAGCATCTATCCCTGCTTCCTTGGGCTATCTTCCTGAAGATGAATTGCTTCTCTTCTATTCTATGTGGACTCTTCTACTGGCTTTCTTTGCAGTATTCCTCCTCCCTCCTCCCAGACCTTTTATTTCAACCTATTATTTCCTTTCTCACACCCCACAGATACTACCAGGACCACAGAGGACCAGTCCCAGGGCATCCACTGGGCCAAGTACAGGGAACAAAACCCGTCATCAAGTCCATTCTGACTAACAGAAACCCTATTGAGGGTTTCTGAGATTCTATATCTTTACAGAAGCAGCCAAACTCATCTCTCTCCTGAGGAGCAACTGATGGATTTGAACTGCTGAGAAGACAAAGTGTGAAAACGAAAGGTCCTACCCTTGCCAAGCAAAAGGATCATTATAGATCGATTCTCTGCATTTAATTTTCAACTGAAATTGGGCAGCAAAGATGTGGAAGCTTAAAGAACAAAGAAAAAAGTAAGGAGCCACAAGCATCCAATTCAGGGGTCAGAATCAGTCGGCACTAGGAAAGGAGAACACACAAAGGTCAGCCAACAGAACAGAAATCAAAGGAAAGAGAAATCTGAGTATGAAGAATGCAACAGTTAAGGAGTAAGCCTGAGCATACTACATTAGCCATTGTCTGTTTTATGTACGGCTCCCAGAAACCTCAGTGATCCATGTATTAAAGCGAAAGACTGTGGTGGGTCATCACACATTTCTGTCTAAAATGTGTTTTCCTTTGCAATGTAGTCTATAATTAAGCATTCAAATTCCATACAAAGAAGGAAACACCTCTCACCAACTTCCAGTTCTATGACTCAGAAAAACCGTCTTCTCTCTTTTTTAATCTTCAGTTTCCGCCTCCTACGGACGCCTCCACGAATTCTTCTGTTTCCTCTTTCTCACAACTAAAAGTTCACTCACCCATGCCACAGTCTAAAATTATTACCAACTTCTTTTTTTCCTGGCTTTAAACACAAAACTTCTTGAACAATTATTTTAAGCGTCCAGTAATCCTCAGTCAAACGCAATGCTGATATCTTTCCTTTGCTGGTAGTGGCAGTTCAGAGATAAAATTCTGGCTTTCTCTGTGGAAGAACCAGTCTGTTTCTCAGCTAATGCTCTCCATGGGCAGTCACCACCCATCTGTCTGTGGGGGGGGAGGGAGGGAGGGGAGAGGGGTGGTATTCAGATGGTTTCAGCAAGCTACCAGACTAAGACAGACTAAGAAGGAAGACTTGGTAGGCTACTATAAAAAGTAAGTCAGTGAAAATGCTATGGCTCATAAGCAGTCCAATTCACAACCAACATGGGCATGATACAGGTCGTACTCATGGGCAACTAACAAACAACAAATCTCCCTTCTGCCATTCTTGGAACAGTGCTATCCAAGGTCACTAGTGATGACCTCATGCCTCAACCTCAAGTCTTCTTTCATTCATTATAGCCCGAATACCTTGCAGGACCATCTTGACACCCAACCTTGGCTTTTGGGATACTGCATCACCCTTGGGATCAGGACCACCCCTCATCAACTCAAGAATTTCTTATTCCTACAGCCTTGCTTATTCCACTTCTTTGACTCACTCTCCAAAATGTATTCCAACTGCCATTTCCTCCAGGATCTCCAGAAACAGACACCATTGCACCCTCCTTTGCTCATCCAGGTGTTTAAAGTGGCACTGCATGCAGTCTCATAATAAGGTACTCTATTTCTCACTTATATTGTAAGCTCTTTGCAGGTAGATATTCAATTCTATCTGTCTCTGCGTTCCAGACCCAAGAAAGATACCATGCACACAACAGGTATGGGCTCTGGACTCTGGCCACCTATAGAACAAGCATGATCATAATTTCTACCTCACAGCACAGTGCCCAGCTGGCTGGCTATCATCATCATCATCATCACCAAGAAATTACAGTTAAGTTCAACTAAACAGAATAATGTGGTGAGAGGTGTCAATATTGTTCCCTCGAGCATTTTAACACTGTATTTGATTTCAATGAAAAATAAAAAAAGCTTCCAATTACCTGGATGATATCTTTTCAAAATTCAAATTTACTGGATATCTGTACTGTTCTCTGTTTTATTCCATCATGCAAGAATGTATAACTTCATAAATTATTTTATACAGAACCATTGTCACCTAGCTTTTTGTCTTCATGAGGCAGGGAGGTCTACAATATGTCTACTTATTCTACGCGGAAAAAGGAAGAAATACTAAGGTAATTGGGGGATGAATATTCAGTTAAAGTCAACTCCAAATCACATCCATATGAAGGAACGAGTGGAATAAAGATTTTTCCACACCCTATATCCATAGAGCCCTGAACATTCTTCCTGATCTCTAACAGTAGTGAGAACCTTTTGTTGTAAATACATTTTGCAGCAGCTAAAGTCCTGGTGTGGCACTGTGGGTTAATGCACCGGACTGCAAAGTCATTTGAATCGCAAGGTCGACAGTTCAAGCTCACCAGTTGCTCCTTGGAAACTGTATACAGGGTCACTATGGGTTGCAATAGACTCGACGGCACTTAACAACAACAACAGCATATGGTAAAAATTTAATCACTGTAGCACATTTAGGATGGCAGTGTCATTATTTTATAGACAGGGTATTAAGGCTTATAGAAGTAGGTCTTGGAACACCCACACTTGTAGATAATACCCACTTGACCTGGCTCCAGTGACTGGATGATCAGAACTCAACCCGAAGAAGACAGTAGAGGAAAAATACGTCATCTGATACAATTTGATGAACTTGACCTACACCTATGGATGCAGTAGCTCAAAAGAGGAAACAAATACTTACTGCAAGAATCATTCCCACCCCCTCCACATAAAGAGTAGACAGGGATGGGCAACTTGGACATTGGCTACCCAAAATGGGGGGAGGGGGTGGCTACAAAGGCAAGAAGTGACTGGCTTACAAGCTTTCAAGAGGGAACCTAGATCCAGAGGGCATGGAGGAAGGTAGAGTCTCCAGTGAGTAGTATCCAACCTGTCTAGGAAGGGCAATGAAATGAAATGCAGATGGGTCCCTTGTGATACAATAGTGAATGATTGTTATCAGGACTGATTGTGAGGAATGGAAATGTAAAGGTAGACATTTTACAGCAAGGAGGGGAGTGGTTAACTTTTCAGTCTAGGAGCAGAGGTCCCTGGGACCATCAA
>NW_006408564.1:11958536-11963753 GCF_000296735.1 Chrysochloris asiatica
GGATTGTAACTATGGCAATGAAATGATCTATGATAGAATGAATGTAAAACCAATGGTCTCCCATGTAAACTATCACATAATTCACACAAAAAAATTTATTTAAAAAAAAGAATTAGGTCTTGGACTTAGAAAGCAGCAGAAACAGGACTTGAACTCTGGTCTTTCAGACACAAGAGGTCTTACCCACTCCTCATCACACCTATGCTGCCTCTCCAAAGGAGTCATGTATGGAAATAATAAATCAGCCTTTAAAGAACTTATTCAGCTCTTCTTCAATTACAAATCTGGGTTAGGCTCTAGGAGGAAATAAATGAAGTCTACACCTCAATCTCCAATCTCACAGTAATTACAGAGTATTAAGATCAGCAAGCGTTATTTAAGGATAACTCTTACGCTCTTCTTCTAATGAATTCTGAATGAAAGTGAATCAAACACTTAAAAACAGTATTTCCAGTCAAACTAAGTTTGGTTCTTTTTGCTTCATCTGAACCCCATCTTGATTTCCAATGCACCAGCCTATACAAGCTGTTTGTGACGAAGCTAGAAGAACTAAGAGACATTGAACAGAGACCCCAGCCTATGATGGGAACAACAGCAACAACAAAAACTAGACTGCTAGATCCAAAGAAATAAGGAATATCATGAAGGTACAAAATAAAGGATTCCTGATGGCTGATGCATGGAGGAACTGACTTTGAGCTACGGGAATTTTGATCATATATTTTTTTTATTTTAAAATTTCAAAATGGTGCTGAATGTAAAACTGATGATCTGTTCTGTAAACTAACTCACAGTAAAAGTATTTTTGTTGTTGTTTAATGTAAAAAGGTCTAAAAAGATGTACCATGATAAACATGCGATCTAGTCACATAGCAGAAAATTAAGGTTGGCCTTCCTGTTGTGGAGTACTCAAGAACTTAATATTCAGGACTAATTAGAAGCTTTTCTGAGCAATTTAAGAAGAGGACACTTTCCAGATTAATAGACAGCAATTGAGTAAATGTGTTCTTTGCTTAAAAAAAAAAAAAAAAAAAAAAACAGAAGTAATTATTGGCAGAAAGGTAGCCATCAACCAATTTTTCAAGTTGTATTTTCTCCCCTCACAGAGTTATTAAGAAACTCACCACATTTTAAGTAAAATATTTTTTCATCTACACCAACACCCTTATATTCGTCCACAGGGAATATTAATTTCCCCAAAACGAATAGAGTTATAATGTTTAAAACAACAGACATTTATTTGAGTTGAATTTTAGAGCATAGACAATTCCACTGGGTAACCAAAGTCACTTAATCTTCCATCTTGTCACAAGAGCAAAGAAAAGCAACTGCCTTTTAAATGTTTAATTAGAATTAAAATCAAGTTTATATAATGATACAGCATACTGCTTGTAAGTAATAAAGATGAACATTCTTGCACATTATCAACTTTAAGAAACACTGTCAGTTTTGCTTTGCTTACAGATTGCCAGAGTTTCTTTTATATATTAAATGGCTTTTGGATACCTCTTCTGGCACTTTTTTTTTTTAATTTTAATGTAAAAGAATTTGTGGTTAGGGTGATTTGAGACATTAGATTTTCGACAGTGACATTTCCACATATTTGAGAGAAGGCATGGATATGACTGTGTTTGCCTTTAGCAAACATACTGTTCGCATTTGGAGAATAACTGCTGATGCAGTATGATAAAACTGTTTCAGCGCCACAAAATTACCCACAGATGTGCTGTCTGCCAAGGGATTTCCCTAGGAATGTTCTCATTTTCTTCTCTCCGTTTGGAGGAAGTTCGTTTGAAATCTGTTAAAATGTATTAATGTTCAGTGTTGCGTTATGTTTTGCTGTGGGCATCCTGGCAAATGAGTAGTTGCACAAAGGTAGGTGCTGGATATCCAGCAAGAACTTATAGATCCAAAGCAGAAAGGGAGAGCACATTCATGTCATCTAACTTAGATCACAAAGGAACTCCTCTACTCCTCCCTGCTATTTAAAAACATTGGGGCTGTTCAAACTGCAGTCTAGGGAGATTGCAACCAGTCAACAGCCACAAGATCAGTTGTTTAATGACAAACAACATGATCATCTACAAATAACAATCTGATTTTGAAGACAAAAGGTCTTATTCTTAAGTTCCTTTTGCACAAAGGATGTGAGACTTAAAGGACACATTGAATATGGAAAACTTTTACTTGTGTGGCAATGTACGGTAAGTACAGGACTGCTAATTGCAAGGTTAGTGGTTCAAACCCACCAGCTGCTCCTCAGAAATCCTATCTATACAAGTTGGCCTTGAGTCAGTACTGACTCCACAGCATTTAACAACAACAATATTACCAAGTCAACGTATTCTATAGTTTCTATGGTGACTATTAAACAGGTGTCACATTTTAGAAACCTCACTGGAATTACAAACAAACTTAACCATATGGTGAGGAGTAACTGGATTTCTTTAAAAATAAACAAACAAAACACCCAGCATCATACAGTCAATTCCAACTCATAGGGACCCTATGGTAGAACGTTTTAAGGCTGAAAATCTTTACAGAAGCAGACTGCTGTATCTTTTCCTCACAGAGCAGATTGCAAATTTGAACCTCCAACCTTTTGGTTAGCTACTAAGCACTTTAATTAGTACAACACCAAGACTTCTTTAGTGAATTAAAATAGATTTCTGGATATGGGTACAAGGCTTAGACAATATCATAATGAGTATCATATCACCAAGGAAGTAAAATGTTTATTTCTGAAGTCAAAAAGGACAGAAAAAAAAAAAAAAAAAAGAATGTAGTCATAAGAGCACATATTTGAGCGAAGACACGCATTGGACTGACTGAAGAGTTGAATGAACTGCTGCTGTTTCAGACTCTCTGGCATCGGGGCAGGATTTCTGGACCTCAGCACCTTTTGGATCTCTGTTGTGGGAACTGTCCTATGAATTTCAGAGTGTTTGTGGACTCAATCCAGTGGGAGCCAGTCATGATTCCTCTCCAGTTGTGACAACTAAAAATATTTATAGACATTTCTAAATGCCATGGGGATGAGGGAGAGAAGAAGGGTTCAGGAAAGAGTGGCAAAATATCACCACACTGGAGAGATCCACAGTTAGAAAGAAACAGCTCCTTTTCCGTTCCCTTCCCCTGTCTTCTGCTGGGGCTGCCATCACATCATTTGCCCAGAAGGTATTTAGAAATGTGGTCCTGTGGGTTAATGCACTGGACTGCAAAGTCTATTTGAACAAAGTCAGCGCATCAAGCTCACCAGCAACCAGAAACCCTATACAGTCTCTATGTGTGGTGGTGGTGTGCCGTGGAGTTGGTCCCAACTCACACAGACCCTGCATAGGGTTTCAGAAGTTGTAAATCTTTATGGAAACAGAAAGCCTCATCTTTCACCCATGGAATGGCTGGTAGTTTTGAACTGCTCACCTTGAGGTTATAAGCCCAACTCATAATCACTAAGCTACCAGATCGCTCGCTCACTTGCGTGTGCTCTCTCTCTCTCTCCCTCTTTCTCTCTCTCCACATACATACAAATATATGTATATATGGAGTCCTGGTGTGGTGTTGCGAGTTAATGCGCTGGACTGCAAGGTCGAATTGAACTTGGAAACCCTATACAGGGTCACTACGAGTCAGAACCTACTCGACAGCACTTAAAAATATCACCAATATATAAATATTATAAACATATTTATAAGGCTCTGGTTGTTGAGTTGTTGTTAAGTGCCATCGAGTTGGTTCCAACCCACAGCAACCCTGTATAGGATTTCCAAGGCACAGCTTGAAACATTGACCTTGAGGTTCAAATGGTCTTTGCAGTACAGTACATTAAACCGCAGCACCACACCAAGATTCCTGGTAGCTTAGTTGATTATGAGCTGAGCTGTTAACTGCAAGGTCAGTAGTTCAAATCTATCAGCTACTCTGTAGGATTAAAAAATGAGGCTTTCAGCTCCAATGAAGATTCACAGTCTTGGAAACCCTATTAGAGGGTCACTATGAGTTGGAAGCGACTCAGTGGCACACACCCACCACCACCATACATACATACATATCTCATATAAAATTTTAGTCTTTTTTAAATGCTTACTGTTTCCATACTATTTTTTTTTTTATTCATTGAATTTGATATTAGACAGGAGGGGGGCTGGTGAGTCTATGTTCCTGGCTCACTCTACTTTTAACATACTAATGTTGCTGTTGTTAAGTACCATGGAGTAGATCCTGACTCACAGTGACCCGGCACAGGGTTTCTAAGGCTGTAAATCTTTATGGGAGCAGAACGCCTCATCTTTCTCCTGTAGAACTGCTGGTAGTTTCAAACTGCTGACCTTGAGGTTGACAGGCTGATTCATAACCATTACATTACCAATAAACTCATAAGGACCCTATATAAGGATTCTGAGAAGACGCACGTGAGTTTGAACCACTGACTTTGCAGTTCAAACTAACCTTGTGATCTAGTGCTTTATCCTACAGCGCCATACCAGGACTATATATATGTTGTTGTTGTAATGTGCGTGGAGTCGGTTCCGACTCATAGCGACCCTATACAAGGTTTCCAAGGCTGTAAATCTTTACGGGAACAGAAAGCCTTATCTTTCTCCTGCGGAACAGCTGGTAGTTTCGAACTGCTGACCCTGATGTTCGCAGCCTGATTCATAACCACTATGCTACGAGAGCTCCTTGGACTATATATGTATGTATGTATGTATGTGTGTGTGTGTGTGTGTGTGTGTGTGTGTATATATATATATATATACACACACACACACACACATACACATATGGAGTCATGGTATGTCTTAGTGAGATAATGCACTGGACTGCAAGGTCAATTTGAACCACAAGGTTGCCGGTTCAAACTCACCAGTTGGTACTCAGAAACTATACAGGGTCCTATGGGTCAGAATCGACTCAACAGCACTTAACAACAAATATCTAATCATTATCATTCTTATTGGTTGTATATATCTTGTTAGTCTTTTTGGTAATTTAATAATCATATATAATGTCATTCTTATTGAATATACTATGAGCATATACATTCTTATCTGATATATATATATATATATATATATATATATATATATATATTCCTTTTTTTTTTAAGGATTTATTGTGGATTGAGTGAAAGTTTACAGGGCATATCATCAGTTTTACATTCAACAAATCATATACCTTGTTTCATTACAATGATTATACTCCCCTCCATGTACC
>NW_006408564.1:11963853-11977136 GCF_000296735.1 Chrysochloris asiatica
ACAAACAAAAAAAAAAAACCACTCAGGCATATATAATAATTTATATCTCCAAAGTCATAATATATTCTTATTGGTGATATATATATTTCTGCTGAGGTCCAGAAATCCTGCCATGGAACAAGGGATGCCAAGGGATGCCCAACAGTCCAGAACCCCAGCAGGACACTAAACTTTTAAATCAGTCAGACATGCATCCTCATGAATCGAGGAATGAGTGTGCATGATAGTTTAATTCAGACACAGAATGTGATGACTACACTGTTTTTTGGGGTTTTTAACCTTTTTTAAATTGAAGCCATATCTATATCTATCTATCTATCTATACATATGTTGTTGTTGTCGTCAAGTGACGTAGTCAATTCCGATGCATAGCGACTCTGTATAGGGTTTCCAAGGAGCAGGTGGTGAGCTTGAACCACCAATCTTGCAGTTCAAACGGCTTTGCAGTCTGGCGCACTAACCCACACAGATACATATATATATATTACCAATAAGAATGATGACTTTATATATATATATATATATGTGTGTGTGTGTGTGTGTGTGTGTGTGTGTGTATATATATATATATATCAATGTATTTGTTGTATATTAACAGCAACATATATGTGTGTGTGTATATATATATATATATATATATATATATTTGTCGTATATTAACAGTAGAGTATATATATAAATGTATTTGTTGTATATTAACAGTAGAGTGTGGCAGCACCCCTTCCAGTATTAAATTAAATGAATAAAGAAAATATAACAAAATAGTAAGCATTTAAAAAGACTGAAATTTAATAACACCCTTATAAATAGCTAAGTTGTATGAGTGTCTATGGTAAATTTTTAAATAAAAGGAAAAAAAAAAAAGATTCTGGTAAGGTCAACCCAATTAATGAATACATGTTGTCCCAGAAAGTACTAAGAACTCTAAGAACTAATGAAAGAAGTTAAGTAGTAAAATCCTGAAATTTCTTAGTCATGTACTAAATTTGTAAAGGGGGTGCGGGGAGTGATTGGGTAAAACTGAACAAATTGAAGGAAAACTATTCTATTACAGAAGCGTTTACATAACATTTTAATACACCCTACCAGTACTAGGAGCTCTGGTAGCGTAGTGGTTATGAATCAGGCTGCGAATCTCAAGGTCTGCAGTTCGAAACTACCAGCTGTTCCGCAGGAGAAAGATGAGGTTTTCTACTCCCGTAAAGATTTACAGCCTTGGAAACCCTGTACAGGGTTGCTATGAGTCAGAACCGACTCCATGGCACATAACAACAACCAGTACTGTCAGTCCATATGACACAATGTGGAAAACAAAAACAAAACAGTCTCATTGATCTACACCTCTTAATAAATCAATCTGAAAAAGGCATCACTTCCCCTGGGCTGATGCAGCCTTACAACAGGCTCATTCTTCCTAAGCAGAGTACTCTATTTGAGTAGGCACTCAAGCCTCTTTATGCAGACTTTCTGACATAAAGACAGGACAAAACTTCGTAACAGTACAACCAACTTAGGCTTCAAGGGCCACCATAGCTTGGTTATTTCCACAGGATTATGGCGTGACACTATAGGGTAAACACTGGACTGTTAACCACAAGGTTAGTGGTTCAAACTCACCAGTAACTTGCAGATAACCTTATACAGGATCACTATGAGTCAGAATTAACAGCAATAGTGCCAAAGAGAGGGAATGTATCAAACATGTAGGGTTGACAAATGGGAGCAAGTACACACTATTTAATAGAAACTCAAAAAAAAGAGCAGCACCGAGGTCTCCCAGCAAAGACCATATTCTGCCTCACCACAGTTTTCCTTCCTTCTACACATTGTCTACTACAGAGGCTTTCAATTTTTAGCATGCACCAGAATCACTTGTAAGGCTTGTGAAAACCAATTGTAGTCTCAGAATTTTAGTTCAATACATCTGGAGTGGGGCAAAAGAATTTGCATCACTTAGTAATGCTCAATAGAAAGAAAATAAAAATCCTCACCACTGGACCAATAGATAACATCATGATAAATGGAGAAAAGACCAAAGTTGTCAAAGACTTCAGTTTCCTTGGATCCACCATCAACACTCATGGAAGTAGCAGTTAAGAAATCAAACGACATTTTATGTTAGGCAAATCTGCTGTAAGTACAAAGATGTCAGGACTAAAGTGCATCTGATCCAAGCCATGGTATTTTCAGTAGCCTCATATGCATATGGAAGTTAGACAATTAATAAAGAATTCCTTAGATGTACACGGTCGCTGTGAGTTGGAACCGACTCCACAGAACACCACCAGCACCACCACCACCTTAGATGAATCAAAACATTTGAATGATGGTGTTGGAGAAGAATATTAAAGTTACCATGGACTGCCTGAAGAACAAACAAATCTATGTTGGAAGAACAACCAGAATGCTCTTTAAAAACCAATATGCCCAGACTTCATCTCTCACACTTTAGAAATATCAAGAGGAACCAGTCTCTGGAGAAGGACATCATGAGTTGTAAAGCAGAGGGGCAGTGAAAAAGAGAGAGACCACCAATGAGATGAACTGGCACTTGGACTGCAACCATGGGCTCAAGAGTAGCAGCCATTGTGAGGATGGTTCAGAACTGGGCAGAATCTAGTTGTGTTGTGCATAGGGTCACTATGGGGTGGAACTGACTCGACAGCACATAACAACAACAAAGTAATGCTGCTGGTCTTCAAACTATGGCTCAGAATGGGAAAGTTACAAATAATGTAAAAAAGAGGTCAGGTGAAATTTACTCTTACCAGTTCATAAAAAAATAGAAACTTCCATGTTAAAAAGATTTCAAAAATGGAAAGAATGACTAGCATGTTAATGTACTACTTGGGGGTATGCAAAAACAGATTAAGAATCCAGTTGGGAGGAAAGCTAACCCAAGAAATAGAAAAAAATTTGCCTGAGTGCTTTATAATATTAAATAGGTTAATATACATATGAATTCATTAAGAGCTCAAAATTGAGAATAAACAACAAGATTTTTTAAAAACATTGCAGAGCTAAGGTAAAATATTAAGAAACAGTACATACCACTGAAGATCTAATAAATAAATTAAAAAGGAAAATAGAAACTCAAAGCTAAAACTGAATGACAGTAAGATGGAAAAAACTTTAAAGGGAATAGAGAAGACAAAGGCAAGATGACTGTTAAACACAAAGCACATTCATTTGTAAGACAGCAAAAGTAATCCAACAAGAGAATAATTGGTGTCCCTGAAACAGTGGACCAGAAAAAGAAAATTTCTGAGTTATAACAGAGAGGCACTTCCCTAAATTGAAAAACTGAATTCATAGATAGAAAGGATATTCATTTTGAGAAAAAAGTATAACAATCAGCATTAAGACATTTTAATTAAGCAATTACATCTCAGAATAAAACTAGAGTTGTTCAAGTGTCTAAGAAGAAGAAAAGGAGTTACCTACAATGGATTAAAAACAATCAGTTTAGCCTCACACTTTCCATAGCGTCCTTGAAGAAGATGCAGCAAAGTTTGCAGACTTCAGAGGGAAAGAAAAGGTGAGCCTAGGATGTCATATCAGCAAGTTATTATTTCAAGTGTAAAGGCAATACACTCAAAAGTAAAACTTTTTAGGAAATATGACCCTCACGATCCTTTTTTGGAAAGAAAACAAAACATGTCTTGATGATGAAAGACATCTATCCAGGACATAACTCAAATAAATAATTCAGGAATGTGGAAACAATGGTAAAAGTACTAATCCTGGGTCCAAATGAAAATGGAAGCAGCACTAAACAAGGGAATTACAGCTGCACAACAGAATGAAGATGATGTAAGCAGCTAGAGCACACTAATGTGAGCAACAAAGTTGAAAGGTACTGAAAGGGGAAGCTGCGAGAGTTGAACAAAAACTGATCATGTCATCTTTGTTGTTGTTGTTGTTAAGTGCAGTTGAATTGGTTCCAACTCATAGCAACCCTGTACAGGGTTTCCAAGGAGCAAGTGGTGAGTTCGAACCACTGACCTTTGAGTTCAAACTTATGGTCCAGTGCCTATGTTCCAGCTCCTAGTGATAATGTTTAAAATTGATGCAGTTAACAACACATAAACATTCCAACTTCATAATGCTTGTTTCCTCTCCCTCTTCCCTTAGGGTACAAAAAGGTCTTTTGAAAACATATAGCTTTCAAGGTGGAAAAATACATATTTTAATTCAATAATTATTTTTTTCTTCTGTTAAAATTCAAGTAGAATTAAATTTCACATTTTTATTTATAAATCATAAATACTATCATTTATGAGTTAGCTAGTTTCATTCTTATAATATCGATTCTTACTATCTATGCATCTTCCTGCACTCTTATCGGGACATGTACATTCAGAGACATTTAGGATGATGTTCTTCAAATATTCACAGTGGCCTTTTTCTGCATAGTAGGATTTAGGATGATGTATTGTTTCTTTATAATTTTCTGCATTGCTTACATTTCAACTGTTGAGAGTAAGTCACTTGTAAAAAAATCATCACTCTAAAATGAATTAATAAAATACGTTACCACATTTCTGACCTAGTAACTAAGCAGATGAATCTTTTTTTACTGACCCAATTTTTTGAAGTACCTGTGGATGAGGCATCCTTCTGAATATCCATTCTTATTGTAAAGTACAGAGAAGGGATTGATGAATACAAGTCAACAAAATGTATCTAAGGCAATTACTCTAGAGGAAGCTGTGTTTCATTTTCTTAAATAAATCTGTGGTTTCAAAGTCCTGGTGTGGCGATGGAGGATAATGCATTGGAACACAAGGTTGGTTTGAACAACAAGGTCAACAGTTCAAATTCACCAGCCACTCCTTGGAAATCCTATCAGTAGGGACTGACTCCACGGCATTTAATAGCAACTACAACACACATTGAAGAAGCCCTGATGGTTCTGTGGGTTAAGTGATGGAATCGTAATAGCAAAGTCAGCCTCTTAAATATACGAGCTTCAAACCTTCCACAGGAGAAAGATGAGGCTGTCTGCTCTCTTAAAGATTTACCTACCTTGAATTCCCTCTGGAGCAGTTTGCCTTTGCCTTGTGTGGTGCTGTGGGTTAATGCGCCAGACTGCAAAGCCTTTGAACTGCAAGGTCAGTGGTTCAAGCTCACCAGCTGCTCCTCGGAAACCTTATACAGAGTCGCTATGAGTCGGAACCGACTCGACGGCACTTAACAACAACAACATAGGTCACTATAAGTTGGAATCTACTTGACAACAGTGATGTTGGTTTTGATTGTAACACAGTGCCAACTATGTGTTAGGCAAGAGATATCATGTCACATACATTTTATTATTTAATCCTCTCAATGGCTATAAGGTGATTATAGTAATGATCATAATGATAAGAGTAAAAGTAAGAGTTCACATTTGAGTCCCCACTATTTTTCTGAAAAGTTCCAAATGATTTACATACATTAGCAATCTTCAGTGAGAAGTATTTATCACAATGGGAGTCCACTGTGTGGGAAAAGAGAAAGTAATCAAGATTGTCATTTTAAAGTACAGGAATTAATATTAGTATATTTAGAAAACTTCTATAGATGAGCCTGACCTTGTATAGGGAAATAACACAAAGCAAAATAAGCTAGCAGAACCATGGAACTATTTGCATACTTTGGACCACAGAACTGAGGGGAAGAGGGACATCAAAACAACTTTGAGCAAGCAGAAAGGATGATTTGGGTCAAACTCTGATGGCTTTGGAAACAGGACTTAAACCATTACAATGAGATTAAATCATATGCAAACAAAGGAAGCACTTATGAGGTTTAGGGTCACACATAAACCCCAACTCCATCTGAGGAGAAAATCTGGAAGAACTTGAGATGTATTTTTGCCAAAATAATAAATGAAAGAGAAGATTTAGGTTTCAGTATGAAAGGATTGGGTTGCCCTAACATGTTCAAAAGTATTGTGATTCTGAGAATTACTTCTCCTGCTAGTTCCAACCAACTCAGTATAGTAGCAAAGTATGTGGCTGGATAGTCTCCTCTTCCATGGTCAGCATCTCCTCTATGGCGAAAAAAAGTTGAAGTGGGAAACCAGGAGGCTCATGTTATTGGTTTCAATCATGGATTGAATTGTGTCCCCTCAAAATCTGTGTCAGCTTGATTGGGCCATGATTCTCAGTGGTTTGACAGTTAAGCAATGATGTAAGGGGGCAGCTCTGTGATGATCCCCCATGAAAGGATCTGAAGGGGTGTTATCCTTCCTCCCAATGCAGCCCCTAATTCGATGTAAAGACAGTGTCTCTGGGATGTGACCTTTGATTTACAAAAGATAAAAGGAGAGAGAAGTGTGCAGAGAAGACAGACCTACTACCATGAAGACAGAAGAGCCAGGAGTGGAATGCAACCATTGGATCTGGACTCTCTGCACTGCAAAGCTCCTAGATCCAGGGGAAGATTGATGCCAAGACACACAGAGATCTCCAGGGAATGGTGGGCCTAGAGATGCTGAAAGGAGACAAGGGCCTTTCCCCAGAGTTGACAGAAAGAAAGAGACTTCCCCTAGAGATGGCACTCTGAATTTGGACTACCTTCCTAAACTGTGAGAAAATACATTTATGTCTGCTGAAACCCTCCACTTGTGGGATTTCTGTTATAGCAACACTAAGACACTTTCCTATGGGATCAGCCACGGAGTTGAAGATCTTTGCTTACTCTCCCTCCCTACCTGATAAAGCATTATAGGATAAGCATTGGTCTGGTAACCTCAAGGTCTATGGTTCAAAACCACCAGCTGCTCCTCTGAAACCCTATATAGGCTTACAGTGAGTTGGAAATGACTCAGTGGCACTCAGCAACAGCTGCTACTGCCTGAATCTGTGCAGAGCAAGAAGAAATCAAGAATCAAGAAGGAAATTAATTTCTCCTAACACCATGGATTAAATTCTACTATAATTCTCACAGATTCCACAATTTGTAGAAGGGAATAATCCGGGTATGTTAAGTAACCCTAAAGTCCATCTGAAACAAGAGCTTTCTGACTTCATTTAGATACACCCCCTCTGTTTGTTTGTGATTTTTTTTCTCCTCTCTACAACATTTTAATGCGCTTATTTTTGTTTTCTTGTGAAGGATTTTTAATCCTTGAATGTGTACCACTGTCCATACCAAAAGTTTCTGTACACACTCACACACAGTAAACAAGAAAGGAAGCTAATACCCACCCCTGGCCCCACCAAAATGCCCATAAATTGAAAGCTCAGGCTACAGCTTAATATGGTTTGCTTTGGTTTGGTTTGCTCTGGTTCTAGGAAGCAGGGTTTGTAAATTAAAGGTGTGATCCCTTGAAACCACAGTGATAAAAGTGATTTGAAATCATACTATTGACAGTTATAATAGAAACAAATGCCTACTTATCACTCACACCTCAGCTTTGGTGAGAACAAATCAATAGAGTAAAATGCTTTCAGCTTTCCAGAGAAAGGTTCCACCTGACAAATACCAGGAGCTCAAATATTCACATTGCTTAGGACCAAGAAGTGTATGGATTAGACATTTTTCAGAAGGCAGTAGGAGTAGGCACTAGGAGAGATCCCAAAAGGATCAGGTCTCTGCTCAATATCCTTCATCTTTTCATTCTTTCATTTCATTCTTTCTTTCAATTGTTAATTAGCCTATTTGTTTATTGCTGTCTCCCCTTGCTGTGTGTTTGAACAACAGCCATAAAAGATAAAGGTCCTTATATTAAGGAGCTTTCTGTCCAGTAGTGGAAACAAAGAATTACAATGATAGGCTAGTTTGATCTATGCTGTGACAAAGGTATGCACAGGGAACTGTGAGAACATAGTGAAGGCACACAGCCCAGTTTTCTCTATGGGACTTGAGAATGCCTGAAATAGGGTTTAAAAACTATCATAGGAGAAGAGAGAAAAATTGATAGGGAATACTCAGACTTGTTAAGTGCCTCTAAGTCAGTTCCGACTCATAGAGACCTTGTATTAGGGTTTCCGAGGAATGGCTGGTGAATTTGAACCATTGACATTGAGGTTCAAACCAACTTTGCAGTCTTGCACATTAACCCACAGTGCCACACCAGGACTCTTTAAAGTGTAAGGGAGCAGAAAGCCTCATTTTTCACTGACAGTCCCTCTGGTAGTTTCGAACTGCTAACCTTGAGAATCCCAGCCCAACTCGCAAGCACTATGCTACCAGAGCAGGATGTGCTGTTTCCTGTATAGTGACTCCACTACAGTAAGCCAATCCCACACACCCACCACTGCCATCTAGTCAATTACAACTCATAGGACCCCAACAGGACAGAAAAGAATTGCTCCCTAGTGTTTCCAAAGCAGTAAATCTTTATGGGAACAGACAGCTTTATCTTTCTCCCTTGAAGAAGCTGATGAGTTTAAGTTGCTGAATTTGCACTTAGCACACCGACATGTAACCTACTACACCAACAGGGCTCCTACAAAAAATAGATTTCATAATACACGTCTACTTTGAAAGAGCGCGGTGGTTCTGTAGGGGAAGCACTGGACTGTGAACCACAAGGTCAGTGGCTTGAATCCACCAGTTGTTCCATGGGAGGAAGATGCGGCTTTACGCTCTTGCAAAGATTTACAGCATCAGAAACCGATACAGGGTTGCTATGAGTTATCAATGACACTTAACAAAAACACCCACCACCATAAGGAAGATCAACTTGTAATCTCTTAGGGGTGGTATTCTTGTCCACAACTGTGTGCTGCAGCCAGAAGGGACCAAGGAATTCTTCCCATTCAGTTTCCTGCCCTGAGAAGAATCCTTTACATGTTTCTAATGGATGTTCAGCTAGCTTCTGTCATTAACATGAGTTATTAAGTTTGCATCCCTCATTCCTTATTAACCCATTGTAACAATATCCTGATCCCTTACGGGTAACTAAGCAGTCTGTAATGGTTATGCATTGGGCTGCTAACTTTCTGGTCCTGCAAAGATTTACTGCCTCAGAAACCTTACAGAGGTCACTGTGAGTTGAAACCGATTCAACGACACACCTCCACCACCATGTTAGGTGCTCTACCTTCCCATTACAGAATTTGATTTGATCAATGGAAGTCTCTGCTGGACTTTCCTGTCTGCCCTCTATGGCCAAAGGATGAGCATGTTACCTAACGTCAGTCAACTGGACCTTCTCTTCCACTAAAGAGAATCCTGAGTAAAGTGACATGCCATTCATTCATCCATTCATTCAATATCACAAAGTCATCTCAGTGGGCAAGTAGCTCCATCTTGATTCTCTCCCCATTTTCAAGTGTGGTTTTTGGTCTTCACCTTGATTCTGTTTATTCCCTGATAAACTCATAACAAATTCATTGAAAAACAATAAAAAATATATCTATTTGCCTGAGTTGGCCTCTGGTACTGGTTTCTAGGGGACTCCTGGTGTGGTGCTATAGAAAGAGCAACGGATCTTAAGGTTGATTTGAACCACAAGGCCAGCAGTTCAAAGTCACCAACCACTCCTAGGAAACCCTATAAATGGTCACTATGAGTTGGAAATGACTTGGTGGCACTTAAAAACAACAACACTTGTTTTCAAACAACCCTACTTCTGCTTGGACCCTTCCACTAAAGGGAATATCAACACTTTGTGAAACTGTTGTTTCAATTGGTGGGGGACTTCTGCAATTGCTACAAAGTTGTTCATCTGAGCTAAAATCAGCATCCCTCTTACTGACCTCAAATGTTAGAGGAAACAAACTACACTCCCACTTCATATGACAGCCACTTTAGTATCTGAGAAGAGCAATAATGATCAATGTTGTTTAGTGCCATTATGGTTCCAACTCATAGTGACCCTGTATAGAGACTCCAAGGAGCGACCGTTGGCTTTGAACCACCAGATTTTGGGTTGGCAGTCCAGTACTTATCTTATAGTGCCACACCAGGACTTACAATGATTATCAATAGCTATAGGATAAGCACTGGGCTGCAAGGTTGGTTTGAACTGCAAGGTCAGAGGTTCAAATCTACCAGCTGCTCCTTGGAACCCCTATACAGGCTCACTATGAGTCGGAACAGACTCAACAGTACTTAACAACAACAACAACACAATAAAAGTCAAATCTTCCAAATTTCAGGTTGGACGCCACCCATTTCTTACTTTCTAAAATGATATATATTCCCAGACCATGGAAATAGGAGCTGGGATGTTGATGATTATCTTAAATCATTTTCATGTGGTCCTCAGTTAATACGAAGTCGTTTCCTCAGGGAGTCTCGGTGGAATTTCATATGTATTAGTTGCAAGGGTAGCTGAATGGTAAGTTTTTTTTTTTTAAGGAGGATGCAGAAGGCTTTTTTTTTTTTTTTTTACCAAATATCTACTATGGCTCTTTTTATTCTTCTTTAGTCTGCCCCCAATTAAAAGTATATTATCTTCTCTACTGAATTTGAGATAATTGGTGGCTATTTTCAGAGCAACTCATCAGGATGATAGAGATTGATTATTTTTAATTGAGCTATCAGAAGTGTTGAACATTCATTGGTCACTGAGTAAAAGTTGCTAGGATAGCAACTGGCCACACAGCATACCTGATAAACATCCTATCTTCAACATTTGCAAACAGTTCGAAGTTATGCCCTCGTTTTTTCAGATTTCCCCTTTGGTATTCAATCATTCAGTTTAACAGCAAACTTATGCTTCTACAAGCTTTGCAGTGGTTTAGAAAGGGGTGTGTGGTGTGTGTGTTTATGTTGTTGTTGCTGTTAAGTGCTGTTAAGTCGATTCCAACCCACAGCAACCATGTATAGGCTTTCCGAGGAGCAGCTGGTGAGCTTGAACCACCGACCTTGCAGTTCAAACAACTTTGCAGTCTGATGCATTAGCCCTATATAGGTACTAAGTGCCATTGAGGTGGCTCTGACCTAGAGTGACCCTCTACAGGTTTTCAAAGGAGCAGCTGGTGAGTTCGAACCACTGACCTTGCAGTTCAAACTAATTTTGCAGTCCAGCACATTAACCCATAGCACCACACCAGGACTCCATATATGGGGTTGCAACAAACCCAAATGAACATCTGAGGGCAACAGAAAAGATGGAAAGACAAAAAAAAAAATTGGCACTTCTTGTCCAATATTTAATTTGGACAAGATAATATTTGTCCCAGCTGAACACTTCCCATTAACCTGCTCTTACTTGTTTTAAACTTCCCCAATGAGTGTGGATTTGTGGTTATTAGCTGACACTGAGTCAACCCCTGATGCATTGCCACCCCATGCACAATAGGATCAGACTATTGTGATCCATAAAGTTTTCACTGGCTAAAACTTTTGGAAATCGATTTCCAGGCTTTGCTTCCCAGTCTGTTTTGAGTTGAGCAGCTCCACTGAAACTTGTTCAGCATCACAGGACAGTCAACCCTCCACTGACAGCCTGGAGTGGGTGAGTGTCTGGCTGCACTTGAACTTTGTCGTGGGGGAATTGAATCTGGGTCTTCCAAATGGAGGAAAGACTTCTACCACTGAATCTCCATTGCCCTTGAAGGAAAATGAAGTGCAAAGTTAATTTCCCCATGGTGGACAGTATGAATCTTCAATGACAGGATTCTGTTTCCTAATGATTTCAGAAGTGCTAATGATCACAGGAGTACTGGTGTGGTGCTGTGGGTTAATGCACCAGACTGCAAAGCCTTTGAACTGCAAGGTCGGTGGTTCAAGCTCACCAGCTGCTCCTCAGAAACCCTATACAAGATTGTGATGGGTCAGAACCAACTTGATGGCACTTAACAACAACAATCATTAATATTAACATATAAAAATATATATCTAGGGACAAATGTTGCTACAAAAGTACAAGACTTCTACATTAAAAAACAAAACAAAATAAAAAGCCCAACAACTATAAAAATTTACTAAATTAAAGACTTCTATAAGTGGGAAGGTATTCCATATTTGTGGTTTGGGGGGCATAATAGAGATAAGATGTCAATACTATCCAGTGCAGTCTACTGTCTCTTCAACAAATGGTGCTGGGCAAACTGGATTTCCACATGTAGAGGAATGAATCAAGACCCATGTCTCATGCCATACAAAGAAAACAATTTAAACTAGATTAAGGATCTAAATGTGAAAACTGAAACCACAAAATTCTGAGAAGAAAATCTAGGAACATGGCTGCAGGGTCTAGTTTTACTTAACGGTGGATTATCAGATAGGACACCAAAAGCATGAGTAATAAAAGACAGACTAGATCACTGGAACTTATAAAAATTAATTAAATAATTGTGGTCATCAAAGGATTTAAATGGCAATCTAAAGAATGGGAGAAAATCTTCATGAACCATATGATTGATAAGGGTCTAAAATCTAAAATATATTTTCTAAGCTTCTATAACTTAATATCAAAAGACAACCCAATTTGGAAAAAAAAAAAAAATGGGTAAAGGACTTGAGCAGATATTTCACTGACAAAAGTACTTAAACGGCCAACAAACACATAAAACAATGTTACACATCATTAGCCACTCTGATGCATTGCCATCAAGTAATTCCGACTCACAGGGACTCTCAAGTGACAGAGTAGGGTCACCAAGACTATAAATCTCTATGGGTACAAACAGTCTCATCTTCCTTGCAAGGAGCAGTTGGAGGTTTTGAACTCCTAACCTTGTGGTTAGCAGCCCAATGTTTAACCCACAGTGCCACCAGGGTTCTTTTCATTAGCCTCTGTTTTTGTGTGCTGTTGAGCCAATCCTGACTCATAGCAACCTAGTATATAGTTTCTGAAAGTGGCTGGTGGGTTTGAACTGCTGACCTTGAGGTTAGGAGTCCAGCACTTATTCTACGGCTCCACATCAGGGTTCTTCATTAGCCATTGTGGTGGTGATACAATGGTGGTTGTGTTTTGTCCAGTCGGTTCCAACTCACAGTGACCCTGTATAGGGTTTCAGAGACTGTAAATCTTTATGAGAGCAGAATGCCTCATCGAACAGCTGGTGGATTCAAACTGCTGACCTTGAGGTTAGCAGTCCAACTCTTAACCTACTATGCTACCCAAGCTCCTTCATTAGCCATTTTTGTTGTTGTTAAGTGCTACTGAGTCAGTTCTGACTCATAGTGACACTGTATAGGGTTTCTAAGGAATGACTGGTACACTCGAACTGTTGACCCTGCATTTCAACTGACTTTGCAATCCAGTGCATTAACCCTCAGTGTCACACCAGGACTCACATCAAAAAGGTGCAAATCAAAACCACAAGGAGAAGCCATTTCATCCCCATTAGAATGGCAATGGTCAAAAACAAAACAAGAATTAGGCTTCCGGC
>NW_006408564.1:11986386-12037255 GCF_000296735.1 Chrysochloris asiatica
AAAAAAACAAAACAAGAAGAAGACAGCAGGTTTTCACAAGATTGTGGAGAAACTGAAAACCTCATTCACTGCTGGTGGGAATGTAATTTCTAAAAAAAAAAAAAATGAACATAGGATTACCATAATACCCAGTAATCCCAATCCTAGCTATAAACCAAGAATAAACGAAAGCAGGAGAACAAAGAGAAACCTATACACTTCATGTTCACCACAGCACTTTTATGATGGTTAAAAGGTGGAAACAATACAAATGCCAATCAACAGATGAGTGGATAAATGAAATGTGGCATATACATACAGAGAAATATTACTCATTCATAGAGAAAATCCAAGTCCTGACGCATGGTGTAACATGGATAAATTATTTTTTTAACTATACTGGTTGAAATCAGTCACAAAATCAACTCACTTATATAAAATAAGCAAATAGAAAGAAGCGAAAAATAGTGGTTACTAGGGGTGGAAGAAGGGAGTTTTTGCTTAGGTGACATTAAGTTTATGCTAATGGTGGTGGAATAATTTTAAAAAGGAAGTGAGAATGATTGCACAACTTGAAGAATGTAATGAATGTCATTGAATAACAATGTAGAAATTGTTGGGAAAAAATTTTAAATGAAAAGAATATAGCATTACAACCTGTTATCGAGTTAACTCTAGCCTTCCCTATTTATGAGAGGCGTAGTATGTTTATGATTTGTAATTCAAAAAAATTATACCTGCATGCTTTTATGTTAGTACTGCCTGTAGCTTTTGTTACACATTGAATTGTGTCCCTGAAGTGCAGTTAATTACTTAATGGGGCCCTTTAAGTCATAATCCTTCCTTTTGTAATGCAATGTAAATCCTAGCCTCTATGCCTGGAGTGACATTATAGGATCAACACTGTACTGCAAACTACAAGGTCAGTGGTTCAAACCCATCAGCTGCTCCTTGGAAACTATGTACAGGGTCTCTATGAGTCAGATTCTACTTGACTACATTTAAGAACATTAATAACAACAGCAATGCCTTGGGTTATGACGAGGCAGATTAAGACAGGATGTATCTTGAGTTCCTGTCCAAATAGAGAGTGTGACTCAAGTCACCACACTTAGTTCTCTGGGAGGTATTGTCTGAAAATTAGCAAACATCTTTGATATTTGGTAAAAACAAGAATTTCCTGTTTTAATCTGTTCCCTTGATAGACAAACTGCCAGCTTCTTGCTTAATTAAGAAAAGCAGGAAGCTGGGGTGACCAAACTGGCTGCGACCAGACGTGATCCACCTTTGTGATACAAAGCTGAAAGCACCATCTTTGTGATCCCCTTCCTAACTAACGGCACACAGAAGAATAGTTCTTATAATGAATCATCTGGTTAAAAACCAAGCAGATTCTGGTTACTTCCCTAAAAGTCCCCTGGCCAGGACTCAGGGAGCCATCCAGGTGATGTGAGTCCTAATGCCCTCCTTTGCTGGGCTAACCAATGGCCTTCTTTCACTTTTTACTATTTTACATCTCTGTAGCTTTGCTGAACAACTTTGGCAAACTTTGTTCTCTCAGTCTGGATTCTGCATCTGTTCTGCCTCCATGTGACTTCTTGCTCTCAGGACTTGAGTTAGTGGCCTATCATTACCTGTCCTTGTGAGTCAAAAGGCTTGATTTGGCATGAGTGAGAAGGATCCTCCAGACTAATGTCTGAACTACACATTTGGCATTTACTAGTATCCATTTCAAGAGGTATCATATGATCAAAAACCTATAGTACTGAAGAAAGAAGTTCAAGTTTCACTGAAGGCACTGCAATGAACAAGGCCCCGAGAATTGACCGGATATAAATTGAAATCTGTCACCAAACTGATGCAGCACTGAAGGCGCTCACTCATCTGTGCTAAGAAATTTGGAAGACAGCTACCTGGCCAACCAATTGGAAGAGATCTATATTTGTTCCCATTCAAATGAGAGGTGATACAACAGAAGGCAGAAATTATTGAATAATATCATTAATATCACATGCAAGTAAAATTTTGTTGATGATAATTACAAAATAGTTACAATAGAATATCAACAGGGAACTGCCAGAAACTCAAGCCAGATTCAGAAAAGAATGTGGAACTCTGAATATCACTGCTACCATCAGATGGATCTTGGCTGAAAGAAGAAAATACTATAAAAATGGCCATCTGTGCTTTATAAATTATGCAAAGATTTTTGACTGTGTGGATCTTGACAAACTTCATTGTGCTCATAAGAATCCTGTACATAGACCCAGAATGTAGTCATTAGAACAAAACAAGGGGTTACTGAATGGTTTAAAATCAGAAAGGTATGTGCCAGGTTTATACTCTTACAGAGTTGCTATGAGTCAGAACTGACTCAATATCACTTAACAACAAAACAACATAGTGCTTTAATTGTATGCTGAGCAAATAATCCAAGAAACTGGAAAATATGAAGAAGAGCATAGCATCAGGATTGGAGCAAGTGTCATTAACAACCTGCGATATGCAGATGATACAATCTTGCTTGCTGAAAGCAAAGAGAACTTAAAACGCGTACTGATGAAGATCAAAAACCACAGTCATCAATATGAATTGCACCTCATTGTAAAAAACAATAATTCTAACAACTAAACCAATAAATAACATTGTGGCATTGTAGCATCAGCACTAGACTGTGAGCCACAGGTTTGGTAGTTCAAACCCACCAGTACTCTTTGGAAACCCTGCACAGGGTGGCTATGGGTAGGAAGCAACTCAATGGCACTTAACAACAACAACATAGAAAGAACTCCTGGTGTGGTGCTGTGGGATCAGCACTGGCCTGTGCACCACAAGGAAACCCTATATAGGGTCACTATGAGTTGGATGACTTGATGGCACTTAAAAAAATAACGATGGAGAAAAGATTGAAGTTGTCAAAGACTTCATTTTGCTTGGATCCAATATCAGCACTCACGGAAGCAGCGGCCAAGAAATCAAATGACACTTGTATTAGGCAAATCTGTTGCACAAGACCTCTTTAAAGTGTTGACGAGCAAAGATAACAGTTTGAGGACTAAGGTGTGTCTGGCCCAAGCCATTGTACTTTCATTTACCTCATATGCATGTGAAAGTTGGACAAAGAATAAACAAGAAGGCCTTAGAAGAATTGGTGCATTTGAGTTATGGTTTTGGAGGAGACTATTTAAAGGTACCATGGACTGCTGAAAGAAAAAGCAACTCTTGTTGGAAGAAGTACAGCCAGAATGCTCCTTAGAAGCCATGATGGTCAGACTTGGTCTTTTATACTTTGAACATGTTATCAGGAGGGTCCAGTCAGTGGAGAAGGACATCATGCTTGGTAAAGAAGAAGGTCAACACAAACGAGGAACACCCCTACAAGATGGAATGGCACAGTGGCAACAACAATGGACTCCAGATAACAAATGGGAGGATGGGACAGGACTGGGAAGAGTTTCCTTTTATTGTGTATAAGAGTCACTATGAGTTGGAGCTCACTCAATGGCACCTAACAACAACAGTCTTTGTAGCCACATGAGCCATTTCCTTGATGGTTTGTGAGTTCTGTAAGACATTGTAGTGAATTGCAGAACCCTAAGATCTGAGGAAGAACAATGAGGGGAGGAGCAGGAATTGATATCAGACAGGATGGAGTGGCATAGCATTTTTGAAAAGCTGGACATCTGGGATATCTTTAACCTCTACCTTATAAGTACTATCCACGTGCCAATCCATCTAAAGGAAAATATTCATGCAGTCCTCCAAAAAGATATGCTGAAATGCTAACCCCGAGTTCTTGTGAGCTTGACTTTTGCAAACAAGGTCTTTGAACATGAGGTCACACTCAAGTAGGGTGGGTCCTAATCCAATACAAGTGGTGTTCTTCTAAAAGAGAAGATACATAGAAAGACAGATTAAGAATGGCTATGAAAAGATATATCTACAAGTCAGAAACATCTAGGGCTACCAGAAGGAGGAAGTGACAAGGAAGACATTTCTTCTAGAATCTTAGGAAGGAGCATGCCACCTTGTTTGTGAAATTCTGGCCCTAGAACTTATAGACAGCACATATCTCTTGTTTGAAGCTACTCACTTTGTAGTGCTATGGTATGGCAAACCTAGGAAACTCATACAGCTCCCTGTTGTATTCTAGATACAGTTCAACCTCCTTCACTCCTTGTGGAAAAGCCTTTTACATAAGTTCCTACATTTTCCATTCACACCATGACTTATTTCCATGGCTCACCTGTTTCTATTTACCTGTGCAATCTTCTTCATTTTACCCCTCCCACACCTGGACAGTGGTTAATAGGTCTGAATTCTTACGTGCTTAAGCAGAGTAAACCTTCATCTTCTTTAAGTCCAGAATTCTCCCAATAACAACATGCTACATATTCAAAGCACATGAATAAAGTAAAGAATTTTATTTCAACAAGACTTTGTTTGCAGAAAGAAAAGTAGGCTGATTGAATACATTGTTCTACACTGATTTTAATTGTTGCTATAATCTGATCTGTCTCTAGACAGCTAATCGGTATTTAATCGGTTGCTTTAATTTTATTACAAAGCAGCTAGAATGCAGCTGTATCTAGACACCACACAAGTAAATAAAATGCATTATTATTTTTATTATATTTATGCATATGAATTTTATTCTACTAGTGACAAAACTGTACTCACTTACACTCCCCTAGTAATTTGTTTATATTCGGCCATGATTGTGCACTTGTATAGTGAGGGCAGTTAGAAATGTCTATTTATTGTAAAGTATAAGTTATGCAGAGAGATTCTTGATGTACTCACCTTAATTTTCCAATTGTGATTCATTAAATATTTACACAGCAATTCAATTGCTGACATTGTCTTTATTAATTATATTGAAGTTTAATTCTAAGAAATAAATACACACAGAAGTGGAAACAAAGCAACAAATTCATACATGAAAAAACTCTGACTTGATCATTCCAAATATAATCCCATACAAGAGGTGCCATACAGTTCCCCAGAGAAAAATGCATGGCAGCATTAATAGAATTCTGAATGTTTTAGAAGAATTTGAACATGGATGCAATAGGTTCCAAAGACCTATGTAAGTATTTGAACAACCTGACCTTATTTCAGTTTCTGGAGAGGACTATTAGGGACAGCCACCGAATCAACATAAGAAACTATTAAGAACCCACAGTGTGCCTGCCTGAAAGGGCTCAGATAACCACAGCAAACTTCAGAAAATTGTTAATAATAAGATCAAAATACCTCAAGGCTGGTCTTGTAGATTGCTACATAACTTAAAAGGTAATTTGCTAGGAACTAGCTCTCTTTTGCTTTTCCCTGCCATTTCAGCTATGCAGGACCACCACGCACTCTTCTGCTGCCAGTCTGAAAAGCCTGGCTGTCTCTTCTGAACGGAGGCATGATGCACTGGTGAGGATGGTCCAGTTTTTACACTGCTATGCTCACTGTGTGACCTTAGACCCAAAGCAACAGTGACATACAGATGACTCCAATTTACAGAAGTCCCAGGTGTTGTTACAGAGCAGATTGGCACCATGGTATTATTTTTATACACACTATACTGCGTGTGTTACACCTGTGGGTACATTATTTGCAAAAAATATGTATGTTTGTTATAGAAGCTCATGAAATCTCTTCTTCCATTTTGATTAGCACCAACTGGATGATTTTATGTTAATATATGAGGGGGTGGAAGTCTGTGGGAAAATTCTTACCTTTCAATTTCATTTTGCCACAATCTTTTTGAAGACATAGCTGACTTCACCGAAACAAATAAATGAAATAAGAACACCTCCTTAATCCTAGGAACTATGTACTTTGCAATAACCTTGGAGGGTGAATATTTGGCTACTGGGTAAATTTTAATATGCTGTTGGTGTTGTTAAGAGCTATCAAGTCTGATCCAACTCATAGGGACCTTTTACAGGATTTTCAAGGAGTAGCTAGTAGGTTTGAACTGCTGACCTTGTTGTCAGCAGTCCAGTGCTTATCCTACAGTGCCATGCCAGGACTCCAATTTTTAACATGGCAACAAAAGATACCTGTTATTTACTAACTTCTGGGCTAAGATTGGAGGAAATGAATTGAGGCGATGGTGAAAAGACATTAAATTTCAAAAAAATTTGAAAGGAGACACTTTGCCTCCTCTGGCAAACAAAATCTATAAAATATATATCTGTGAAGAATAGAAAAATCTATAAAACTATAGAACTATATAGAATAGATTAACTAACGTGGGGCACACAGACTCCCACTCCCATTCCCTCATACTAGAGCAGACATTAGCAATCTATCGTGGTGCTCCTTCCACTATGTCTAGATAAACAATCTTCAAATGTCTCTCAAAACTGCATGCCGGATAACTGCTGGCAACCAATCCTACATGGCATGAAAGATAAAAAACTCTTTGGAATCTCAGTTTTATGAGATCGACACTATAACCTTCACTGCCATTTAGAGAATTAAGAGTCAATAATATTAAAATGGCATTCCTTAATTAGAAGCGAAAGGAGATTTTTACTAAAGGAACGTGGCTCTGAATATTAATAGGGGATTTCAACCCATAAACTCTCTCTCACCAGTCTAAGATCTAATTTTTGTTTCCCTCCTACCCCACTCCCTGGTAGTTATAAAACATGAAGTCTTCTAGGTCAGGTGACTCATCAGGTTGACTTTCAGCCAAAATGTGTAGCATCTGGCTCCTTGAGAACCTTATACTTCACAGAACTCCGGCAAGCTGGTTATGAATGCTGAGGCAGAGTGAGGCAAAGAAATCCGCCCCTGCTAAGACTGAGGATGACCCCTGGAGATAAGAGGGAGGGCAGAGGCTGGGGTGTCATGCAGTAGGAGATAAATAGGGCAGCATGGTGGGCAACAATGAATTAAAGGAGTGGAGTCAAGAGAATAATGGTATCTCAGTTTATCTAGTGCTTCCTGTTGTTGTTAGGCGCTGCTGAATCGGTTCTGACTCATAGCAACCCTGTATAGAGTTTCTAAGGAGCATCTGGTGAGTTTGAACTGTCTACCTTGTTCAAACCAACCTTGCGGTCCAGTGCTTTTCCTACAGGGCCACACTAGGACTCCTATCTCGTACTACTATAACAGAAATACCAGAAGTGAATGGCTTTAGCAAACAGAAATGTATTCCCTCACAGTTTAGAAGCAAGCAGTCTGAATTTAGGGCACCACATACTGGGAAGGTTTTCTTTCTCTGGTGGCTCTGAGGAAAGTTTCTTATATCCTTTCAACATCTGTGGGCCTGGCATTCCTTGGAGCACTCCATATGTCTTGGCATCAATCTTCCCCTGGGTCTAGGAGGTTCTCAGCAAGAAGCCTGGGTCCAAAGGATTTGCTTTATATCTGGCTCTTTCTTTTGGGTAGTAGTAGGTCCCTCTGATCTCTGCTTGCTTATTTAAACTCTTTTGTATTTCAAAAGATATTGGCTGAAGCTACAATCTAATTAGCTGTGACACAAATAGATATATGTACAACTATGCTGTGGTGTTAGAGGAGAATATTAAAAGTACCCTGGACTGCCATAAGAACAAACAAATCCATGTTGAAAGAAGTATAGCCAGAATGTTCCTTAGAAGCCAGGATGGCTAGACTTTGTCTCTCATACTTCAGACATATTATCAGGAGGGAACAGTCCCTGAAGAAGGACATCATGGAGGGTCAGAGACAAAGAGGAAGACCCGCAATGAGATGCATTAGCACTGTGGCAGCAGCAATGGGTTCAAGCATGGCAGTAGTTGTGATGTTGGTGCAGAACTAGGCACTGTTTCCTTCTGTTGTCTATAGGGTCACTATTAGTTGGCACCAACTCGATGGTATCCAACAACAGCAATAACAATGTTCATCACAGCACAGCACGAGTCACAATAATTAAAAAGAAGGAAACCATTTGCATGCTCACCAACAGGTGAATGGATAAACAATCTATGGCACATAATGGAATGCTTTGCAAGTTTAAGAAGAACACTAACCCTGCAAAACACCTCATAACATAGATGAACCAGGAGGACATTATACTGAGTAAAATAAGTCAATTATAAAAAGTCAAGAAAAGGTTTATAAAATAAACCATTCTTTAAGGTTACCAGGGAAGGAGGAAAAAAGAAGATAAAGCACAAACTAGAGGGTTTTTGTTATTGTTGTTGTGTATCATCTAGCTGGTTTTGACTCACAACAACCCTGTAAATTGGTGAAGCTGTAAATCTCTATGGAAGAAGAAAGCCTTATCTTTCTCCATGGATCAGTTGGTAGATTGGAACCACTGACCCTTTGGTTAACAGCCCAATGTGCAATCCACTATGCCACCAGAGGTAGAGGGTGGACACATATTAACTTAGGTGAAGAGAAAAGATAATATACAATAAGGAAGAGGTCAGCACAAAATGATCAATGCAATGAAAGACACAAGAAGGAGCACACACGAGTAAAGGCAGCAAAGGTAAACACTACTGCAGATACAGTGTAGTGGTTATGAATCGGGCTGTGAACCTTAAGGTCAGCGGTTCGAAACTACCGGCCGCTCTGCGGGAGAAAGATGAGGCTTTCTACTTCCGTAAAGATTTACACCCTCGGAAACCCTGTACAGGGTCGCTATGGGTCGTAACCGACTCGATGGCACTTAACAACAACAACAACAACACTACAGATACAATTCTGCAATCACAGCAATAACAATCTTCTAAGAATGAATACACAGACACCCAAGTTAAACAGGTGTGCGAAGGCCAATGGGAGGGTCTACACCCATAGAAACATGTAGGCTTGATGCAGTATATTTCTACATATGGATGTATATATATGCAAATGTATCCTTGTATATAGTAGCATAAACATGGGGCAATGTTATGAAAACTTCTTAGTCATCACCTTGAAGGAAGGTTTTGCTGGGCTTAGGAGGATAGTCTCTGGGGACATAAAAATCAACTGGCATAATGAAGTCATCAAACACAACTGGGAGTAGTGACCAGGCTCTTAACAGCTTGTGAATAGCCATAAAAGGTGCACCTATTAGTTTCTCCCTACCCAAGTTAAAGAAAAGTGATGAAAATTGAAGATCCAGGCAATGAATTCGTGCAAAGGACTAACTGTGATTTTTGTGTGCTGCCAAGTCTGTTCCGACTCATTGTGACCCTGTATAGGGTTTCTGAAGAGCAGCTGGTGAATTGGAACCAGTGACCTTGCAGTTCAAACCAACCTTGAGATCCAGTGCTTATCTTATGGTTCCACACCAGGACTCCATGAATCTCAGCCTCCATGACCCTGAGACTGGAATTATATGATGTCAGGCTATCACTACTAACTGTTCTGGAAGGGATCATATTAGAAGAAGGTCCTGAATCAAGAGAAAAAAATGTGGAACAAAATTCAAAATCATTAAGAAATGAAAGAAAGACAGAAATAATCAAACAACACAAAACAAACTTACTGACAGAAAGTGGTGGAATCTGAAAGTCAAATAATACACAGGCTTATAAAGTGAACATGACCACAAGGGACCAATCTTCCCAGACCCAAAGGGCAGCATCTGCCCAAAGAGAAGTTCAGAAAGCAGGAAGGAATAGGAAACAAGAATGAGAAGAGCAAACACAGGGAGCAAGTGGGGAAAGCGTTGTTACAATGTGGGAACCACCATCAGTGTCATGAAACAAAATGTGTCTGAATTATGGAATGAAAAACCAATTTGCTCTGTACACTTTCACCCAAATCACAATGAAAAGTTAGAATGAAAAACTGAAAGATACAACACAATCCTGTAGATTGTATCCTGCCTCATTTACATAACATAACTGCCAGGAATCCAGCCTCATTAACATCAGAGAGAGTAGGATTTACAACACAGAGCATAATAACTACATCAAATTACATAATACTGACACTCATGGCCTAATGAAGTTTACACCTATTTGGGGGGAGACACAATTTAATGCATACCAGATGACACAGACTGAGTGAAACTCAGAGGTTAGAAAATAAATGTAAACACTCTGGGCTTTTAATGAAGCTGTTTGTCTACATGGAAGCTGGAATATTTTTTCCTGGCCATCAATCTGTTTCTTTTGCTACCCCAGTAAGCCTCTCCTTCCTGTACTTCCAGCCTTTTCCCTTCTAGCTCTCTCCTCTTTCTTTCCCAATTCCCTAATTTGATTCCCTAATCATTAACTTCTATTTCTTACTTTCTTTTGCTTTTTACTCCTAACTCTCTTTTCCCTTTCCCTCTTTTTTTTCCCTTGTCTAGCTTGCCACACTCATCCACTCTCAGCTTCCAGGCCATGTTGTTATAGGAATGAACCTTGAAAGCAATCGTTGAGCGAGTGAAATGAGTCAGTCACAAAAGGACAAATGGTATATGATCCTACTTATATGAAATAGCTAGAAAAGGCAAAACATATAAACCAAATTCATTAGGGGCATGAGCAGGAAGGAGGGGGATAGAGAGACTTTTGCTTTACAGAACACTGAGATTCTGTTAAGGGTTATGTGAAAATTTAGGAATGGAGAGTGGTGAAGGTTACCCATCATGATGGATGTAAGTATTGTTAGTGAATTATACATGTTAAAACAATGTTGAGATGGCCAATATTTTGCTATATATATGCTGTTGTGGTTAAGTGCCATGGAGCTGGTTCTGATTTATAGTGACCCTTGTATAGGGTTTCCGAGGAGCAATTGGTAATCTTGAACCACCGATCATGCAGTCCAAACCAAATTTACAGTCCAGCACACTAACCCACAGCATCACGCCACGATTCTGCTATGCATAACACAACTAATAAAGGAAATAAAAAGACTCATCTTGACAGTCTTCAAGGTGAAGGAACTCAGGCCTCTTCCCAAGCATGCAGCACAGCATGGAGGGGACTTAGTGGGACAGAGAGCAGTTGGGGGCTCCTAGGCGCTATGAAGCAGAAGTGACCACATTCTCCTTGAGGGGAGGAGGCAGTGAGTAGAAAGCAGAGGTAGACAGTGTGTGTCGCTCCACAAACAGAATCAACAAAGTCCAGAAACAGTGTCACCATAAGGTTGGCAGAAACCCAGCAGAACAGAAAACAGCATAAGGCAGGAAGGAAAAAGAGAGAGAGAAATACGAAGCAGGCAAACAAAACAGTAGCATGAGTAAGTAGTCAGGACTGGATACAGACCTCAGGGACAGATGGTGGGGAAGGAGTAGGTGCACATCAAGGGCAAGAAGCCAAAATCAATGGGACAAACTGCGTCTTTGAGATACCCGACACAAAAGAGGCCTATCTGTGTCATGGTGGCACCACGTGAGGAACGCTAAATATTTCTTGGTTTTATTTGAATTTCTGTATTAACATCTCTTAGGGAACACCAGACTATTGTTCTGAGACTTAAAAATAAACAGAGTCCTTTTGGGATCCCAAATGAAACCACATGCTTATTCTATTCAACAGTAATATGGACTGATAGCACACAAATTATTTGTTAAACCCACCCAATTGAACCTGAAGGTCAATCCCATCATAATCGGGTACCTTGGAGAGTCATTCTTCCGAACTAGTTATTGATTTGGGGGGTGAGGTGGGGGTCTAAGAGTGTCTTATATCAAATGACTGAACTGAAATTGTTACATTGGATTAACAGAGAGTAAATATTGGCATTTTCATATGGCAATCTACTATTAGGAAATAATCTAGCTTTCCTGGAGGGATGGAAATAAAGTACGTAACAGTCATTTACCAATCATATAATATTAGACATTGATAATTTGTTATTCATTGCCATGTTCTAGAATCATTAGAGGGGCGATTCCACTATTGTCAGATACACCAGGTATGGTCAGGTAAGAAACACGACTCTGCAGGTTGAGTGTACCACGTCTGCGCTGATGTTTCATTACTCTAGGCTGAAAGTTAATGAGCAATGCAAACCACGAGGCTGCTGTAGTAAAACAGCAGCAGTAAAATAGGCCAAAATAAATCAGAAATTGAAATGGGATATTCATTTTAGTTACAGTCATTAGTCTGAGCAAAATGATGGTCCAACTCATCTACACAGTGACATACATGGATTGTAACAGTATATTAAATCATATTAGCCATTAACTTCTTAAGAAAATATTTGATTAGTACCTACTGTGTGCTGGACACCATGCCAGATGCTGTGTGACATACTCAGAAACAGGAGAAATAATCTCTACCTTTAAGAGGCGTATACACTAGAAGGGAAAAAGATTTTCACAGAACTCACATATTATAAAGAAAAATACAATTGCATAATGTAAGAGGTATTGAAAGAAAATGCTTTGAGACTACAGAAAAAGGGACTTCCAAAGTTACTTCTATAAATGACAGAAAGTAAAGCTCAATATTTTAAAACCAAAATTGGATATGGGTTTAAAGAAAGAATTTTGGAAGTACGATTGTAAGGATGCACCCCAGTGACCTACTGTCAACCCCAAATCACCACCAAATCCCTTCTCAGATGTCTACATTGCAAATCAGAGGGCAAGGACTACATTTCCCAGAACTCTCTTTTTTAAATGCTTCTGAGTGGAGTTTGCCAAGGAAAGGACAGGTACTTCTCTAGCTGTGGAAGGGAAAGAGAAAGCAAAGACATTCTTCAGATTTGAGACTTGTAAAGAAGAGAGATTTCCTTTGTTGATGTGCACTAAGAGAGTTGGTGTGAGGGAGGAGTTAGACACTCAGCATGGTGTATTTGTGAGGGCTTTTTTGTAAACGTTTTATTGGGAATTGAGTGAAGGTTTACAGAGCAGATTATCACATTTACATTCAGCAATTCAAATACTTTGTTTAATGATAATGATTGTAATCCCTTCCATGTTCCATCAGTTAACAGTATTTATCTCTTATTTACTTTAACTTTTCCTGCTCTCCTTCATGTGCCTCTCACTACCTTCATCTTTCACCTGCCAACCTTCCTCCTGTTGCACACTTTCTGCCCGTTCATCCATCATAACATGCACCTGCCATCGTTACTGTAAAGAATCACCGCCACCACCCATACAAATTATAGAATGTTTCTTTTAACAAGAAAACATTTTCTTAACTTTTTACAATGGTGGTCTCATACAGTATTTGTCGTTTGATGTGGCACTGTACAATCAACTCTGGACTATGAACCACAAGGTCAGCAGTTCAAACCCACCAACTTTTCCTCAGAAACCTCTATACAGGGTGGTTATGAGCCAGAACGAACTTGAGAGCACTGAACAACAATAACAATTTCACACAGTATAATGTTCTCCAGGTTCATCATATTGTGAGGTGTTTTCCAGATTCATCAATATTCTTCAACATTAAGTAGCATGCCTTTGTTTGTATGTATCAAAATTTAACCATTTTTTTGTTGATGGACTTTGAGACTGTCTCAATCTTTTTGATTTGCCTCTTACAGACAGCATATTGAAAGATTCTGTTTTCTTATCCATTTTGCAACTCTCTGTCTCTTGAATGGTGCATTTAATTCATTTATATTTAGTATAGTTATTGATATGTATAAATTGATTGCTGTCATTTTGCTCTGTGCTTTTTTGGTGCTGCTAGTTTCTTTGTTCCACATAATTTTCTGTGCTGAGTCATTTTCGTTGGGGGTTTTCTTTTCATTTTTATTTCTATTGTGCTAATTTTCACTAAATCTTCCTGATTTCTACTTTTTTACTTTGATATGAAGGCATATGATTTTATTTTTCGGTTATCTGCTAATTTGTTAATTTTTCCTCATTTAAAACAATCTGCTTTATATTGAAAACTACTGGACTTACTCACCAAATGGAAGTTCTGTCTACATTATTCGCTCTTTCTGCTTTGTAATTGACTTAATTATAAATTGATATCTGTGGTTCCCTATTTTCAATCATGGAAGTTTGTTTCTTTAGGACTTCATTCTTCTTGGATCAACCATCAACACTCATGGTACCAGCAGTCGAGAAATTAAATGATGTATTGCATTAGGCAAATCTGCTACACAAGACCTATCTAAAGTATTGACGAACAAAGCTTGAGAGCTAAGGTGGGCCTGACCCAAGCCATGGTGTTTTCAATAACCTCATATACATGTGAAAGCTGGACAGTGAATAAGGAAGATCGTAGAGGTATTGATGCACTTGAGTTATGGTGTTGGAGGAGAATACTGAAAGTATCATGGGCTGCCAAAAGAACAAACAGATCTGTGTTGGAACAAGTAAAGTCAGAGTGCTCCTTGGAGGCCAGGATGACCAGACTTTGTCTCTCATACTTCAGACATATTGTCAGGAGGGACCAGTTGCTGGAGAAGGAAATCATGTTTGGCAGGGTGGGGGGTCAGAGAAAAAGAGGAAGACCCCCAGAGACATGGATTGGCAAAGTGGCAGCATCAACGGGCTCAAATGTGGCAACAATTGTGAGTTGGCCCATGACCAGGCAGTGTTGAATTCTGTTGTGCATAGGGTAGTTGGTTTGGTTATTGCAAATTTCTTTGTTCTCTGTTTATCTGGAAATGTCCTAATTTCACTATCACATTTGAGGGACATCTTTGCTGGGTATATGATTTTTGTTTGATTTCTGCTGAGAAGTCAGGGATCAGTCTTTTTGGTACCCTTTTGTAGGTAACATTTCAGTTTTCCTGAGGTGCTCTCAAGATTCTTTTCTTGTCTTTGGTTTTGGATAATTTGATTATGATGTCTTGGTGATTTTCCTTTGGGGTCTATTCTGTTTAGGGTTTGTTCAATTTCTTATATGCTCATCTTCTTGTCTATCATGCTGTTAGGAAAGTTTTCTTCCAACAACTTCTCAACAATTTCCTCTGTGCTTTTGTCTCTTCCTGTTCTGGAATTCCACTCACCTGTGTCATTCCTTTTAATGGTGTTCCACATTACTTGTAGGAGTTTTTTTTGTTTTTGTTTTTGTTTTTATTTCCTTTATTACCATTATTATTTTCTTCTAGTATACTAGTAAGGAGCTCTGGCAGCGTAGTGGTTACGAATCAGGCTGTAAACTGCAAGGTTAGCAGTTTGAAACTACCAGTTGTTCCATGGAAGAAAGATGAGGCTTTTCTGCTCCTGTAAAGATTACAGCCTCGGAAACCCTGTACAGGGTTGCTATGAGTCGGAACCAACTCCACAGCACATAACAACAACAACACTATACTAGTATTGTGAGATTTATCTTCAAGCTCACTAATTTAGACTTTTTAGCTTTGAATCTACTCCTTTGCCCTTTCAATGTTATTTCCCATTTTTGAAATCTTAGTATTAATCTTCTGCATTTTTAATTGTAGGTTTTATATTGTTTCAAAATTTGCATTCACTTTCTCTGTTTGTTCTTGTAGTGTTTGTTTTCTGAGTTCTTCTAAAGTTTTTCCTATGATCCCTTTGTTTTCCTCCATCTTTCTATCAATCCTTACAGGATACCTAAATATCATTCTTTTGAATTTTTTTCAGTTAGTTCCATTAACTTTTCTTCCTTGAAAATGTTGCTGACTCTGCATCTTGGTAATTTGTTTGAACCACTCTCTCTTGTTTCTTTGTGTGATACAAAATTGTCTGTTGTTTCCAGAACAGTGTGGTGATACTGTATTTGTATTTAATTGATGATGGTAAGCTGATGTGGTCTTAGGCTCTCACCAACTGTCTTCTGTTGGTATAGTTACAGAAAGGAGGCATGTGCACCATTCTCCACTGGTCATTTGTATCTCTCATTTTAGGGTGGGTTGGGTTGTGTTGGTTGCTTTCTATTTTTGATCAGGTGATATAGGAGATGGTATCTTGCTCAGTAGGTGGAGCTGTGGAGGGTATGGTTGTGGCAAGACTGTATGGGCACAGTTGTTGCCTCCTGTTGGGTGGCAAAGAGGAGAATCCCACCACACACACACACACACACACACACACACAAAGAAAACAAAACAGAATAAACAAACAAGAAGCAACAATGGAAAGAAAAAGTAATAAAGGAGAAAAACTATAGAAACAGGCAGCAATAAGAAAAAAATGAATAAAAAGAGAAAAGAGGTACAGGAAAATAAAGCTATAAAAGAGAACAATAAGAGAGAAAATATGGAAGGGGCAGGGGAACACTTAGAAAAACCAGGGACAAAGAAGGTGAAAAGAGAAAGAGCAGGGAGTAGTGAGAAAAGAATAAAAGAAAAAAAAGGGGGGGGGGCAGTGAACAAGAAAACAAGGAAAAAGAACAGAGATAGAAAGGATAAAAGTCAGGGCAATGGAGAGAGAAGAAGAAGAAGAAAGAACAAACACACAACAATGCAGCTCTGGACCTGGAGAGGAGAACACACTGGGTGGAAGGGGAGCACTCCTGCCAGTCAAGGAAAGAAGGTGGGTGTGGGAGGGATGCGACAACAGAGTTCCTGCCACCAGGTGGAGTTCCTCTAGGCCTAGGTGTTATCTACGTTCACAGCATTGAATCTGGAGTTCATGGAGGCCCTGCTTTCAACGTCTATTAGGACCACAGGGCAGCTGGGATTAGGGTGACTGGTTATGAGGGTTTTTGCTAAACTAATGCTGGTCTGATAGCTCTACGGGTTCTGGGGTCTACATCCAAGTCCACCTGAATCTAGGCATCAAAGTGTTACAGCTGGTCCCTGCCTCATACTGCCTTGGCTCACAACCACGCAGCTCAGATCTGCCGAAGAACAGGGTATGCAGAGGAATGGATGAGGGTGGGAGTTGGCCACACCTCTGCAAAGTATGGGCAAAACAAGTCAGATTCTTCTTCTTCTTCTTTTTTTTTTTTTAAAGCAGATTCTTTTCGGTGTGAATCTGCTCTGCTAGGCCCCTTCTATTGCCAAAGCTGCTCACAAAAGTTGGAGGTGGTTGGAATGGCATCTGGCAGGCCATTTACTCCTCAGTCTCCCTCTCTCATCATCCCTGCTCAGCTTTTCCTCACAGCAAGCACTCAATCCACTTCTCTGACCTTTCCTGAGAAGATCAGGGTTCCAGGATTTTCAACTAAGTCTGTTTCATTTGATGTTTCATAACCTTATTGCAGAGAGTCCATATAGTGTGTCTTCCTAGTCTATCATCTTGCTGGAAGTCCCTAGCATGGCACTGTTTGCAGTATTAAAACTGCTATGTGTCTGTGAGCTAATAACATCCTACCATTAACTTCTCTTATCACTGTGTTGCAACTGGTAGAACATCCATGGCCTATATTCTTGTTAAACAAATGCTTTTTGCTTTCCATGTTGATTTTTTGAAGTATTTGTGTATTTCATATGTTATCCCAGTTCAGCTGTCCACAAGAACTTTTCAGACCATACTTCTTACTAACTTACCCCAGCCATGTTTGTTTCACTTTATATATGAAGCATACGCTTGTAAATATATAAATAAAATCATGATTTATTTATAAATTTTTAAATAGCATCATGGAAAATGGAGAAAAGACTGAATTTGTCAAAGATTTCATTTTGCTTAGATCCACAATCAACACTCACAGAAGCAGCAGTCAAGAAATCCAAGGATGTTTTGCCTTAGGCAAATCTGCTGCCAAAGACTTCTTTAAAGTGTTCAAGAACAAAGATGTCAGTTTGAGAACTAAGGTGTGCCTGACCCAAATCAGGATATTTTCAATAACCTCAGATGCATAGGAAAATTGAACAATAAATAAGGAAAAATGTAGAAGAATTCATACATTGGTATTGGATAAAAATACTGAGAGTACCATGGACTGTCAAAAGAAGAAACAAATCTGTGTTAGAAGAAGTAAGGCCAGAATATTAGTTAGGAGTCAGGACGATGAGACTTTGTCTCTCACTCTTTGGACATGTTGTCAGGTGGGATCAATCCCTGGAGAAGGACATTATGCTTGATAAAGTGGAGGGTCAGAGAAAAAGAGACAGAACTCCAAAGAGATGAACCAGCACAGTGACAGCAGCAAAAGATCAAGTGTAACAACCATTGTGAGGTTGAGGAGTGCAGTGCATAGGGTCACTGTGTATCCAAACCAATTTCATGGCACCTAACAACAACAACAAACATACATTTGTAATGCAAACAAAAGCCATACTAAACCACTATGAGAAATTCACAAAAGAAACACCTTATTCTAAAAGATTAGATCACATTTTAATGGTTAGGATGCAGGGCTACGTTTCTCCTTCATCCAATAGATTGCCCCACACCACGTTTTAAAAAATTATTCAAGTACTACATGGATACAAACTCAAATGAAACAGAAGCACACAAATTCTCTTTCACACCTATCTTTGCTTCACTCCCTGGGGTAAAGAGTATTAACAGTTTGGTAAGCATGGTGCTGTAGCATAAGCACTGGACTGCGAACCACAAGGTTGAGAGTTCACCAGCTGCTCTTCTGAAACTCTGTACAGGGTCACTATGAATTGGAATTGATTTGACAGCACTAAACAACAAGAAACATACTTTCAATCTGTTCTGTAAAGACACTTACATATGGTTCCATTTGTACTAAGTTGTTTCAGCATTTATTTTAACATGAATGGGATCATTTGATTTTTAAATTTGGACATTTCTTTAAAGTACTCACTAGTGACCAATGTTAAGCATTATGTACAAAACAAAACTCAAGAAAATATGCTTCCATGGTTGATACTCAATAAATGTATACTTACATTGTGTTCCCAGAGCTCTGTACAGTGAGTGATACACACATAGCAGGGACTCAAGAAATACTTAAGGAATGGCTAGAAATTAACTAAATTCTGGTGAACAACAATTGGATCATTAAAGCACAGCTCTATGATTAGACAATTAAATTCTGGAGGGGGTGCACAACTGGTCTGCCAATGGGATGTCCACTGTACAGAGAATAAACCTTTTCACTTTTCAATAGTGATTTTAGCTGCTAGTTGCCAATGGAGCCAAGATGCAAAACCCCATCTATCCTATAAGTTTCCTCATGCTCAAAAGTGACTTCGAGAGATAACAAGCACCCAACTGGGCCACTCCTCACAATCCTAAATGGGTTGAAAAGGCCATTTACCTCCAACAGGGACAAGGTTATACCTACATCTCACTCAATATCGCGTCTCCATATGTCCCTTTCCTGAAAGTGAAACACATTTCATCACGCAGAATTTTCAAGATAGAAATCTACATGAGTTTTTTTTACAATCTTGTTCTTAGTTGCTTAGGAAACTGTTTGTGTTATTAGGTGGAGAGGGCTAACACATAGTTAAATGAGAGAAAGAGCAGGAATATATAACAAAACCAGTGTATACATGAATTTTATCCACAGGAAATAAAGCAAATTAATCACAACTCAACAAAAGGCACTTTTGAATGGGTTATGAAATAATCTCTAAGTGTTGCAAATAAATCCAATGTCAACATCTCAGCCTGGGCTGACGGAATGCATGCTTTGGAACTCACACTTGTTGAGAATTTAAGGCTCCTGATGTTCTCAGTTGGGGGACAAGGTTTTCCTTCCTCTCCTTTCTTTCATCTTGGGAAAACATATCAGCTTTACATTTATAGAGGGACCACTTATAGGGAAAAGAAGCCTGTGAGCTTCAAGGTTTGAAAAATTACAGAATTCCAAGACTTTACCCAGCATCAGTATTTTCAGACATTGACCCATTTTTGAGCTCTTAGTTCTAAGGAAGCATCCTCTCTTATTGCATGTACCCTATTCATTTCTTGTTCCATACAACACCTCAGCCCACCCAGGCAGGGATCTGACACTCAGGTAATTCAGAGGATGTCCCCAATGATAACATGAAGATGCTATTGTTGACAGTGATACATCTTAACCTGTATGTGACTACAAACACAGACAGCCTTTTCTCCCATGAAGCCTACTGTTAGGAGTATAGTGAAATGTTCACTTAATCATGCTTGTATTTCCAGTGTTTAGTACAGTACCACCACCACTAATCTGTCAGTTTGTCTTGCTGTGGTGGCTTGTGTACTGCTGTGATGCTAGGAACTATGTTAGCAGTATTTTAAAAACTAGCAGGGTCACCCATAGTGGACAAGTCTCAGCAGAGCTTCCAAACTAACACTGATAAGGAAGATGGAGAGGAAAATCACTTATGAATGGTTAGTCACTGAAAAGCTTATATATAACAGTGGAACATTACTGTATATAGTGCCAGAAGATGAGCCCCTCAGGTTGAAAGTTACTGAAAATACACCTGAGGAATAGCTGACTCCTCAAAGTAGAGTTAAGCATAATGATGTAAACGGAACAAAGCTTTTCAGATATTCAGATACTGATGGGGCACAACTCCCAATGAAAAGAAAGAGCTTCAAATATCCATAGTAATCAGAATGTAGAATGTTCCTTACAAGTGAGGATGGGGGGACTTCATTTCTCATACTTTGGACATGTTGTCAAGAGGGACCAGTTTATGCAAAAGGACATCATTTACCTTCACTTAATAAAGAAAAAGAGAAGACCCCCAATGAGATGGATTGGCACAGTGGTAGCAAAAATGGGTTCAAATATAACAGACATAACAATGGCTCAAACATCATGACAACAGGATGAGCAGGACCTGGGTCATGTTTTGTTGTATGATGAGTTGGAACTGTCTTGATGGTCCCTAACAACAACACAGTACCTGGCACAAATAGCAGACACCATGTATTTCCTTATTCATTACACAAGCAAGAAATAAACCTCTTTTATTGAGCAACTGCATGTTTAGATCTATTTATTGCAGAAGTTTAGCTTCCTACCTTGACTAAGACATCATCCTTGTATTCTCTGTGCCAAGAAAAAGTTGTCATTCTCAAGGAACAACTGTGACAAGTTATTGTTGTTGGGTGCTAATGTATCAGTTTCAATTCACAGAAATACTATGAGCAACAGGACCATCAGCAGACCAAAGAAGAGCAAGAGTGGAGCATGCAATCCCTAACTCGAAAGGCAGCAACAGCAGAGGCCTTGGCAAAGATGGAGTCCTGGGGAGACAGAGCAGCTGTAGGCTTCTAGGCCCGTGGACTGAGGAAAGCTGAGTGCCTACAGGCAGGAGGCTGGCTATGGAATGTGCTCTTTGGACATATATGGACAGACTAAAGGAGTTTGGCAATGCTTGCCTGAGCAGAGCAGAGAACACATGGTTGAGAGGCCGAAGACAAGAGTGAAGCACGCCTGCAGTATGGTAGAAGAGAGGCATTCCCGGAGAACTGCTGCCTCCGGAGTGGTTTCTGATCCTGAAGTGAACACTCTCTGTTCACTTCCCTAATCAACCCCATAATCATATTGTTATGAGTTCTGTGTGGCCATCACATGGATTACTGAACCCAGATGTGAAAGAGAGAGTGCTGTGGGGAGGATGATTTGTGTCAGAATAGGGTAAAGAAGGTTGTACGGTGGAAGCATGTCTGACCTCTACTTCATAAGATTTGACCACGGGCTGATTTGGGGTCTGAGTTTCCTTCCCCACTGTGAAGCCAGAGGAAGTCAGACATGACCCCCATACCATTTGTGTACCAGTGGACAACAACAAATGGAACAAAATGCTGCACAAGGCTGTGTCATTCCCATGATCAGCTGCAGATCAGACCACTGTGGTTCATAGTTTTCTTTAGCTGACTTTCAATAGATTAGCAAGAATTTCTTCTACTGAGCCTGTCTCAGTCTGGAAGCTCCAATGAAATCTATTCAACATTATAATAACAACACACAAGCCTCGATTGACAGATAGTTGATGGCTGTGCATAAGATTCACTGCCCGGAAATCAAACCTGGGTCAGTCTTACACCAAAGTTCCAAACCAAACCCACTGCCATTAAGTTAATTTCAACTCATAGTGACCCTCTAGGATAGAGTAGACGGCTCACCAGAACTTCTGAAACTGTTCATCTTTACGGGAGCACACAACCTCATCTTCCTACTATGTGAATCTCCAACCTTCCGGTTAGCAGTGCAATGTTTAACCCACCAGGTCACCAAGCAGAAGGCAAGAATTCTATCACGGAACCACCAATGCCTCCCTATAAGAACAAACCACATTTTGTTTATTCTTTCATCAGCTGATGGACACTGGGTTGCTTCTACTTTTAGGCAAGTATGATTAATACTGCTAAGCATATTTATGCACATGTTTTTGGGTAGGCATATGTTTTCATTTCTCTTTCGTATATACCAAGGGGTAGAACTTCTGGGTCATATATGAGTAATAACTTCATGTTCAACTATTTTACATTACCACAAAGCCTATAACAGTTCCAACTTCTCTGGCTTTTTGATCCACCTTCCCTAAGGCTGACCTATCACTTCTTTGCCCTATCTTGACTTCACTCTGCTTTTTACGCATAGTAATTAATTCATTGGTTAATTGTGCTCATCAATTAACCAATGAATTAATCTGCTTGAGTCCCCTGTTGGGAATCTATGACTCTGTGTCTTTAACCTTATTGGCATGTATCAGATTTTACCCTTGCTTTGTCCAGGACATAAGGAAGGAAAGAAAAAAAAAAAAAATCCATGGAAGAAATGGGTAAAAGCTCTCAATCTCTAGCCTCTTGGTATCAGCTTTAAGACACCTGGCCAAATACAGCTTGTGCTAAGTTTCAAAGAAAAGGCATATAACTTTGAAGATTTTATTTCACAGGGGACAAAAGATAAAAGTCTTTGTCAAGTTGTCATTAGATGCTTAATGCTATTCTTGGTGGGGTGCTGGAAGCTCCCCTCCTCCTCTGTAGACCTCTAGCAGATTAGGTTTCAGAGCTTTAATTTGAGGAAGGATTTACCGCTGGGAAGAGGTATAATATCATTTTGATTTGGGTTGTACTAGGCTGGGGAAGTCAGATTACATTTGTATGAAACCGTATTAGAAGATATAACTGAAACCACCAAAATCAAATAAAAAGAAACTTTCCGAAGAAAGCCAAAAATAAGGGCCTGTCTTTCCAATACCCATACATTATTTCACTAAGTATTATTCTCATTTACACCAAGGAGATCTGAGCGGAGATACGGAAAGCAGATGGCAAAAATGCCTGTGCTTGCTAGACCTGTACATTAATCAGTCTGTCATCAACTTAATTCAGAGGCCCATTCCCAGGACAATGGGAAAAAAAATTAATTAACCCTTAGAGAAGTGGTAAAGTTAGCAAGGGGGAAAAACAACTTTCATCTCCTGGGGTTCTGTCTAACTCAGTGTCTCAGAGAGATCCATCAACCAGTCTCTGAAGTTTCACTGGGCCTCAGTCCATCCACCTCCACCATATGCCACCGTGTACATGTGTCTCCCAGAATCCCTCAGTTAATGACTTACATGGAGAGTAACAGTCTTAAAGCTATTTAAAACCTAACTCTCCTCATTTGCACAGCAAACAATAAATCACTCTGGGTACCACAAAAAAACCAGTTTCCTCTGAGATGAAGCATGTAAAAGAGTTAGTTGTTGCTCCAAATTGTGTCTCTTTACATAGCTACACAGAGCCCAGCAGACTACCAGCATCTTCTAGCAGGATTTAGAGATGGATAAATGGGACACCATGTGTAGGACCTCTAAAACTGAAATTATTTTGTGATAATGCCTCTAATATAACTGGAATATGTTGTTCAAGGTTTAGAGAAGCTGGGCTGTTATATAGCATCAGGGGAAGGGAACTGCTTCCAGAAATGGGGGGAAATGGGGAAGATACTCAATTTCTTAATCAACTTGAACAGTTAGTTGGTTCATCCAATAGTAGTGAGTGGTCAAACATCAAATAACATAAAGAAGGTCTTCTTTTGTTTTCAGCTAGGAGTTTTGTTCTCTAGATTACCACAGAAGTGGGAGGACCTGGTTTTCCACAGGAATTACTTCTAGCACATGTTGTTTCACACCCACACTCATCCTCAGACAAGTGAAATCTAACAACTACCTTAGCTCCAAGGTGAAAGCTGACAATGCTCCATTACCAGGAGGCCTGAAGACGTCTGTTTCTGTATTGGACGGATAACTCAATTAACCTGAAGAACGAAGAGGTGATGTAGGAAGGTGCCTCTTCTGCAGATGGGGATGGAAACAGGATTTTCTCAGGGCCATCAAGTGGTGAGAAAGTCAGAGAGTACAATTTAGGTCCTGATTTCCAGGTATGATTCACAAATAAAACTTACATGATAAAATATGAGGGTAAGGAAAAAATATAAAGTATTGTTACCAGGGTCCCAGAACCCTGGTGTGACACTGTGGAATAAAGCACTGGACCACAAAGTTGCTTTGGTTCACATTCACCAACCACTCCTTGGAAACCCTATTCAGGGTTGCTATGAGTTAGAACTGACTAGATAGCACTGAACAACAACTACGAGGATTCTAGTTCATACATGCCTGGGTTTTTTACAAACAAAATGTGTTTAAACATGTCTCTGTGATCAGTAGACGGCTGCTGCTGAAAAGTTCTCTCAGAAATACTCTTGTCTTAGTCTCATTAGGGTGCCTTCAAAAAGATCCAATGAAAACAGTGGCTTCTGAGGGGATCTGCCTAAGGGGTCACATTGGAGTCCTGGTGTGGCCCTGTAGGATAAGCAATGGATTGCTAATTGAAAGGTTGGTGGCTCAAACCCACCAGCTGCTCCTAGGAAAACCCTATACAGGGTCACTATGAGTCAGAATCGACTCCATAGCACTTAACAACAACAACAACAAGGTGTCATCTTGTTATATTTTCTTGTTAAGAGGAAGCTTTCAGAAAACTGAAAACTACATTTTGGTGAGCAAAAAAGCCAGGAAAGTTGAATGAAAGAATATATGTATATACTTTTTTTCCATTTTAACAATGTACCAGCTTCGTTCTTTGAGGGTAACAAGCCCTGTCCTAGGAGAATTTTGTTAGGAAACCTTACCCCATCTACTCTACAGCCGTGATATTGCCCCTTCAGATTTCTTTTTGTTCTCACAACTCAAAGAGTATCGGAAAGGAACACAATTTGAGTCCCTTGAGGATGCGAAAACTACTGTTTTGATGTGATATGATGTAAATCGACAAGCTCAGGGTTCCATGGGGAAGGACTGGAGAGATGCAAGCAATTCGTTCAGAGTATATAAACCTTTGAGCAGGACGGAGATGTTGAGAAGCAATCGCTTCGTATTTTAACTTTTTTGCTTAACACAGGTTTCTGTGATTTTATAGCAATACTTTTCGACTTACCCTCATATGTCCCAAATCTCTTGGGTTGTTCAAAAGCACTCCTTAGGGATGTTGTCGTTGCTAAGTGCCATCAAGTCAGTTCTGACTCATAGCGACCAACCCTGGCTAAGTTTTCCAAGGAGTGGTTGGTGAGTGTGAACTACCAACCTTGTGGTTCTAATCAACCTTGTGGCTTTATCCCACCAGGATTCTGAGATCCTTGTAGCAATACTTTATATTTTATCCTTACCCTCATATTTTATCATGTAAGTTTTATTTGTGAAGCATACCTGGAAATCAGGAACTAAATTATACTCTCTGCCTTTCTCACCACTTGATGGCCCTGCAAAAATCCTGTTTCCATCCTGTTTCCATGGAGTGTCTGGTGGCTACTTGATAATATTTTACAGAAAAACTAAGTTATAACTTCTCTGCATTTCCAAAAACTAAGAAAAGTATTTTGATTTTGTTCCCAATTCATAAACAAACCTTAATGTAAGATTTTATTTCTAGAACTCAACCTCAACTGGTCAAGAGTAAAAAATCAAATTTCTCTTTCTTTTGATAATTGATTTATTTTTCTCACTACCTTCACAGACAACACTTCTAGATACTGAGAAGATAAAGGAAGATAGCTTCTTCAGCCTTTGGGCACGAAGCAAGCTACCGATATCATAGAGCTTTGAAATTTGATATAAAACTCTTTATGAGATGGGTAGCTGATAAGCAAAGACACATGAAGGAAAGAGGAAAAGAACAGGAGAGGGTAAGTAAATCTAGGCCTTATGCAGAATTTCCCTCTTCTGTCAAAGTTAAATGAAAAGACAAGCCTCAGAGAAAAGTCAATCTCGTATGAAGAACTAAACAAATAAAGCCTTTAAAGCAATTCATCTTATAATAAGAAAAATGTGCTCAAAACATCCTCGTAGAAAGTTCATTAACTTGCACCAGGAAGTCAGGATAGCGTAGTAATTAGTACCACAGAGCATGCAGTCACAATGCCTGATTCCACAATCGGACTGCACCACGGACTCACTGGGCAGATTACTTGACTTCTGTGAATTGACATTTTCCCATCTGTACTGTCTGTATCGGAATCTTGGGGTGGCGCTGTGGGTTAAAGCGCTGGACTGTAAAGTTGGTTTGAGCCACAAATTCAGTGGTTCAAGCTCACCAACTGCTCTTTGGAAACTCTATACAGTGTCGCTATGGATCAGAACAGATTCAATGGAATTTAACAGCAACAGTCTATATCAGAGGGCTACGTACTTCAAGGATTAAATCAAATGATACATATAAAGCTCTTAGCACAATGTTTGGCCTCCCATTGAACACAAACTAAATACTAGAAATCATAAATACAATTATTCTGCTTAAAAATAAAAAGTTAATATTTACACATTAGTTGCCTGAGGATCTGTAAAATCAAGGACCAATGCAGGGTTGAAAGCAAGATGGCATTATGCAGTTCCTTTGGACTAATACTAAGAGTCAAATAAAGCAAACCAAATTTAGAAAAATCTTTTGGGTGACCGAGCAATGACTGTGTGGGGCATCACTTCGGAAAGGGAACTATATGCTCCCTTCATCGTGGAGAGCTGTTAGGAAATGCTAGCTGACCCTGACAAACCTTCAGCCTCCCCAGGAACACAGTTCTCTGCAGCTTAATCTGGCCAATCCAGGAGACAGGCTGAGCCCACATCCAAACGCTGCCTGATTTCCATCTGTGCAATTTAATGCCGAGTCACAGCACGCCTCAGAGGACACCAAGCCCAGCTGCCAGAGAAAGGTTTCAGACCCACAGTGGTGCCCAAACAATTTCCGGTTCAGTAGAAAGCTGAGGAATACACTGTCTCACAGAGCAGGATTGCCTCATATTTCATCCGTTTCCAGGTTTTAAATATTTTTAACCTTCCCCCTTAGTGGACTCAGAGATCGCGGCACTCTAAGTGGAAATTGCTGGAAGTTGAGTAATGCACGTCAGTTTCACAGCCCCGAGTGGGTATCAATTAGCACTCCGACCTTGGCCAAATCTTAACTTCTCTGAGGCCCAGATTCCTGATCTGTAAAATGGTACGAAAACCAACTTCAGTGGATTCTGGAAGGCTAAAATGGGACCCTGGTTGTAAAAATTCGACACAAATGTCTAGACAGTGCCATTATTATTTTTTCAAGGCTGGACTAGACTCATTTGCTGTCCCTAGTTGAAATCAAAGCAAGTTGCTGTTAAGTGGGGATTCCAACTCATGGTGACCCTGAATGTGTTAGAGTAGAACTGTGCTCCATAGGATTGACAATAGCTAATTGTTTCAAATTAGATTGCCAGGTATTTTTCTCAAGGTGCCTCTGTGTGAACTAAACCTTTCAGCGAGCATCTGAATGCATTAACTATTTGCTTCACCCACTCACCCACCCACTCAATGCCTGCCATATAGGGCTCCCAAGCGTTTAATTTTTGTGTACACAAACTGCCTTATCATTCTTGGGAGGGGTTGGTGGTTGGATCATTTGTCTTTTGGTTAGTGGTGGTGGTGGTTATGTGCTGTGGAGTCAGTTCTGACTCATAGCAACCCTGTACAGGGTTTCCTAGGGTCTCAGGACACTTTAACTACTACACCACAGGGTTCCTTTTGCATCACCCTGGGGCCCTGGATTGAAAGAGACTGCCAATACACTCTCAAACCCTTCTAATTTAAAAAATACAAAGCAAAACAAAACAAAAACTTTCTAAAAACTAACAAATTTAACAAAGAAAGGCAGAAAGCTCACTGCTACATAAATTGGCTGGGGGCAAAATGACAAGGTGCTCGGGTAGAGCAGTCGGCTTCCCGCAATTGATTCTTTAATAACTTCTACTGTAATATTTCTGGAGCACATCAAAGCACAATAACAGCCGATGTTGGTAATCCTTTTCACATATAAAAACTTTCATTATGGAACGTTAAAGGCATCACTCTGTCTGAGAAATGAATCAATAGGGGTTGGCTTTTTTTTTTTTTTGTCTCTTTCTCTCTCCTATCATGGGGAAATGGTACAGGCCTTTTCTCCCCAGTGGCCAGAGTTTTCTCTGAAGGCTGCAGATGAGCAACAAGATGAAAAAAAAACTTGTGTGATAAATGGAAAAGGAGGAAAGAAGTTCAGGAGAACACTTTTTTATGTCACAAACCTAAAAGCAATGTTCCATTCTAATTAGTCCAAATGCTACTGCAAACATTGGATTTTAAGTGAATTTCCCCCCACTTAATTGCATGCACATAAAATGTCACAGGCTGCTAGTAGCATGTGCCTAGTAAAAGTGACCAGCAAACCACATCTTGCCAAAGCCAGTACCCAATTTCTGGCTTCACTTTACTTTGGCATGTAACAGTATTTGACCAGAAGACCATTCCTCTCCTTTTTGAGTCATTTCTTACACACACAGACACACCCCAACTATGTTACTCTGTCTTTCCCTACCAACCTTTATCTCTAAATAACAGTTTTATTGGAATTTTATAGTATCACATTTATTTGTATCTGTATATGTATTTTATCTGACCTCATTCCCTATACTTAGATGTTTCTGGCATATCACAAACATTCGATAAATAAATATTTGTTGTCTATTTGTTTTTCCTCTTTACAGATTAAGAGCCTAAGCTCACAGAAGGAATCAGCTTGCATCAAGACTGCATAGGAAGTTGTCAAGTCAGGATTTCAACCCAAGGCCCTCTAAAACTAAGCTCCTATTTACAGCCATCATAGGGAAAAGAAAGCTTTGAACGGAAAAAAGCAAGTAAGCAAGTTTTGGGATAAATGTTCAAGAGCAGTGTTAGCAAATGTTTCTGGAAAGGGGAAGACAGTAAGTATTTTTGGCTTTATGAGCCACATAGGATCTTTGTTAAGTTTTTAAGCAACGCTTTAAAAATATAAAACCAATCTTCACTTGAGGGATGGTACCAACAGCCTAGGGCTGGATTTATTCCAATTGTCATATTTTGCCAGCCTCTGTCTTAAAAAGAACGACAACATTCCCTTTTGTGTTCACAATTTTATCGGAAGTCCTGGTAACCTGTGCAAAATCAATCAAGATTTATGGAACGAATCAGTTTTACCTTTATCATCCAGATGGCAAGATTAGTGAGTGCAAAGACTGGATGTAGGTACCTCCTCTAACACCAAAAAGAGCCCACTTCCCACAAAGGGAGGTTGAATAAATTCCTAAGGCCTGAGGATGATACGCTTGTTGTTCTCTATTCATCTGGAGCAAAAAAGGAAGACTAGCCAAGAATTGGAGAAGGAATCAGACCACAGGATGAGCTGATTTACCAGAAGAACTAGATGGTTCCTGGCTACCAACACCAAACATTCCTTTCAGGGACACGTAGGTAAATCCTGACATAATGGAATGAAAATGTGGAACACAACCTCCAATTGTCAAATTATCCAGATCTACTGGGCCAGCAGGTATCCTTAAAACTATTACCCTAAGATACTCTTTGAACCCTGAAACAGAATTGTTTCCCCCAACTCACCTTTCAACTAAATTTTGTTGTTGTTCAGCACCGTTGAGTCAATTCTGACTTATAGCAACCCTGTATAGGGTTTCCGAGGAGCAGATGGTTAATTTGTACTGCTGATTTTGTGGTTCAAACTGACCTTGTGGTCCAGTTTTTATCCTAAAGTGCTAAAATATAAAGGAAGTCACCCTTGAGTATCATGCTCATTTTTAAAAAAGGATCTGTATGAGACCAAATAGACAAGATCCTCTAGCATATAAATGAGAAGTCTGCAGGATAATGAGACTAAAGCTAATGGGAGTGACACAATTTTAACTTGGAAATAGTGAAAACATTGGCACAGTATGAAAAACGTAACTAATATCACTGAACATGATGTGCAGAAAGTGTTGAAGAGAAGGTGTTGCTGTATACATTTTAACCCACAAATGCAATAACATATTAAAAAATTAATCTTATGGACTGATATGTTTACGTAGAGGAGGCAAAAGCCTGAAAAACTGTAATTCAGTCAGAAAACAGGAGATCAGCGTCATAAACTGAGGAAGCTGAAAAATCCCTGTTATCCCCTTTCCAATTAAGAGGCATCCTCTCCAAGTGGAGAAAGCAAGTGTCATCAGAAGTGTCTGAATTTGAAAATGACTGCTCTCACCTTGCAGGCTCCCTGCACAACTGCCCTGCTGAGAATGTCTTTGGGCCACTGCAGGAAGAGACAAAGAAGCAAGTCTTTCCCAGCATGAGGCGACTTTTAGTTGTAGGACAGAGGGAGATTTTCTCATGGTCTCTTCTTATTCAGTCACTCATTCATAGAAAGGGACATTCAATAACCTAATTTTCACTCTCAAGCTGCAGAGAGCTTAAAACGGCTTCCCATCTATGGGTTCTATAAAAACTTTCTACTTGCTGTCTTTCTACTGCTCTGAAGCAAGCAAATGGAGGGTACTGGGTGATTGTTGTTGTTGTTGTTAGGTGCCATTGAGTTGGTACTGACTCATAGTGACCCTATGCACAACAGAACAAAACACTGCCGGATCCTGGGCCAACCTCACAATTGTTGCCACATTTGTGCCTATTGATTTTGCCACTTTGCCAATCTACCTCGCTGGGGGTCTTCCTCTTTTGCTCTGACCCTCCACCTTACCAAACATGATATCCTTCTCCAGCAACTTGTCCCTCCTGACAATATGTCCGAAGAATGAGAGATGAAGTTTGGAGGAGGACTATCGAGGGATACTTCTCTATTTCTACCAGTTGACCTCAAGTCAATTACAATTTATGGCAACCTCATGTGTGTCAGAGTAGAACTATGCTACACAGGGTTTCCAAGGACTGAGTTTTCAGAAAGAGATTGCCAGGCCTTTCTTCAGAGGCACTTCCGGGTAGACTTTATTACCCAACTTTTCAGTTAGTGGTTGAACATATTAATGGTTTCAATCTTGTGAGCTACTGCAAAGGACTCCCCTTCATTCATTTATTATCTTCTTCAAGGGAAAGGGGACTAGAAGAAAAAGGCTATGACTTGGCATAATGAGTGGGATATTTGGATACACTATTTTGAAGTCATCATTTTTCTGGTTTTATGAAATGATTTGGAACTTCTAGTCTTTCTCTAGAGAAATATCTCAGCAAATGATTTCTGATTAATATTTATATTTATGGAGGAATGAATTATTCAGTGCATCTCTTCTAGCCTTAGTCTTCGTAACGCCCACCAAACAACTCTTTTCCAGATGGATCTAGATAAGAGAAGGTGGAAGAAGATACTAAGTGGATGATAGGATTCAGTTGTGAATGATGGTTAACAGAGTAACTGTGATTATAAAAACCTGGAACTCTAATAAGGGTATAAAATGAACCATTTCAGAAGCAGGAGTGGGGCTCTCACTACCATCAAAGAGGAAGAGTCAGGAGTGGAGTGTATCTTTTGGATTCTAAGGTCCCTGTACATTGAACCTCCTCAACCAGGGACCAAGAGTGGTGATAGTGGAGGAGTGGCAGAGGAGGAGAAAAAGGTCAGAGCACGAGACACAGCAATGGGCTTTCCAACCCACGGAGAAAGTAAAGCCAGTGCCTCTGGATAGGAGGTTGCTTTCAGAATAGCTTGACTTCAGGCACTTAATTGGGGGAGCTAGGTTTGCTTACCCAGGGAGTTCGAGCAGAGTACCTTTGGACTGAGGTTTACATTGGTGTGGATTGCCTTTAGACAGTTATCAACAGGCCCCAAAAAGCTTTGTGACACTGCTAGAGCCAAGAGACCAAAGGGCCTGTGACTGAGACACCAAGAACCTGCTGGAATGGGTGAGAAGAGGTTGTCCTGACAGCAAGAATGGTGCCTTGAACATTTCTGACCCCGACTTGTAGCCTGTTAATTTCCCTAAAGAACTCCATGACTGTGAGTATGGTGTCTGAGTTCTCAGTATCTACTGCAATGACCGCACCCAGCTAAACACAGAGTGCTGTGCTGTCAGAGCTACAGTTTTGTGCCATCATTACTTTTTTGTTGTTGATGTTTCTCTTTTTTATTTTTTTTTAATGTTTTATTGTGAATTATGTGATAGTTTACATGGGAGAACATTAGCTTTACATTCATCCTATCGTATATCGTTTCATTGCCATGATTACAATCCCTCCCCTCCATGCGTCATCAACCAACCAAAGGGTATACCTGCAAGCCTGCCACCCAGTCATCAGCAAACTGCCCCTCTCCCTCTCTGTGTCTAAATTCCCCAACTGCTCTATCTCTCCATGTCATCGTCTCTGCCTCCATCTCAGGCATCATTGCTTCTCTGGGTAGGGTCCCGCTCTCCACTCTTCTCCCTTGATGGTCCCAGGGACCTCTCCTCCTGGACTGCAAACTCAATCAAGCCCCTCCTTTTGCTACAAAACATCTACCTTTACATTTCCAACCCTCACTATCAGTCCTGATAACAATTATTCACTATTGTATTACAAGAGACCTATCCGCATCTCCTTTCATCAGCCCCGCCTAAACAGACTGGATACTACTCCGTGGAGATTCTACTTTCCTCAGTACCCTCTGGATCTAGGATCCCTCTTGAAAGCTTGTAAGCCAGTCACTTCTTGCCTTTGTAGCTCTCCCCATTTTGGGTAGCCAATGTCCAAGTTGCCCATCCCTGTCTACTGTGTGTTTGGAGGGAGTGGGAATGATCCTCGCTGTAAAGATTTATTCCCTCTTTTAAGCTACTGCATCCATAGGTGTAGGTCAAGTTCATCCAATTGTATCAGATTACTCTTTTTCCTCTCATCTTTCTTCTTCTAGTTGAGCTCTGATCATCCAGTCATTGAAGCCAGGTCAAGTGGGTATTACCTGCAAGTGTGAATGTTCTTGTGCATATGCCCTCTCTTCTTATCAGCTGGATGCCTCACTCTCCACTCTAGTCCTCTGTGGCTATGTCACTGACTCTGGGCCCAAGAGTCCTCATCTCTTTCCACACTGCTGGCCAACCAGGTCTCCACCCAGGTTCACAGAAGTCTATTGAACATTGCAGGGCTTAGCTCGCAGCTTCATTGCTGTTTTTCCCTCACTTCCCCTTATCGGTGATAAGCGTGGTCACCAATCAGAGCGTGTATTCCCACTGAGTCTTAGTCTTGGCAGGAGGTTTGCCCTGAGGGGACCCGACCACTTACCTTTATGTCTCCTGGGTGAAAAACTTGCTTCTTGTAGTAATCAGTCCAACTGCGTATACTGTTTTGTATTTTTCCTGTAGGTCTTTCTTTCAAGAAGTATCTTCTGTTCTTCTAGCCACTCCAGGCTGGTCTGCTCATCCTTCCAAGTGGAATTTTCCCATCTCTGAAGATTCTGGATGCTGTTCAGGATTCCACCTATATACTCTTATGTAATGCTGAGGCTCTGGAGGAAGCCTCCTGCACTGGGTATATTGTAGTCCCAGTTTAGGTATTCCAATTATTACAGGCAGAAGACGGACTTATACACTTTCTATGGTGATGTTTCTGGCTATTCCTTTCTCTCCCCTTCCAGTCTATTTTATAATGGCCATCATTTATTGCAATATTGATCTGTATTTTTCCATTTACTTGATGGTTCCCTTTCTCCTTGCAGATAAGGGCTATGCCTATCTTCTTTACCATCTCAATTCTATGCCCAGAAGAGGAGCATGATAACTATTTATTGAAAAGATAAACTGCCCTAAAAGGGGTCCTAGAACTTGCCCAGTGAAGTAAGCTTCCTGTGGAGCCTTTCTAGGACCTTAGTTGGAATCCTGAGCCCCATCCAGAATCTTCCAAGGTGAAACATTCCCACTTGAATGAACAAGCAGACCAGCCTGGAATAGCCTGGTCTTACTTCTTGAAAGGAAGACCAGCAGGAAAAATCCAAAACAAAGATGGAAGGCTGATTGGCTGCTACAAGAACAAGCAAGTTGTTCACTGGGGAGCCATCAAGACAAGCAATCAAGTCCTTTCAAGACAAACTCCCCTCCAAGATTGAAACTCAAAGGGAACACATGAACAGGCATGTAAGCATGCTGACAACCACATTGGTCTACTGGTGAGTGGAAGAGGAGGAAAGGCAACAATGAACATAAGGGCCAAGTTCAACCATGTTCCATAGCCTCCTGTCAACCTAGAGATGAGAGAGAGAAGCAGGAGGGCTGGTTGGTCTAGAGTGTGGTGAGACCTGGAGACTCCTTAACCCATGGACAAGGACATAGCCACAGAAGCCTACAGCTGAGAGTGAAGTGAACAGCTGATATGAAGTAAGGGGTAAGGCACAAGGACACCCAAACTTGTAGAAAGTACTCATTTGACCTAGCTTTGATACCCTGATAATCAGAACTCAAGTAGAGGAAGATTTTTTTTAAAGTTTCTGATAAAGGAAAAAAGTGTAAATTGCTACAATTTGATGAACTTGACCTATACTTATGGATGTAGTAGCTCAAAATACCAACTGAGAGGGAAGGAGTCTTCACATCAAGTATCAATCCTATCACCTCTGTATGCAGGGTTGATAGGGATGGGCAACTTAGACACTGGCTACCTAAAATAGGGGGGAGGCTATAAAGACATGAAGTGACTGGCTTACAAGTTTTTAAGACGGAGTTTTAGTTTAAGAGTGTGCAAGTGAAGGTAGAATCCCCACTGAATAATTCTGATCTTGTCTAGATGGATCTGGTGAAAGGAGATGGGGATAAGATTCTTATGATTCAATAGTGAATAATTGTTAATCATGAATAATTGCAATTGTCACAACTTTAAAGGTAGAAGTTTTATAACAAAAATTGGGGAATAGCTCATCTTAACAGTACAGGAACAGAGGACCCTAGGATCATTAAGGGAGAAGATCACATGCAGAATGTAGGATCCTATCCAGAGAAGCAGCAACACCAGAGATGGAGGCAGAGATGGGGACATGGAGAGAGAGAGCAGCTGACGGCTTTAGACTCATGGAAAGAGAAAGGTTGTGTACTGGCAGTCAGGGGGCAGGCTTGCAGGGTATGCCTTTTAGGTGTTTGAATGATGGTATATTCCTGAGTGTATTGGTGTACATCCAGAAAAAAAACAAAAAAGCAGAGGGAATAGAAGTACTGTTGAATAATGATGCACGGAGGAGACTGTAATCATTGCAATGAAAAGATGAGTGCAAAACTACGATGTTCTCCTATGTAAACTATCACTCAAGTCACAATAAAAACTTAAAAAATAAATAAACTGCTCCTACAATCACCATTACAACTGCCCATACCCAATGTTTACAAGCAGCCGGTGCATAATAATATATTTTTTTAATGAACTGGACACCCGGTGTGGTACTGGACTGTAAACCACAAGGTCAGTGGTTGCTCCTCAGAAACCCTCTACAGGATTGCTTTGACTTGGAACCAACTGGACAGCACTTAACAGCTCCAACATCCTCGCTATGACCATTACTGCTGCATGACTCTTACTGCCACCGTCACCATTACTCCCATTAGCTCTTGTTGTGGACTGACCTGCATCCCCCCAAAATATATGCTGAAATCCCAGTATCTGTGACTATGATCCTAAAGAAACAGAGGCTTTCTTTTGTTATGTAATTGACATCCTATCAAAGTAGTATGGGCCCTAAACCTAATCCCTTCTGAATGGTGTCTTTTGAAAAAGATACAGACCTGGGCAGTCACTCAGAGGAAGATGCCATGTGACAATTGAGGCAGAAGAATCTACAAGCCAGAAATCCTGAAGTGGTCTACAGTAAATAAAAGCTAGCAGAGAGAGTCATTGAAGGAAGTGGCAGGGCTGAGATGCTAATTTTGACTTTCAGCCTCCTGAGCAGTGAGAAAATAAGCTTCTGTTCTTCAAACTCACTCACTTTGTGGTGTTTTGCTATGGAAGCACTAGGAAACTAAGACATCTCCAGATTATTATTAATACAGCTCTAAACTAACCCTCAGTCTTGGTGGGGCACTGTGAGTGAATGTGCTGTACTGCAAAGTCGGTATGAACCGCAAGGTTGGCAGTTCAAGTTCACCAGCTGCTCCTCAGAAACCCTATACAGGGTCACTATGGGTTGGAACCAACTCGATGGCACTTAACAACAACAACAAACTAAATCTGGGGTCCTGGTATGGTGTTGCCGGTTAATGCGATGGATTACAATATTGGTTTGAACTGCAAGTTCGGCAGTTCAAGCTCACCAGCTGCTTCTCGGAAGCCCTCTACAGGGTCACTAAGGATCAGAACTGACTTTATGGCACTTAGCAACAACAACAAAAGTAAATTATGGAGTCCTGGGGTGGCACTGTAGAATAATTCACTAGACAGCAAGGTCAGTTTGAACCACAAGGTCGGTGGTTCAAACTCACCAGTTACTCCTCAGAAACCCTACACAGTGTCCCTGTAAGTTGGACTGACCCCACAGCACTTAAACTAAATTTTGCCTGTATTTTTCTTATGATGTTCTTCATTTTCTAACTGAGAACACTAAGACATGGAGAAGCTAGTAGTATCCTTTTCACACATACACTATGTGATCACAGTGGGAAATTATGTCATTAATAATACTCTTGGTCAATAAACTAGGGGAAAATGAGGATTAAACTGAGAATTAAGGATTAGATTGCCCTTAGCCTGCAGTTTGGCCTCTAAATATACTCTTTCACTGAATGGAATGAGGGCTTCTTGGATAAACAGTTGATTCCAGATCTAGGACAGGAAACAGTCAAAATAAGGTGGCATAGTCTGTCATGGGAAGCTGTTTAAGTCAATTACAGTCATGCCAAAAGTACTCTGTAGCCAGCTGGAAAGGGGCTAAAAGACAAATCAATCTGAACATCAAAGAGAACAATGAACATGGTGGAATGAAACATCCAATACTCAAAACTCCATGAGTTCCATAATGGCAGTTCAACAGAGAGATCAATGGTCATCTTTAAAAGCTGAAAGGACACCAATTCGTAATTCTAAAAGTGTAAGTAACAAAAAAATAGAATTAAGCATTTGCTCGCCTTTCCTGCCTGGACTGCCTTCCAAGGTAATCAAAAAGGCACTGAGAAAAAGTTCTTTTTAGAGAAATCACAGTTTATAAAAATGAGAAAAATGACAGAGTTAGAAAAATCACCATTTTGCAATTCTTAATGAAATACAGGCAGTTTTCAATTTATAAACATCTGGCTTACTAATAACCTCTAAATGAACTAACCCCCTCATAAAGCCTATTCTATTAAAATTCTGAGGTGCTTATAATGGTTTATAATAACAAGTGGGTGCTACTTTGTGATGCACATAAAACAGTATCATTAATATTACTATATCATTATGTTAAAGATGTTTTAATGTATCTGGAAGTGTTTCTTTAATGTTTTTATGCATAGAAAGGTACACTTATTATATATTATATACTAAGAGAAATATTGATTGACGGACATTAGATATTAACCTACCTGTTCTGATTTAATGTACAAATTCAACTTAAAGACAGAGTTAGAAATGGAACTTGTTCACAGTCTGGGGACTGCCTGTACTTTGGACAGAAGAATTTCACAGATGTAATCATGGAATGCAGTTTGAAAGAAAAAGTATTAGATTGGGGTAAATATATAAGTAAAAGATAAATATTGCTTAAACTACTAATGTCTTTCAGATGTTTGAATTCCTTGACAACATGAACAGAAAAGGCATGATAGTAGTGGTGGCAAGTGGGTTTACTGTTGGTTCATACATTGTAAATAAATACTCAAGAGACAGATTGTAAAACCCAATTAGTAACATAAAAGATAAGAGACAAGCTTTTCAAAAAGATCACAAAGAAGTAAAACTGTTTTTAGTCACATATGACATGTTAAGTACAGTCATGAGTTGCTTAGCATACACAATGTTGTTAAGTATTGCCGAGTCACTTCCAACTCACAGCGACACTGTATAAGGTTTCCGAGGACCAGCTACTGGGTTTGAACTGCTAACCCTGTGGTTCACAGTACAGTGCTGATTCTGTGAAATAGGTAGGACGTTGTGTGGTTTGGATATTGTATGAGCAAAGTAATTAAGTCTTGTATTTCTTTAAGCATCTTAAACAAGTTTTGGACTTTGGCAGTGATGGTTATCATGCTGAGAGGGATTTGGGTTTGATCCTCAATCCAATGTCTCTACATCTGACATGTTGTTGTTGTTAGGTACCATAGAGTCGGTAACGATTCATAGTGACCTTATGCACAGCACAACCAAACACCGCCCAATCCTGGGCCAACCTCACTACTGTTGCCACGCTTGAGCTCACCAATGCTGCCACTTTGCCAATCCATCTCCCTGGGGGTCTTCCTTTTTTTCTCTGACCCTTCACCTTACCAAACATGATATCCTTCTCCAGGGACTGGTCCCTCCTGACAATATGTCTGAAGTATGAGAAATGAAGTTTGGCCATGCTGGCCTCCAAGGAACACTCCAGCTGCACTTCTTCCAACACAGATTTGTTTGTTCTTATGGCAGCCCGTGGCACGTTCACTATTCGCCTCCAACACCATAACTCAAATGCATCAATTCTTCTATGGTGTTCCTTATTCACTGTCCAGCTTTCGCATGCATATAAGGTTACTGAAAATACCATGGCTTTGGTTAGGCGCACCTTAGTCTTCAAGCTGACATCTTCGTTCTTCAACACTTAAAAAAAAAAAGTCTTGTGAAGCAGATTTGCCTAATGCAATATGTTGTCTGATTTCTTGACTGCTGCTTCCGTGAATGTTGATAGTTGATCCAAGAAGAATGAAGTCCTTGTCAACTTCAATCTTTTGTCCGTTGATAAAAATGTTGTTTATTGGTCCAGTGGTGAGGATTTTTGTTTTCTTTACATTGAGATGCAATCCATACCGAAGGCTGTGCTCTTTGATCTTCATTTGAAATAAGTCCTCTCATATTATCTTTCGCCTTGTAGCTTCCAACAAAGCCAACCCTTTAACAGCTTGTTGTTATTAAGTGCTGTGGAGTCGATCCCAACCCACAGAGAACCCTGCATAGGGTTTCTGAGAAGCAGCTGGTGAGCTTGAACCGCCGACCTTGCAGTTCAAACAGCTTTGCAGTTTGGTGCATTAACCCACAGCGCCAAACCAGGACTCCTTTAACAGCTTAGAGACTGTTGTATTTGTTCTTAAGAACTGAACATCATGATTATCCAGTGCAACATGCCTAACTCACAAGCATTCATGTTCACTTGGTTTTCCACCTTTGTGTTAACAACTTTATGCTACATTTCTACATCGATAGTGCTTTTTTGCCTCTTGCTGCTATCACTAGCACTGGTTTTGCTGCTTTGGGGAGTCATGTGGTCATGGTAATCAAGATGTATGGTAATATGTTCAAAAGAAAATTAAACAGAGAGATAATGCAACAACACTCCAGAAATGCACAATACACCAGCCTGAATGCTGCTGCCTACAAGTCAAATCATACACTGTTAAACAGTAAACATTTTAAATAGAAAATACAGTACACTACATATGTAATACGGAAACAGGCATTTATTATGACTATTAAGACATATGGATTGTAGGTTATAGATTTCAACAGTGGGCTCAAGCACAGAGGCGACTGTGAGGACAGCACAGGACTACGCAGTGTTTGATTGTGTTGTATATAGGGTCATTATGAGTGGGATCTGACTCAACGGCACCTAACCATGACAACGTGTACTATAGCATTAGATGCCTGGCAGAACAGTCATTTTGTATACGCAAGATATATCTGTTGTGTGCAAACAGCTGTTGCATTTGCTATTTCCATTGGCTAGTTCAAATTCTGGAACTCTATTATAACCTATAGGGCCATGGATATATGACCATGAATGTCGTTCAGATAGAAGCTATGCGGTGCATGCCAAGACTATGTAAAGAAAAGCTTAAGGAATCTTAAAAATAAATAACTACCCAAACTAAGTAAATTTAGCAAGGACAAAAGATACAAACATATTATACACAAAACAATACTATCTTTAACACCAACAATTAGAAAATGAAATGGAGATAATGACTCCATTTACTATACCAGCTGAAACCATGAAATATATTCAAGACCTTAACAATGAAAACTACAAACCACTGCAGACAGAAATAAAATAAATGGAATAATATAGCATGTTCTTGATTTGGAAGATTCAATATTGCTAAAATGTCAATTCTCTCCAAATCAATTTAAAGATTCAATGCAATCTCAAATAAAAATTCCAGCAGGATCCTTTGCTAGAAATTGAAAAGCTGTTTCTGAAAGTTACAAGACATACAAATAAACTAAAATAGTCAAGGCAACTTCAATAAAGAAGTAAAAATTTGGAGAATTAGCACTACTTGATTTTAAGACTATAAGACACAACTGTGTGTGTCTAGAGAAAACACAGAACTATGGTTAACAGGAACAAAATAGAAATGGTGCTAGAACACTAAGATGGGGGGTGGTGGTGGAGAACAACACCGACCTTTATAGCATGTTCAAATATTAACTTGAAAATAGCTTATATTTTGACCTAAAACTATAAAAGTCCAAAAACAAAGCAGAAAAAAAAAAATGTGGTCTTTGGGTAGACCAAAATTTTTAAGGAAGAACAAAAACATGAACCCAACTTTAAATTTTCTCTTTAAAACACAATGTCATATAATGGCATAAATATGAGCAAAACAGTATCTTGGCAAAGGATTTGTACCAAGAACACATAAGGAAGACTTACAACTAACTCATCAAGAAGGAAAAAAAAAACACCTCAAAAATCAAGTATGGGCAAAACATTTGAATAGACACTTCAAAAAGAAGTTATGTAGTTGGCAAATAGGTGTTCTATATCAGTGGTCATCAGGGAGTTCAAATTAAAACCACAGTAAGATATTGTTCTCTGGGAGTGTGGTTGTGTGTTGTGGAGTAGGTTCTGACACACAGTGACCCTATAAAGCAGGGGTAGGGAATGTCTGAACCAAGGGCCCTGTAAGACCGTGAAATCATTTGGTCTAGCCCTGCCATGGCAACTGCAATTCCAGCCATAACATTCTTGTTGTTAAGTGCCATTAAGTCAGTTCTGACTCATAGCAACATTGTATAGGGTTTCTGAGGAGCAGCTGGTGGGTTTGAACTTCCAAACTTGTACTTTGTAGTCCAGTGCTGATCCTACAGCACCACACCAAGAGTTCACACACCCATTAGAACAATTTAATTTTTAAAAACCTGACCTTTCCAATGCTAGCAGGAGTGTGAAACAAGTAGAACTCTCAGACATTGGCTATAAGAATGTAAAATGACACAATGAGTTTGGGGAACCACTAGGAAGTTTCTTACAAAGGTATACACATATGTAACACATGACTTAGCCACTCTACTGAAGGTATTTACTCAAGAGAAATAAAACATGGCCACAGAAAGTTCTGTGCACCAGGAGCTTTCTTTACAACAAGCCAGAATTATAAACAATCCCTATGGATGCCTACAAGTGAATGGATAAACAAAATAAGGTGTACCATTTAATGGAAAACTATTCAGTAAAGGAATCTTGGTATGATGCTATAGGATAATCACTCAACCACAAAGTCAGTTTGAACTACAAGGTTGGCAGATCAAACTCACCAGTCACTCCTTGGAAACCCTAGATAGGGTTGTTACAGTCGGAACCAACTTGACGGAACTTAATAACAGCAATAACTCAGCAGTAGGGAGCGTGGTGGCTCCCAAAGATCAACACTGGACTACGAACTACAAGATCCATGGTTCAAAACCACCAGCCACTCCTCAGGAGAAAGATGAAGCTTTCCACTCCATCAAATATTTAAATCCTCAAAACTCGATACAGGGCTGCTATGAGTCAGAACTGACTCCATGGCATTTATCAACAATAAACAACAACCCAGCAATAAGATCCCTGGATAACACAAATGGCTTACATTCTGCTACCAACTTAACATTCGTAGTCTGAACCTACCCAGGGTCTGTGGAAGAAATGCCTGGTGATCTGCTTTCATAAAGATTACAGACAAAGAAAGGCTGTAGAGCAGTTCTACTGGGTTGTATATGGTGCTACCATGAGTGGAGTTATTGGATTTTGTTGGTTTTTTTTGACTCAGCAAAAAAAGGAACAACCTTCTAATACACATGACCACATGGATGAGATTCCAAAACATTATACTCAGTGATGAAAACCAGATACAAAAGAGTACATTTTGCATGGTTCAATTTATTGACAATTATAGAAAATAAAACAATTGATAATGACAGGAAGTAAATAACGCTTGCCTGGATTGGGAGAGGTGGAAGGAAAAGACTCCACTTGGACAGAAGGAAGCTTCTGAGGGTGATAAAAATGTTCTCCGTCTTGACTGTGGTGGTAGTTTCATGGGTGTATCTATCTTTTAAAACTCGTTACACAATATACTTTAAATGTATATACATTATACCGCAATAAAGCAGATTTCTAAAAAAAAAATCTATCATTGGATTTCCTCAAAAGCAACCATATCAAAAAAGATGACATATTGTCTAATTTCATTTATATGAAGTTCAAAATTGGGCAAAAGTATTCGCAGGGAGAGAACAGGTCTCCTTGGGGCCATGTATATAGTTTATGACTGGGAAGATTTTGGATTCTAATAATGTTCTATATCTTAAGCACTGGACCACAAGATTGATTTGAACTGCAAGGTTAGCAGTTCTAATTCAACAGTCGCTTCCTGGAAGCCATATACAGGGTCTCAATGAGTCAGAACCAACTCGATGGCATGAAACAATAGCAATTACAATCTTTACCTAACTTGTAACTATACGGGCCTATTTATCTTATGGTGTCCTGGTGTGGCACTGTGGGTTAATGGGCCAGACTGCAAAGCCGTTTGAACTGCAAGGTTGGTGGTTCATGCTCACCAGCTGCTCCTTGGAAACCCTATACAGCATCGCTATGGGTCAGAATCGACTCGACGGCACTTAACAACAAGATTTATCTCATAAATTCATTGAGCTCTACACTTAAAATCTGTGCACTTTTGCTGTATTTGTGTTTTATTTCAATGAAAATAAATCAAGTTTGGGCCTGTTAGAGATTTTTTTTTAAGATTTAAGAAACAAAGCCATCAAAATACAATGTATGAGCATTGTTTTGACTTGAAATGATTTTTCATATCATTGCTATGATTCGAAAAACCCAACTGAATTAAATTTACGAAGGAAACAGAACATGGACTACTTATTAAATATTAAGGAATCATTGTTATTCATGGATACTATTTTTTTTTATTGTGAATTGAGTGATAGTTTACAATGGATAAAATCAGTTTTACACACATCCTATTGTATTTTGTTTCACTGTAATGATTACAACCCCCTCCATGCATCATCATTCAACAGTATTTGCTTCTATTCCCTTTCTCTCTATATCTATTTTTTTGGATGTACACTGAAGCACTCAGGAATATATAATCATTCAAACAACTACAGGTTACACCCTGCAAGCCTACCTCCCATCTGCCAGCACACAGCCCCTCTCCCTCCATGACTCTAGAGGCCCCAGCCACTCCATGTCTCCATGTCATCATCATCTCTGCCTCTATCTCTAGCACTGCTGCTTCTCTGGAATCTGATAGGATCCGACACTCAGCTCCTGCTCTTCTCCCTTCATGGTCCCAGGGTTACTATGTTTATTTTTAAGGTCTTTCAAAGCTATTAAAGAAACATACTGAAGTAATGAAATTATATGAGGAATGGAATTGCTTTAAATATTTCAGCACAAGGTGGCATGTGTTCCAGAGAAGAAAATGTTGACCATGATGGAAGCTGAGTGATTGGCATGTATTACTGTCTTGACTTCTGTACATATACAAGGATTTTCATTTTTTAAAAAGTAAACAAAAAAAGTGAGAGTATGGTTCAGGGTCCAGAAAAAGTAAAGATTATCTACTATGCATATAACCTAAATCCCTATTCTTTGTACTTTTGAGATCAACATACTATCCACAACATCAAAACGAAGTTTTGAAACGTACATGAGAAGACATATCCCACGGGTCCAGAAACATAAGAAGCAGGAATGAAAAGAAACTAAAAAGAGTTCAGTTAGATTCTGAATGATATAGCCAGGTGAATGCATGATCACAGACAGTGTTCTTGCTTCCTCCAGAGACTGATCTGGTTTGAGCCAAGAGAGAAAAAAGTGAGCTCCTATATCCTAGGGAATTTCACCATCACTTTTCTGCCTGCCCCCGTCCCTCCCCATTACCTCAATCTAGAGCTTATTCAGGTATTGGAAGGGGGAAAGTAAATGACAGCCAAAAATCAGAAGAGCTAGATAGAGCTCACTCTTTGGGAAACACCATGACAGTCTAAGAACTCTCTCCCGATGAGCCAGAATCCAGGTAGGTAACAGAAGTTACACTCATCTGCAATTATACAGAGAACCGAAGGAACGATTTTCAGAGATGCATAAGGACACCTGGGAATAACTGCAGCAGATGTCTTCACTACCCTGTGCCTAAAAAAAACAAACAAACCACTGCCATCCAATCATTTATGACTCACAGTGATTCTACAGGGGGACACAGTAGAACTGTTCCCTAGGATGTTGAGACCGTAAATCTTTATCAGAGCTGACAGCCTCATCTTTCTTCAGCAGAGTACCTGATGGGTTTGAACAGCCAATCCTGCGGTTAATAGCCCAGTATCCAATCCACTATGCTACCAGGGATCCTTAAAAGAATAAAGGGAGGGAAAGTGATACTAGAACCAGTGAGATAAATCCACCAGACTCTGCGAGAAATACAACAAAACAAGAAGATGCAGGGAAAATACCCCTACTTCTCCTCCTGGTCTCTTTCCATCTGCTTCCATTGGCCAAACCAAACTGGGGGCCTACATCATGGGAACCCATGTGATACAGTCAATAAAGGAGATAGTTTTGTAACAGACTTGAGGTTTGAGGTGGGTAGGAGAACATCAGCACTCCCCCACAAGGTAGAATTTATATCACACCAAAGACATCAGACCTACAAGTACCAGTTAGAACTAATGGTCATTTTGGATTATCTGATTCAGTTGGACTCCAGGTTTCATACCCTTAGTTAAATAAGAGATTGAATATCTCTAAGCATTTCACGAAGTCCTGGTGTGGTGCTGCTGGTTAGTACACTGGACTGCAAAGTCGATTTGAACCACAAGGTGGGTGGTTCTAGCTTGCCAGTCGCTGCTTGGAAAACCCCATACAGGATCGCGATGAGTCGGAATCGTCTTGACGGCAAACAACAGAGCATTTCATAGGAGAGACATGAGTGATTCTTGATTGTGTTCATGAATAATTGTACTAAGCGTTATTGCTTAATACAATTATTGCTGTTAAGTGCCATAGATTCCAACTCAAAGTGATTCTGTATAGGGTTTCTGAGGAGTGGCTGGTTAGTTTGAACCACCAAACTCGGGTTAGCAGTCCAGTGCTTATCCGATAGTACGAGAACAGGACCTTGTACTAAGCATTGGGAAACATCAAGTAGCCACCCCTGCTCAGATTCACACTTGTCAAGCCAGAAACATTCCCTTCTATAGTAAACATTTCTGAGCTAAATGCCCCCAATGACAGAAAGTTAGTTTTATTACTGAGGGTCCTTTAAACACGATATTAAAGAGAACATGTCAAAGTACAGTTACTACAGATGAACTAATACTCCAAGGAGAGATAAGAGGAGCTCACTCTGGGTCCTGAAGATGGAATCCTTCTTATGGCCCATTAGGCTCTTGGTTGGCTGGCCCTGCCTGCCTCCCAGGTGCATCTCCCTCCACTTTGTGGCATGTGACCCTCTATATATTGGCAAAGCCTGTTTTGCTTTCTTCAATCATGGGCTTTGAACCTGCTGCTTCTCTGCCTTGAATTAGCTTCCTTCCCCTTCGTCTGATTGCTACCTCCTAACCCCTTCTCGACTCTACTGTCACTTCACAAGGGAGATTTTCCTGACTTTTTTTTTTCTCTAACAAGGTCAAAATCCCTAAGACACACTTTAAAATATTCGGTATGATTGCTTGATAGTGTCTGTCTACCCTACTGAATTGTCAACTCCATGTGGCAAAAACTGTATATGCCTTTATGCATTTCCAGGGCCCCCTATACAATCTGTTTCATAATATAAACTGAACTATTTGTTGACTGAGTCTTTGCTGAATGATTCTTCACTACAGGAGAGTTTTTTTTTTTTTTCTGTTCAAGGAACAATGAAGCTTTATTATTTTTAATATACAGCATAATTTTGTGGGATTTCCCCCCTACCCCCAAATTCATTTGCTGGGAATTCTCAAATATCTGTCCCTTGTAAGAAAATAATTTTAAAGAGGGGTCTTTTAAAAGAAAATAGTGTCCAGATACTTGAGAGTCATATAAATTCAACTCAATCTTACATCCCCTTATTTTGTACAAACGTTACCATGAGAAATTACTTGCAGGCACTTTAGGCCAGAAAGACTTAACCACATACACAGGGTTTCATTGACTAATGCAAGAAAGTACATTTATGATTCTTTAAGGGTTTTCAGCAAGGATTGAAGCCCAAAAGGCCTTTAGAAAGTTTTATTATCTAGAGTGCTTGCTGACATTCTGGGAAACTGTGGTTTTATTGAGACTCAAGCATAGTAACCAGCATAAAAACTCTTATAATCTGCAATCTCTCATTCAGTAGCAAATCCTTCTTTTATTTTCTCCTTTCTTGAACACCGTTTTTTACATTTAACAACATTTGTCAAATTTACGTTATTATAAACTCCATTCAAAAAATGTTCACCACAGGTGCCAGGTGGTACATACTTAATCTGTATTTTATCTGATCCCTTGATTATTTCTGAGTCCCCACCATAGATAACAGTGATCTACACTTGTAGGTACTTAGAAAGGACTTGAATAAAAGGTGGGAGTGGGTGGAAAATGGAGCTGGCATCTAGTGAGCATTAGGTATATGCCAGTCACTGTGCAAGCTTGTTTGTTTTGTGGACTCAGTAGGTGAGAGTCCATCATGCACAGCTCCATGACAAGGATTTACATACTGATGGCCTGATTCCTAAGCATACTAAAGTCATGTTGGTGAGTCACAAGGGTCACAAGACATGATGGATATGTGCATCCAAAATCAAGAATGGGAAATCCATGGATCAAAGTAGCTTAGTAAGTACGCCAGTTCAAAGGCATAAGAAGAGGAGAATGAACCAAGTCATACTGGGCAGAACACTTGAAGGCAGTAGAAACAAGTTGGAAGTCCTTAGCTCATCAGTTCTCATGAGACGTTTAGCTTTACCAGTGAAAGAAGTTGTTTTCTAGATGCATGTCCAGGATTTATATCATGGCAAGTGCAGGTTTAGTGAGTGTTGGCAGGTTTGGTGCTGAACCCAAGGGGGCAAATAAAGATGTAAATGCCGGTTGGTGTTCTTTGTTTTTAAGAAATGTCTGTATCTTCCTCTGACACAAAGCAAACAATGACAGTCTCAGTACTTGAACATCATTATTCTTTTATACTCGTTCTAGCATCAAAGGCAGTTTTATACCATGGTTGTAGTACCTACAGCAAGTCAAGAAGTATTCACTAAATCAGTAAGGAACAAGTTTATTAGCAGAGGATATCTTCTTGCCTCGGAGAATTCTCCTTTGGGATTATTATTGGAATCATTTGATTTCTTCTTTGTGTGAGGGTAACTATCAGACATGAAATGTTATTGTTGTGTGTTGTTCAGTCGATGGTAACTTGTAGCAACTCTTTAAGACAGTGTAGAACAGCCCTATGGGTAGAATCTAGGCTGTAATCTTTATAGATGCATATCTCCAGGTCTTTTCTCCCATGGAACAGCTTCTGAGTTCTGACCTCCAACCTTCCACTTAGTAGCTATTGTGCCATCAAGGATACTTAGACATGGACAGTCCATCTGAAAAAGTCCACCTTTTAAAGGTATGTTTCTAAAGCACAGTTCTCACCAAAAGAGTACTCTGTGGTCAGACATGTTTAGACAGTGCCACATGCCACTGACACTCTGTGGAAATTGACAATATACACTAAGTGTTAACAAGTTCTATGGCAAGTAGAGCTTGTTAAGAACTCTGCATTGTCTAAACATATTTTATTAGGAACCAGTTTCATTTTAGATCATTTGTCTTACTATCCTGAGAACTGTTTTAGAAAAAGCTATACTGAGGAAAGATGTTCTAAATTACATAGACACTACAGGATTGAAAAGGGATGACAAGTCATCATACTTGCTCTCCAATCAATCCATTATACTCAACCCTCTCTTCTTTATTGGTACCTGCCCCTTCCCATGTTTTTGTTTTCTGATGACTTTAAACCTCAAAAATGGGAGAAAATAGTACTTGTAAAAATAATCATGTTGAGTAACTTATATCATGTACTGAAATTCTGAAATAAATTGATTGTTAGTTCCTAATGAAAAGTAACTTTGTTAGTCTAAATACTTATATTTATCAATATAATATTGAAATATAGGTATATACATGCATGCATTAGTAAGAAAGAATTAGAAATAAGCAAATAGATATATTTTTATGTAACTACTATGTTAAACATGTATGGTTCATAAAGTAAAACAATATATTTTAATTTTTCTCTCCCATGGTCTCTCTAAATTTCATTAGGTTGTAATAATCTTCTCCTGAGCCCAGAAAAAAAAACCATCACGCACACAACAAAATATGTCAAAGAGGTCCATGACTTTGCTGTTCACACACAATGGTCAGTACTAGGTTATAAATACACTCTTAATAAAAAATCAGAAACCATGTAATAAACCTCTGGCCTTGATTTTGTCTTGAATCTTTCCTTTGCTAGCTCAGCCTTGCTCTTGCTGGAAGCCTGTGATGGAGTAATGGGCATGGTCCCTCTATATTATTGGCTAATGTTTCTGACTTTCTCAAAGATGAAAAAATTAAAAGATAACAGAAGTCTTCTTGTGATGATTCTGTTACAAGCTGACTTTGTCATTTCTTGTCCTACCAGATAGCTAGAACTGATGCTTTCTTACTTGGAGAGTTTTTATGGACTCTGAAGAATTTCCCTGCTTGACTTTTGTCTTAGACATTTCACTACACTTGGGTCCTGTTCTGGATGATTGCTCATGAGTCCTTTCCCGATCCTCAGGCTATCTGCCTAGGGCATCTTATGCTACAGTACCATAGCCCTTTCAGTTTCCTTATTGGACAGAATTCAAAATGACTCCACACTGACTCTCTCCTCTGCAGAGCCCAGAGATGATCCTTAAGAACACTCACAAGTCTCATGCCCTAACAAATTCTGTGGAATACATACCAGTTCAAGCAAGAACACTCATACCCTGCCATTAACATTAGATCCCAATGTTAGTATCACTTTAAATACCTCAGGCACCTGGTCTCTAGATCTTCCAATGGCAGGAAACATATTTCAAAGTTCTCTGATTAATACCATTGAAGACCTCTTTAGGATTTGGGATTATAAGACAATGTGCTATACCCTCTTTCCCAAGGAGTTGGTGATGAGTCAAAGAAATCTCTTCCCTAATCTCCTCTCAACCTTTATATATTCAAGAGCTTTGGAACAATTCATGCTATTCTATACATGGGGTTGTTGGTGTCCTGACAGGCAGAATGTAGATGCCTTGAGAAAAAAACAAGTAAGGAGAGAACAACTGTAAGCTATTGTGATTTAAATCCTACATGTACATGAGTGTGTATGTACATGATATTTTATGTAAATTCTATAATAACTTCAAAGGAGACCTGGGGCTCCTTAGCAGTGGGTTGCTAACTGCAAGGAGAGCAGTTTCTCCCATTAAGCAGTTCCTCCAGCTGCTTAATGGGAGAAAGATGAAGTTTTCTGCTCCCATTAAGCCGTAGAACCTAGGAAACCCTATACAGGGTCGCTATGAGTCAGAACTGCCTTGATGGCACACAACCATCCCAACAGTAACAACTTCAAATAATTAAGAAGAACAGCCTTCACACTCCTTGATTCATCAATCATCTCCAGCTGTCACTGATGATTGCTTATTTGGAATGTGGCGATACAGAATAAGCACTGGACAGCTAACCACATGATCAATGGTTAAAACTTAGCAGCTCCTACTTGGAAACCCTATTTAGGATAGCTATGAGTCAGAACCGACTTTACAGCACTTAACAATGACAAGAACATTATTATAAAAATACTTTATAACCCATACCTCACCTTGAGAATTTTCCAATCCATATGTTCCCAGGTTACAACAGAAAAAACCTACTTGAAAAATGTGGAATTAAAATAGTCTTCCAACATGCTCTTCACATGCACATTAAACTACCCCCAGATTAATAGCTACTGGCGACATTTCTGATAGTGCCCTAATTTTACAACTTTTCTAAGAGTCCAGATGGTCAGAAAGAACTTTACCAAATTTGGATCTTTTTTAAAAAATGAGAATCATTTAAAAATATTATTTTAACAAATGGCTAAGTGATTTATTTAAAGAGAACTTCTTACCAACATGTGAAACATAAGAACAAACTAACAAATTTTTAGCTTTTATAGTCTGAATGATAAGGTAATGCATATTACCTTTGAATATATATATATATACACACACACACACACACACACACACATACAGAGAGAGAGAGAAAGAGAGAAAAAGTGTAATGGTTATGAAATTGGGTTGGTACTCTCAAGGTCAGCAGTTCAAAACTACCAGTGGTTCCACAGGAGAAAGATGAGGCTTTCTACTTCCATAAAGATTTACAGCCTTGGAAACCCTATACAAAGTCGCCATGGATCGGAATCAACTCAAAAACACTTGACTATATATATATTGTTGTTGTTGTTAAGTGCCATCGAGTCGGTTCCGACCCATAGCGACCCAGTACAGGGTTTCCGAGGGTGTAAATCTTTAC
>NW_006408564.1:12037435-12089946 GCF_000296735.1 Chrysochloris asiatica
CAGAGTCCTGGTGTGGCACTGTGGGTTTATGCACTGAACTGCAAAGTCACTTTGAACTGCAAGGTTGGCAGTTCAACCTCACCAGCTGCTCCTCGGAAATCCTACACAGGGTTACTATGGGCCAGAATCGACTTGATGGCACGTAACAGCAACACTGATGTATCACAATTAAAGTACATCTAAGAATGCATTTGAATTTAACATTTATAATTCTTTAAATAGCCTAAGTTTGAAAAATAATTATAGGCCACATGTCTAATCCTTATCCTTTCACTGTTGTTGTTATTAAGTACCATCGAATCGATTCTAACTCATAGCAACCCTATATTGAGTTTCCAAGGGGTGGCTGGTAAGTTTGAACTGCCAACCTAGTGGTTCAAAATGAATTTTATCCCACAGTACCATACAAGGACTCCAGCATCTACAGTGACTAAATTAATCAGCTGAAATTACATTTTAAAGATTATCTAAAGAAGACATAACCAGCCACTCCACAGGAGAGATATAAGGTTTTCTGCTCCCATAAAAATGTACAGCCTCCAATAACAATACTGAGGATGGCGTAGGACCAGGCAGCTTCATTCTATTGTGCTTATGATCACTATGAGTTGGAGACTACTCGATGGCACCTACCAATAGCAACAATGAAAAGAATGATACAAAAATAAGAACTCTGATAATCTTTTTAGAGAAATTTATTTTATTGCTGAAGTATTTTCTGTTTGTAAGATTTTGTAGATAACAATGCAATTTTAGTAATGGAAAATAAGCTGAATCATTTAGAGTTTAAAAATATTTATTGATATAAAGAATTTTGATTAATACTATGTGGGGCATGTCTGTCCCAGTGGACTTTGGTTCTAAGATAAGTGAGATGAGCCATGAAAAAGTATTCACTTGAATGTTACCTAATCCCGAACTCTGCACCTTCCCACTAACAGAAAACCAAAACCAACTGCATTGCAATTGAGTCAATGCTGCTGCATAGCAACCCTGTACAGGGTTTCTGAGGCTGTAAATGTTTATGGGAGCAGAAAACCTCTTTCTCCTGTGAAGCACTGGTGGGTTTCAGCTGCCAATCTTGCGGTTAGCAGTCCACTGCTTATCCTACAATGCCATCAAGGCTCCTTCATTAATATACAGGAAACAGTATATACACCAAAAGCCTTATCTTGCTGTACAAAAGCCCAAAGAGACAAAAGTTGTACAGAATCACTCCTCCATGATGTACCACCTCATATCATAACTTCTCAACACAGCAATATATCCCTGACTAACTTCCTTTTGTTTGACTCACCAAAATCAACAAGTATGTAAACGAAAGAGAGTCCCCCAAGATACCTCAAAGGTGGAAAATGTAAGTGGTACTTATATGTAACACAAGTTACAGAAGAGTTAATATTCATGAGTTTGGAAAAAGGAAAACCAATTGGTTTTTTTTTGAAAGGAAAAGAACTTCACTAATGATCTCAGAAGGTGGAGATGAAATTTCATTACTGTAATTAAGTCTGTAAGGGTACAGGTGAAACACTTTAAAAAAAACAAAACAGAAAATAACAATGATCCTTCTCCCGTCTTCACCAGTTTTTAATTCTAGTCAGAAGGAAAAATCACCACCCACCCCCACCTTGCATTGCATTACTTCAAACAATTTACAAAAAACAACAAAATGAAATATGTACATTCTTCAGCTAACCTACAGCTCATATAGCAAAAACTGCAATGTTATCATTCATCAATTATGATGCTTTCGTTTATTTTTAAATAGCTTAGAATTGTACATGCTCAAGACGTGGTCCCAGATACAGCAAGACTGCTTCCTTTAAAACAATAATGAGTTTTCCTAACAGCGTTCCTCTGCTACCTCATAGTTTTCTTTCACAATCCTACATTCTCTTCCATTGAAACATCCCTTGAGTAGTAAACACCCAGGAATACATACCGTGCGGTAAGCCAAGTAAACGAGTCCAGCCAGTATCTTTACTTTCTTCAAAATGATTCAGGGAGTATTTCCTTCAGGCCATCGCCCAATACCTGTGTGCTTTTAATACTCTGCCTCTGTAGCAAGTAATTTCATTTGTTTTAAGAAAAGACAGGGTTTGTTAAAAGTACACAGAAATTAATAATGAGGTCATGAGTCTAGAATTTTCCCCAAAGCTAAGTCTTTACATGTAAACTTCTTAAATCAATATGGCGCCGTAGGATAAGCACTCGACCTTAAGATTGGTTTGAACTGCAAGGCTCGTTGATCCGCTGCTCGGAAATCTTATACAGGGTCGCAAGGAGTCATAATCGACTCCACGGCCTTTAATAACAACAGCCTCAGATGTAAGGTGAGGTGCTCTGGTGGCACCGTGGTTATGCGCTCGGCTGCTGACTGAAAGGACACCAGTTCAAACCCAACGGCAGGTCCACAGGACAAGGATGTGGCAGTCTGCTCCTGTAAAAATTTGTACTTGGAAACCCTATAAGGTTGCCCTATAGGGTTACTATGATTCGGAATCAGGATCCGATAGGAGGAAGGCATTTTGCTGCAAGCGTAGTAAGATTCAAACAGAAGACATAGGACTAGACTGGCCCGGACTCGCGGTGCAGGGCACCGTCTGCCCCTGGATTTCTCTGACAAAAACTCCAAGTCTTACTTCAGTCCTTGCTCGGTGTTTACAATACCTTGTCTAAAGAATAACAAGTGCTTGAGATATGGATTCAAAATAAGTGCCACATAACTCTTTGTTTCTTCCAGGAACAGAACCCAGGTTTTAATTGTTATTTATTGTGTTATGTATTGATATCCAGCCCTTGCTCCCACAATAGCTTTATATATCTTACAGAAACACATAGAATACCATCAACTAAAAAGAAATGCAACCAGGGAGTTACTGCAAAGAAAGAAAGAAAAAAAAAAAATGCAGGAAAATATCACCTATGAAAGATAGGATCTCTGGTAAAGGGAAAGGAAAGAGGAACATCCCAAAGGAGTCTCCTGGAGAAACCATCATACACCAGGCAAGCAATTTATGCACTTGCAGGTTTCACTGCAAACACTATCAGCAGTGCAATTGCAGTGACCCATCAGAAACATGCTGTGGGTTGAAATAAAATTAAATGAAATGTTGAGAAGAGTTTGTGCTAAGGATTGAGGCACTATATTTCCTCTACAATGTCTCAATAGGTGGGGTCTGGACTGCTGAAGCAGGACATTCCGAAGCATTTTAAGGTTGGAGGGGAAAAAACAGAAGTGAGAAAAATTGGGGATAGGAAAAAGAGAGGGGAAGAGAACTAGAGGAGACAAAGGGAACCAAGATCGGTTGATGTTAACCTAGGTGTCACGTATAAAAGAACTGAAAATAATTTATTGTATAATTGGAAGCTCACATTCATACATCACCTGGACTCAATTGCATTTTTGTTATGTTATAATGCAATATAGTATAAATCAATTGGCTCAGAATTTAAGATGAGAGCCAATTACCTGTGTAAGGGAATCATAAATCCAACTTGTTTTTTCTTCTTTTTTTTTTCCCCCCCTAACAGGGTTAACAGCTCATGATGCTAGCTTAAACTCAAGAAAATCAATTTTCTGGGCTTGAGAACAATTGTGCATGGTATTTTATCACCCTGGCCTACTGCACCTGGAAGGAAGGAATGGTGGGGTGGAGTGGCGGAGGGCAGTGTTTGGGGGAAGTTGCAAAATGAACAATGGAACAAGCAAACCTTTGAATGTTGATGAAAACAGGAACAATATGCAGGGTAAATCGGAATGGGAGCAATTGGGTGTACAAGACAAAAAGACAATCAAAACCTGGACGCCTGTTTGTTGATGAAGTAGGGCAGGAGTAAAGGTAAAAACCTCCTACTACTTCATCTGCTCAGCAAAAATTACCTCAGAACAAAGAAGTATGATAAAATGCTAACTCCTCTGGACTGTCAACTACAAGGTCAGCAGTTCAAACTCACCAGTTGCTCCTCAGAAACCATATACAGGACAGCGTAGAGATGGAACTGACACAAGGACGCTTCACAACAGCACAGCTCACCAAAACTGGACCAGCCAGATTATACTCACACCTGCATTAAGTCAGCAATTCCCTTGTCAGCCCTGATTTGCTGACCTTCTCTTCAGCTGGAGATAGCTGAGCGAACACTGGGTAATGAGGGAATAAAGCCTTGGAAACGATGGCTGCCTCTTTGGTGGAAGTGTAAATTGGCACAATCTTTATGGAGGGCAGTTTAGCACTATATTGTATATGCTTGTATAATTTGTTAGGTGCCCAAGTAGAGTGCCCCATAGGGTTTTCTAGGCTGTGACCTTTACAGGCCAAGATTGGCTGGTTTCTCTCCCTAAGAACCAATCTAGAGGTTCAAACTGCCAACCTTTTGTGTTGCACCACCATTGTTCCTTATATATATATATGTATGTATGTGTAGGAGTCCCTTAGAGTTGCAAGTCATTAAGCACTGGACTAATAAGCCAATGAGTGGCAGTTGGAACCTACCCAGAGGTGCCTATGAAGATAGGTTTGGTGATCTGCTTCCAAAAAAATCACAGCTTTGAAAACCCTGTGGAACAGCTGCACTCTTCACATATGGGGTTGCCATGAGTTAAAATGGACTTGATGGTAACCAACAGTATGTACTCATATTTTATATATATTAACATGTTGTTGTTAAGTGCCGTCGAGTCAGTTCCGACCAATAGCGACCCTGTACAGGGTTTCCAAGGCTGTAAATCTTTACGGGAGCAGAATGCCTCATCTTTCTCCTGCAGAACAGCTGGTAGTTTCGAACTGCTGGACTTAAGGTTCACAGCCCAATTCGTAACCACTACACTACCAGAGCTAATATTTATATATTATTCTTATAGAGACATACCATTTTATAAATTCTCTTAAAGGCCTAATTAAGCAATGGTGCAAAGATAAACATACAAAGTTCTGCACTGCAGAATTACTAACAAGAGTAAAAGCAGGAAACAAACTGGACCGTTCATCAAAGGGGATGCTTTCAGTCAACTATGTTGCACCCATACAATGGACTACTATGCTAAAATTAGAAGTCATAATGTAAAACTTTATTGACATGAAAAGACACTGCTGGGTAACTTATCAGAAAAATATTCAGGAAACAAAACAGAAATATCAGATGTTAATTTTGGTGTGTATGGAGGGTTGGGACAGGGATGTGAAGAAGAAAGCCTGGGGGCAATACCCCCACACGTTAATCATGATCATTGCTGTTTGATAGGACAATTGGGGATCTATACTTTCTTTTTTATACTTTTCTGTAATGTTGAGGTTGTGATTTTAATGGATTGAGCACATTTTACTTTTATAGTCTGAAAAAACTCTATTTTGGATCTTTAAAAACAAACATTTTTAAAGTAGAGAAGACAATCTTAGTCATTACAAAAACCTTTGTGAATCTGAGTTGTTGATCCTTGGGTTCAGAACTATAGCCTCTAAGGTTACTTGGTATTACATATTCCACAAAGACAATGTTCTACATCCTAAAATAGTGTGAGTGGCTGGGAACTTAAAAACTTTTGAGTGGACATCTCAGGTACAACTATTGGTCTCCCCCTGTCCAGAGCAAATAAAATAAAAGATTCAAGTAAATTACTAGGCTAACTGTACTACATGAACCCCAGTCTATGTGACCTGCACCAGGAGAATTAGATGAAGCCTGGTTCCCTCTGCTAACCACTCTGAAAGTGATCACAATAAGAGGTCTTGGGTAGAGTGGGGGGTAAATATGAAACCAAACTGGAAGTTGTAAATAAGACCAAGCTTACTGGTCTGATAGAGATTAACTCATAGACACCCTTCAGGCTTGGAACTGAACCTACATGCATGGCTCAATTTTCGGCCAAATAATAAGCCAATAAGATAAACAAAAACTGTAGGGTTGTACCAATACCTCAGCACAATCAACCATATGAGATAGAAAAAGGGCTCAAGGATCAAACTCAAAAGGCAGAAAGGGATAGGAAAGAAGCACAAAGAAAAACAGCAAGTACAAGGGAAAACTACTAAGAAAGTCATTACACCATGGGGAGTACAATCAATAGCACGAAACAAAATGTGTATGAATTACAGAATGGAAAACTAATTTGCTCTGTAAACTTTTACCCAAACCACAATAAAAAAGGTGGAGGGAAAAGAAACAAGGAAAATCCTTTGGAGCACAGTTCGACTTTGACACTCATGGGGATGCCCTGAGTCAGAATTGACTCAAAGAAGTTAAAACACAACAACAACAACAAAAAATAGAGACAGGAGGATGAGGAGCAGTAAGAGTTTGCAAAAGAAGCAAAATCAAGCAGGGCCAAGACACTTTAACTGCATAAAGTACTTATACCTATTCTAAAAGAGTTTCTATGTTTCACACCAAATTCTATTGAATGCTATATTGTATTGAGGAGGGGAAATAAATGCACACAAACTAGTCATTGTTCCATCTATCTTTATGTCCCTTGGATCAAAAAATTGGGTTCTTACTGTGAGTCTGAGAATAGTTAACATTTTTTCTGTACGTATGTCTAGAAAATTCAAGGACTCTGCCTTCTATCCTGAGTTTGTTGTTGTCTCTGTTTTCTTATCATCCAAGTAGATAAATAAGTACTTCATAAAGTCCATGTGCTTGTCTTAAAGCAAAGAAGTTACAATAAAACATGCTATTGAATGTACGTCTTTCACTAAATCTTTTCTGGATCTTCGTTTCATCTGGCCTAACCCAAGACAAAAATATTTACAATATCAGAGAAAAACCACAAGGATTTTAGAGATCATCCATGTCTATGCTTCATTTTTCACAAAAGAAAACTGAGTTCTAGTCACCAAATTAGCTGAGCTGGACTAAAACCTAGGGTCCTGACACCGGGGTCACTCTTTCATACTCTATCTCTAATTATATCCTAAGGTGCAACTGCAGTTTCCCCTTCCTAAAGAAACTAAATTTTTTTTAGCTAATGTTGACATAAATCCGATTTCAGTATCATGTATGAAATTGATAGATGATACATGTATGTATTTATGTATGTACGTATGTATGTATTGTGGGTGGGTAGGTGATGGATGGATGGATGGATGGAAAAGATAGATGGATAGACTTGTTAGAGTTTTTGATTATTTAATATATCATTCTGGTAGTGTAATGGTTATGAATCGGTCTGCGAACCTTAAGGTCAGCAGTTTGAAACTACCAGCTGTTCTGCGGGAGAAAGATGAGACTTTCTGCTCCCATAAAGATTTACAGCCTTGGATACCTTGTACAGGGTCACTATGCATTGGAATTGACTCCACAGCTCTCTTAACAACAACAATATACCATTTAGTTAATCCAGAAGCATCTAAGACATACTTTCAATAATGAAAAACACTTCATACACTGCTCTACACAGTCCATTCTAGACTCTGTGCTGGAAGGATTAAAAAAGCTCAGGGGGAAAATACAGATCACTTGATGACATTTTTAAAAAGTTCATTTTCAATAATGCATAATTTATTTTTCACCCTTGGTAGCGTAGTGGTTATGAATCAGGCTTCGAGCCCCAAGGTCAGCAGTTCGAAACTACCAGCTGTTCCGCGGAAGAAAGATGAGGCGTTCTGCTCCTGTAAAGATTTCCAGCCTCAGTAACCCTGCACAGGGTGGCTATGAGTCAGAACCAACTCCATAGCACATAACAACAACAACAACAACATGATATCATAACAAATCATATTCACTAAAAAGAGATCTGGAAAATACAAAAAAATATTGATCAGCAGAAAAAGCAAGTATCTCATCCAATTCAACCAATAAGACACAAATACAGCGCTGTATAGGTGTTAGCATATTTTCTTCTACTTTTTCTTTCTTGAACAATTAAGATATTAATGCACTCACCATCTCCAACTTTTCATTTTTCACCTATATTCCACCTACACATTTTACCAAACCACTATGCACTATTCATAAGAATCATTTTAATGTAAGAATAGTATTATATGTTGATGTACCAAATTTTATTTAACTTTGTCTTTATGGATTTCATTTCTTTTTCTTTCTATTACCAATAAGGCTATAACAAAAATACTTTAGGAATAAACTTTGAATATGATTTTTGATAATTTTCTTAACTTCAACCCTTTTGAGAATCACTACATTAAATATTATAAGCATCTTCAAGTAGAAGGAAATGTGTACCAAATTTTATTATTCCTTTGAAATTTGTATGAAAGTAACCATATAAAATATGTGTCAGTAATAAGCACCATATTTTTAATTTTTTTTAAAAAATGACATAAGTTTCCTATTTTATTTTGAATCTCTTTTTCATGGAATGGTTTCATGTATTCATTAGGCTAAAAAATTCAGTTTTTGAGGTAGGCTTATGTATTCAAGGAAAAGAGAAGCATTTTGAGTGAAGACATCCAATCATGCCTTCCTGAATATATTTTAAAAAATAATAAATAGAACTTTTAAACAAGTTTATAATCGTGTTGAACTCATTAAGCCTAGAAAAACAGAAGCTCTTAGTATGATCGGTTAGAGAACTTAAGGAGAAGCGTAGAGTACAAGTTCTTCTGAGTGTATTTTATATGGGTTGTCTTACGCTGGTTTCACAGGAGAAACAGAATCAGCGGGGCTTGTACATGTAGGTGCACAGATAGAGATTTGTCTCAATGTTTGTAAGGAATGGCAAACCCCAAGTCCCATGTGTCAGACATCAGGCTGGAGGTTTTTCTGATGCTTGCAGCTGCAGGAGCTGACAAACCCAAAATCAGCAGGTAAGATGGCAGGCTGATGGCTCTCAGGTTGGCTTTGTTGTTGCTGCTGTTGTTATTAGGGGCCATCAAGTCTGCTCCAATTCATAGGAATCTGATGCACGACAGAACGAAATACTGCATGGCCCTGTGCCAAGCATAAAATTGTGATGTTTCAGCCCAGTGCTGCCGCCACAGTGTTATTCCACCTTTGGAGAGTCTTCTTTTTCACCAACCCTCCACTTTACCAAGCATCCTGTCTTTCTCGCGGATCCCTCCCGATTACACATCCAGAGTATGACAAAGTCTTGCTATCCTGGCTTCTAAGGAGCACTCTAAATACACTTTTTCCAAAATAGATTTGTTTGTTCTTCTGCCAATCCATGTATTTTCAATATTCTTCTCCAACACCATAACTCAAATACATCTATTCTTCTATGGTCATCCTTATTCATAGTCCAACTTTCACATGCAAATGAACCAACTGAAAATTCCATGGTTTGGGTCAGGCAGATTTTACTCCTCAAGCTAATAACACATCCCAAGATCAGGAAGGATTTCATACAGCAGACCACTGTATCAGATCTCAAAAACTAGAGGTCAGATGTTAAGAGTCAGGTGCATGGATCCAGAACAAGTAAAAAGCCAAAGAGGTTTTTCAGGAAGTCCATATATATCTGATGTAGGCTACATCCCCAAGAAAATATCCTTTACATTGGACCAGAGCTGTGAGTGGATTAAGAGTATTTCATCCCACCCTAATCCCCTCATATCAGATTAGGGATATATGACCAGAGTAAGGATGGGACATCGCACTCTAATCACCTTACATGAGATCTGCCAGACCAGAGAATCATGAACCAGTCAAGTTGACAAGCAACCATAAACATCGCAGGGTTTCATTTAATTAATGGAATGTTCCTGGAACTTTCTGTGGCTGCTGATTGCAAATATCATATTAACAAAATGTTAAAACTAAAATGAAGAACTACATGGTATCTAATGTGTTCCATATATAAACCATTGTTGTTGTTGTTATTGTTGTTAAGTGCCGTTGAGTCGGTTCCGACCCATAGCGACCCTGTACAGGGTTTCCGAGGGTGTAAATCCTTACGGGAGTAGAAAGCTTCATCTTTCTCCCGCGGAGCGGCTGGTAGTTTCGAACCGCTGACCTTAAGGTTCGCAGCCCTATTCGTAACCACTACGCTACCAGAGCAAACACTCTTAAAAAGAAAAAGGTACATTTGGGTTCATATTGGTAGAAAAGCAAACCCGTTTCTTTCTAAATGATATTAAAATAAAGGTGTAAACCCATACCACAAAAATAATGACAAGAAGTCATTAGAAGACGGGTAATTTTAATAAAAGTCTGTCATCTTATGAATTTAGGAACCTAAAAGAGGGATGCAGTAAAAGAGAAAGTAGATTAGCCTAAAAAGTACTCCCAAATGACTCAGACTTCCAAAATAGTATATATATAAAAGGTATAAGCAGTTGGTGTGCCGAAAAGAAGGAAAATAAGTCAATATATGTCACTTGGAGTCTGCAGGTGGTACAAATGCTTGAACTCACTTGGCTCCTAACTGAAGTGTTACAGGTTCAAATCCACCCAGAGGTATCTCAGAAGAAAGACTTGGTGGTCTAATTTCAAAAAATTTTTTAAAAACCTTACGGATTAGTACTATTCTGACATACAAGGGCTTGTCATGAGTTAAAATCAACTTGACAACAATGAGTATGTGTAACATTGACCTTCTTCCCCTATGTTGTTGTTATTGGGTGCTGTAGAGTTGGTTCCAACTCATAGCAAACGCTATGCACAACCAAGCAAAACCCTGCCTGGTCCTGCGCCATCCTCACAATTATTGTTACTCTTGAGCCCACTGAATTCTCACCATCCAGGTTTCTAAGAAGCATTTTGTCTGTACTTGTTCCAACACAGGTTTGTTTGATCTTCTGACAGTCCATGGTACTTTTAATATTCTTCTCTAACACCATGACTCAAATGCATCAATTCTCCTAAGGTCTTCCTTATTCATTGTCCAACTTTCACATGCAGATGAGGCTATTGAAAATACCATGGCTTGGGTCAGGCACATCTTAGTCTTCATACTGATACCTTTGCTCTTGAACAAAGAGGTCTTTTGCAGCAGAGTGGCCTAATGCAATGTGTCATTTGATGTCTTGGCTGTTGTTTCTGTAAGTGTTGATAATAGATCCAAGCAAAATGAAGTTTTTTAGTCCTCCATATAAACTATCTGGAAGCATCAAGGTAATAATAAAAAAAATCCCTTCTATCACCTGAGGAGAATTCAGCTACTTTGTGGTGCTGTAGGATAAGCACTCAACAACAAGGTCTGTGGTTGAGATGAACCAGCCATTCCTTGGAAACCCTATTCAGGGTGAGAATGGACTCCACAAAACCTAACAATAATAACCATGGATGTTAAAACCTCACTTTGGTATGCTGAAATCCTGTTTCTCATAGAATCGTCCAAACCTAGCATGTACCTGGTATGTACTTACCTGAGTGTCATTAGAAGATATGCACAGGACTGCTAACCACAAGGGTGGTAGCTGAAACCCATCAGCTACTCCTCAGAAACCCCATACAGGGTCACTATGAGTCCAAACTAACTCAAGGGTACTTAACAACAACAAATATATTTAAAAATAGCTCCAATTCAGACTCCACATTGCCTCAACACAGATGACTAAAATTTGAAAATACCAAGCAAGCCTGTCACAGGAATGAAAACGAGTGAGAAAAACAACAGAAAATATGGCTCTGAGAAAAGAGACAATTTAGAACAAAGATGTAATTTTTAACAAGAAAATACTTATTATCCTCAGAATAATTGCAGAAAAGATTTGGTAACTACAAAACAAAAACAGAATCACATTAAGAAGGAACAATCAGATATTATAAGGCACTCTTGGAAATTATATGATTGTTAAATAAAAAATTCAGAAAATTTGAAGGCAAATTTTGAGAAATGTGCTAGACACAAAAAAAGTAAGACATGTGACAAAAAATACGAGCTAGAGCTGATCAATCCGTGATGCCAAATAATGGACTAACATGAGTTTCAGCGTGAGAAAAATATAAACCAGTTTGGAGGAAAATTATGAGAAAAAATATATTAGAATATTTCCCAGAGCTGGCAGAAGATGTGAATCTTCAAGGTATAACAACCAATTGATGCCTAGGAGAATGTAAAATGCACACACAGAAAACCTACGGTAAAGACAAATTCCTAACAGCATTCTGAAAAAAACAAAACAGGAAGTAGAATACATATAAGGAGGAATTATAGCAACATCATGGGGTCCTGGTGTGGTGCTCTGGGACAAAGCAGTGGATAGCAAGGTTGGCTTCAACCACAAGTTCAATGGTCCAAACTCACCAGCTGCTCCGTGGAAATGCTATACAAGGTCATTATGAGTCGGAAGCGACTTGATGGTACTTAAAATCAACAACAGTAACATTAGACTTACCATCATCAGTGAGGATGCCAAAAAGGCAATGAAAATTATTTTCAACATAAAAGTCTATACTCAAATTAGCAGTAAAAAAAAAAACACAAACTCAGAAATTTTAGCTTTCCTTCACCCATTTTTAGAAAATCCCTAGTAAAATTTGGATATTAGTTAAGGAAAAAAAAGGCCAATGGAAACAGAAAACAGTGGATCCAACCCTGGAGAGCAATTGACAAAATTTAGGCTGATACTATACAACAGGTCTAGAGTACAACCATTTGGAATACTGGTGTGGTACTGCGGGTCAATACATTGGACTGCAAAGTCGGTTTGAACTACAAAGTTGGCAATTCAATCTCACCAGCCGCTCCTCAGAAACCCTATATAGGGTTGCTATAGGTCAGAACTGACTCAGTGGCACTTATCAACAACAACATGATAAAAAGAAGAGGCTCTGGTAGCATCGTGGTTACGAACTGGGCTGCTAACCTCAAGGTCGGCAGTTCGAAACTACCAGTGGTTCCGTGAGAGAAAGATGAGGCAGTCTGCTCCCATAAAGATTTACAGCCTCGGACACCCTGTGTAGGGTCACTATGAGTCGGAACCGACTCCACGTACTTAGCAACACAACAACTACTAGCATAGTGGTTATACATTGGGCTGCTAACCAAAAGGTCAACAGTTCAAATCTACCAGTCGCTCCACATGAGAAAGGAGAGTCTTCCTACTCCTGTAAAGATTTATACTCTCAGAAATCCTACACAGGATCACTATGAGTTGGAAGTGACTCAACAGTTCATCACCAATACCACCACCATGAGAAAAAGGGAAGATCAGTAGAACTGGGTAGTGCAAATGGCTAAGCTTGTGACTACTAGGAAGACTGATGGTTCAAATTCACCAAGAGGTGCCTATAAGTCAGGTCTAATGATCTGGCTTCAATGTTGAAACTCCTATGGAGCCATACTACTGTGCACACATGGGGTGTCACACATGGGGTGTCCATGAGTGGGAATCAATTCAACAACTGCTACTAACAAGACCAATAGAGCAAAGAGTATAATAATGAACTTGGAAAATGATGAAGACATGACTGAGGCACACACTAAGAAAACACAAGGGAAATTCAGAAATTACAGTAAAAACCATTTATTAGGAATATTTGAAATACATATTACACAAAGTAACAGGTGTAATGATTTTGACACAGGCAAAATGAAGAATTCGTTAGAATCTAATCTTAGGTACAACCTCCTTTGTGAAACACAGGTGTTCTGACCGAATAACCATAAAGAACACTGCAGAATCACAGCATAACACTTGGGTCTATGGTAAATAATTAAATAAAATACTAATTAAGCAAATCATTTTCATTACTTTCAACTTGGGAAAAATCAGAAAGAAAGATCACTCTGGTGACAAAGCAAACGTAAGTTCAACTTAATGCAAAAATAATGATATAGATTACTCTAAATAGAAAGTGGAAGAGGTAGAAGAGCAGTAAAGGGTAAAAGCAGTCAACAAGGAATAAGGCAAGAGATAATGACTAGATTGAAGGACCAATAAAGGGAAGTTTAAATACTATTTAGAAATGACAAAACCAATGCGAGTTTAGAAGAGCATCATGGTATAGTGAGAGGGTATGCAAAAGTGAGTAAGAGTTCGTTTCCCATTAGAAAATCAGCACATGTCTAAAGTTGATCAACAAATATAATCTAGCAGTATGGAGCCATGGTATTTTTAACTGACTCATATGCATGTGAAAGCCGGACAATGAATAAGGAAGACTGAAAAAGAATGAATACTTTTGAATTACGAAGTTGATGAATAATATTGAATACACTATGGAAATCCAGAAACATAGACAAATTTGTCTTGGAAAATATACGATCCTAATGCTCCTTAAAAGTAAAAATGGTGACATTTTTATGTACTTATGTACTTTGGGTCTTTCTCTTTGGCAAAGTGGCAGTATCAATGGGCTCAAGTGTGGCAACAATTGTGAGGTTGACCCAGGACTGGGTAGTATTTCGTTCTGTTATGCACAGGGTAGCTATGATTTGATACTGACTCGATGGTACCTAACAACAACAACAATGTACTTTGGACATATTACCAGGAAGAAACAGTACATGCAGGTGGAAATCATGCTTGGTAAGGTACAGCAAAAATAAGGAAGATCCTCAACAAGATGTATTGGCACACGCTTGCAACAATAAGCTAATGGGCCCAAACATAGCAAGGATTATGAGAATGATGCAGGACTGGGCAGTGTTTTATTCTGAAGTACATGAGGTTACTATCAGTCAAAATCTACTTGATGGCACAACATTGTAAAATTGGTGTGATGGTGGGGACATCTAACATTCTCTAACCTCATGAGGAGTGAGAATCACCATCAGCCTAAGCAGAATCCTATGAGATGAGTTCAGACATACCTCCACCCTCCAGCCTTCTGACCAATTCTGACACCAATTGTTCTTCCCACGACATTATTTCCCTGTTGGGTTCAAGTAATTCATTGCACTGACTATATAGAAACCACGGACCATACTTGCAATGATGGAGGTTATTATGGAAGTAACAAGATATTGAAGTCCTGGTATGGCGCTGTAGGATAAGCACTAGACTGCTAACCCACAAGCAGCTCCTTGGGAACCATATATAGGTTCTTGTCTTCAGGTTCTTGATGTCATCCCACAACTCTTCTGGTCTTCTGTCTTTAGTGTTTAATGTATCAAATCTGTTCTTCAGATGATCTCTAAATTCAGGTGGGATATATTCAAGGTCATATTTTGGCTCTCATGGACTTGTTTTCATTTTCTTTAGCTTCAGTTTGAATTTGCATATGAGCAATTGATGGTCTGTTCCACAGTCTGCCCCTGGCCTTGTTTTGGCTGATGATATGGAGATTTTCCCTTGTATCTTTCCACAGATGTACTCAATTTGATTTCTATGTATTCCATCTGGTGAGGTCCACGTGTATAGTCATCTCTTATGCTGTCTAAAGAAGGTATTTTAAATGAACAAATCATGGATTTTGCAGAATTCTATCAAGCGGTCTCCAGCATCATTTCTATCACCAAGACCATATTTTCCAACTACTGATCCTTCCTCTTTACTCCCAATCTTTGCATTCCAGTCACCAGTAATGATCAATACATCTTGATTACATGTTTGAAAAGTCATTAAGAAGACAAGAAAGAAGGAAAAGGTCAAAATGGATGTCAGAAAAGACACTGAAACTTACTTTCCAGCATAGAGTTACTAAAGCAAATAGAAGAAATCACAAGGTATAAGAGCTGAATAGAAGATCAGCTCGAGAAGATAAAAGCAAATATTACAACAAAACATGCAAAGATCTGAAGTCAGAAAACCAAAAAGAAAGAACACACTCAGCATTTCTCAAGCTGGGGGAACTGAAGAAAAAAATTCAAGCCTCGACCTTCATTATTGAAAGATTCTCTGGGCAAATTATTGAAGGATGCAGAAAGCATCAAAAGAAGATGGAAGGAATACACAGAGTCACTGTACCAAAAGGAAATGGTTCATGTTCAACCATTTCAAGAGGTAACATATGAACAATAGTCAATGATACCGAAGGAGGAAGTTTAAGATGCATTGAAGGAATTGGCAAACAACAAGGCACCAGGAATTGATGGAATAAAAATTGAAATCTTTCAAGAAAGTGAGGCAGCACAGGAGGCACTCACTCATCTGTGCCAAGAATCTTGGCTTTTTCACTCTGTAGGTCAGCACACACACTGTAACTGTCTTACTCCATGAACTGGGAAAGCCATTCATTGCACTGTCTTGTGGTGGTCTCCTAATTCTGCCTCCATTGTCCCTCTACTGTAGCTACTTCTCACCACCTTGTAACATCTCTGATAATAAAACTCTCTCTGTCTCTTAAGTCTAGGATGTTCTCAGTACTCTGCTCCTGTCTCTCCTTCTTGGAGATACTGAGGTCCCCCCTTTTCCACTACTGTGATGGTTCAATTTAAGCCTACTGGGATGGCAAAACTGACCAATCCACTTGTTAGGTTTCCATATACATTATTTGCATATTCTCACCCAACAAGGATGCCATGAACCTTATTTGTATTACTGCGAAGCTGTCAAGCCCACCTGTTGTACCATAAGCACCTTACTTGCATTGTTGTTGTTGTTGTCGTTGTTAAATGCCGTCAAGTCAGTTCTGACCCATAGCCAACCTGATTAGGATTTCCGAGGAGAAGCTGGTGAGCTTGAACCGCCAACCTTGTGGTTCAAATGGCTTTGCAGTCTGGCACATTAACACACACCACCACACCAGGACTACTCCCACCCAATTATTTGGTGAGAGTTATAAGACCATGTCGCAAAAGGTCATAAAAAAGCAGCCCATCTGAATGCAGTGATAAAGCAGGAATGGTAAAAGTGTGTTATGAATTCAGTGGTGTTTGCAGCAAAACATGTGCTTTATTACTAACCATGAGTAGAGTCTTGATGTGGCACTGTATGATAAATATTGGATTGCTAACCACAAGGTCGGTAGTTCGAATCCACCAGTCCTTCCTCGAAAATCATAAATAAGGTCCCTATGAATTGGAATAGACTAGACAGCTCTTAACAACACAACAACACACCCTGTAAAATGTTTCTTGTTATGTTAACGAGGACATAGCAATATAGTTGTTGTTGTTATAAGTGCTATCCAGTCAGTTCTGACCCATAGCGACACTATATAGGGCTTCTGAGGACCAGATGGTGAGCTTGAATCACCGTCCTTGCAGTTTAAACCGACTTGGCAGTCCAGTGCATTAACCCACAGCACCTGTGCCCTAAACTTAAGTACTTCTGAATGATATGGGAAACAGCACAGGTACACAGACATATGCTTGCAGATGGAGGAAGATGCCACCTCACATCAAGATTCCTAAGGAACTGAGGATTGTCAGAGCTAAAGAAACTGGACAAGGATCTGCCACTAGAGTCCAGTGAGTGTCTTTGCCTATAGTTGATGCGTTGAATTGGACTTTAGCTTCCTACACTGTGAGGAAATAATTTTCTGTTCTTTAAAGTTATCCACTTGTGGTATTTTTTACAGTGACAAAGAAACTAAAATCCAGGAGTTGCATGTATGGAGTGTAACTAGAGGCAGGGAAGGCTGGAGTTGGAAACTGTTACTTTTCATTGAAAATATATAGTGAAATGTATGAAAACCACAACCTGTGTAAGGCAGAAACCTGCCAGCGAAGGACAGTTAGAGAAAAGTGGTCAGACTGCACCCTGTCAAAGGCAGAAAACTTGCAAGATCCATAAAAATCTGGCAGTTCTGTCGAGTCCACACACTTCACTGTATTAAATTGGTAAATGACATGCTAATTATTTTCGATTACTTTTTTAAACTTTCATTAAAAAATTGAAAAATACAGAGTTATAAAAAGAATAAGAGCATTGTGACAAGCTGCTTTACTAAAAACAAAAATTACAAAATTGAATCTAGAAGAACTCTTGTCTTGAGTCTCTGGATCACTCTGAGCAATAGTGAATTCAGTATAACTGGATTTATTTGTAACGAAGAGGGAGCAAATGCAATGTACGGAAATGAAACACATCATTTTCCCCCAACAGAACAATTAAGCTTTCATTAGGACTTAATGACAGGATAACATTCTGGGGCTTGGAGGGTAAGTACATCCCCTTCATTATCAAATCAAAGATTATGCAGGGCCAAGACTTACCCTTTCCTATATCCTGGATTCTCCCCAACCCCCATGCCCCTTGATGACCCCAGAAGAGATGGAAATGGAACAAAAAGTTCCCCAGTGCTAACTGCACAGTATCTCATTTCCTCTTGATTACTGCCTCCTAGTCATTTCATATTCACACCACCCCTCCTCCCCAAAATGACAGCAAGTGCACATTCAAATACCAGCTAGGTACATTTCCCAAAATGTATTTTTGAACGGGCTAGTTGTTGGAAGGTTGGCAAGACACTAGTGATTCAATGTTTGGGCTACTGCGCCCATCTGTCTTGAAAGCCTGGCATCCATGTTATTTAGAACAGCCTGGGCAAAGTTATTACTGCACCCTGTGTTCACAGAGAAGGTTGGTTCTGAGTTCAATTACAATCCCTAGCAGTTTAAACGATAGCCGCTGTGCTGTAATCTAAAATAAATTGCTTTTCTCAAGAAGCCATGTAAGCTTCTGCACTGCAACTTAGAGGAGCTGCTGGTTTGATCTCATCTGAAATTCAAGCAGGATACAAAAGCTGCTCCTCTGAACTTCTGTTTTTACCTCGAATGGCATTCTTCTCCACTTCTGTGGCTTTCTGTTTACTGAAAGTTCTCTCTTGCAACTGGATTTCCAGGAAAGCAACACTGAGTTTCCATTTTGTTTTTTTATGCAAGTCATTGATTTTTTTTTTTTTTTTTTCCCTTACTCAATCGACACACTTTGCCTGGGCTCTTCTGAAAGGATTGTCTCACCAAGGGAAAGATGCGTTCTCTCTGCTTCCACAGCCAGAAAACAGAGCTGCTACCGCAGGCCAAGACAGCCCAGCCTGGGTGAGGACCTCAGTATCCAAATGAATTCAGTACCTACCTCTGCAAACTCTTCATTCAAATTCACCTTCTTTTCCTCTTTCCAAAAGGAAAGAAGGAAGAGAAAAGAAAACTGGCAAGTGCTCAAAACCTGAAGTCGCACTATCTGGAGGCAAGAGAAGTAATGAAACTGAAGACACATGGGAACCATTAGTCCACTGGCCTAATGGACAACGTAAGCATCAGTCTCCACCACCCTGAGACCTAAAGGAAGAACTACATGGTGCCCAGCTGCCATCCCAACTGTTCTGAAAGGGATCACATTAGAAGGTCCTAGACTGTTAACCACCACAAGATCAATAGTTCAAACTCACCAGCCACTCCTCAAGAGAAAGATGAGACTTTCTGCTCCCGTAAAGACTTATAGCTTCAGAAATTCAAAACAGGGTCCCTATGCTTCAATATCCACTCATTGTCAGTGGCTTTGTTTTCTCTTTTTGTTTGAATTGAGGGAATAAAGACTATGGAACAAGACTCAAAATCATAAAAAGAGACAAGATTTTCTGGTCAGACATAGACTAGTGGAATCCCTGAGTATGTAACCCTTAGTCACCCTTCATGTCTGGAACTGTATTCTCTCTCATGGTTCAGATTTTAGCCAAGCAGTAGATAGGTCTCTAAGTGGGGCAATAACACTAGTCAGGTACCCACACCTTAGACTATACACATACCTTAGAATAATCAACCATTTCAGATCAAAAGGGTAGCATTTACCTCAAATCAGAGGGACTAAGAAAGAAAGAGGAAAGGAAACAGAAACACAGTGAGGAAGTGGGATACGTGTTGTTACTTTGAGGGAATTGCAATCAATGAGATAAATTGAAATGTGTATGAGTTGTTGAATCTAAAACTGATAATTTGGTCTGTAAACCTTCACAATAAGAAGGTTGAAAAAAAAAAAAAGTCAAAACACACACACACAACCTGAAATAGGACTCCTGCTTCCTACTCTCCAGCCTCACCACCACGAGTTTTTCCAAATCCACAATGTTTTTTTGTTTTTGTTTTCCTTCAGAGCATATCCAAACCCAGTGCAGCTGATTCAGCGCTTCTCAGATGGAGATGGCTTCTGATCCCTCAGATGCCTTTCCACAAAGGCAATTAGAAAGGTTTCCAACGGCCGCTTCCTTCTTTCAGATTTAACAAGGCAACATAATTAACGCCGCTGTTTTTCTGCCAGTCAACAAGAGAAAATTGCCCTTCCAAGAGATTTTATTTTTTTCAAGTTTACAAAAATAATCCATTAATACTTATCCCTTTCAGACATTTTTCTTTCTATTGAGCTTGAAAGAGATTGGTTTGGTGTGTGCTATATGATATGTGCTCCGCAGCATTTTTCTGAAAGGAGAAACTTCTTTTTGCCCACCAAAGAGAATAACCATCACATACACACACAAAGGAAAGGAACTGTTTAGACCAACGTTAAACACAAAGCTAAGAAACTTAGAGAGTCGCTGTGAAGGAAATGAAGGCCTGCAGCAAAACCATGGGGAACATGGAGTGTTCACCTTCAACCCTGTGAATCCCCCCCCATTCTGATGGTTGAGTTTTTTTCATATATCAGGGCCAGAAAAAGACAAGTGAGCACTGCTTTCTAACCAGAGGTCTCTGGGACACTAGGAACTGTTGTTGTTTAGTGCTGTCGAGTCGATTCCAACCCATAGTGACCCTATATAGGGTTTCCAAGGAGCAGCTGGTGAGCTTGAACTGCCGACTTTGCAGTTCAAACGACTTTGCAGTCTGGCACATTAACCCACAGTGCCACACCAGGACTAGAAACTGAGAGGAGGTATTTCTTGCTTGACCTATTAACTGGAGGACATTACTAGCATTTGTTTGGGAACACTCCAAATGTTGCTAACATTTTGAAATGTGACAGTTCTACACACCACAGAACTATCCAGCTAGGAGTGCTCTCAGAACCATCCTCAGGGAAACACTAAACACTGACTTCTGTTGGAGAAACATCAATGCTGCGATAGGATGAATAGATCCATTGCTTTGGGTCGCTCATTTTCTCTTTTTGTAAACTTTTGGTATGAATGGGTGATTCTTGATTGTGTACTAGATATTTTGTCTGTTATGTTAGGAGAGTCTGAGTCGGAATTCAATTTCTTATTTTAGCAGACAGTTACACTGCTGAGGTTAGCTATACATATCTTAATCTTTTTATGGCTATAGTTTCAATAGCAGTTTAATTATCAGAATCTTTGAGGTGTTATTTTGGTCAGCTTGCCCCCATTGGTTCCTGCTCTCACCACACTGTCAGGCTACCATGTGTCTCTTAGTGAGAGAAAGGGATGATGGGATCTCCCTACCAATGTTCCTCTACAGCTGTCCCTGGGCAGGGAAGAGAGTTTTAAAGCTTTCTGGATGGGGCCTCTTATTGTGGCTGCATCCCACTTGGAAGTTTTGCTACTCACCTTGGTATCTCTGGAAAGTGAAAGGGCCTCTCAGGCACACCAAGACAAAGAAGCTTCCAGAACCAGGCTACTTGTTGTGACTGGATTCCTTTTTCCTATTGCCTACCAGTTTGTCTCTGGGTGGGAAAGGAGAGTCTCTGACCTGCAGGGGCAAATCAGCTTTCTGGATCAGGCCACTCGGGATAGCTGTGTCTTGCCATTGCCTGCCCTGCCCACCTGCAATGGTATTTCAGGGCAGAAACCAAGTCATAGGCCCAGTGTGGAAGCATTTCCCCTGACTGTTTGTGGACAGATAGGCCCCTAATTTACATTCCCCTTGCTGGTGGTCTTGAACCTGTCTGATGTTACTTGTGGGAGGGAATGAGTCTTCCTGAGATACTTCTTTTGTTAGATCAGGATCTGGAAGACACCCAGTGCGGGCAGCCTTACTCTGTTGGGTAGGATGACTCTTGATGCCCTGACATTAACCTGGGGTCTCAAACCAGCTCATCTTTTTAACATTTTAACTTTCAAAGTTTTCCTTTGGTTATTCCTCATGCTATTTCCAGGATGTATACTTATACTTACCAGGGAGGATCAGGGGAAAATGAGTCTAGGTTATCTTTTATTGGTCAGATGTCCCTGTTTATTTTAATTGTATATTTCCATTTCAGTTTTTAACGACACAACCCATTTTGACTTGATTATAGTTATTTGTGCACATTCATAGATTCTAAGATTTGAAACTTCTTGAGAATGTCTGTGTATTCAACAATGCTTGAATACAGTTGCTTCTCCCTGAATAGCTCTCCATACAGAACAAATGTCTATGCATATTTTCATTTGGGAGCAAATATATAATGGAGTATAATGTAGCAAGAGGGCGGTTACTTGCAAAATATAAGCATGACATAAAGATGCCCATTCCCTTCAGGATCCCACCCTCATGGACCAATTTTCACACAAGCAATAGATAGGTACATAGGAGGGACAACAGCACAACAACACTTATAAAGTATGCTCACCATGGAATTGTCAATCATTCAAAAAAAGGAGGGAGGGGGAGGCGGTGGCTGCATCTACCCAAGGACAAAGTTGAGAAGGGATAGGAAGGTAGGCGGAATGGAAATAGGAACCAAAGGGAAGAAGCCGGATACATGTTGTTCCATGGAGGGGACTGCAATCACTGAGAAGAAATAAAGTGTATGATTTGTTGACTGTAACACTGATGATCTTGTCTGTAAATCTTATCTCAATTCACAATAAAATGTTTTTAAAAACCTACAAAAACCCACCCCTGCAAATGAACCCAGAATAACAGTGAGACTCTTGCTTAGCGTGATTTCTTGGAAGTTGGTGCAGAACATCTGCTTACTTGCTCATCAGCTCTCTCAGGTCATCATCATCATCATCATTTTTCTCTGTCTCCAGTAAAGAAGAGAAAGTAATAATGTGGCGACAGACCTCCATTCCACCACTTTCTACAGCCTATCTTCTCCTTGAGCCTTTATCTTTACACAACATACACATGCATGCATATTTCAAGTATTCAAATTTTCAGAGAAGGTTGAGAATCAAATAGGGGGACATGACTTTTTTTTTTTTTTTTCTAGCAATGAAGCCACCACTTCTCCAATAAAGGATGAGTATGGACTACCAATGCCTAATTAAAAAAAAAAATGGCACAGAACATTGTTGGGAAAACCCAAGTTATTTAAGGCTCACAGAAACACCACCCAAGATTGCATGTAAGAGGTAAAGGGCCCCAGGCAGGGAAGGTAATGAAATGTAAGGCCAGGCTGGTGCTGGGGTTCAGAAAGAAGAATGATAGAGTACCAAGCAGAAATGCATTCTGGGCAACTGAGTTCTCCCTCTGAGCATGGCAGGACTAAGGCTGAGAGCTTTCAGATGGAAAAGGTCTGGACTTCCAATTAATGACAGATTCATGCACTGTTGTCAAATGATATGAGCTCTTGAATTGTAAGATCTCTAGTCACTTATTGCTCATCATTGCTGTTGTGATTGCTATATATACACACAATAAATAGAACCTTCAATTTTTAATCATGTCAAATCTACTATTCAATGTCTTTTATGATCTTTTCTTTTTCCCTATGAAGTCTGCTTTCACTCTTGTTCAGACAAATCTTCTTTCCTATTTTGGGTTTATATGTTTGATTTTATACATTTATTGCTGTAATGCAGCTGGAGTTAATTTTAGGGTAGACATGAAGTGATGTGTCATGGAGTCGGTTCCATCTCATAGCAGCCCTGGATCGGGTTTCTGGGGCTGTAAGCCTTTGCTGGAGTAGAAAGGCTCATCTATCACCCGCAGAGTGGCTGGTGGATTCAAAGTGCTGACGTAGCGGTTAACTCAGTACACCATCAGGGCTCTAGAACGTTTCAAAGTCAAACGTACTCTTTTTTTTTATTATTATTATTATTATTAATTAAAAATTTTTTAATGTTTTATTGTGAATTATGTGATAGTTTACATGGGAGAACATAAGCTTTACATTCATTCTATCCTATATCGTTTCATTGCCATGGTTACAATCCCCTCCATGCATCATCAACCAACCAAAGGCTATACCTTGCAAGCCTGCCCCCCACCCCACCCTGTCATGAGCACACAGCCCCTCTCCCTCTCTGGGTCTAGAGTCCCCAGTCACTCAATCTCTCCATGTCATCGTCTCGGCCTCCATCTCTGGCGTCACTGCTTCTCTGGGTAGAGCCCCTCTCTCTGCTCTTCTCCCTTGATGGTCCCAGGGATCTCCACTCCTAGACTGCAAATTCAATCACTCCCCTCCTTGCTACAAAACATCTACCTTTACATTTCCAACCCCCACAATCAGTCCTGATAACAATTATTCACTATTGTATCACAAGAGACCTATCTGCATCTCCTTTCATCAGCCCCACCCAGACAGATTGGATACTACTCTGGCGACTCTACCTTCCTCCACGCCCTATGGATCTAGGTTCCCTCTTGAAAGCTTGTAAGCCCAATCACTTCTTGCCTTTGTAGCCCCCCCCCCCGCCCCATTTTGGTTAGCCAATGTCCAAGTTGCCCATCACTGTCTACTCTGTGGGGTAGGAATGATCCTTGCAAATGTACTCTTTTTAATTGAAACAAACAAACAAACAAACAAGACTTTCTCAGTAGAAAATAGCCCAGACACACAGCATTCAGCTTTTGAAACAGGAGTAGAGTGAATACCTGCTTTACTGGTAACATGCAAGAACCTTCCCTTTATTTCTCAGTGTTCCTTTTTTCTGTAGAGTGGGATCATAGATCTCATTATCCACTGTGGTTCCCTAAGGTGTCTCTGCGCTGTGCAAAGAGAAAACAGATCATGCGCTCAGCAGCCTATCGAAAGGTTGGAGTTCCAAATCCAATCAGAGTTGCTTTGGTAAAAAGACCTGAAAAAACAGCAATGGAAAAGCTTCTGGAGCATGGCGCTAGCCTGACACACATGGAATCACCAGGAGACCTCAAGGATAAGGCAATTGCTTGAATTTGTCAAGTCTTCTGAGTAGAGTCAATATAAAGGATTTTCCATTGCTACAACACTGCATGTAATGGAGAATGTGGCCAAGGGAAAAAGAACGTCAGAAAACATGAAATGAGTTATCTATGACTTCCTTCTTTGAAGGAGTGGTCTCAGAAGAAAAGTAACTGCTGGTGTTTAAAACACTTAGGATATCACTGGCTTCCAGATGCATCAGGTTGGGAATAAATGGTCTTTGTACACTTTTTGGCTTCCACATGTTTGAGTACACATGAACCCATGGCTAATTGAACTCTCAGAGAAAAGACTCAGGTAAGTAAAGACTAAGCATTGTTCTTTTCAGCAACGGAAGAGGGTGTATGTTTAGGAAATGTGCAGAGATCAATTCTGTTTGTTTTTCAAGTTTTTATTTATTGATTTTATCTTAAAGACAAAATACAATACCTGACTGGAAGCTTTAAATACAGATTGGCAAGCTAAACTAACCATGGTTAAAGAGCATCATTCTTCAAAGATCATGTCAGAAAAGAGACACAGGCTCCTGACTTGTCACAAATGAAATACATTGGAGAGAAGTAAATGTGAGCAGTGTCTAAGGTTGCGGGGCAGGGAAAGAGAGATTTGCAATAGATGCTTGTTTTCAAGTTTGCTGAAATATGAAAGCAATTCCAAATGCTTCTTATTTCTTCATAAACAAAGTGGTATAATTTACTTTTCTTAGTTTTATCAAACCTTTTGCATATTAGTCACTTATCTCTTCATTTCAGGATTATTTGTCATTTGCATTTAACAATCTCTTGATGGTGCAGGACTTTAAATGATCACATACCAAAGCAAGAAAACAATAGTGAACATTTCTAAAAGAGAAACCAGCAAGCAACTTGAATGGATGGATAAGATAATCACAAGTTCCCTTCTTGTTTGCTTTCAAACATTTGTGGGAACTCCATTTATTGTGTGCTCTCTGGTGGTGTAGTAGATTAGGCACTGAGCTGCTAACCACAAGGTCAGTGACCCACCTCTCCACTGGAGAAAGAGACTCTCTACTACCGTAATGATTTACAGGCTTGGGAACCTTACAACCAGTCACTTTGAATTGGAACCAACTCATCAGCAGTGAGTTTGGGTTTAACTAATCTTCACATTGGAGTCCTGATGTGGCACTGTTGTATAGGCACTGCACTGCAATGTGAGTTTGAATCTCATGGTCAGCAGTTCAACTCTACCAGCTCCTTGGAAACCCCCTACATTGTCCCTATGAGTCAGACCCGAATCTGTGGCACTTAATGACAACAATCTTCATGGTACTATCTAAACCTTAAAAGTCTTACTTACCTGACACAAGCCAGTGTTTCATTCTGTTATACATAGTGTTTCTATGAATTGTTAAGGATTCGATGGCACCTAACAATCACAACATCTACAAAAATGCAGAGGTGAGCAAGTTTGAAGCAGCCTCCTCTCAGTATGGAACTTATAGTGTACCAGGAGTGAGAATAGAAGGCACAAGATAAGTAAAATGCCAAATGCTCCCTCCACAGAACTTAATTTAAAAGATGGGTAGTTTGAACCCACCAGCCACTCCACAGGACAAAGATAAGACAGTCTGCACTGTCATACATTTACGGCCTCGGACACCCTGTGAAGCACTTTTACTCCACGGTAGGGTAGTGAGTGTATGGGTAAAAGATAGTATAAGTCTAGGTTTTCTCTTAGAACCTACACATGTTTTACTCATAACCATTTTCTAAAAATATCTATCTGTGCCCTCCAATATCTATCTGTGCCATCCAATCTGTGCCTTGACACATTTCTCAACAAGAGTCTATTTATACCATAAAAGTTTTGTTGGGGTTTTGTTTTTGATTTTGATTGTTTGGATAGCATCCAAGTCAGGTGCAAATCCCCATATTTCCCTGCAAGGATACAATCCTAAAACCTATTTATGTACTTTTGGGGTATATAAAATCACATTTGCTAAATCATTTGTCTCTTTTGAAACACAATTCTGCATTCGCCTAGCAACTACGTGTTATCAGAGATATCAATCTACTAATCAAATAATACAAAAAAAAGAATCATTCATTATAGAATCACAAGATATATTACATAATATATCATCATTCAAGAGAATGCAAAATTAGTAAGGATTAGCCCTGCCATTTGATTAGCAGGGCAACTGACCAAGTTTTCTATAAGGAATTCTTGAAACTGACATCTAAATAGAGAGCTTAATAATTTCCAGGCCTTTATTCTGACCTTCTTGTTGTAAATTGCATACATGGAGTCAGCTATTTGAGAGAAAAATCAAGGGATCAAAGAGATTATGACTGTAAATTACAAAATACAAACCTCTTCATTTAAAAAATTTACCTTTTCCAAGTTTTTCAGATTCTGTCCCAGGAACGTCTCCAGCCTGACCCTGATGGCTGATGGTAATGGGGACAGACAGGCTCTTTACCCCATAGAGTTAAAATACGTATGAAATGGATGATGTCAGCCATTTTTAAGTGTATAATTTATTCCCATTATGTTCACAATATTCATAATCACCACTATCACCAAAACCTCCCATCAACGCAAACGAAAATTCTACCCATTAAGCACGAACATTCCATTCCATACTCTCTAAAGTGCCTGGTAATTTTAATATTTATGAATTTGTTTGTTCTAGATAGTTCATTTCATTGAAATCATATGATATGTTTCCTTTTATGTCTGGTTTATTGTTTCTAAGGTTTATCTATGTTGTAGCATGTATCAGAACCTAATTTCTCTTAACAGCTGAATAACTTTCCATTGTATGGATATACCACATTTTGTTTATCCATTTGACTATTGATGCATATTGGGGTTCTACCCTTCTTTGGGCTATTGTGGAAAATGCTGCTAGTAACATCGATGTGCAGGTACTGTTTGATTCTCTGTTTTCAAGTCTTTTGGAAAGAATTGCTGTGTTATCTGGAAACTCTATTTCAAGGAATCTGTGAACTGTTTTGCCCATGAGTTGTACCATTTTTCAACCCCACCAACGATGGGAAAAGGGTTCCAACTTTTCTAAATCCTTGTCAAGATTGGTTATTATTATTATTGTGTAGTTATCCTAGTAGCATAGTGGTTACGAATCGGGCTGCAAACTTCAGGGTCAGCAGTTCAAAACTACTAGCTGTTCCACAGGAGAAAGATGACGTGTTCTGCTCCCGTAAAGATTTACAGCCTCGGAAACCCTGTATAGGGTCGCTATGAATTGGAATTGACTCCAAGGCACATAACAACAATCCTAGTAGTTATGAAGCGATACCGCTTAGCAGTTTTGATTTCTGTAACAGTTAATGCTGTTGAGCATCTTTTAACTGCTTACTCATCATTATATATATCCTTTGCAACTATGTCTACTCATGTCTGCCTATTTTTAAATTTTTGTTTTGTTATTAGTGTTGTTGTTGAGGTGCTGTTAAATGCCACTGAGTCTTTTCCAACTCCCAGCAATCTTGGAGAGGGTTCCCAAGGAGTGACTGGTGGGTTTGAACCACTTACCTTGTGGTTAGCAATACAGTGCACCAGAGGACTCTTTTATATTCTGAATATTAATCCCTTGTCAGATATATAATTGTAAATATTGGGTAGGAACCATGAAGGACTGTAATATAAACACAAGACTGTTAACTGCAGGGTTGGCGGTTCATACCAACCACTCAGCAGGAAAAAGATGAGATTTTCTGCTTCTAAGAAGATTTCCAGTCTCAGAAAACTGATATGGGATCGCTATGTCTCAGAATCAATGGCAGTTGGTTGGTTTTACACAGTGGGCTATCTTTCCATTATCTTGATAGTATTCATAAACACATAAAGATGTTACATTTTAAGAAATTCAATTTATCATCTACTGTTTCTTTTGTTGCCTATGCTTTTGGTGTCATACTTTAAACAACAACAACAACAACAACACAACTAGGTTCATGAATATTTTCCACTACGTTTTCTTTGAAGGTTTTTTAAAAAAATTATTTTATTTTTGTTGTTTTAAGAATATATATAGAAGAATATACATGAACTTAACTGTTGATCCTTTGAAGAGTTTTGTAGTTTTTGCTCTAAAATGGAAGCCTTTGATGTACTTTGAGTTCAATGCTACACAGGGAATAAGTCAATGGTCCAGCTTTATCCTTTTGCAGTTGGATATTCTATTTTACTAGAACCACTGGTTGGAAAGACAGTCATTTCCCAACGGAATGCTATGGCAGCCTTGTAAAAATCCAGTGACCATAAGGTGATCATCTGTATGTGACTGTCTATTCAATTCCACTGTTTTATGTATCTATCCTTATCCCAGTACCATACTGTTTTGATTACTGTCACTTTATAGAAAAGTTTGAAATTTTGAAATGTGAATCCTTCAACTTTGTTCTTCTTTCTCAATATAGTTTTAGCTATTCATGGTTCCTGGAAATTCAATACGAATTTTATAATAGGTTTTCTATTTTTAAAACAAAAACATAACGCCATTGGGGTTTTGATAGGGATTGCATGGGATCAGCACATGGCTTGGGTAGTACTGTCATCTTAATCATATTACATCTTCCAATACAGGTGTATAGGACGTCTTTCCATTTACTTGTTACTGTGGGTAAGTGCTACCAGTCACTTCTGACTCACAGAGATGTTGTATAGGGTTTTTGAGGAGCAACTCCATTCATTTATGTCTTCTTTTATTTCTTATTTCTTTAATCAATGTTTTATAGTTTTCAGTGTGGCCCCTAATTTTTAGAAGAATACTATTTTTTCTGTTCTTCCTGTTCTGAACCCAAACTCTTCTTGTCTTAGACATTCCAATGACACAATAAATCTAGTCTCGTTTTCTATCTTTATGACTTTCATACTTTTATATAATATGGGAGCCTGTTTTTGTCCTTAGAAAGAAATGACTTTCAAACTTTAGTATCACAACCAGACAGCAATAATGATGTCAGTGATATGACATGCTTACTTGTTTCTGGCCTTGTATTAGGGGCTCTCATTCATTATCTTATTTAATCCTCACAATTCCCATATAACTATATAACGTCTTGCATTCCCTGTAAGCATCTCCAGATACAAACCCACAATATTTCACACTTGGGCAGAAGTTGGCAATACAAGAAAAGGTAAAAGGATAAGATTCTGTCTGGTTGGGGAGAAAACCTTCAATCCTCATTTACACCTACCTGTTTCTAAATAAGCCTGATGATAGTGCTTATTTATGATAATGGAAATAATATCTGCTCACTGCATCCAATTTGAGAACTACAGAAAAAGTCTGTTTTTTTAAAAAAATCACATATTATTTTATCACTCAGATAAAACGTTTAGAATGTTTTGATATTTCCCAGTCTCATTTATATGTGTGTCTTCATGTTGTAGTTGCTTGTTGATTTTTTAAACCCAATTTAGATCAAAAAGCAATGTAATTTCACATGCTTTTTTATTGAAAATTATATTGCAAGTATTTCTCATGTCATTAAATGTCAATTTACAAAAATTTTCAAACGTTATCTTGTGTACCATAATTTAACAATTTCCCAGTTCAATGATACTTAGGTTCTTTGCAGTATTTAATTATTATATAAACACAATTATACTAATTAATTATATTCTGCATCTTTTTCCTTGAGAAAAACTTCTACAAATAAGATTATTGTATCAAAAGTAAGAAAGCTTCTTTTGAGGGAGACTGTTCCCATAACTTCACCAAAAGAGGAAGAATTTACCATCTACAGCTCTAAGTAGTATCATTATTATATTTAACACTGATCAGCAAGTTGAAAATGATGCTGTTTCATATATTTTAAACTTATATATAGTGGTATCAAATTGAACTCTTCTGTAATTCAGTTCTTAAATGGTTTAAACAATGAGATATTTTTGAGATTTATTCCTTAAGGTATATTTTGTCCTCATTAATTTTTTTCTGGTTTCTTAATATAGGGATGGGGCAGTGGGAGGGAGCCACTACAAGCATCTTGTACAGATGTCTTTGGGCAAATGAGCCCAATCTTCAGTGTTACTTGATCATGTCATACAGCACTGCACAGTGGTTGTACCTGTTTGTGCTGTTGAAATGAGAACCTGCCTTGCTCCACAACCTCACCAACACTTAGTTTTGTTACATTATTATTATTATTTTTAAGTTTCCCAATCTGATGGAAGTAAAAAGCTATGCTACTGTGATTTTAATTTGCATTTCCTGATTAGCTTTGAGACTAACAGTTCTTCAGTTCACAAACTAGTAATTACTGTAGAATGCTGCACAAGTGGAATGTGGGACCTTATCCAGAGAAGCAGCAACACCAGAGATGGAGGGAAAAGTGATGACATACACAGAGAGAGTAACTGATGACTCTAGACTCATGGAAAGAGAAAGGCTGTGTGCTGACAGCCAGGAAGCAGGTTTGCAGAATGTGAGAATGTGTCCTTTGGTTGTTTAAATTATTACATATTCCTGAGTGTTTTTGTGTACATAAAACACACACACACAAAGACCAAAAACAAACAAAACAGAGGTAATAGAAGCAAATACTATTAAATGATGATACAGGGCGGGGATTGTAATCATTGCAATGAAATGAAATATGATAGGATGAGTGCAAAACCAATGTTCTTTTATGTAAACAATCACTCAATTCATAATAAAAGCTTTAAAAAATAAAAAAAGACAGGACATAATGCACTATGATACAGACGAGATTAAAGAGAGGACAATTGTGGTTGTTAGGTGCTGTCAAGTTGGTTACAACTCATAGTGAACCTGCACAGGGTTTCTCTAAATCTTTATGGAAGCAGGACGTCTTACCTTTCTACTGCAGAACACCTGGTAGGTTTCAACTATTAACTTTGTGATGAGCAATCCAGTACTTAGTCTATAGCGTCACCACTGTTTCCAGATGGAGGACTAGTGAATTGCAAAGTTCATATGTTCTCCACTCCCAAGATAATTCAAATGACTTCTCACTACATTCTGTGGCATGTCACTCCATCCTTCTCCATACCTCCTCCTTCAGTCTTACCTACTTCAAATAAGGTCAATATTCTGCCCTCCCAGCTTCAGGTCTTTTCCAAGGAGAGTGTTCAAAGGGTTAAACTTCTTATTAACAAGTTTCATCACGTACTGTTGAGTTACTTTACATATATATTTCTCAAAAATCCCCATGATTCTGTAGTGTGATAGAACAGAAAATGCTAAATTAGATTTTCTTTCCTTTGCTGGGCTTGCGATCTGTTGTTAATTTAGGAAATGAAAATGGACAGGAGAAAAAAACCATGCAGTCTTCTGGACTGGACCAGGGCACACAGTTGGAAGGCTAATTAAGGGAGAGTTGTTTGTTATCAAGAGACTGCTTGAACTAAGGTATATATAGAAGTCTATAAACTGTATAGAAAAAGTGCTGTTTCCACTTGCCTAACATGTGAATCAAGTAAAAATCTTCAAGTTTTTATCGAACACACACTTCACTACATTCTAGGAACGAATGCACCTGTTTATACCCAGGTTGCCCTAGAAGTTGGTCTAAACTCTTTCCATAGTCTACCTACAAGTAATAATATACTGTTGTTATTGTTGTAAAGTGTCGTTGAGTTGGTACTGACTCATAGCAACCCTTGTGTAAAATTTCTAAGGTCCGACTGGTGAGTTTGAACTGCCGCCCTGGTGGTCCAAACCAATCTTGCAGTCCAGCACTGTACATAAAATGTCAAACCTTAAAACTGTGTGGTTCTGGTTATCCTTTCCCATTCAAGATGTCATTTGAACTATATCTATATATACTATGAATCCTATAAGATGATGTTATAATTTTTATCTAAACAGACATGTATTTTAAAGAAATCAAGAGAAAAGTAATGGGCTTTTTTATTCATCTTGCATTTATGATTTCTGCCAAACTATAATCTTGAATATATTGCACCTGAATTTACAGGCCATCCTAAGATCATATTTGATGCATTAGGCGGTAATACCAAAGACCAGAAGAGTTGTGGGATGATATCCAGAAATTCATACAGGAAGAATGCAAAACGTCATTTAAAAGACCAGAACAAACAAGATGGCAGATTGGGTGGAAGTGCAGTGAAGAGCTCCTTCAGCAACAACACAGAATACTGGACCAAGCAGGCTCAGAGGATGGTGCCAGAACTCTGAACCACATATAAAGGAATATTCAGAAGGATGGAAGGCTTACAGCTAGGGGAATTTTTGTAGTAGAAGCAAGAACTCCATTGCTTTCTAATTCAAGATGCTTAGCTGATCCTGGAGACGCCATCTTGGGTGAGACGAAGTAGGGGAAGGATCAGAGCAGCCACAGATGTCTGACAGAACTGTGGAGACAAAGGTGTGGACGTTCTTTTTTTTTGGCATCTGTTCATTGGACACTTGCTGTCTGAGCACCTCCATTCTGGTGACTAGAGGGGGTGCCTGAGAAGTGGACACACCACCCCCACCCTGGAGGGTTCTACTATACATGTGCACAGATCTCCTCAAAATTTAGAGACAGTTTACACTTAAAACCAAACAGCCATAGCTGGCCCTTAACTGTTTATCACTAGAAAGAAGACCTGAATGGGGATTGTGGAGTGGGCCAGGGTTACGTCACAACGAACAACAGTGGCATCTTGAAATTTCTCAGGAAGAAGAGTGAAAAGGGAAGCCCATCTCCTGATCACGTCTACCTGGAGGCAATCAGAAAGCATAAAAAATACCAAAATATGCACCCATCTAAGTATTAAGGCCATAGATAACTCCTGAATATGCCCAAAAAACAGAAGCAGATGACCATATCTGCACATGTCCAGAAACTAGATAAAGTGACTGAGGTAAATGAGCTGGAAGTAGACCTACACTCCATACTGGAAGATGGGCAGGCTTTGGAAATGGCTGAGAAGGAATTCAGAAAAATGATGATAAAATGTATCAAAACACTATACAATGGAGTTGAGAAAAATAAGGAAGAAGTCAGGAGAGCACTACAGGAACAATCAAATAAAACAGATACAGCATTTGAAACAATTCAAAACCTACAAAAAGAGGTCCAAAAGGTTAATAATAGAATATCAGAAATGGACAATACACTGAAAATGGCAAATGTGTAAAATTGAAGAGATAGAAGCCAGAACTAGTGAGCTAGAAGATAAATCAACACTACTAAGATAGAAGAGCAAACACAAAAAGGATTAAAAAAAATCTGAAGAAGGCCTAAGATTCATGTTTGACAACATGAAGAGGAATAACTTAAGAATTATCAGCATTTCTGAACAGGAAGAATCACACAAGTTCACAGAGGAGATAGTTGAAGAGCTTCTGGAAGAAAAATTTCCTAACATCCTGAAAAGTGAAAAGATAAGCATTCAAGAAGATCACCGAACCCCAGGAAGGCTAGACCCTAAAAGGACAATCACCAAGACATAATAATCAAGCTCTCCAAAATCAAAGATAAGGACAGAATCCTGAAAGCAGCTAGGGAAAAGAGAAGTGTAAAATACAAAGGCAAGCAAATCAGATTAAGCTCGGATCTCTCAACAGAAACCATGCAGGCAAGAAGGCAATGGGGAGACATATATAAAACCGTGAAAGAAAAAAAAAAGTCCCACCCAAGAATTCTCTACTCAGCAAGGCTGTCAATCAAATGCGATGGTGTAATCAAAACATTCCAGGAATAACAGAAGCTAAGGGATTTTGCCAAAGCCAACCCTGCTATGAAAAACATCCTAAAGGGAGTTCTGTGGACTAAGAACCAAGAAGAATAAACAACAACTAGAGAACGATGTACATAACAGCACCATTTGAACTCAATCGACAAATGGAAGAGTCAAGAACAGACTGGGAGGTCAGTCTATGATCAAAACAATTACAACGTGAAAGAAGGTAAACACAGAGGAACAGAAATCCAGGTGGTGGGAAGATCAGGTAGATTATAGGATAAAATAGACTGTCTTAAATGGAGGGAAGAATTAATGGAATATAAGGTAACTACAACAATGGGGCTGGGGTGGGGGGTTTAGTTCAGGTGTTAGGGAGGGCAATACAAGAAGGGGAGGAGGCAGAAGAACAAGATAGATAGGGGAACACTGAGACAGGTTTGCATGTCCAAAGTGGGACAGAGGTAAATAGTGATGCATGCTCAAACTTGGAACAACAGGGCTCTGGGATACAGGGATCTAGGTACAGCTTGAAGAGGGAAAATAATACTAAAATGCTTGACTGTCTTATGAATATTAGTTTCCATTGCCTACTATTGTAAAATAGACACTTGAGTGGGATAGAAAGGAATGTTGGGAAACATGATTAGAGAAAACTTGTAAGCCCGCCTTCAGCCTATAACTGATTGGAATACCTAAAAGGGGTTCTAGAACTTGCCCAGTGAAAAAGACCCCTTGCAAAGCCTTTACAGGGTATAGGACCTTAGGTGGAATCCTGAGTCCCATCCAGAACCTTATGAGGTGGGACATTCCCACTAAAAAGGACAAGCAGACCAGCCTGGAACAGTTAGAATGACAGAAGATATATCTTCAAAGAAAGATCATCAGGAAAACCCAAAACAAAAATGTCAGCACAACTGGCTACTACAAGAATAACAAGCTGTTTGCCAGGAAGACATCAAGGTTAGCAACCAAGTTCCTTCAGGACAAACTCCCCTCTAAGAATGAAACTCAAAGGGAACACACAAACAAGTATGTAAGCTTGCTGGCGACCATATTAGTCTATTGGTGAGTGGAAAAGGGGGAAAGGCAGCAATGAAGAAATGGACTGAGTTTAACCACAATCCATTGACTCCCATTGACCTGGAGATGAGAGAGAGAAATTTGGTCAGTCAAAAGTGTGGTGAGACCTGAGAACACTTGAGCCCATGGACAAGAACATAGCCACAGAGGACTAGAGCTGAGAGTGAAGCATCCAGCTGATACAAAGTGAGGGGAGATGCACAAGAACACCCAAACTTGCAGACAGTACCCATTTGACCTAGCCTCAATAGCTCAATTATCAGAACTCGATTAGAGGAACATTACAAAAAAATAAATTTTTTTTAAATAAAGGAAACAAGGGTAAATTGCTACAATTTGATGAGCTTGACCTATACTCAAGGAGGTAGTAACTCTAAATACCAACAGAGAGGGAAGGAGTCTTCACATTAAGTATCAATGTTATCCCCTCTGTACATAGGGTAGATAGGGACAGGCAACTTAGACATCAGCTACCTAAAATGAGGGGGTGATAAAGGCATGAACTGACTTACAAGGTTTCAAGAGGGAGTATAGTTTAAGAGTATGTGGGAAAAGAAAGAGTCCCCACTGAATAGTTGTTATCTTGTCTAGATGGGTCTGGTGAAAAGAGATGGGGATAAGATTTGTATGATTCAATAGTGAATAAATGTTATCATGACTAATTGTGACTGTCACAACTGTAAAGGTAGAAGTTTTATAGCAAAAACAGGAGAGTGGTTAATCTTACACTCCAGAAACAGAGGACCCTAGGACCATCAAAGGAGAAGAGCACAAGCAGAATGCAGGACCTTATCCAGAGAAGCAGCAACACCAGAGGTGGAGGCAGAGATGGAGAGGGGGAGCAGCTGAAGACTCTAGATTCAGGGGAATAGAGGGACTAAGAGCTGGTGGCCAGGAGGCAGACTTGCAGAATGTGCCCTTTGGAGATGTAAATTACTATATATGCCTGAGTTTTTTTTTTCTTTTGTTTTGTTTTTTAAAAAAGCTAAAGTGGGTAGAGAGAAATACTGTTAACTGATGGTACATGGAGGGGATTATAATCAATGTAATGAAACAAAGTGTATGATTTGTTGAATGTAAAACTGATGATCTGCCCTGTAAACTTTCACTCAATCCACAATAAAAACCTTAAAAAAAAAAAAAGAAAGAAAGCAAAGACCAAAATGGATGTCAGAGCAATCTCAAACTTGCTCTTGAGCACATAGATGCTAAAGCAAATGGAGGAAATGAAGACGTCAAAGAGATGAACAGAAATTTTCAAAGAGCAGCTTGAGAAGGCAAAGTAGTATTATAATGAAATGTGCAAACCAGGAACTAAAAAACCAAAAGGGAGGAACACATTCAGCATTTCTCAAGCTGGAAGAACTAAAGAAAAAATTCAAGCCTCGACTTGTTATAATTGAAGGAGTCAATGGACAAAATAGTGTACTGGTGTGGCACTGTAGGATAAGTACCAGATGAAAGATCAGTTTCAACCTCAAGGCTGCTGGCTCAAATTTACCAGCCACTCCTCCAAAACACTATACAGAATCATTATGAGTTGGAACTCACTCAATGGCACTTAACAACAACAACTTGGACAAAGTATTGAATGATGCAGAAGGCATCAGAAAAAAGATGGAAGATATACTTACACAGACTCACTGTACCATAAAGAAATGGTCAATGCTCAGTGATTCAGGAGGTACATGATCAAGAACTCATAGTATTGAAGTCAGAAGTGCAAGCTGCACTGAAGGCACTGGCAAGAAGCAAGGTTCCAGGAATTGACGGAATACAAATGGAAATCTTTCAACAAACTGAAGCAGCACTGGTGTTGCTCACTCATCTGTGCCAAGAAATTTGGAAGACAGCTACCTGCCAACTGATTAGAAGAGATCCATATTTGTTCCCATTTCAACGGAATGCAGAAATCATCAAACATCATGGAAATCACATGGAAGTAAATTTTTTCTGAAGATAATTTAAAAACAGTGCCAATAGTACATCAACAAGAAACTGACAGAAATTCAAGCTAGATTCAGAAGAGGATATGAAACAAGGGCTATCATTGCTGATTTCAGATGGATCTTGGCTGAAAGTAGAGAATACCAGAAAGATGTTTACTGGTTATTCATTGACATGCAAACACTTTCCACTGTGAGGATCAAGACATGCTATGGATGACATTTTGGAGAATGGGTATTCCAGAATAATTAATTGTATTCTTGTGGGAGCTATACATAGACCACGAGGCAGTTTTTAGAATAGAACAAGGTTATATTTAATGTTTTAAAATCAGGAAAGTTGTATGCTAGAATTGTATCCTTTCACCATACTCATTAAATCTATATGCTGAAAAAATTCTCCAAGAAAATGGATTATATGCAGAAGAACATGGCATCAGGATTGGGAAAAGTTTATTAATAACCAGTGATATGCAGATGATGCAACCTTGGTTGTTGGAAATGAAGATAACTTTAAAGCACTTGGTGATGAAGATCAAAGACTATATTGCCTTGAGTATAGATTACACCTCAATGTAAAGAAAACAAAAATCCTCACAACTGGGCCAACAACATGGAGACAAGACTGAAATTGTCAAAGACTTTATTTTGCTTGGATCCACAATAAACACTCATGGAAGGAGTAGCCAAGTAATCAAACAACATATTGTATTAGGCAAATCTGCTGCACAAGACCTGTTAAAAGTTTCAAGAGCAAAGAGGTCACTTTGAGCACTAACCCAAGTCACCTCAGATACATGTGAAAGTTGAACAGTGGGAAGACCACAGGAGAATCGATGAATTTGAATTAGATGGTGTGGGAGAATATTAAAAGTATCATAGAGTACCAGAAAAACAAACAAAACTGTGTTGGAAGAAGTACAGTCAGAATGCGTCTAAGAAGTCAAGATAGCAAGAATTTGTCTCTCAGTCTTTGGATATGTTTTCAGTAGACCAATCCCTGGAGAAAGACCTCATGTGTGGATAATATGGAAAATCAACAATAACAAAAAATAAAGACCCCCTAGCAAAATGGATTGGCACAGTGGCAGCAACAATGGACTCAAACATATCAAGAGTGTTGAGGATGGCTCAGGCCCAAGCAATTTTTCATTCAGTTGTGCAGTGTCGCTATATGTCAGAACCGACTCAACAGCACCTAAGAAAAAATTGTTCAAACATAACAATTGTGAGGATAGTGCAGGATGTTTGATTCTGTTATTCTTTGGGTTGCTGTGAGTAGGAACTGAGTTGAATGGCACCTATCAACAAGGTTCTTCAGTCCTATGTGAGAATCTGAATTTTCACTGATCATTTCTTACATCTTGAAAAACGTCCTTTAGCTTCCTTTGTAGTACAATCAACTGACAATGAATTTTCTTCATTTTCCTTGATCTAAAACAACTTTATTTTTCCTGTCTTCTAAAAGTATTATTTGACTAGATATGGAAATCTGAATCTCTTTTTTCTTCTTTGAACACATTAAAGATACTGTTTGACTATTTGTCAGCTTCTATAGTTTTTGATGGAATCCTGGTGTGGTGCTGCAGGATTAGTACTGGACTATAAACTCTGGTAGCGTAGTGGTTATGAATCGGGCTGCGAACCTTAAGGTCAGTGGTTCGAAACTACCAGCCGCTCCGCGGGAGAAAGATGAGGCTTTCTACTCCCGTAAGGATTTACACCCTCAGAAACCCTGTACAGGGTCGCTATGGGTCGGAACCGACTCAAAGGCACTTAACAACAACAACAACATAAACTATAAAGTCAGCGGTTCAAACTCACCAGCCACTTCTTAGATAATCATATACAGGGTCAACAGCACTTAACAACAAGATAGTTTTTGATGGTGGGTTTTAGAGATATAGTTAGTTCCCTTAGATATACTGTGGGTTTTTTTTTTGTTTTTTGTTTTGTTTTGTTTTTTTTTGCTACATTCAAGATTTTGTACTGGATTTTCAATAGATTCATTATAATGTGCTTTTTACCTTGAATATGTGAATTGATCTTTCACCAAAATTAGGAAGGTTAGAACCATTATTTCTACAAATAGATATATTTTTTATGTGTCATTCTCTCTCTCCTTTTCTCTTTAACACCATTAACATATATGTTAAAACTTGGACTATTATCCCACAGGATCCTAAGGCTCTGGCAAATTTTTCAAATACATTTTTTCTTGATCCGTTCATATAGGAAACATTTTGCATTTATCTGTCTTCACATTCACTGGGTATTCTGTCTTACCTGTATGCATGTTGTAAGCCTCAGCTAAAGATGTGGGTGGAATTTATACTTAAAGGATTTGTAGCTCTCATTTTCTAGTTCTCACCTTTCTAAGTTCCCCCTCACTTCCCAGTGACTCTGATCACACTAAACTCTGTACTGCTTGGTATCTACTAGGGTTTCAGCTACCCTATGTGGCACTGACTGTAACCTGACATCAGGTGACAAGTCACAGGGACAGGAAAGGTAACCATGCCAACCTTCTCTTCCTGGAGCTAGTTCCCATCCAGAAACAACCTACTTTTGTTCGCTGTCCAGATCCTGCAAGAAGTTTTTATACCTTATCCAGGGTTTATAGTTTTATCCATAAGTGTTTCCTTGGCTTATACGAAGAAGCAGATGTTAATGATTTCTTTTGCCTTTACTTTTTATTATGAATTGGATGAAGGTTTACAGATCAGATCATCAACTTTACATTCAACAATTCATGCACATTTTGTTACACCTCATTGATTGCAGGTTCCTCCATGTAAATTCACTTCTACCTCTTCCTCCCTATGTTTCCTGTTTCCATTCCTTCTTCTTTCCTAACCTTTCTGTAGTCACTGCTTTTCAACTTTGGTATGGTGTCTATAACGCTGATGAAAGGTTTGGCAATGCAAAATAAACAAATAACCACCAAAATTTTAGTGTCTCTAAAGAGAAATGATTGAACAAACAAAACCCAAAAGTTTATTTCTTCATTCATGACACATGTCCATTTCCTAAATTATCTAGGACTCATATCTGTCTCACTCCAGGACAGAAGTTAGTGACCTTCATTATCTACAGGTCACTCTGGAAGGAGGAATTAGGGAACATGGTGAATTGTGAACTAGCAAACAATGCTTTTGTCCAGAGCCAACACACATTACCTCACTGCACATCTCATTCGTCTAAAGGAAATCATGTGGCCTTGCCTGATGTCAAGAGGGTGGGAACATACACCCATTCTATGAGTTGTTGTTGGTGTTAAATGCTGTCGAGTTCAAATGGCTTTGCAGTCTGGCGCATTAACCCACAGCACCACACTAGGATTCCCTAGTGTATGAGTAGTAAAATATTTATTTAAAAAAAACCTAAATGACTACCACAGTGTCCTTGGTCATAAAGATTTCTTTCACTTTCACAAAGTCACAAATTTTTTTGTTTACGACTTTTGGGTATTATGTCTTGTACAGAAGATCTCCCTCATGCCAAGGTTAAATATTTTGTTCTAATGTGTTTTAAGTTTGTGAAAAAGCTGTTTAATGCTCTAGCTTAACAGGAACTTATTTTTTTTAGTGAGAATATTGTGTGTAACATTTTTTCTGGCCAGAAAGTTGTTTTATTAAATGAAAGCCATCCTTTCCCATACCAGTCTCCTATTCCACTGTTATCAAGCATAGCAATTTTATCAGGGGTCTGCTTTTGTACTCCTTATTCTAAACAAAGTTGTATTTGCTTGATAGGTAACCAATTCACATTGAATAAATGTTTTGATTTTTAGTCAGCAAACCCTCCATTTAGGTTCTGCCTCTAAAATAAACTACTTGCTATTCAAACATAGAAATCTAGAAGATGTTTATAAAGCCACTTAAGAAATTCTATTGGGATTTTGATTGTGCTTGTAATGATTTAAAATTCACAGTCTTCCCACTAGAGTACATAGTACTTCTCCGATTTATTTAAGTTGTCGTTTATGTTACAAAAGAGTTGAACTTTATTATACATATATATATAGTTGTTGTTAAGTGCCGTGGCGTCAGTTCCAACTCACAGCAACCCTATACAGGGTTTCCGAGGCTGTAAATCTTTACGGTAGCAGAAAGCCTCATCTTTCTCCCATGAAACAGCTGCTAGTTTCGAACTGCTGACCTTGCGGTTCACAGTCCGATTCATAACCACTACGCTACAAGAGCTCCATATACATATAGTTGTAAAATGCTGTTGAGGTGGTTCTGACTCATAGTGGCCCTGTGTATAGGGTCTCCAAGGAACAGCAGGTGAGTGTGAACCACCGAACTTGTGGTTCAAACTGACCTTCCAGTCTAGTGTTTTATCCCACAACACCACACCAGAACACACACACTCTCTCTCTCAATGAATATATATTGAGATAGTTCTGACTCATAGCAACCTTGTATTGGGTTTCCATGGAACAGCTGATGGATTTGAACTGTCGACGGTGTTGTCCTATAGTACCACACCATATAAAACCGTGTCAAAAACTTAGACATTCCCTTTCATTTCTAAGGAGCATTCTAGCATACTTCTTCCAACATAGGTTCGTTAGTTTTTCTGGTAGTTAATGGTACTTTTAATATAGTTCTCTAATATCATAATTCAAATGAATTGATTCTTCTGCTGTTCAACTTTAACAAGCACATGAGGCAATTGAAAATATTAAGGCTTGGGGCAGGTGCACCTTAGTCTTCAAAGTGACATTGTTGCTCTTCAATACTTTAAAGAGGTCTTTTGCAGCAAATTTACCTAATGCAATATGTTGTTTGATTTCTTGACTACTGCTTCCATGAGTTTTGATTGTGGATGCAAGCAAAATGAAGTATTTGACAACTTTAATCTTTTCTCCATTTATCATGATGTTGTTTATTGGTCCAATTGTGAGTATTTTTGTTTTCTTTACATTGAAGTTCAATCCGTACTGAAGTTTATAGTCTTTGATCTTTATCAGGAAGTATTTTAAGTTCTCTTAATTTCCAAAAAGCAAGATTGTGTCATCTGCTTATTGTGGATTATAAATGAGACTTCTTCCCATCTTCAGGCCACATTCTATTTCATACAATCCATTTCCTCAGATTATTTGCTAAGCATACAGATGAGTAAGTATGGTGAAAGAATACATCTATGCCACATTCCTTTCCTGATTTTACAATAGGTCTAAAGTAAACCATGGGGAAGGGTTGACACAATGGCTGCAACAATGATCTCTAACACAGCAGTCATTGTGGGAACAGCACAGGCCCAGGCAAGGTTTCATTCTGTTGTGCAAAAAATGGTTATGAGAAGGACCTATCAGTGGACCTAATGACATCCTTTGGTTAAATCTCAGCACTGGCACATATTACCTAAATAATCATGGGAAATGGATTTATTCAAGTGGGCTCCAGTAATCACAAGAGCCCATCATGTGAAAAAGAGATTTAGACTCAACTGGCTATTGCTGAGTCTGAAGACTGAAAAGAGGCACAAGTCAAAGGAAACAAGCAGTTGGAAAAAGCAAGGAAATGGACTCTCCCCTACAGCCTCCAGAAAGGACTGAAGACCTGAAGATGACTTGAAGAGGTCCCATTTCAGACTTCTGGCTCCCAGTACTGTAAGATAGTAACTATGCTGTTTTAACCCACCAAGTTGTTGTAGTTAAGTACCTTCGAGTCGATTCCCACCCATAGTGACCCTGTATAGGCTTTCCAAGGAGCAGCTGGTGAGTTTGAACCAACAACCTTGCAGTTCAAACAACTTTGCAGCCTGACACATTAGCCCACAGCACCACACCAGGACTCCAGAACCCACCAAGTTAGTAGATATTTATTACCACAGCCATAGGAAATGAATGCATCACTATCTCCCTCACCCATCCATCACTTCCTAGTGAACATTCAAAATTTGCAATCTTCACGTGATGCTGAAAAGGAATCTTCCTATGTTGTGAGGTATAATATTTCAGTGATACAAAAAAAGTACCTAATGCATGGAAATTCCTGTCCATTTTTCTCATTACTTTCAGAATGTGTATGAAGCAGGGGAAAGGTCCACCAAATTGCTAAATGGTCTTTCCAAGTGATTGTCAGATGCAACTGTTGAGTCTCGCTCCATCAGACTTCCAATTAGTAGTATTCTCTACAAGAATCCAGAATAGGTTGACTTTAAGAATTAGTTTTGCAGGGTGGTGGGAGTGGAGTTGGTGTGCCGTGGAGTCGGTTCTGACTCATCATGACCCTGTACAGAGTTTCCGAGGCTGTAAATCTTTATGGAAGCAGAAAGCCTCATCTTTCTCCCACAGAATGGATGGTAATTTTGAACTTTCACCTTGAGGTTTGCAACCCGATGCATAACCACTACGCAGAGCATTAATATATTTATATTGATAATTTCATGAATATTTTTATATTATAGACAACAGCCCAGAAATCTGGTGTGGCTCTGGGGGTTAATGCGCTGGACTGGAAAAGTCAGTTTGAACTGTAAGGTTGACAGTTAAAGCTCACCACCTGCTCCTCAGAAACATTATAGAGGGTCGCTATGAGTCAGTACTAACTCAATGGCACCTAACAACAGTAACAACAACAACATCCACTACCTTATGAGTGAATGCAAACTCAATAAATTATACCTTTACAAAGGGGGCATAGTTTTCTAAATGTAAGAGTTCTTTTTCTTTAAATAGAAACATAACCTATCTATTTTAATCTTCTGTAGTACTAATTTTCTTTGAGGGAAAAATTAAAAATCACATTTTTGTGTTTCTTTCTGCCTTGATAGTAAGCTAGTATGAGAAAGATTTCCATATGTTCTGATTTGCCCAAGTAAGTATTTTTCACTAGTCTCTGAAAATCACTGTGTTGATCCAAGATTTAACTCAAGAGGCTAAATTCATATGTAAATATTAAGAGGGAATTGACAAAGACATATTAAATCTAAAAAATAGACAGTAGTTTTTTATAAGAAATGGATCACTACAGGGTTAACCAAGCAGAGCCAACTGCCTCACCAGTGCTGAAGACCACATTGCTGCCAGTACTAGTTTCACTCGACCTTGACCTTCCATACTTTTTGCACAGCAGACAAAGGGATAAAACATAGTAAGGTCTGGGGAACAGTATAAGAGGTTTCTGCTCCCATAAACACTGACAACCTCGGAAACCCTGTACAGGGTCACTGTGAGTCGGAACCGACTCCACGGCACATCACCACCACCATAAGATATTCATTCATGAGTCCTAGATGTTAAGCCTGCGTGTTTCACACTTCTATTGCATGATTGTTGTTAGCTGATGCCCAACACATGGCCATGTCCAACTCAACTGTGTACTACAAAATGAATGCTGTTTGGTTCTATGCCATGCCCACAATAAATTACCAATCAGATCTTTGTTATCATAGGGTTTTCATTGGCTGATATTTAAAGGTAGATCACCAGACATTTCTTTCTACTCTGTGTTAGTCTTGAAGTTCTGCTGAAAGATGTTCAGCATTATAGCAACATGAAGTATACTGGCCAGAAATCCAACCAGGGTCTCTCACGGTGTTGTTGCTAAGTGTCATCGAGTCAGTTCCGACACATAGCGAAGAGTTTCTGAGGAGCAGCTGGTGCGCTTCAACTGCTGACTTTGCAGTTCAAATGGACTTTGTAGCCCAGTGAATTAACCCACAGCCAGCACCACAGCAGGACTCCAATCTTTCACGTGGAGGGCAAGAATTCTATCACTGAATTATCACTGCTCCCATCTCCTATTTAGGATTATTTTGTGCTTAGCTTGCACACTGGACACAACTGTTCTGGATACATGTTACTTAGTTTGGAAGGGGGAGGAGAGTTTTCTACTATTTGTTTGTAACATGGTCTAGCATTTCTATCATTAAAAGAATCGGACTAGGTAGAGACTTTGCATCTCCAAGAGGATTAAGGAAAACTGTAGCTTGATCTGTTGTGGTTGTTAAGTGCTGTCTAGTCAGTTTCAATTCATAGGGATCCTGTATAGGGTTTCCAAGGAGCAGCTGATGGATTTCAACTGCCAACCATGAGTTCAAAGTCCAGTGCTAATCCTACAGCGTCACAACATTAACCCCCTTATCAAATGAGTATAATTACTTGACAGTATTGGTTACTCCTGAGATAGTGCAAATGGGTAAGTGCTCAAGTAATATCCAATATGTTGGTAGTTCACACCCACCAGAGGTATCTCTGAAGCCAAACTTGGCAATTGTTTCTGAAAGGTGACAAACCCTCTGGTGCCGTTCTACTTTGCACAGATGCTATCACCAGGATTCAAAATAAATTTGACAGCAACTTAAAAACATCAGTTAGTACAGCTGCAAAGAATCCTAGACGAGTTATGCAAGGTAATTTGCGAATGATCAGTAAGGAAAATTCAGAATCAGAGGACATGGCCAGGGAAGAAGAAACTGAACTTTCTGATGATTTCCTCTGTGTCTGACGTTGCCAGGATAGAGAACACAGACTTTCTCTCAACAGCATAAACTAAGAGGATCATGATATGAAACGAAATGAAAACAATCATAACTTTTAGAAATAAACACGTATTTTCATTTTTTAGAAGTTAATGAAATGGGTAGTAAGGATAATGGGTCTTATAAGCTTCTGTTTACCTTGAGGTGAGAAAGAGAAGAGGAAGGGCTGGATGCCCAAAGTTTGGGGAGTCTTGGGTACTCCTGAGCCCACACAAAGACCTAGTCACTGGGAGCTAGAGGTGAAAGTGAGGTACCCCGAGAATATAAAGTGGGTGCGCAAAAATGCCCAAACTTGCAGATAGTACCCATTTGACCTAGCTTCAACAGCTCAATGATGAGAACTCAACTAGAGAAAGATAAAAAAATATGATACAGAAAACAAATGTAAATTGCTACAATTTGACAAACTTGAACTTTGTTTATGGATGTAGTAGCTCAAAATACCAACCAAGAGGGAAGGTGTTTTCACATCAAGGATCAAGCCTATCCCTTGAGTACACAGGATTTTATAGGGATGGTCAACTTAGACATTATCTAAAATGGGTAGGTGGGTAGGTTATAAAGGCACAAAGTGGCTGGCTTACAACTTTTCCAGAGGGAGTTTAGTTTCAGAGTGAGGCAGGAAAGGTAAAATTTCCACTGAATAGCTTTCATCTTGTTTAAATGGGTCTGGTGAAAGGAGATTGGGAAAGGATTCTTTTGATTCAATAGCGAGTAATTGTTATCATTACTAATTGTGATTGTCACAACTGTAAAGGTAGAAGATGTGTAACAAAAAGGGGGAGTACTTAATCTTACATTCCAGGAACCATCCAGAGATCATCAAGAAATAAAAGCATGAGTGGAATATGGGATACGAACCAGAGATGCAGAGACAGTAGAGATGGAGGCAGAAATGATGGCATGGAGAGATGGAGCAGCTGAGGACTCTGGACATACAGAAAGAGAAAGGCTGTGTGCTGGTGGGCAGGAGGCTGGCTTGCAGAATATGCCCTTTGATAGTTTAAATGATTATATATTCCTGCATTTTTTTGTGTACATCAAAAACAGAAGAAAAAAAAATGAAAAGGAGGGAATAGAGGCAAATACTAGCATAGTGGTTATGAATCGGGCTGCGAACCACAAGGTAAGTACTTCGAAACTACCAGCTGCTGCACAGGAGAAAGATGAGGCTTTCTGCTCCTGTAAAGATTTAGAACCTTGGAAACTGTTCAGGGTTGCTATGGGTCAGAACCAACTCAACAGCACTTAACAACAACTATTATCAAGGGTGACTGGAGGGGATTTTAATCATATCAAGGAAAGAAAATATGATTGGTTGAGGGCAAGATCAATGTTATCCTATAATCACCTGATTCACAATAAAAACTTTTGTTTTAAAAAACAAAAACTGAGAAAAAAATAGATAATGGATCTTAAACAGCTAGGTTCAAATCACGACCTTACTTTTCACAGGTAAGTTACATTTTCTTATACCTTCTACCTGTATCTACAAACTGGGGTATTACTGTTACCTCATTAACTGCTTTGAAAGTATCAGGTATAATAATACTTATAAAGCTCTTAGCTCAATGCCTGGACCCTAACAAGCCAACTCAATTTAACTGTTGCTGGAGTTCTGGTGTGGTGCTGTAGGACAAGCACTGTACCAAAAGGCTAGTTTTAATCACAAATTGGCAGTTCAAACTAAGCAGCCACTCCTAGGAAACCCTATACAGGGTGACTATGAGGCAGAATTGACTTGAGGGCACTTAACAACAACAAATGGCTACTGCTAACTATAAATTCTGTAGTCCAAACTCAACAGTCGCTCCATAGGAGAAAGATGAAACTGTCTACTCCCATAAAGATTTACCATTTCGGAAATCCCTAATTTCCAATAGTTCTTCTTTGTCTATAAGGTTGCAATGAGCTAGAATTGACTTGATGCCAATGGGTTTGCGTTTTGGTTTTTGGTGACTGCTGCTAGAGAGACAATGCAATGCACTCTGGGTAAGAACAGGGACTCTGGAACAAGACTGGCCAGGCTTTGCCATTTACTAACCCTGTGATTTCAGACAAGTGATTTTTAGTTTCTGTATTTTGCTCTCCTTGTCTGTGAAGTGGAGATCACAATGATACTGATGTTGCAGGATTGTTTTGAGGATTAGATTAGTTAATATTTATAAAATGTTTATAACAGTGTCTGACACATAATAAATACTATACACTTGTTTGATAAATAAAATTTTGAGCACTACATAAATGGTTCTAAAGCTTTGATCCAGAAAAACCAAAGCACTGTGGTAGTACTCTAGGCATGCAGGTGGTAGAGAACAGAAATAAGAAAACAGAGTAATTCTAGGCACTTCAATACTGAACTTTTGGGAAAGATTTTCTTTGAATAAAGGGTTCTACTTCTTTAAAAGAAGAAAAATAAGAAAGGAAGGAAGGAAAAAGGGATGGAAATAACCATGACTCTACACCAATGTACTCTCAAATAAAATCTACATGCTGTTAAGTGGCATTGAGTTGGTTCTGACTCAGAGTGACCCTGTAAAGAGTTTCCAAAGAATGGACGTTGGATTCGAACTGCTGACCTTGCAGTTAGCAGTCCAGTGCTTATGCTACAGTCCCACACCTATATGTTGTTAAATGCCATAGAGTCGGTTACAACCCAAAGCAGTCCTGTATAGGGTTCTCTAGGAGTGTATCTGGTTAATTTGAACTTCTGACCTTGAGGTTCAAACCAACTTTACAGTCCAGCGCATTAACTCACAGCGCCACAATAAAGCATTCAATGTTTTTATATACTTTAGATAGTGGATTTAACCAGATCATTTAAAAGTTACCTTTAGCTAAACAAAGTCTTTGGGTGGACTTTGAAAAATGAATTTCTGCAAATTCACATTTTAAAGGCAACTGCCTAAACATCTTTAGGGCAAACAAAAATCTGAATGATTCTAATTTAACATGCAAAGACTATGAATATTCACCATAGTCCAATGAATAATAAATCACCCCTGGGTTGAAGAGTTTGCCATGCAAAATTGCCTATTTCCTAGAACATCCAAAAATCTGTTTTTAAATTGTGTTTTTTAAAAATTATTATTATTATTTTTGTTCTTGTGATGGTTGCTCTTAACAGTAACTGGGAAAATAGTCCATTCTCAGTACTAGAGAACTACAGGAGAAACAAGCAGCGTAACATGGCACCTGTAAAAAAAAAGGAAGGAGAGAGTCAAGGGATCAGAGGGCTGTGCTCTGGAAGACATTTTTAAAATGTCATCAGATAAAATTTATGATATAAAAGGGAATGTTCCTTAGTCATTCTGAGTATTGTTATCTGCATGAATAATAAATCAAAAGGCTCTTTATCCACTTACTGCTGAACATTACAACCTTAGACAGATTGGAGATGTGATTTACTCTACTGATATCAATGCATCAGGAGCCCAGAGAAAATATCACTGGACTGGCCCCAACTTCTGAAAAATCAGTGCCTTGGGAGAACGAATAGTTTGAGGGGAAGAGTATTTGAAAAAGATGTAAACATCTATGGCTCTGCTAGCATCAGGGAACTTATTAAGAAGATTTATTATCATGATTATCCTTTGGTTTTTGCTACATAGAAAATGAACATTTTAAAAGCTAAACCAAAACAAATAAATGAAAACAGTTGCGTTGAGTCATCTCTGAATCATGAAGACCCCCATGTGTGTCAAAGTAAAAGTGCTCCATAGGATGTTCAGTGGTGGAGTGTTAACAGTGGGTCTTTCTGGAAGGTGCCTCTGGATAAACTCAAATCATCAATAGTTCAATTAGCAGCACCATCTGCACCAGGCAGTCACAGTACTATTTATTTCATGATTTGATGGAGACACACCACTAGACAATAAATAGCAATAAGTTCAAACACTGAATTGGATAACTAATATTTTTTTACCTTTACAGATTCAGGCCATGTGATTCAATGTGTATAAAAGTAAAATGAATAATGTAAAATAATTAGAAGTACCTACTCGTTTACAGATGATAAAATTATGACTAAATGCCAGGAAATTATTATTACCTGAGACAGGACGGTAACTATCTCTGATGCTGGTAATGAGAGGGTTAATATCAGAGAAGACTTTCAGGGATACTGAAATATTTGACTTGGTAAAACCTTGGCAAATGTATTTTGACCTTATGTTATTCATTAAACTATGCATATTTGTTTTATGCATTTCCCCTTCTTGAATTATATTTCCCAATTTAAAGTAGATAGGATGTTTTAATCTGAGGTGACTCCCCAGTCTATTACATGGGACATAATTACACTAAATTATTCATTATGTATCTGAAATTCAAATTTAGCTGAGCATATATATGTTGTTGTTAAGTGCCATAGTGACCCTGTATAGAGTTTTTGAGGAACAGCTGGTGGGTTTGAATTGCTATCTTGTGGTTCAAATTGACCTTGTGGACCTACTGTGGTGCTTTAGATCAGCATTGGACTGTGAACCACAAGGTCATTAGTGCAAATGCACCAGCTGCTCCTTGGAAACCCTATATAGGGTTTCCCTGAGTTGGAACAGACTCAATGGCACTCAACAACAATTCTGACTCATAGTGAATCTCTATAGGGTTTCCAAGGAGCAGCTAGTGTGTTTGAACCACTGACCTTGTGATTCACAGTCCAGTGCTAATCCTACAGTGCCATACCAGGACTCTTACACATATATGTTGTTGTTAAGTGCCATTAAGTCAATTCCGACCTCATAGCAATCCTGTATAGGGTTTCTAAGGAGCAGCTGGTTGAGACTGAACCATCAACCTTGCTGTTTAAACCGAGCTATGGTCCAGTGCTTATCATACAGCACCACACCAGGAGTCCAGGATTTGTTATCAGGGTTGCATGAAACATCCCATTTATATGGTGGTGGCAGTTGTATGCACTTGAGTCAATTCCAACTCACAGCGATCCTGTACAGAGTTTCCAAGGCTGTAAATCTCCACAGGAGCAGAAAGCCTCATCTTTCTCCTCCAGAGCTACTGGTAGATTTGAACTGCTGACCTTGCAGTTAGCAGCCAAGCTTGTGATCCACTACACTGTCAGGGCTGTGGTGACTCTGTAGGACCATCACTGGACTGTGAACTACAAGGTCAGAGGTTAATGCCCACCAACTGTATCACAGAAGAAAGATGAGGCTTTCTATTTCCAAAAAGATTTACCACTTGGGAAACTCTATACAGGGTCCATACGAGTCAGCAGAAGTCCTGAGGTGATGCTGTGGGTTAATTCGCTGGACTTCAAAGTCAGTTTAAACCACAAGGTTAGTGGTTAAAGCTCACTGGAAACCTTATACAGCAAAGCTTGGAAACCGAATACAGAGTAGCTAAGAGTCAGAGCGGACTGATGACACAGTACAGACTCAATGGCATTTAACAACACCAAGGTAACTAGATAGATAGATAGATAGATAGATAGATAGATAGATAGATAGATAGATAGATGGATGCCATCTATTATATTTGGCAACCATACCCCAATTAGCACAGTTAGAGTACAAATCAAGGGGGCAGAGGGGAGGACAAGCAACATAAACCACAGACACAATGCATTCATAGGCGTGTTGATCATTTCTATTTTATATTCTACTAATATGATTAATGTATGCTTCATGTTTCATTGAAGTGGTTGTGCTGGGGATAATTAACATAAATGCAAATTGTGATTTGTTTATAGGAATGTAAAGGAATGGACCTTTACAAATACAGAATACCTAAGAAAAGAGAGCTTCAAGTCAAAAACACATCTGAAAAATTTAGAAATCGGTTCCTTTCTTTTTAAGCAAGAATTTTTCTTTTATTACGTACATTTGTTTACACAGGAAAAGAAAAGCCAATCAAATAGGTAAAATGGATGCTGTATTGCTCCCTCATACAGGAAGAATTACACATCTGTCTAACAATACTAACCACTCTGAAAGATAATTATGGATCAATGCTTTAAAAAATATCCTGAATTGCCTGCAGAAATGGCAAGGAGAATTCAATTAAATTATTTGTAAAAGCCAGAGTCTTTTTTTCCTTTCCATCTGCTACTTGAAATGGGATGACCTTTCAAATAGTGCTTGCTGTTCTCAATGCAAACTCTAAATAAAGAAGTGGAGTATGCCACCCTCCCCCCCACTCCATCAGGTTCAGCATAGATAGAGCATTTGTACTGACATTCTACACCACTCAAAAGAATGCAGATTTGGCTTCTAGAACATAAAAGAGGCATTTTAGGAATATCAATCAGGCGTCTGTCCCATGCCTTCATTCATGACATTTGCCTTCAATCAGAAAGGTCTGCTGCTTCAGAGATAACTGGTTGGGAACAAGCTACGTGAAGTAATTTACTCTCTGAAAAAAATTACAATCCAACCCCTAGAGCAATGGAATAAGTAAACATGTTACTGAAGAATCTCTTGTTAAGCTGCCCATGGTTGGAAAACGAATTCACAAAGGTCAGATATTTAAGTAATAGGTTCCAAACAGACATTACCTTTTATGATCAATTAACAAATTCTACTATGAGACTAGGCTTTCGATTGTGTGGATCATAACAAGCTATGGATAACATTGC